>NW_027122608.1:0-621097 GCF_030686945.1 Centruroides vittatus | reverse complement strand
TCAAGCAGATAATTAAATATTCGAATTAAAGAACCTATAAGATCAATAAAAAAAAATAATAAAGTAAAGGCAGCAGTAGCTCAGCATTGCGGAATTGTTATGAACACAATAAAAATTACAAAAGCAAAAGAAACAATAAAACGTAGATTTTATGAACAGTTAGAAATATAGTAATTAAATGAAAAGCGAATACTTGATTTAGTAATAACGACGAGCTAAAAATTAATAATTCGTAGTGTATATATTTAGATACAACTACTAACAATTATTTATTGTGACACATTCTCTCTTCAAAATTTTGAAAATTTTCGGGTGTTATTAAGCTTCAAAAAGGGTGAACCAAATAGTGTAATGCACATACACACAGTATAGACACCTTAATATTAAACATTTATTAAAATTTCTCGAGTTTTTTAGCATTTCTAGACGTGCCCTAAGTCTAAAAATATAATTACTCTAAGAGGTCATTTTCTGACCAATTCCCATACTTTTCCTCCGTTATATATAACAATTCTGTTTGATTGTTTATTCTGATTTGATCGAAGTAATATTCCTTTATATAAATTTTCATAAATTAGAGCAATTTCCTTTTTTTTATATATTACAATATGTTTGGGCTACTACAAACATATTTAATTTTGAAACTTGAACAGTTCGAAATCTTTTTTGTTTCTCGCAGTCTACAATTTGAGTTCATTATTTATTTAGAAAACAGAAAGTTATACATACTATTATGGCATATAAGAAACACCAAGAGTCCACATAACTTATAGAACATGTGTTCACAATATTAGTTTAAGAAATTTGTCACTTCGGCGTTCAATAATTCTAAATAATCTAACAAACAGTCAATAGTCGGTAATCGCACAATTATAATACAGCCTACTTGTATTCTTAACATTCCATTTAAATATTTTATTTTTGTCAACTTCAGTCCTTTTCAATTCTTCATAATTATATAAATGCGTAAATTATTTTGCCGAAAATAATTAATTTATACACGAAAAATAAAGAAAACTTTTATGAATTTTAACAGGAAAATGTCTTCGTGATGTAATGACACATTAAGTTTCATCTCATTATAGCTTTATATAAAATTTTGTTATAGTAATTTCAGAAATGAAGGAGGCTTTCAGAATTCTTAAAATTTATATGTCATTAAGAATAAGCTTTCCAGCTTCTAAATGGCATTAATGCACGAATAGACGATGCATTACCTAAATGATAAATGTAGTGGTACCATCACTTGGCAACGAGAATACGAGTATAAATAACTTGTTTTATATATTCAGAGGAAAGGAATAGAAAGAAAGCTTAAACAAAAATTACTAGGAGTCATATGTTACACGAAGCCTTTTAATTCTTTAAAAATGCCACCGTTATTGCATCGTTCTTCGTGCTTATCCTACATCATTTTCCCTATAGTGAATTCTGCGAAATTATTGGTCTGAATCTTTACATTCCTTGCCAGTGCATCAGACAAGAAACAGATAAACGAAAGTTAACTACACCCTCTTGTTTATATAAAATTTATGATAGTTTAATTGAAATATATTATTGGACCGTAGTATTTTTATGTGTGTTTAGAATATACAATCCTGATATATACGCTTTACGTGTTCTCCATATTTTTAATGATCACAAATTATCGTCAGCAATAGTAACACTGGTTTCAGCAGAGTATTTCGCCGGGCAATTTACTATATTAAAAAGAAATCAAATTTCATTTCATTGTGTTAAAACCAGTTACCACGGTAAAAAGGATATAAGTGAAAAATTACAAAAGTATTTGTTACTTTATTTTCTTGGTATTGTGGGAATAATTTCTATAGCTACCTCCATATCTTGTTTTTCTTTTTATCTGAAAATTAAAAGACAAAACGGAACAGACACTGAAGCGTTAATCTGTACATTATTTCATACAGTATTGTACATTTTCTACGTGGGCCAAATTTGCTACATCATTTTAATTTTTGCAGTTCCATTAATTTTCATAGAAAAGAGGCTAAGCAAACTGGCCGACAAATTAACTGAAATGAAATTAAGAAGTCGTTTTTTAAAGGAAGAATTAGAAAATACATTTGTTAAATACATCGAACTCTGGGAATTTTTCCAAGCTCTTAATGAACAATGGAATGTGCTTTTACCCTTTATATATACTCACTTGCTTTATATTAATTGTTTCTTGTTGTATGCAGTATTATTTGTAGAAATGGAATTTTATACACGTGTTTTTATCAGCTGTATTTCTGGTCTTTCCTTGAGTGCATTTAAAATATTTTGTTGGGGGTTGTCTGTTCTTACTTCACTGGTTCGTATAAACTTTTAGTATTAACTAAATCACTTAACATATTTTAAGGTTGGCAGTGAGTTCTTAGATTTTCTCATAGAAAAAGCAAAAGCTTTTAAATGCGATTTTAAAATCTATTCTTTTCCTATGAGAAAATCTAAGAACGCTCTCAAAATTTTCTAAGTAGTTCTTTAGAAATATTTCATTAAAGAATATTAACAATTACTTTCAATACAGTATAATATTTTGCTATGTACAGTACATACTTTTTAGTTAGAAAAAATAAGCAGTGACTATGCTAACTAATACTAAGTTTAAAATTAAAGGATTCAAATAAATATCAAATGAGATGGCTCCCATGCCAAATAGAAAGATTTCATAGCGGTTTACTTGTCATCCTTCTATCTGGTGACAAATAATCTATTACGAAAAAGAAATCCTAGAAATTTTTAATAGATTTACAATTCAAAAAACTCTCAGATATGCTGGATATTTTACTTGAGGTATTATGAGTCTGGCTCTTAATGTGTTACCAAAAAACACTTTCTTAGTAACACAAAACAAATTGGTGATAGGATTAATAATCTGATTTCGTCCACTAGTACGTATCTATTAAACAAAACTTATGAAACTTCTTTTAAGGATACAGCAACACAATTTCACAGATTAGAAAATTGTCGATTTATTTAATTTACCTGTATAGATACGTACTAGTATACGAAATAAGATTATAATAAATTGAGGACATTGAGGCATATTAATTTAGGTATAGGACTGTATTATTATTATAAGGAATGCGACAAATGGTCATATAACAAACGGGGTGGTTCCAAACAGCACGTGTATAGCATATCATAGCCCAGTATCCCTATGAAATACTAGGCTATGATATGCTATACACGTGACGTAAACTTGAAAGACACTTGCGCATGGATGGCCGTTGGTAAAGCTTCATATTCTAGGTGTTTACACTACATCGACATTGGCCTGTCATAAATGATATTTCACCAGTAATACGTAAAACTTTTTAATATCATTTTTGAAAATAACTTCATAATTTAATGTAAAAAATATAACTGTAGGTTAAAATATTAGCAAAAATACAAACGAATAAAACCACTAAATATTACAAGAGTAATTACAATAAAACTAAGTTGAAAAAATCAGTAATATTATATATTATATTAAATTCATTTCAATCATATTATATAATTTTCGTACTGTTAATTGTTCTGAATGTAAGCCTAATGTTTTCGTTTGTATTTTCAGATGTACGACAATTTTATTTCCATGGAAAAATTTTTTTCATCTAATTTATCAATATTATTCAAGTTAAAGGTATGGTCAAATTTATAATTTTGCATACATGAAGTTACAGACATTTTTCTTTTAACGAAAACACTTTTATTATTAACTTATATTACCTACAGCATGAAGGAACATATAACGTATGCGACATCTTTAACATAAAGCTGATATTTACGAAATTATAAAACCAATTCACATTAAAAAATTGTCTGTTAATACATTCATACTGATGAAGAAACAAGAACTGTTGTTAATGTAGAATAAATTAAAAATAAATAGAATATAAAGGTAAAAACACATTCCATTGTTCATAAAGCCGTTTATCCGAATTGAACAGGGCTTATACCGATCCGAATTAACAGGAATCAAAATAAACCAAAATTAATGGGTATTGAAAAAGTGTCACATACAATACTGAAAACAAACTTACATTCTTTTCTAAGGTTTAAAAAAGTAACATTACTATTATTGAAATAAAAACATAAAAAACTCAGTACATACATATAAAGTTTGAAATGATAGTTTTAATGATTTCATAAACAAATAATAAAATAATGATGATTTAGAGGTAATAACTTCGCTTGTTAACACTTAGATCTGATACACACACATATATTTCTAATTCGGCTGCAATTTGAAAACAATTTAGACCTATAAATATCTACTGGCCGCCTGTCTATCCTTCCGAATTCTCAATAATGGTATTAGATAAGTAAAGGTCGACAGGAAGTGTGGAAAGATTTTTTCAGGAGGTCACGATTTACTATATATGAACGTCTGTCCTGCACGATTATTTTGCTAACAGAAAAAGCATTACGTCAAAGGGCAATACACTACTAAAAAACTGAATATTGTGAGAAAAAATTGCAGCCGGCGTTGTGATGATGTCATAAAAAAGAATTGATTGCTTCTTTTATATGTGAGATTACGAGGGCACAGGGTCAGTACCCTAATTGCAACTTACACACCGAGTTTGTAAAATTCGCCCACTTTGTCTTTTGGTTGGGTTGAAATCGAGTGGCAAGGGGGTTGAGCAAGTCGGCAGGTGTTCGTGTTTCCGGAGTGACAGGACACAGGTTTAACAAAATAACAAAGCATTTATTGAATAACTAATTTTAGATTACACGAGGCTATATAATGTGATTATGAGCTATACTATTTACACAAAATTGGCGACTAATCTCTAAGCTATGTCGCAGGCCTAATCTGAATATCGGAGAGAGAGTTAACAAAGTTTAGCCTCGAAATACCTGTAAGTATGAATATGTAGAGCAGTATGCGACGATCGTGCGCGCATGGAAGCGGTAGGATTCCTCCATGTCTTCTCCTAGGAGTAGGTCGAGTCCGTTGCATGGAGGTCCGAGAGTCTAGGTGGCACTATCATAAAATATAACTTCCAGTTCGATCGCCCCGAGCTTCCGGTAGCTCTCGCTTGTCAAATGTTGAAGATGAATTGCATTTCTTGACAGTTAAGTGTCAACTTTCCAACTGACGTGTTGATATAACCGGTGACCTCCGCCCTAATTTTCCGTTTTTTTTATCGGGATATTTACATTTCGAAAAAACGATTAACATTAATTTTTTAGATCCCATTAACAATCCGCGGGCTCACATATATATTAAATTGAATATCACTAACGAGTACATATTTTGCATATATTTATCAATACTTAAAACGATAACAAAAATCACGTATTAAAAGTAATACATATTGTATTAGCTTAATTTTCATGAATTAATGTTGTTTTCAATTGTAAATAACAGTGTGTATTAATAATCATTCTACTGTTCTACATTAATCGTACGAAGACTAATTAGAATTTGTTCTAAACAACAAACTCACAATTTCTGAATGCAGCCATTTATTATTGAAAGTAATATACACACATTGGTACAGAAATTGGAACATCCGTAAACGTGATATTTAAATAAACATATAATACACAATACAACACAACAACGTCTGTCCTGCACGATTATTTTGCTTATTTTATTACACGACGAAACAATATAATACACAAGAATTCAATTTCATACAACAGATTATTTTTATTAAGTCATTATACAATATCTATAATAATAATAATAATAATAGGATGTGTAAGGTATGGAATCGCCAAGACGCGCGATTCCCACCTGTTTGTTATAACGAACTGTCATAACGGAAAAGTCGTTAGGATCGGCCGTTGGAAACGACCGTTAGGAACTTCCGTGGGAAGAACCGTTAAGTTTCCAATCGTCAACCATCGGACGATTGGCCGGCGGGAAGTGACCGTTGGCGGCCGTTGCGGGAACATTCAAATTTGATTGGAGCAGGGTTCGAGCGCCGTCGACTATTTAAGCTCGGATCGAAGTTCGTATGGGGATCGGCTGGCATCGTATCGGAGGTGATCGGATCGGATCGGATCAAGGGAGATCGTCGTTATCGAGGTGCTAACTAACTTTCTCGTTGGAAGTTACGTGTTTGTGTATGAACTTGTTCCTGACTCGGAGGTTTTGTTAATTACAAGTCTGTTTGTTCGTAAGGAGTTCTTTCGACGAATTTGTACGGGAATAGTCGGTTGTTGTTGGAATTAGTGTTGTGCATAATTAATTGTAACTCTAATTTGGATTATTTTGTACATTTACTGTAAATATAAAATTTGTGTTTTTCGTCAAACCGACTGAGTGGTTATTTTGAACATTACTGGATGATTATAATATAATTTATTTGTTTGCATTATTTTAATTATTTTTTCATTATAGACCATCGATTTTATGAAAAGATTTGGAAGAATTCCGTTAGGAATATCGTTAGGTGGATTCCTGTATATAAAGAGACATTTTGTAATAAGGGTAAGTAAAGGCACGCCAAATTTCTTCTTTAAAAATATATTCGAATAACGTTTTATTATTTAGGTAATTAGCGGACTCTACTCGATATTTTCTTCTCTAATTCAAGTAAGCGGTGTTTTAGATAAAGAAAAAAAATGTAGTAAATTTCACGACAATAAGAATGTGTTTAACAATACATAAAAATCTTCATTTAAATACAAGTGAAGTAGATGTTATGAAACATTAGACAGCTAACAAATTCAGTAATCACAAATTTTATTATATAATGTAGAAAAAAAATATAAATTTGCATATTGTTGTGCTCTTCTATGCATCGAAAATTCATGCACCAAATAAAGCACGTGGGCCTTATTTGGATCACGAATATTCTTGCATGCGTTATATTATTATAAACAACATAAAGATATTCTGTAAAATAGAGTAATGTATATAATAATAATACTGATTCTGATAATGATGATCATTGTCATCCAGTTGATTCCTGAAGAAAGACTCAGAATATGAAATTTGAAAAGGCTGGAAAGCGTGTTTAACCTAACATAATTGTTGTATTTTAGTGGAGTTTGTTATGTTATTCATTTGTTATACGGGGCGGCCATAGGTATCTTTTGTAATTTTGTTGAATAAAGAATAAAGAAAGAATAAAGTGAATAGCGGTGTTGTCAGCGACTAATTTAAAAGATGAGGGATTTATTGGCCTGTTATATATTTTTATCAAGCTCATCTAATATACAAAACTGTAGACTGGTTTTTCATGAACAGCGAATAGTATATGCCAGAAAAGGAGGAAAAGAAGTACATCTTGTAGCACCTGAATATGTGTGAATAGGCGTGTCTTGCTACCTACAATTATTTTTAAAGAGAAAAAAATTATATCCTGAAGCGAAGGATAATTAACCACATGGCAGAGAGTTTAAGATCACTAAGAAAGGTAAAATTATTACAGCAACTATCATTAAATGTGTGCATCCTTTTGCAAAATCCATGATAGGTCTTGCAGCTGGACCTACAGGAAGACGAACAATGAGAAAAAAGCTGGTATGTTTATTTAAGCAGAGAAGATCGAATTGCTGACATGAGACTATGTGTACTGTGTTCAAAATATGTTTATAAAGGGTCCGTCGGATAAAGATAAAATATCCGAGTTACTTTGCCCAGAATGTGATGTATGACTTTCATAATTTGTATTTATTATAGTTAATATTCGATAAATCAATTATATCCACGTGATGAAATAAAAATGCAAATATCATTATGAAAATAATGTTAATTTTTATTTATTATTTTCCTTGAGATTTTACTGTTAATTCACTGCGTACTGAAACGAATTTGAACTCTTTCACAGAGATGGCAAATCTATGGGATACAATAAAAGTGTAATCTTGGAAATATTCGAGTCTATGTAAACATATATTACAGTGTTTCCCAAAAATATAGATAAGGTTAAACTTTGAGCAATAATTCATAAAATAAATAGATAAAAATTGTTTTTTTTAATATGAAACCATAATAGTACTACTATTATGGTTAATAAGTGAAAAAATAAAAGCAGGCATCGAATCAATTAAATAATGAAAAATTTCTGAATTCATTCAGAACCATTACTAACGAGTTTTTGTTTAAGCTTTGAAACCGTCTTAATATGCATGTTATTAGCGTAATTTTTGAGTATGAATGTACCACAAGTTCTCAGTCGAATTTATGTTCGCTCGTCTTGCTGGCCACTTTATAACTTAATAATGTAATCTTCGAGTCATTTAGTTGTTGAGTGTGAGCAGTGAGCATTGGTATTGTGCTATTAGAAAATTCAATCAAGTTAATTTATTATTTATTGAAAAAAATTCTATATCTTTTTACACTTCTTAATACTTTTTAGATGTCTGTCCACCAGTTAAAGTAATTAAATTTGATAAAACATTAAATCCAAAGCAGTCCCACAATATAAAAACATCATCATTCTGTTATCTGCTGAAAAAATGTGTTCCTATTTCTTAATATCATATCAGCAATGAGCCCATTCATTTGGCCCATCCAAATGTTCTTTTCATAACTGAAAAAAAAAAACGAGAGGCATTAGTCATTCCACAGAATGTAATCTTTATCCCACTGCACTTTTCTAATTTGTGATGTTTTGTTAGCACCGGTTTTTCATCGGGCAGCAAATTTAATATGTGGAGCTGCTGAAATTTCTTGATGAACGGTGCCTTTTGATATTTTTAATCTACTTTTAACGAAAATTTGACAAACGGATTTATTCCGTTACGATGCAAGGCGCAAAATTCGATTTATTATCCCTTATGAAACATGATTTTGGGTCTTCCTGGCTGATGTTTAGAAGGTTTGGGTAATGATTTTCTCAAAATTTTAAAAATTCCAAGAGTACATCTGTTCATTACAACAGCAATTTTATTGCCATTACAGCCTTTTGCTATTTATTTCTATATTTTTGCAATTCATTCCATACTAAAATATCTTTCATTTGGCATTTCAGAAAAATTCGGTTAAGTATTCGAATTACTATTTGACAACAAAATAAAAGTTTTACATGATTTCATTTATGTTTATGTTCTTAATTTTATATCCTTACTTTCCAAATTTTACATTTCTGTTTTATTATCTATACTTTGGGAAAGCCAAGAATATTTTGTTAAATTCCTAAAAATTCTGAAAAGCAGTGAAATATTGAATATATAAGTTATGGACAAGGTGACTAATACAGGCATTATTCATAATGCTTGGTCATTATGAATAATGACTAACAAAATCGGGCATTGTAATAAATTTCAATAACTTATCAAATTGTCCGGTCATTATGAATACTGCTATCATCTAGTCGAGCAAAGTGATAATAATACGTTGAGAAGTGATCATCTAAAATGCGCTAGCCAATCAGCACTCATATGTGAGTTGCGCGTGCGTATTGCGTTTAGTACCGAATTCGGTGGCGGTCGCGACTGTTTATGCTCCCGACAGATTCCTCTCGGAGAGGAGCCGCCGGCAGGCCGCCGATTGTCGAACGTCATTAGTTATTTATTCACAGTAGTTCTTGAACACACGTATCAATAACCAGTATGTATCAATATCTAGAGACGTTAAACAATCGGCGGCCTGCCGGCAGCTCCCCTCCGAGAAGAATCCGTCGGAAGCACAAACAGTTGCGACCGCTGCCATGATGGTGCACACAAGTAAAATTATACCATTCAATTAATATAGTTAATCGTATATGTTTTAAAAGATTACATGTTTTTTTTAAATATTTTGAAATTATGCACAAAATTGAATATTTTTAAATGAAATAAGTAGTTTTTTAATCAAATTAATTAATGTCGCACAATTTTAAATTCGGTACTAAACGCGATACGCACTCAATGCGATACAATCGGCAATTCAGAGTGCCGATTGGCTAGCGTATGTCCGATGATCACTCTTCAACTTATTATTATCACTTTGCCGGACTAGGTGATAGCAGTATTCATAATGACCGATCAATTTGATAAATTAATCAATATTTATCACACTGCGCGCCCTTTTTGGTCATTATTCATAATGACTGGGCATTATGAATAATGCCCGATTAATCACTTTGTCCATAACATATATAATTTAAGGCAACACTGTACTACTCTGATTGTTGAAACATTAAAGTCATTGCATGTCTGTGATAAAGTGATCTACAATTATTAAGCCGGTTTACAAATTAATCATAAATATAACAATGCTTAAGCACAACATTTACTTTAAATAAAACATCAGCTACGGATTTTATCATTTAGAAATTTATGTTAATATGACTTGAACAATGTCAAAACTTTTCTATTATATGTCACTCATTTTTAACAATTTCCAATTGAATGCAACAAATAATTGATATATTTATGTCAGTCATTAGTTGCATTCAATTGGAAATTGTTTAATATAAATGATTTTGTCATGGTTTAGTAATTATGCAGCGAGGAATTAAATTTTCAAAGTGAAACACTAAACAAATAATAATAGAATATATATATATATAGGGGTCTGTGTAATAAAATGTAAAAGATTCTAGTGCGTGATATGTACAGAATTTCAATATAGAGATAAAGAGTATAAAAATGTGTACAAGAAGTAAACGTGGGAAATTTCTATTCTGAATTGCAAAGAATACATAAGCATTATTAATGTGTTCAGATATAATCTCTATAGTAGTGAAGCCATTGAATAGTTTGTGTGAAATGTAAGTTATTAAACTGTTTAAATTATGTAAACAAATATTAAATAATTGTAAGTATTACTTTTTTCTTAAACTTCCCAATGAAAATTTCTCCAATAAATACCAAAAAAGAAAGAATATATCCTAATATTAACAAAATCAATGGTCCTTTAAGATCTTCCACTTTCAGAGATTCTTCATCTCCCTTGTCATCATAAAAATTAAATTCGTAATATCTTCGATCTTCTTCTATAATATCTTGTTGCAGTTTCAATGATAATCCACTTTGATGTAAGATATTTATCCTTAAAATTGTGTAAAAGCAATTAGAAAAATTACATTAGAATATATCGGTTGCATTTACTTACATCTCAAACACTTCTCTTTGTTGGTAAAGTCGAAGCTTGTTTATCTGCAGGAACCGAAAATTAGTGAACAAAGAATCTGGTGAAACGTAGAAATTCTCTTTACGAAACTTCATTGTTAAAGGGTCAATCCTTAATTTCGTTGCAAGTAAGGCATCTGTTCCATCAAGAACCTTCTGCAGTTCATTGCCTTTACCTAATATCACCCTATTGTTTGGATTTTCTTCAATATTTTTTGAAAATATCTGAAGTATAGCAGGCAATTTCCGCTAATAGTAAAAAATTATACAATTAGATTTTATCAGTAAATTTAATAAATTATTTCATTTATGAAATGCAATATATCAAGTAACAATTTAAAATATTGAGTATATATTGTTGTTTCATGAACATCAACTGATATATTTGCATTACAAAGTCACAATATTCATAGTTATTATTGTTAATGTACACATTTCCTCAGCGATATTCATCAGTCGAAATGTAAATAAATTTTTAATGGAATAACATTTCAAGTCATACTGATGCTGCCAGCGTTAATAGTACAAGTCATACGAGGTAAACATTGTAGAAAAGAGAAACAAAACTTTTTAAATCAGTAACAAATTGTAGATGTATAAACAATTTTTATTAATGAAACTAATATGAAATTTCTGATTGTTATTATTGAACATTACAATGGAGATCGAAATTTAATGCTCACGTATTTACAGAAACAATAAAAGTGGGTCGAAGATTGTTATAATGATAAATACTTCAAGGATTAAAAAGGATTAAAACAAAATTTGAAATATAGCACGGTAAAATATCTTGCGAAGATCACAAAAATTAAGAAAACAGCTACGGAAATAATTCCGGTTAAAAAAAACTTGATTATTATAATAGATTTAAATTAATGAAGATTTATTTACTGAACATAGTTTGGTTCTTAAAAATCAGATAAAGCAAATAAATCTGATTTCCTACAAGGCGTTGGAAAGAAATAAAAAACTTTGATTTTACATAAAGACAGTATAGAATTGCTAAAAATTCTAAAATAAGAAGTAAAATGAGAATAAATAAAGAAATATTAATAAATTAAGAAATAAAACTGTATTACACGAGTGAAAAACAAAAAAATTCTAAACTTTACAGAGATTAGAAGACTATTTGAGAACACAGGGTGTCTTAAAATCCATACAATGAGACAAATCAAGCACACCAATGGGCGATTAAAGAAAACCATTGAACGCTAATAGTTGGTCATTTGTTCGTGCCTGACCAATTATCACGCAATGTTCTGAGTTTTCTTCATGTCTCTAACACCTAAACAGAATCTAGTTTCCACATAGGAAGCCCTGCTTGAAGTTACCTCATTGGCAGATCACCCATGTGTTCCGTAGCCTTACTCCGGCAATACACTGATATAAATCTTAATCCCGACATTTTGATGTTTTGTAAATAAATTTACATTTCATCTTTGTATGTATGGAAACTTTTGGGATACCCTGTACAGTTAAAACACACAAATCAATACAAAAAAATTGTTATTCACTGATTAACTATATAAACTCGATTGTATATAATTTAAATTTAAATTCATTAAAGAAAAATTGCGAAACATAACATAATTCTAAGTTTTCAGTAAAAACTCTGATAAATTCGTAAGTAAAATACTAGTGTAAAATTTAAGTTAATGTACAGATTTTAAAGTTAAATATAGTTTCAATTTAATATTCAATATAATGGAGTAAAATAGAAAATGGTTTAAAGACATGAAATGTAAAAAAAACAGTTAATATTGAATTATATTATTGAAATTATAACATATAAAACGCATAAAACGCGAAAAGACGATATATATAAATTATGTAAATGATTCTCAGTTATACATTGAATACAGAATTACATAAATAATAATTTACATACCCCTGTAATTAAAAAAATTGCTTCTTCGTCAGAGCAAAAAGTCATGCTAACGTTATAGTTTCCATCTTTTACCGATTGTGCCAATTCCACAAAATTTTTTGGAATTTTTTCACTTCCTGGATAAATTAAGTACGAAGGCAAAACTCCCGTATATGCTGAAGTAAGGACAAATACTGCCAGGATCCAACATCCAATTAGAATTCGAAATGTGCGGAGAATGATGTGATTAATTTCCGTATCTGCAAGAAAAAAACGAAACAAAAACTTTTAATTATGTTTTCCACGAGTGATATTTATGTATGTGTAGTACATAATTGCTAAATAGGGATTAGTGTTGTGGCCTAAAAACACGCGGTCGATAAATACGGACCTAATATAAATAGGTGATTATTTTCTTTTTAATTCACAATTTTTCTTTTTTTTTCAAGTCGATGTTCTATTGGCTATTTTATTAAACTGACACCTGATTCTTTAACAGGTACAAACATAATATTTTGAAATACAGTGTGTTGCAAATTGACTTATTTTATGCCTCTTTCGTTAGACGTGTTCGATAAAGCAATGTTTCTGTTTATGAAGATTCTGGTTACAAAGTGTTTCTGACCAATTTTGTCTACGTCATTCCTTAACCCTATCATCAGTGATTACATGCAGGTTGAACTGCATCTCATATTTAACAAGATCAATTTGTTTTTGATAAACCTAAGATTGATTTTTACAAGGTGGTAAAATTATTTTTGCATGAAGTGCTTAAATGTTGAACGAAAGTGATACCATGACAATACAAATATTTATTTTCCACGGCATGGGGAGAAAAATTGCTTTAAAAATGTTATTTCGAAAATGTGCTGACAAGAAAAATATGTCAGGTAAATTATGTTTTTCGAGCAGCAACGAAATATAAGAGATAGTGTTACAAGTATGTCCTTAAAAACCAGCAATATCATTCATCACATTCCTCCTGTTAGTTGCGAGTATTTTACATTAAAGCGTGCAAACTGCAAACAAAATTCTTATACAAGAATTGTTTTATGCAAGATTGAGCTGGGTGGGTCATATTGCAAGATCAATGCAACAGCTGTTTCAGGATCATTTCCTGAAAAAAAGAGTATTCAGTCGTTGTTTTTATAATTGCATAGCCACCGCGAACACATCATTTTGTACTAGGTGATTTTCCATATCGATTTACCTCACAGCCAATGCCCATCGAGGAAGCGTTCCTTTTCTGTCATCAACAAACACGAAAACTAACATGTGGAACATTTCCCCAGATGTATTGCATCGACGTTCTGACCTAAAACAATAGAGAGGTTGAGATGCAAGTACAAAAGTTAAACCTGTACGGTAAGCAAAAGTACAAAGTCTACGTTTAAACTCTAAGTAAAAATCGTTGCTGAAGCATGGGAAATTAATTTTTACAAAATTTACGAACGTATTACGCTATTGATAACAGAAGATGCAGCGAAAGAACAAACCTACCTTAAAATAAACTATTATGAAGACAAATATATGTAAATTCTATAGCTACTTCACAACGCTTGCAAAAAAATTGAATAATTAAATAATTTCTGGATTAAAATCGTCTGTTTCTTTACAATATTATTCATACATCTTTAAATAATCATTGTTCTAATAAAATACGTCATAAGTTTAACCACAATCTCGAAAATATGAAGAACTTTAAGCCGATCGTCTTCTCGCCATTCTAGACAAAGCAATCGCTCTTGTCGACCGTTTAGAACTGACAGATGGCGGCGCAATTCATGTTTTGCGCTGAAGACGTGCGCCTCAACTTTTCTAATAAGAAATTCCTTTTACACTCAACTACAACTTCATTGACATTTCATTATCTTAAATAAATGATGGGTGACTTGCTGTGATGTCAAAAATAGAAAATTGAAACTTCAGTTTTTCTAATCTTGTTTTTTTTATAATTTTTTTGCTATTGCACATGGTTTTTCTACTTTCTATCGAGACATATTTTTCGTATTGGTACAATTTCAAAGTAAATTTTGTTTAGCAAAGTTCTTTTTCCCATCACTTCAGCGGAATTTGTACAAATTTTGTACCGTCGTGGCCATTAATTGAAGATACAAAAATATTTATAGGGAAATGTTTTAGTGCAATCAACTGCATTTGTAACGTATTGGAAAGTGTATGAAAGTATATTTTACTTATTTTTATTAAATATGTTCTAAAGATCTGTTTTCCCACCTTGACGAAAAGCATTTCTCATTAACATCCAGCAAAGAGTTGAAAACTTTGGATGCTCCTTGTCAAAAATCTGAGCTTCTCTTTTCAACACAGCATATATAATATAAACAAATAACACAGTTGTGATGGAAACGCATATCCATATCTGTAAAATAGAACATAATTCTAGTTTTATTCCTTATGAAAAAAGACATTATGAGTATAGAACTTTTCATAACAAAAATAATATACAAAAGCATATATTTTAAGTGTGAGATATAAATATAACAATTAATGAGGAAACATTTATGTATATTTCACACTAAATAATATAATAAAATATATAAATTTTATCACTTTAACACGTATAAAGTGTGTACAGTACATTTCAAGGGTAGAAATGACAATGAAAGTGCATAGTGTAATTCTCAGAATTCATCTGTGTGTTAGCGACTATTGTCACCTTTGAATTTATTTCCTTTCTCAGCCAGGTATTTAATAAAATTCCGTGGTCATCGCTGGAAACATACCTGAAACTTTTATGGAACACCATTCAGTTTTTTCTAACGTGAAGCAGTATATCAAAATTGACTGAAAATCTTTGTTTTATCTGAAGTTTGAAAACATTTTCATTTTCGGAGAAGCCAGAAATTATAACGCGATAAAATGGATAGAAACGATGTATGATGCAATCTGTAAATTGATTTCATATCCAGATAGTCGCGAACATTAAGCCAACAATAATATTCAGCGTTGTCGTAATGGATGATCCACTTTTCAGGGTTCAGTTTATCTTGTTTACCGAAAAAATACTTTTGTAATTTTTTTGTAATATTACATATTTTGTTGTCCATTCTCCATGTTCAATTATTTCGTACTGGTCTATACAGTTCCTACTTTAAAAAAACCCTCAAGCACAGTCTTGAACAGCGAGTGTGGCATTAGTGTATTTCCGGTTTTGCTAAACTATATTTCTTCTTGCCTGCTTTATTACTTTTTGTGAATAGTACCGGAAGCATCAAAACACTATATCTCCTCACCCAAATAATCTTTTAAACGTCTGTATTTCTTCCCCAAAAAATCACTTGCAACATTAAGCCGTTGTAATCTTTTAAGATTAAAATTAAAAAGTTTTCTGATGTTTAAATCTCTTATAATCTATAAAATCTACCAATGCTCCTGTTATTAATCGCAAACAATCGTTTGTGTAACTAAACAAATGCCTTATTCTTCTACATCTGTCTTTGGCTGTTTACTTTTGGTGTCGTCCATCACATGTCTCTCTTAAAGCTCTTATGCCACTAACAATTTTATCACTTTTCCACATCATCTTCATACATTACTTTTAACAATAGCTACGTTTCTGTCAGGTTTTTGCAACTTGATGTTAATTAGCTGCTCCAAATTTTTATTGATTATTTTTTTGACTTTTATGTCTTTAGATACCACTTACTCAGCAATAACTCTAGTTGTCTGCATTTCCAAGCGTGTTCAGCCACGTATAAGCACGTGATTATATCTCTGTCACAATACTGGTACCCTACGCGAGTAGATTCACGTAAATTATATTATCGTATGTGCAATAAGCTCTAATGCAGGTACAGAGAATGCATGTGCAGAAATGCGGATGCCGAGGTGAATAAGTAGTTTAACAAGGAAACATAAGATGAGGAATAGTTACATTAGTGAAAGCTTGGGTATCATAGAAATATAAGAAAACTTCAGGGATAATCGATTGAGGTTCAACTATAAACAACTCCAGTACGAATAGTCCTGGGTATGTCAGTAGAAGAAGTAAGAAAGACAAGAACTAGAACGACCTGGAATGAGATGTTTAATGTAAACGTGATATGGAAAAGTTGGTGTCTCGGTGAAATTTGCTTCGAACAGGTTAGTATGGAAAAGAGAGCCTCGAAGTGCCGACCTCTTCTTGTCTTTTCTCTTCCTCATATGGTGTTTTATAAAATGACGGGTAAACTAAATTAAGTGTTAAAAACTTATATGTGTGTTATGTAAGCTTAAATGAAACTTTTCAGCAGACCGAAACAAAACTGGAAGTTTCTAACATAAAACAATTAATTATTATGGTATTCACATATTTTTCATTGTTACATGTGAGGAAATTCCAGGTATGTAATTGTTATAAATATTAACTAAGATTTTGTAAATAGTATAATATAGTTAAAAAGTTACATTTAAGGAAAAAGGCTTGATCAAGGAAATGAACTTATCAGTTGGTCTTGCTGCTCTGATGACAAAATAAGTTGATATGTCAAATATAGGAGAAGAATAAGAAACGTAATGTTCCCAGAACATGGCTATTGTAGGTACTATCGAAATATCAGAGTAATCCAAGTCGAAAACTTGTATATACCTGAAAGTAACTTATTACTAAATAAATAAATAACATGTATAGATGCCAAAATTAAGTAACAAACCTTATTTTTAAACATTGGCATAGCAGATTGACATATTCGTCCAATTGTGCGTTATTATTTATATTTTTGTACACATCCTGTATTAAAATAAAAATTCATTTTTATTAATTCACTAATGTACACTCCTAAATTTATATTATGTGCACTGGGTGATAATAACTAAATTATCGCTATTCAGCGCTGTTTACTAAATTTTGTATATGTTTCGGGATATGGAAATGAAATTTTTTGAAAAAACTGGTGGCCAAGTAACAGGAAAATGGCAGGTTAATCTATGTGAACGAAAGCATGGTTTGACATAAATATGTTGCAAATTTGGATGTATTAGATACAGTTTGATACTGTCTTTCAACAGCATCATACTGCACGTCAAAAGTATTATAAAAGATCAATTATAGCCGCACAATTTAACTGTTCATTGTTGTCAAATTTTGCACGTTTACAAACGGAACCACATATGTTAGTGCGCTGTACATCTCTAGATGCTCTTTCGATTCCATTTTAAACATGGCTGCAATTAGTTTGGTCTAATGTAATAGAGGTTATTTGCCATGTTGTAAAGTGAGTACAATAATCGTCGTTGAAAAAAATAATTAAAATATAACAATAAGTGTTATCATCTCATAAATTACCAGCAAATGTTGAAGCATATGCGCTGTAAATGCAAGTATTTAGTGTCTGAAACTATTTTTGCATGTGATATTGCCAGTTACACAATCATAATTCACAGCACACATGCCTGAAATTTTACTGCTTGTGTACAACTTAATAAGTTTTATGATAATATATATTGGTTTTTGGGTTAAGTGTTGTGCAGTGGTACAGTACGTACAGGTAATGCAAGTTCGTGCCTCAATTTATATTACGTTATCGTAATAATAATAAAGAAGAGTACTTACAGTACTTCACTATATGAATTAAACAAGTTTTGGAAAAACCATAAAAAAAGAAACAGTAGAGTTTAGAGTTGAAATAATAGTATGAGCATGGGTTTTAATTAACTGAGTTTACTCTGAACTTTAAGTGTTATTACTTCTAACATTCAATATAATTTTTATGTCGTATAAAATTTATTCTACTTACAGGCATTTTGAATATTTTCACTTCTTTTCCTTTTAATTTTTCGACTTTATAATCTGTTCTTGTAGAATACATACTGCAGCTTGTCATGTCACTGTCGTTACACTTTTCAAATAAATGAGCGTTAGATGCTTGAATTACGTATCAAATCATTGTTAAATTCGTAAATTTTAATATTTCACAATGAAATTTAATACAGAAATTACGACTTTGTATTCATTGGATCTTAAATGAAGTACTATGATATGATAAATCTTAGAATTAAAACTATACATAAAATTTTATACATTTGCTAACTACTAAAATATTATAGTACCCTCCGATAACTTGTGTGAGATTCAGGAGAGAATGGATAATTTTATTAAATAATTACAAAATCTATAAAATAAATTATTCCGTTAAAAAAGCGACACATTTTGTCACTTTTGCGAGGAAAAGAGAAATAACATTTCCTTTACCCGGTTCAATCTAATCTTTTTCAAAAATTTAAACATATCTAGAGTAAAAATAATTATCACTTACTATCTTAACGTAAGTCTCTTCTACTCGAACAAATGTAGAATTTTCAATTTCTCCACCCAGCACAAAACTTTGATTGTTATTCTCGTACACGAACTTCAGAAATATTTTATTATATATAAACCAGTTGTAGCGAAAGTCTACAATATAATTCTTTTGAATAAACTTGCTTGATAATTCCCCTGGAAAATATAACATTTACAATAATACATACAGAGGTACACAAACAGAATGCAACAGAAGAAAGAAACGTCGAATTGGTAAAAACAGAGTGTCCACTTATTAAAAATATTGCACAGATAACAATATATGTATCCAATTGAAAACAAGATGAATTTTAAAAATATGCAGGTGCATTATTTTACATGTTTTTTTTTAGTTATATAATTAAATCACAAATTGAAACAAGAACTTGTTTGTATTATCGTGTTCTAGGCAAATGCCTTGTTTCACTGTCTATAAAATTGGCAATAGCCTAATACAAATATTGCTATTAAACTCTAAACGAATAATATTTTGCAGTCCAAATGAAACCACTTTTAGAATAATAGAAAATTATTGACGTATTAAATTAGTATCGAATCTGACGACTAAGGAAATCTTTGTTGCTGCATGCAACAATAATTTTGCATAGATCCTGTCGATAAAAAAGCTACTACTCGACGTCTTATAAATAGCTATAAGTATATAACAAATTGAATAAAGTAAGACTCTTGTTGTAATTAAAGGTACAGTACACTCATTATAATAGACTGATCTATAGACTAATCTGAAAGAACTAAACATAAACATTTCAAGTTAAAAAATATCAAAATATCGAAGAAAGTATGTCTTCTTTTTTACTATTGTGTTCATTCTCCACAAAAAAAAAACCGTTCTTCTTCGAGTAAAAAACCATTTGTTAGATGATACACCTCTGCAATATAATACAAAACAATTAAAACGTTTATTGACGATAAGACAACAATTAACAACAGAAAATGTTAATGACAATTAAAACGGCTAACAGTATTGGAACACAATTTGAAAACTGTTCTGTTGCTGATGATCGAAGAAGACAGAAGTAGGGAAGATTTACTTTCTTTTCTATTTCTAAGTTATATTAAAATTTAATTTACCATTTTAACAATATAGAAATAATTATATACATAGTTTAGTCTAACGACTATTATTTTGCGTAGTTGCAAAATAGTATTGTTTAGGTGTTCCAATATCATTGTTTAATGTGGGACTCATCTGTTATCTGGAATTGTAAAATTTAAAAAAAAATAACAATAATAATAAAAAGATAAGGAGAGTAACAGAAATCGAAGTTTTTTTATTGTATTTAGTAGTTTATACAAGAACTTTTTTGTATACTTAGAGATACATAGGCTAAGTGTATAAACATTGTCCTATAAACGTTGCTAAAATGTTATAAATGTGAATATATTTTCGAAATCAAATTAAAAAAATAATTCAGAAGTCAATTTTACTTACAAGTTTCGTCTTCCAAATTTCCATATAAAATTACTACACTCAAGAGTTTCAAGTGAAGAAGCATCTTACTTTCTCCTGTGTATAAAAATTACAATATGAAGTTTAAAACTTTTACACTAGAAACAGTTCACAAACTTATATTTATACATAATAATATGGAATCTATTGTATTTGTACACATATAAAAGCATGCTATTATAAGCGAAGTACAACGCGAAATTTTCACGTATATGATCATGTTCTTATATGCGAGAAAATCGCGTATATCTATTTTAATTAATTTATTTTACGCTAACAGTAATACGCGTACATAAAACAATTTATCCATGATTGGAAGTAAAGAATGATAAACTAATCCGTTTAAAACAACAAAGGTTTGGCTAGAACTTTAGGAACGTTTACACTACAAATGTCCTGAAATAATATATATGAAAAGGTATATGTCAGTACGATTTAATTCTTTTCACAGAATGTTTTTAATACAAATTTTCCTGTTAAATAGTACCTTAGAATTAAACTATTAGGCCAAAATATCACCCTGGTGTTCCATTCTCATGGATATTGCGAAAGATTTCTAAGAAATTCAGGTGTAAGAAACAAACTGTAAGATTCGTATACTGTTTCGATTAAATGAATATAACCTCAAAATACACTCTCTAGCCTGAAATAAATTCATACCTTTGACATGACACTCGAACAGAATCGCGTGAATTCGAAAGTAATCTATATTCTTTTCAGGATTATTTTGAACAAGTACACAAATTTAAGTACAAATCAGTTTAACCAATCTTACGTAATACTGGATCGCATACAAGAAAAACAGATGTGATCTTAATTATTTATACAATAGAGTAGTGTAATAATTTAATATAATATATAATAACTATTTATTAACTACTTTAAACCGTGTTTAAATTTATTCATAAACTGAATAAAATTTAAACAATTATTTCCCTCGATAATACAGTTAAATAAGTCTGTCACAAAATATTTTTTTTTTAAACGAGGCGATTCTCTTTACTGTCCGCTTTATAATCACCTCGTTTTTCCACCCACACACTCAGTAGCTATTCTAATTTGTCAATGACTTATTCGGTCTTAATTAATCCAGTCCGAATTTTTGTTTGTTATACTTAACAATTGTGGACAGCTTAATAACAAAAAGCAATAAAATTTCTAACTTACTTTGATAATTTTAATTAACAGATGCTTTGTTTAATATCAAATTCGATCACACATAAAACAAGAACTTTGTCATTGGAATTCCTACTTTGTTCCTTGTTATACGTTGAGTAGATAATTCTTATTGTTTACGACCAAGCGTATCGACGTTTTCTATGTCGACATTCGAAAGTACGTTTGTTTTGACGAACTAATCATGTAATCCTGTACATGTTTATTTCCAATACTCACCAAACGTAAATCGTTTCTAAAAAACCTCACAGCAAGAATAATATAAAATAACTAATAATAATTATATTTGTCGTTTGAACACAAGAGAAAATAAACTTTTGTTCGGTGTAGATTAATTGGCAAGTTTTAGGGTGAATGTGTTTGTGGAAAAATCCTAACAAATTTTAAATATACACGTGTTCTATTAACTACACCATAAACAAGAACGTTTATAGTTGTGTAGAAACGTAGAGTTCATATATGAAAAATTGACTACCTGCAACAGCAGAGATTAAAAATATTGATGTAAAAGTAGTGGTTATTAATTACAATTCAAATAATAGTATCTATAAACGTCTTGCACACAGTATTTTATATAAAACTGTTTAACAGAAAACGATGAAAAATAATGATAAAATGAGAAATTATTAATTTTCTTTTAGAAAAACATTTTGCCATTTAATTGTATATATACCAGCAAATTATAGTAGAACATAATTAAAGTTAGCATATTAACAGACGTCTTAGTACGTCATACTGGTCCCATGTTTTATTCCTCTGTAACATTACAGAAAAATAAAACATTACAGGAACAGTTCCTATTAAAAAGCATTATAAGGGGTTCCTAACCTTTGATGAAAGCAAGCCACTATTTTCATTGCTTCTATGTCATGGCTCTTTTATATCTGTTAATACAAAATTACAAGTGGAAGTTTTACGTCTTCATAGAACCATGATTACTTTATACTTGAGAGGATTTTAAATTGCACAAATTAGTGCTGTATATCGCTAAATTGGTGTATATTTTGCAATGTATTTATACCACATTTTGAACTGAGAAATAATGTTGTAAAAAAAGAGCTAGTTTGACCATTAACAATATGAAAACTCCTAAATGTTAACAATCAAAACTTAAATTGTAAATTAATAAATAATGTTTTAAAATAACAAGTTTGTTTTAGCCTGTATTCTAAATTTTTACCCTATCCATTATATGTTCCTTTATATTTATGGTTTATGAAATAAATCCAAATTAGTACGATAATTTCTATCCTGTGACATGAGATAAAATATGAACTGATGGATCATTATAACTGTACAGTACCTTCACTTGTACTATTCTGGTGATTAAGAGACTAGATGTAAACAACTTTAATTTTGTTCAATATTTTTAATTAACCGGGTTCTTCTATTGACTTATACTTCATTAGTGTAATTTCTGTTTATTAAATTTACTGCTTGATGTGCCACGCATTGGAAAAGAGGACAGATTTAGTAAAATAAATAGCTTATAGTCACGCTAAAAAATCTGTTTAGCATTATTTCGGGAGGACTATTATTTGGTGAAAATAACTGAAAAATATAAATGAAACTACAGTAATTATGAAAAACTGCTGTTAAGATATAACAGAGGTAATGTATGGGGATCGGTCAAAAGAATAACCCTTTCTATTTTTGTATTCAGGGAACATTGAAACATGAAAAAATGAAAATAATTAACAAATTGTTTTTCTGTATATATGGATTTTAGAGAATGTGTTGGTTTCTGTATGGGGAGCAAAATTTTATTCATTTAATTAAATCTTAATAACTTGTGCTTTTTGTTGAATACTTCCGAAATTTCGCAGGGAGGTTTCTTATTACGAAGATTGACAGTGTTAAATTGTAATGGTTAAAAATCAAAAGGGTGGAAATTTAATGCGGCTCGTATATATCGGTCAGACTTAATGACAATTTTACTGGTTATCAGCATTTAAAATGTTTTATAAAACCCATCCCTACTATGAGAATGAACTTTTTTCATAGTATAATAAATAAAAATATATCGTCTTTTAAACAAAATGTCATACCATATAAAGCCAACAAATTTTGCCTGGAAGTCAAGCGACTCGTTGTCAAACTTTTTAACATAATCATCTGCAAAAATTCATTACTAACCCACTGAATACAATGAAATCCGATTTTCATAAAACATTAAATCATTCAAAAAAATCAACTTAATTCAAAAAAATTAATTCTAGTTTTAGAAAACTAGTAGTTCAGATTACAGAAACACAATATCTAATAATAAATAAATAGAGAACAATTTCAAGAGCAGTTAAATTTGATTTATGGAAGAGTTATTTCGATATCAAAAAATTTAATTTAAATTTCAGAAAAGTTTGTTCTGTTCTCAAAATGCAGTTCGTTTTTTTTTTTTGAAAAATAAACTGGTTATCAAACAATAGAATTACATTGCAGAAGAAGTAAATTGAAAGGGCGGGTTAATTTAAAATCGTTTTTCGGAAAAGCATGTTTTCTTCCAAAGAATATTACGGCGAATTTAAGAAAGTTGTTTCACTTTTTTAGGTTACTGTTACCTGTTTCCAAAATGGCGGCTCGTCTCTGATTCCAGAAAATAGAAGAGAGATAACTTTTTTCTATTTATAAAACCCATCCCTACCCTCCTTAGTTTTCGAAGAATTACTTTGAGAAAAAGGTAAAAGTCATTTTTTGTAAAACTAATTTGACCTGCAAAATAAATCATCAATACTGTATGTAACACGGAACAAATGAATGCTTCTGTATCTGTTTCGTTCTGTATCTGTTATTTTTAAGAATTCTGCAGATTTCTGCAGAATTCTTAATTATAGAAAATGACAACAATTCATTTTCCATAAAGAAATTACAGAATTGCCAACTACAAAAGTGATAATAATTTTTACTAGCACGAAGCAAAAGTTATTGGGATAAATTGTGAGATCATTTTGTGCTTAACTTGTCACTTGATAATTCTTTCTAGTGGTTGTGTTGACGTTTATGCATTTCGTCTTGCACCTAATGATTCCAACATCTTTTCATTATTGTATCTGTTTAACCAGATGATACACTGTTTTTCAGTAACTTCAGCTACTTCCCACAGTTTAATAATATAATCTGTTTCAGTATTTTTTTGTTTGTAAAGTGTTCTTGCAATAAACTGTGGGCGGATGATAATCGTTATATTGCCACCCAAGTGTCTGACGGTTTTTGTATAGATTGTGCTTTGAAAACTTCAAATAGAACTTGCAAATGTAATAATTGAAAATAAAAAGTTATAATTTCTATACCTATTCGGGATATGTTTACATTTTAGAGTTATAAATTTTAGAAATAGTTTTACAGGTGCTGCTATTTTTTAAATAGTGACTACATCTTCGTTACTTGTTGAAAAGATAAGCAAAGACTCAATATTTTGCTGCTGAATTATACAATTGTAGACAATAACGTTACAGATATTCAGGTAGAATATGTTACGTTTTCAAGGGAAAAACATTTCATAGTTTTTTTTTTATTTCAAAGTACGGTTAAACACATTTTTCCTGTTAAAATCTGCATTACATAATTTTTCTTTATGCATCACACCACTAACTTGAATCAACGAAGACAATGTCGAGTATAGTCCGCTAATCACCTAATAAGTAAAACAATATTAATATATGTGTCAGAATTCACAATGATATTTTAATATATTACTTACTCTAATTACAAAATTTCTTTTTACGTAAAAGAAGCCTCCGATCGTAATTCCTAATGGGTTTCTTCCATATCTTTTCATAAAATTGAGTATCTAAAGATGAACAACTTGTATCATCATAATTCAAATACTTAGTGGTGGAAAACTCATCACAATTTGGATGACAGTCAAATGTTTTTCCTTAGTTTACCTTTGCTAAAGATGAGCTTAGCGATTCACAGAAAAATGTAAGAAACAAAAGTTCTGTTAGTACTGTTTAAACGCACCAAGCTTATTTTTACCATAGAAACACAGGAAAAAATTAGACTGTTATCCATACTCTCATAATCTTTTACATCTGAAAGGTTTTTCGTTTAAATTTAATTTATTTACGAAAATTTTTCAGTAGGTTTAATTTATGTTGTAACTTTATAATCTCAGATTTTTGCATATATAATAATTATGCTTAAGTATAACAACTTAATTGTGAATCCTTAGGCAGAACCTTCTTTCTAAACAAAGTTAAAAATCCAAAATGTATAAAAATAAACGTACCTTCAACTTGAATAATAGTGATAAGTCTGCAGAAAACACTTTTTCGATAGAAATAAAATTGTCGTACATCTGAATATATAAATATGTAATGTTAAAATCAAAAACTTAAAAATTAGCAATGTAAATTATAGCGAAATCATGAAAAGACGTGCTATTTAATTATATTTGTCGCAAACAAAATGAAAAAAGAAATTATAACATTTCCTATATTGTTTTACAAATTTATACTTATTTAGCAAGTTATATGACATTTTTTACATAATCAAAATAATGTAGAAAACCTTAACCTATACTCACAGTAATATAGAAATGTTTTAAATATAGATCTATATTAAGCAATATTTATGTATTCAACATTTATAAAAACACTACACTTGTTACTTTAAGAGATCTACATATATTGTATATAATAAGATGACAGTGTGTATTTCTTTTATATTCTATTAGACTGTTATAGATTTGTACCAGATTTTTATTACTTCTCGTACGAGTTCCAGCGGTACATAGTTTACTATAAAACTTCGATATTTTACTCTTTTCCTATATTCATTTCCTAAAATATTATTGTAAATATATGTGTAGTATACTTAAATGATTAGTTATACCACTCTTTAAGACATAGAATCACCATAAGTAATGTCTACGTATTGTGACTTTATGGGTAAATTCTATTTTAAATGATTTTTGTTCACTAGAACAGATAAAAACTAAGAAACTGGGTTTTAACTTTACTTCCGCTTTCTGTTTTTTACCAATCAATTAAAAACGCTTAGAATGTAATAATAATTTGAAATAACCAGTATAACTGCATATTTCATGTTAATCAACATCATAGTTTGATTTCGACTATTTAAGATTTTCAAATGTATAACTTATTATAAAATAATATATAAAATTTTCTCATATTTAAAATTTATACTAACCAACGAAGTAAAAGCAGACAACTTCCAACATACTGCAACAAATGCAGACAACGAAACTACAGAAACACACGAGATGAAAATACCTAAATACAGCTCCATCTTTACAAACAATCCAGCATACAACATGAAAGACATGATGTAAACCAAATGAGTGTAAGCAAATGGGAGAAAAATCTTCCATTTATCATTAACAACTTCGAATAATTCCCAAATTTCCATGTGTTTTTCAAATGTCTCTTCAACTTGTTCCTTTAGTGTGTAACTTTTTATTTTCAGTTGAGTTAACTCTTCAGAAAGCTTAATAAATCTTTTACTAATCAGAAATATTGTGACTCTAAATATTAAAAATAAGAAGAAAATTTGACCTGAAATATAAATCATCAATACTGTATGTAACACGGAACAAATGAATGCTTCTGTATCCGTTCCGTTTTGTCTTTTAACTTCAAGAAATAAAGAAAAGTACGATACGATGGGAAACGTAGTAAATATTCCTATCATAATCAAGAAATCCACTAATATATATTTATGCAGCGCGCGGATATTCTGCAGTTCCTCATAATAACTGCTTTTCACACAATGAAATGAGAGTTTATTTTTCTTTAATAGTGTAAATTGTCCAGCAACATACTCCATAAGAATAAATATTATTACTGCAGCAGATAATGCATAGTCATTAAAAACACGAAGTACTCGTAAAGCGTAGATATCGGGTTCGTGAATTCTTATAAAACATACAAATACTACAGTCCAAAGAAATATTTCAACTAAACTATTATAAATATGATATAAAAATGACAAAATGTTCGCTCTTCTTCCTTTTGTTTCCCGTTTGATGCACTGACAAGGGATGCAGATGTCAAGACCGAATAATTTTGCAGAATTTAATATTGGGAATAAAATATACGCCAAGCAGAAAGAATTATCTGAAGACGACGGCATGTTAAATTATATCAATGATTACTATTATTACTCTTTCAGTTCTTTCATGAAAATGATGAAGTATATTCGTGCTCATGTTTATAAATTTCCTATCTTACTTTAGCATTGAGCGTAATGATAAAACGCTTTTACTTAGTCATTATCTAATTACATCATATTTACTCACTTTAAAAGACTTTAATGGACTTATCCACTTACCATAAAAGTTTTAATGGACTTATCCACTAACCATAAAAGTTTTAATGGATATAGATGTTTAATATACTTATTCATTTATGCTCTGAACAAACTCAAAAGACTAGAGTTAATGGATAAGGAATTTTAGTAATGTTAATTTTCTTATAATTTTATTAATTGAACTTGCGTATTTTATATAATCTTAATTATATTTATACACCCACTTCATGGATACTTATATATTCGAATGCTAAAATTAATACGCAAGATATTTTTAATACAGCTATCTCTGCGAATTCTGTTGAATCCCATCTACTGTTTAAAAACGACGTTTTTTTCAGAGTGGTTTTCAACTTTGGAACAGGAAATATTATGTCTGGAGAGTACATGGGTGAAGAAGGATGGCTACGTTGTTATTGACGAAAAATTGGCTGACAAGCGAAGATGCGTGACATAGCGTGTTTTCATTATGCAATTAGCTCAGGCTTCTTTTATTGCACATCTTTCCTCGAACGTTATAAAACTTGTCCGTACGACTCCTTGTCAATATATTGACCTTCTGGCACGAATATAAAGTGCACTATGTTTCGAAAATCAAAAAGAAAAATTAGAAACTGTCTGACTGTGTTTCTGTATTTTTCAAATCGGAAATAGATAAATGAAATCCGAGAGCAGCAACCATACTGTCAGACAATCCGGATTAACTATATACAAACTTCCAATCCAAGCCAAAGCCATTTTACTTTCAAATTTTGAAAAAAAAAATTAATTGTGAAAAATTTTTTTTCTATGACGAAGCACAGAAGAAATGAACACTGCAGAAACTGAATAATAAATTAAAGAAATTACACGTTATGGATCTATAATAAGTGAAAATTTGTTAACGTTTTAAATTAAATTTTGTAGTTCGATGTTTAGTTGCATGACATTTGCAACTTCTATAAAAACAAAATTCATTAAATTTATTGATCCTCTCAATGTTATTACGCAACAATTTTGCGTGATGACATTCACGCAAAGAAATGAAATTTTGTTTCAAATGTTTAAGGTTTAAAATTATCATTCATGTAAAGTTACATCAACGTTTCTAAACTTTTGAGTATATATTGATATTATGTTTCAACTGTTCATCTAGCACCCAATATTTACATTCTTTATGCAATTATATAAAAAACGTCTGTCGCGAATCTATCACTTCAATTGGTGGCTAGAAATATTTTATTTTGTAAACATTTTACTTTATAAAGTAAAATTAAATTCGTTTAAACAATTTAGTTTCAAATAAAAATATTTATTATTAACTTGTTAATTTGAAGTTTAGTAAAAGTAAGGAGAAAAAATAGTTTGGAGAATTGGCTTTGCAAAATAGTGCGCAAGATAATGTGGATTAGAAAGAATTCATTATGCACATGTTGGCTGTCTAAGCGCATTCTAAAATGTAAGTTTGTCGAGAGACCAAAATCACTTCATTTTGACTACATATTTTTGTTTACTTCTGAGTTATTTATTTTACATTTTACTGTCACTCATTATTTATATTAATTTCTAATTATTTTTGCTTTATATTCGAATATTTAAAAAATCGTCATTTTTTTATTGTATTTTACTTTGGAACAATTTAACTGTTAAGATGTTCCGATAAAATTGCAGCCTGAAGATGGCCTATTTGACTAAGTTGGAAAACAATTGCTAACGTTGGTTAAATTATTGAATTCCTTTTATATTTACAAATAATTCCTCATTATATTTAACAGTTGGAAATGCCTTGATTGCAATATGAGTCCAATTAATTCCTTCCGCAGTATGTAAAAAATCGCGTTTGGAGAGACCACATGATCTCATGAGACGTAAAGAAATCATAAGTGAATCAGCGACTGGCTTGTGACGTCGACCCAGTCTCTCAGAGCCGAAAGACGATGACCAGAATTTATCACTAATCCTGCGATCACCCGCCGGTTGTGTAGACAGACACCAGTGCGTTGCCATAACCATTTACTTATTTATTTAAATTGGAGGGGGCGCCGAGTCGCGACTGCGTGTATATGGTGGATTTTGTGCTCCGTGTTCCGACAGCGATATCTTTGGATATTTTCAGTTCAGCGTTAAAAGTGATAATCATTCGACAGCGTATAACGAGTAGATTCAGTAAGTGTCTCACTTATTTTTATCCGTCGCGTAGTTTTTTAGCTACGTGACTTCGAACTTTTTGACTTTGTGCGAGCCCCATCGGGCTCCTCGGGTGCCATCGTTTTAATTTAACCACGGTATTCGACAGTAATTACCATTATCTACGGCCGGTGTAATTTTCGTATTGCTGTCTATAAGAGTAAAAAAAGTTATCAACGATCAAAGTTTCGTTTAAGAACAAATAACTTTCCGCGCCACGTGGTTGTCAGCCGAACGGCGTTCCCTCTCAACTAATCGGCGTTTCCAAGTTTTGTCCATCTTATTCTGTTACCATGGGGGAAAATTAGAATAATAATACTACAGCAACCTCGAGCAACAATTCTGGGACTGTCAACCTTGACAAAGGTAAAGAGACTTTTCTCAAAGAGGCCCATCAAACTGTAGATGAGGTTAAGGGGTACTTTGCCTCTAACCCCAACGGAAAATTACAAACAAAGGAGCATTTACGGTATGTTATAGAGAGGTTCGAAAAGGTAATAAGTCTAGCCGTGACTGCCCTAGATAACAATAATACTTCTACTAAATTAGAGAATAAGATGCAGTCTATCTCCACTAGAAAGTACGTTAAAAAGATAATAACTGAGAAGTGCGAGCAAATGATAGATTATGTTACTGAGGTGAGAGAGGAAGTAAACATTCTTCGTAATGAGCTCGAGACTGCTAACCAGAAATTGGGAGAGAATACCTCCCCAACTTATAGTGAAGCCCTAAAACAGGGTATCCCTACAACTCAGTCTCCACCTCACAATTCTCAATCTGAGCACACCGTGTTAGTTTATGGCAAAGGGGACAATATCCCTTCTGGGAAGACAAAAGAAATTCTAACATCAAAGATTAAACCGCATAAACTAGGAATTGGGGTCCGGAGAATTAGAAAAATTGGCGAGGGCGGCATTGCGGTAGATTGCACGAGCCTAGATGATGCCAACAAGCTTGATGTTGCCATCTCAGAGCTTAAGGAGATAGGCGCAAGACTCGCGGAAAAGAGACCTCCACTAATTAAAGTTGCCTCTGTCCCAAAGGACATAGACAGAGAAAAACTAACCAATATTATTTACAAGCAGAACACATGTTTACAAGTGCATTACACAAGGAAGGAATTCCAAGAAAGAGCCAACATCAAATTTCCTGTTAGACAGAAAAGCAATGAATTAGAGTCATGGATTATAGAAGTAACTGCCGACATTAGAAATATTCTCCTAAGAGAGAAACGTGTAAATATATTATGGAATAGATGCCCGGTGTATGACTTTTTGCCAGTCATACGATGTTTCAAGTGTTTAGCGTTCGGACATAAAGCCAGCACATGTAGTGAGAAAGAGAGTACCTGCAGCCACTGTGGTGGTCACCATCTACATAAAGAGTGCAAAAGGAGAAAAGATACACCAACATGTATAAACTGTAAGAAGCAAAAACAGACACAGCAAAACCACAACTGCATGAGCAAGGACTGCCCAACACTAAAGCGTGTTCGTGCAGAAATGGCAAAGAGGTTCAACTATTTGCCCACTACATAAGCGCAAACCTTGATGATTGCCTGTTTTCCAGCTATGTAATTATTGTGTGTCCTCCTTATTGTTATATACATTTTCCTCGTGCCAGTATCTGCTGCTGTATGTTCAGCTATGTGCTCAAGCTTTTCTCCCATATATTTGTCTAGCCATTTTCAAGTAGGCTCCTGTCTTATGTCTTTACCACCAATTAATGTATTGTTCCTGCGTGCTGGTTTTACAGGACTGTTTCGTCACTATTAGTAGTTCTGTAAACCCGAAATGTTATCTCTGTCTTATTTTTATGTAATATCAGTTATTTTGTAACTCCTGTTTACAAATTGTCGCACGTCCACACCGTTTTGTATTCGTCAATTAACTAACTATTGTAATTCTGAACGTTTTATGTGTTTGTTTCTATATGTATTTCTTGTTTACTCTGTAATTTGGTTACCTATTGTCGCGCCACTCAATTTTGTATGATTTCTGTTTGTTTCACAGTTCTGTCAATTTTTGTACTTTGTTTGTCATTTTATTAATAAATGCGATGCAGGGCGCCCGTGGGTCCCATGACCCTATGGTTCTACTTTCCCACCTATCCTATCCTTCTGTTTTTCTCCTTCATTCTAACTTCTTGTTACATCACCTTTTTCTTCTTTCAATTTCGTCTATAACCGGGCTATACCTATGAGTGAAGCCCAGCTACTATCTAAATCTAAATCTAAAATCTACCCATTGCCATCGTTGTTTTTCAATAAATGTAACCTTAAAATACTGGAACTTGTCGTGTTAGCGCAATCTGGAAACAGATTAAAGTTCCAGTCTTGCAAAAGTATGTAGATCTTCAATACGATTACATTTACAGGCACCCGTTTATCGTACTTAACAAGAATTCAGTAACAGACAATTTTTTACAGCCGGTTTACTTCCCATTAACTGATATTTATTCAATGCATTAGTTTTGTCATCGCAGATTAGTGCAAAATTTGATAAATTTAGCTCACTATATTATTATATTTAGAGATTATTTTAACAATAAACTATTTGCGTTTAGAGGGCAAGATCTGCAATGGAATCTAGTTTCGCAAAATTTTCTATTCCAAATACAATTTCGGCAGCCGCCCTGCAAACACTGGCATAAACACTCGGTGCGTTGTGCTTCAAAAATAAACTTTATGCAAATTTAAATTTCTAGGTAGGCCTATTAATAAAAATTTGTCAATCGTGAAGTTTCAGAAAAAGCACACCTTTGTAAGATAAATTTTATTTTTTATTTTATTTTTTTTTTCACGCTTCTTGGAAAAATTGAATTTCTAGAGGCCTGTGAGTTCTTGCACATTGACATCCTGGGTTCGAATTTCGTTTTCAGGTAAATGTTATCTTGACCTCTTTATTTTGATTTTTTAAATAGATGTGATATATTTTTTCACTACCGAATACTCTATTTTCGCACGTGTCTATCGATGTACTTTTATAATGAAATTATTAAACACCTACTTCAAGGCTCCGCAACTGGATTTCTCAACAGTTCGAACACGATTTCTGTATTCAAAAGCTTCATTCGAGGCACACACACACACATGCAAATAGATAAACACATACAAAGACCATTTTGTATTCGTTTTCCGTGTTTTTGTTTTTTGAGTGTGCATAGTTTGAGAAATGCGAACTTCTAAGAAATGAACACTTGACCGGTGAACTGTATATAACGCACGAAAAGTATCCTAATCGTTTTATACTTTCCCTGCGTCATATACTTTAAAAGCCGAAAAAATGAAACAGATAATAATTAAAAACTCTCTACTATCTTTTTATTTTATATCTATTTTATTATTTTTATTTATCTCCCACAACCGCTAATAAACCTGGTCAAACAATACCTTATAAAAACATTACTATCCAATTAGTTTTGTTTATAACTTTGTTATAGTTCTTAACATTTTTCAAACTATTGTAAAGAAACGCTATTTTTAGCATATTTTCGGTGTTAATGTCTCTTTTTTCTGACTTTCTCTTCTGTTAATCTAAGTGGTAATTTCCTGACGATAGTCTGCATACACGGAAGAAAGAATCAGTCGTTTTTTTCGCGACTTGTCAAGATGACGTGAAAGTGTTTTGAACGTATAGGGAGGGGTATTGGTGCTGGACACAGAGACTCGCACGGATGTTGTATAACAAAATTAGTCGCGTTTAATGAGACTGAAAATTTTTAAATGAGGTGCAGTATCGTCTTTTTAAAAGGCGTATACACACACACACATCTACAAAAAATAAAGCAAAACTAGATAGTTTATTTCTGTCGTTTTCATTGAATCTCAGACCAAGTTGCAGAGTTAGATAGTTTCGCAAGTTTTTCCGATGGATCTCGGAGAAAGTCTTAGTGTTGAAGCTCCCTGGATGAAAAATTTTCGTGAGAATTAAATCTCCTTTTCGTTTTCCTTCAGAAACCCAAATCTCCAGAAACCCTTCTTATTTTTCTTCGGAAGATTTTGATACAGATCCCACGGTACGACAATCTCGTTCTCAATCTTCGCAAGTCTATAAGATATCTTTACAACATCATTTAATTACGATTAAAGTACGTTTTCTCAGCAGTAGAAATATACGAAAAATGATTGTTTTTATATTATATTTATTTCATAATTTCATATTTATCATATTTTATATTATGAGGAAATAACCTCTTGGGATGCCGAGTGTCGTATATGACACCAAATTTTCCTTTCAAAGAATGAGGTGCAGCTCTGCTTTGTTGTTTGCTAAAGAAATTTTAGTAGTTACTTGTTTCAACACCAGGGTTTTGTAAAGCTTATCAGACTACTTGCACCCACTGTGACAGAGACAAAAGAAAATATAGGCAATAGTCTGAGCACGTGTTTCTGGAAGTGATCAGAAGTATGGCTGCTCCATGTAAGTATTTATTTTTCTCTATTTCTATTGAGTATAATTTCACAATTAAAACATGTTTTTTTTTCTAGACACTTCTACGATTATATAATGATATTATTTTTTAACCATATTAATAACACTACTTCATGAGACTAACAAACTTTTGAATGTGTCGTATTCGACACATTGGTTCTTTGTGTTACAAAAATTACATTGCAGTGTATGAAGTGTTTTTGTATTGGCAAGTTATTTACTTCTATATTTATTTATCCATTAGATCAGTAAATTTGCCTATCATTCTTAATTTTCATTTTTTATTAAATTTATTTATTAATAAAAATGATGATTTATTTTTTTTATCAGAAATTTCTGTGATTTTTTTTTGTTCAGTTATTTGAATAAATAACTTAAACAAAATCCTGCAGACTGAATTTTTGTTATTAAAAATTTATTACTTATTAATATCATAAAATAATAAATATTTATAATAAATGACGATGATTCAGTTTTAATTTTTTCAGTGTCTACAGAAGAAATATGGAAGGAGCTTGATAGGACAATTGAAATTGATGGCAATTTATCTGAACTGGATGGCTGGTCCAGTGATGAAGAAAGTGAACAAACATTTGTTCTTCAACAAGACTGTCCTGGAGAAAATAACTCGTCAGATGTGTCATCTGACGATGAAAATGATGCTACAGCAATGGAAATAGAAGACAATCTTTTGATTTCAGTGCAGACCCATACTCCTCCATGGCGCCATACAAATATCTTTGAGCCTCTGCCACCAGCTCCTGCATTTCAGGAAGAACCCTGGAAGGGTAAAGAGTGTGAGCCAGAGGATTATTTTATCAATTATATTCCCGAGAGTTTTTTTGATATAATCGCTTCATGCACAAATCAGATGTATGTAATTCGCATGGGAACATCTTTGAACTCTACTGCCGAAGAAATAAAAAAATTTTTTGGTATATCTCTCACTATGTCATATTTGGGGTACCCAAGAATAAAAATGTATTGGGCAATTGGTACTAGGGTACCAAAAATCGCATCCAGCATGTCAAGGAAACGCTTCTTTTTTCTACGACACAATCTAAAATGGGTTGTTGATGATAATGTACCTGATGAAGCTCGAAAAATCGACAAGTTTTAGAAAATACATCCTTTGTTGGAGGCTGTTAGAAATGGCTGTCTAAAAAATTAAAGATCAAGTAAAGTGTCAGTGGATGAACAAATGATTCCTTTTTGGGGTCATACCTCTATGAGACAGTACATTCGAGAAAAACCAAATCCATGCGGTTTAAAGAAATTTTTGTGCACTTCACCTGATGGCTTACCTTTAGACTTTTTTGTTTATGAAGGAAAAGGTAATACTATCATTGAGGGATACCAATCCCTTGATATCGGTGGAAAAACAGTAATGCGCCTCTCACAATCCCTTCCTCCAGGTTGCACTCTGTACATGGATCGATACTTTACATCAATCCAATTATTGGACTGCTTGCATGCAGATCGAGAATGTCAAGGAACAGGAACACTGCAACTTGGTCGAGTTCCTATCAATTGTAGGCTGCAAACTGATTCAGCAATGAAAAAAAAGGGCGTGGTGGAATTGACCAGTCAGTTAGAGGTGATGGACAAATATCAATTGTGAAATGGATGGATAACAGACCTGTGACACTTGCTTCATCTGTTGAAGGAAAGGAACCTGTCGGAGAGTGTAAAAAATGGTCAAAACAAGAAAAAAAGTACATTATGGTAACTAGGCCATATATTGTCCAATCCTACAATGAAAATATGGGAGGAATAGACCTGTTTGATAGAATTATTTCCAACTATCGCCAGAAGGCAAAAACTAAAAAATGGACAGTAAGAATGATTTTTCACTTCTTTGATTTTGCTTGTGCAGCTGGATGGATAGCCTACAGAAAGACAGTAAAGCAATGAAAAAAAAGAGAAGAACACTCTTCAATATTTGGGATTCAAAGAAAAAGTATCAGAATGGCTATTGCATTCAGAACGTACAAGCAATAAAAAAAAGAGAAATAATGAAAATGAAGAAAAAAAATATATAAAGAGAAATACACCAGTTCCACATCCTAGCGAAACACAACGTAAAACTGCAGCTAAACATATGCCAGAAATAATTGCAGATGGAAAAAATCACCGTTGCCGAATGCAAGGATGTAGAAGTGTACGAGCTAGAGTGCACTGTACAGAATGCAAAATTAATCTGTGCCTTGTGGCAAATAGGAATTGTTTCAAAGCATATCACATTTAAATAAAAAATATCAAATAAACCATCTTAACACGAACAAAGTAGTTTGAATTTTTTATAGCTAGAAAACCACTGTGTCATATAGGACACATACCATTTTTTAATCACCAAACAAAAGAAAGTTCAAAAAAATGGCGATTCATTAACAAGTGACACCTAAAGATTATAAACATAACAAAACTTTAATAAAAAAAAGTTTTTTCTAGTAGTGGATCTCAAGAGGATAAATGGAAAAATATGAGAATAAATCATTTTCTTAATTATTGGATGAAAAAAGGTTTTTATTAAGAAACAACGTTCGAAAAGTTGTTTTCTTTGTTGACAAATACAAAACCTTAGTGCTAAGATACAGATCTTTATTTAAAGACAAACTCTACAAACTAAATTTGAGTTTTAGAATATTTACTTTATCTTCTCCGTAAAAAAGTGCATAAAGAGAAAATAGTAAAACAATTATAATAAATGTATGAGATTTTTTTACGTCAAATCCAGCGAAAAAAAGATTATTGCTGGTCTACCTAATAACTTATTTAGTTATAGTTTTTTCTATTCAAATTCCATATCAACAAAATGTTTTTGTATAAAATTTTTTTTCTTGCTAGGTTCATCAATGCCGTATGCGGAAATGTTCAGTCACACGTACGACAAAGGATATTTTCCTTTTAATCTTCTAATAGTTAAATACTTGTTCTTGTATCGTCCGGATTATATTCAAGTAAGTTCTTAGCTGACAATTCGAAAAAGAAATGTCAAACGGCGTAAAAATATATTTGCATTATGAAAATTTCAAATACCCATCGTCAGTTGTGTTAGAGTGACATACCCATTAATGTTATTTTTTGTAATTGGTAACGAATGGTATCGATTGATAAGAACGAATTAAAATATATAATTATAATAATAAATACCCTCATTTCGAATGCTGATAACAATTTGGCAAATCAAAAATTTTTAGGCCGATGAGATATTTAGTGTTGTTCGAGAGATAAAGTTACTCCCCGTACATGTTTTAAAATAAATTTTAGTTGCCAGGTGGCGCGCTATTAGCTGTCCCTGCAAAAATTGCATCCAAGCCCAATCAAGCGTAGATTCTCGAGTAGTTTGCCGGGATTAAATTAGATGCTGTGGGGCAAAAGGATTTTCTTTCGAAAATCCACAGAGATTCGAACGTTCTGTTTAACATTATGTTCTTAGATCATGCAACATTTCGTGTTTTCAAAACCGTGAACATGTATGTTTTTCAAACGTGAAAATCAGACAGATTCCTTTCTGCATCAGGAAATATGCATTAAACAGTTCAAAATTTAACATTTAATGCACGAGAATAACTATTAGAATATATAATAACACGGTTGTATATGAGAAATATTTCTCATGTTAAAAAATCTCAACCGTAAATTTAAGGTGTATGCAAATAGTCTTTCAATCATCAGATATGACAGTTTTCAGCAGTGAGCTCAGTTTGAATTTTTTATTGTTATAGTTAGACGAATCGAAAAGATAGCATTTAATTCTTTTAAGTATTTTATTAACCATCACTATTACATAACAACCACGTGATCCTCAGGTCTATGTTGCCAAAAGATTTGAATACAAAATTTTATAACTATGATTCTTTTTCTTTTAACATATCCTTCTAATTATATAATGTTTGTTTTTTTCATTGTACAAACAAATGGTTTTTTATTAAACCATTTTAAAAGATACAAATCTTAAGATTTATTCAACAAAAGTATATTTTTAAATTTCTCGAAATTTATACGGTCTGATCGTTTAGTGAATGTATTTGCTACTTGTTCTGTTGAGAACAATAAGTTACTTTTATGTGTCTGACCAACACCTTTTCTGTAAGCTTAAAGCTTTAATCTTTTTTTAAAAATCTGCTTGAGACACTCCCTAAGCAGCATCAGATCCAGTCCTTATTATTCCTTCTGTTAAGATCTTCAAATTTTTGTAGTCTTTATATTTTTTTTTAGTTATTAAATAACTTTAGAGTTGTTTTCAGTCTTACATTTAGTCTTTTTCCTTCCAAAATAATATCTTTATTAGGTTTAATCACTTCACCTATGGTTTGTTATCCAGTTCACTAGTTTCAATTTTAAACAATGCCTGTTTTTTTTCATTTGCTCTTGTCTACCTAGGGCTTTTTACTGCTTTTTCGTTGGAAAGCAGTACTATTTTCTAATAATTTATTTCGAAGTCTTCAAGACGTTTTGCTCTTCTCAGTTTACCTATATCTCTTAATTTGTAAGGAGTGGTTTTGAATTTTACCAATTTGAGTTTCAGTTTAACAGTCTGAGTTTCCGTTTTTTCTTCTATACATTTAATTTTTTTTACTTTACCCAAGCTTTGTATTTTCTTATGTGTTTTCTACACAAAATTTTTCCCATTTTAGGTCCGTTATATTCGTCTTGTCTATATTATTTGAAAATACAACACCTCTTGACACCTTCACCTTTTTACTTTCGTGATCCGATAGTCTGTATCCATTAGGAGCATATCTTACAAATGTTTTCTTACTTCGATAGTTTAGTTTCCTTAAGGGACCTAGAATTTTGGCATGTGCTTCACAACCAAATATGTTCAGATGTGATAGATATTTTTAACCTTTACCTATTTTTCGTTAGGTGTTGTGTCTACAATCTCTGTTCGACTTCTGTTTAGATGATATGTAACCACATACACTGCTTTTCCCACATTTCCTTGTTCAATTTAGAATAAAAAACGAGAATTCTCGCCTCTTTTAATAACGTTCTGTTTAGCATTTCTGCTTGTCCAACCGATATTGGAGAGTATGGCATTTTTAGTCTAGTATAATTCCTTTTCATGTACATCAAACTTTTATCTTATTACCGACATATTCCCCCATTGTCACAACGTAATTTTGATAGTTTCCAATTCATGTACGCTTTTACTTGAGTGACATATTCTCTGATGTATTCGAATACTTCACTTCTATTTTTGAGAAGATCTACCATGCAATTATGACTGGAATCTTCTAGCATAGTCAAAAATTATTTCTTTTTATTTGATGTGTCCGGTTCAATTGAACCTCACAAATCTATGTAAATATTTTCAACAGGTCTGGTGGCTCTCTGTCGTTTACTTTTAAATGGAAATATAGAATATAGTCTGTCTCGCTTTTAAACATAATTCACAAACTGAATAAAATGAGTCACACTCAAATTTAGTCTTATTTATTCCACTTGACAGTCGATTAGTTTTTTCATATTACTTACGCCCAAGTGCCATAATTTTTTATGCCAGTTGTCGATAATTTTTGACTTTCTCTGTCAGATACACCTCCTCTTAATTTAATTTTATTATGTACATTCTGATTTCATCCTTTGTTCCTTGGAGCACTTTTATATTGTACTTTGACATAATAACATTTCTCTTTGTAAAAGCAACTTCAAAATTGTTATTTGCGATTCCATTAACAGATATCAACTTTCTACTTACATTACGTACGTAAGTACTTTATTTATTTGTCAAGGTTTGAAGGATCGACAAGACAGCATTTAATCTTTTAAGTTTATTTTTAACAGTCTATCCGCTCGTTCCTGAATTCAGCAGTGTTAGATCGGTGCTTTATGGAAAGCGTCACGCAACCGAATACTAATTTTACAACACCAAATGTTACAGCAATGATGAAAAAACATGGCGTCTTTTTCAGCTCACTGTAATCTTACTGTTCGACGATACATTCTATGTAAATTGATTCAAATATACTCTGTTTTCAAAGTTCATTGACAAAAAATAATGATATATTACTATAAAGATACTTTTATATTCTAGTTAAATATTATTATTTTAATGCGCGATTAAGCTAAACAATAGTAGTAATCGAACAAGCGTTTAAATTCCTGTGTGTTTATCTATTTATTTTTTATTTAACAAATTGAAAATAACATTATAATCAAGTATTGTAAAACTTTACAAGTCCATCTAAGAGCGCAGCCATTTTGATATAGCGAAAAAGCACAGCGAGGCTGAAAATTATACTCTCAAACTTCACTTTACACGCAGCGCAACGCAGCAATCTTATTAGCAACAATTTCGCTTTAAGCTTTCTGTAGCCGTTGCGGCACTGCTGTATTTAACAACAAGACTTATGTTACATTATGTTAACCTTTATTAAACAGATTTAGTTATTGTGTATTAATTAAATTCATCGAATTTCATGAAATAATTTTTTAAAACTTTTAGCATTTATTCTAAAACTTTTCGTCATGTGATAAAATTTTTACAGGAGCATCACTATATTAATCAATTGGCGGGAAAATTTAATAGCGTGCGGTTTGGTGTTTCTGTGTTTCTCGTTTTTTCGAAGTTCACTGCGATAAATTTTTATTACGTAGATTCATAGATTTTGCGTTGTTTTTAACGGATAAAAGGTGGAAATTTTACTCTGAATATAGAACTTGTTTTTCAGAATATGCTACTTTACAGAAAGAAAAGTTGAAAATAATTTATTTTTTGACAATTTGCGAGAACTGATCTTTGTTTGGATGTAAATGAAGGCATGTATTATAGGTTTACTAATTTATTTGTGCATATAATTATGTAGTTCTAGTTTCGAGACATTTGTGGTTTTTAGTGTTTATAAGCATGTTATTTAGACATGTCTACCAATTTAGTGCTAAAACGTAGAACTACGTCAAAGAAGAATACAAACTTTAATTAGCAAGTAGTCCCTTTATTAGCAAACTAATTTGTTGGTAGATTTTTTTACATTTAAAGTGTAATTAGATGAAACTAAATGGATGTGAACATAGAAAGTAGAATATGGCAAGACTAATAGATAAAACTATTATTACATATTACTCGATCAGAAAAATTTATACTTGAAGAATTTTGTTTTGATAATTATTGCTTAGGGTTTATGTCGAAAATATTTTTCAGTTATATTTGTAATTACAGTTAATTCGAATAGTAATGGCTCTTAAATATTTATAGAATTAATTGAAGTTTTCGAATTTTGTTTTGAGGAAACTGAGGAAGGCAAGAGTATCGACAGTTGTATAATAAACTGAATTTAAGTAAATTAGGTAACTTTGTATGTTTCGATGTAGTTTTTTATAATATTACGATATACGAACTTTCGATTTTGTAAATTGTATTATACTAAAAAATAAAGTTTTTCGTTATTCTCCTACTTAATGATGTATTTATAATGTTTCTGAACTAAATAATACTTATAAATTGAAATCCGAGCTTTACAAAGTACTATGAATATTAGAGAAGACCGTTTTACTATAAACTACTACGTTTTACTACAGCTTACTCCAATGTTGATTCTACGAAAAGTAGGTCAGACAAGGACCGTTAGACTAATGACGTAGGCTGTTTACTTTTTCCGGTCGCATCGGTGCACTCCCGATAGCGTCATTTACAGAAGTCACACCTACTTTTTTCTGACGCGAGCCAATTAGGAATATTAATTTTTTTAACCAATCAGATGACGGCGGGAGATTTAAATTCGATTTATGTCGATAGATGGCCGTCTAAAATTTCATATTTATTTTAATTTTCTTTCTTTTATTGTAATTTCCCGAGAACTAAAGGATATTCCAAAACAAAGTTGGAGAACACAACTACTCGTGAAAATTCTACGACTTCACGAAATGGTCTAGGTATTTTATAAGAATTTTTTAAGAAAACAAAGTGTATAAATGCAAACTGTAAAAACTGTAAAAGTGTTTTAGGTTTTTGTGTCATTTGCAAATAAAATAGATGAAATTAGTAAAAGCACAAATATCCTTTTTTAACTCTACATGTTCATAACAAAATATTAATAATTTTTACAGAAACGTTATTTATATAAATCTAACCTGAATTTGAAATCTATTGCTTTCATGTCTATTGGCCGATTTTGAAGCCACGTTCTGTGACGTCAAAATAGACAAACAGATTAGTTGGGAAGCAAATTCCTGTAGTGTTTGTCCTGGTTGAAGAAAAATGTTCGTAAATCAAAACTTTGAATCGTATAAAGTTAATCTATTTATTTTTATTATATACAATTAAATCACTGGAAAATATGCAGTAAATAATTATATCTCTATATATTACTAATGACCAAATATTAATTTTTACTTTTGAAAGAAGAAAATTAATTACGTCAATCTAATAAATACTTTATGCTATAAATTATATAAAAAAATATTTCCGGAAGTCTTTCACTTGTCCAAGTATTAAATTTAAGAAAAACCTGTTGATATACATACATTAATGTTACGTTCATTTACTATAGAGTGTCATACGAATATTTAAAGTAATACTTTTATGATAAGTGTATATTTCATATGAACTGACACTGTCTACTGAAGACAAGTGTTCGATTAATTTATTATAAAACGAAGACATTTTAACGGTTGATGAAGTTTGGTTCGTTTTACCAATCACGGCTCTGTGGTAATATTATACAGGACTATTGTAAAATAATATAGCCTTTAACTTACGACAAATAAATGTAATTATCTCCGAAAATTCGTATCCGATATTTTACGTTTTTCTGGTTAAAATATAGTGATGTAACGTGTCATATAACGACCCAAAAACTGTACGATCTCACGCAATCTGTTTGTTTTTCTCAGTACAATTTATTCAATCTAATGGACAGAAACAAATATAGTTGGATAAAAAATTAAAGTAAGTCAAAGGAAAAAAATTACTTTTATAGATATGAGAGAACGCGTGAAAAAATTTTGGAAAAATTACAAGACTATATTTGTATATAATATGACTATAAAAGCTTGTATGAAATTATTCTTATTAAGTAGCCGAAACAATTAAAATGATAGGTTGCTATTTTAATTGACTCAGTTTCAATGCAGCAAACTAAAAATTTTTTTGTCGGCTCCGAATAATCTGAGGGTCTCTAATAAAATTCGTGTGAGCTACTTAAGGAATACATTGTGGAAGTTGTGTCCAAATACACCGCGTTGCATCCGTCGTCACCCGACTTCATTCCGTTGTTAGCATAGCTGGATGTATAATAAGTATAATAAAAACAATCGGAATAGATAAAAAGGATTAAGCAACAGAACACAATGGCCTCTGCCAAAGACGTGCTTTCATATAGGACTTTCTATAAGATACAGAAAACTATTTAGGTGTTAGAAACATAAAGAAATCCAAAGGACTTAGTATAGCAAGCTCACCATTTAGTCTGTTTATACCGTGTGGGATCTGAATAATTATATCTAATGTCAGTTTTTCAGCCCAAAAGTTACACCATTGGGTAATTATAAATATGGTCTGTGATATGCTAAGTTAGTAAGTACATTTAGATTTTTCCACATTTTCATTTTCAAATTATCAAAAGGATTTTTTCAAATATTGGTCCTGTACATCAACAATATTCGAAATAATAAAATATATTGTGGACGGATGTTTACTTATGAAATTGCATGTATTAAAGTTGTAAATCAGCAATTTATGGAGGGTATAAAACCCTCAATAAATTGCTTGATTGTGATTTTTCAGTATAATCTATTATTATTATTTTGATAAACAAAATTATAATAATGGATCATACTAAAAAATCACACAGCTTTACTATGTACAGTATATTATGCATGCATTTGAAAATAATTAAATTCAATCAAAGAAACACAATAACAGTAAAATTTGTCTAAAACAGAATGTGGTGGTACAAACTATAATTTTTTATTATGAAAGATTTTTTTATAGAGAGGATTGACTACTTATTCTGAAAAATATATTAAAATATATAAATTAATGAATACAAAACTTTTAATGAAGAATCTGGTCGCGAATGACGTATGTGGCGACACTAACATGTTGACGGCATGACGTACACAAAATATTCAATAAACGAGTTTATATCAGTTACTGTTGCCAGGGTCGTGTTGCTGCCTAAAATAACACCAGAGTAGGAATCCAATTTAGTGCGATTGCGCTGTATAATGCTTGCTTGAAAATACAAGTGAAAGAAGTAACTAATTCTGATGATTAAATTAAATTAAATAAAACTTTCTTCAGATATGTTAATAAATTCTATGCAGATAAATTCGAAAAACTTAGCATTATGTTAAAATTTTTAAAAATTTTAAGTAAATTATTAGTCAAATTTTAAGATCTTGGGGTAAAATCATGTACTCATTTTAATAAGTTTGTGGGATAATCGCTGAATGTTCTGTATTTTCCCGGTACGTTGCATAAGTCAAAATCGTATTAATTAGAACTTGGCAGGCAGTCTATGCAATGTTGTAAACCCCGAGTCCATAAACCGTATCTGCTCTAAGTATGTAAATATTGAACAGAGAAACTGAGTTAACATGTTTTGGTCTCAAGGTCTTTAATTGTTTTCGTGGAAATTACGAGCGTATTTGTATAAATCAGTACTTATAAATAAATTAATTAATCTACAGATTTTTATTAAAATTTCCCTAGAAATCTTAGTGTATACTATTTTTCATTTATAATAAATATTTGGCAACTGATTTAGTTTTTGCAAATCAGCAGCCGAATGGATGAAACACGATCGCGAATTTTCACGTAACAAACAAGCTGCAATGTAAACTTTTCAGGGATTTTCCTTTGTTTAACACTTCGAAAGCAGTGAAGAAAACTTTGAAATCTTCGTGAAATATTCTTCAGGTGTTTCGACCTGGTTATCCATAGTTGTCAGCAGACAGCGTAACATCTCGGCCACCAGAATATAATTCTATTCATATAATTACAATCGAAATTATTTTCTTGTTTGAATTAAAATCCATATGAATCTCAGTGGCAAATAAAAATGATCGAATTGGCTAAAAATTATCACATTCATATCCGAAAATCAGACAAGTTATAATAAATATAAATATATATACTATAAACAACTGTTGACTGTAGTATTTCAAGAGTGTTATTAACGCAATCTTAAAAATGTATAGTTATAATTATGGAGTATATATAGTAATAATACATATGACTTTATTTTTGAAATAATAAAGAATTACAACTTGTTACATTTTCAAAACAATATACGCCTAAATTGATAAAATGAACAAATTTAAAGAAATTAACTACTTTCGAGTAAAATTTGAATTTTTACAACGTATCTACTTTATAACACCATATTTATAGGGGGAAATGCACACAGCGACAGCTAGGCTACAGTATCAATTACATCAGATGTATTAAATTTAACAAAATTAACTTTGTTTCAGATCATTCCAGAAATTCAGGTTTCTACACTAACGTTCTATTTGTGAGTAGCAACAGACTGAGCTTTAATAAAGTAGCCTTTTTTACTGTAAACTTTCATGCTGATGACATACCCTCTATATCTTGTATTAGTATATTTATTCGCCAAACTGCTCTTACACATTTCAACGTTACAGCGTTTAGTACAAATTTTGGCAAGTATAAAACTTTAACTGTCTTTGTTTTGACCAATTTTACTATAAAGCTTTCAGCTTGTTACATATCGGTGCCGTGAAGGCTTTTTTTACACAACATTATATATATGTACCGGAACCTTGAGTTGAACTTTTTAAAGTGCTTTGTGATGATTTTAGTAAAAATAATAGTCGTATTTTCGATTACAAAATATGCAGTTTAAAAAGTGAAATAAAATTTCATTTGTTCACGAGAAACGGTTTTAAACGTAAGCTCTGAGTTTCAAGTACAGTAGAGAACCGAAAATCGGAATCAATTGGGGACTGGGGTTGTTCAGATTAGTGATTTGTTCCGATTACCGATTATGTACGAATAAATATATTAACCTGTCCGATGTTCAAATTTTTCTCCGTCGCGTGTCGCTTCGTGTTGAATTTTCTTCGATTTTAAGCCTAACGAAAATTTTTATAATAATAATCGAGGCTATCGTATCGTTAAAAATTATTTCTGCATTTTGTACAAACAAAATAAATATATTGAACAATATAAAAACATCAAAATTATACTTTAGAAGTAAATCTAGTATCAAAAACGTTCGATTCAGCACGACACAGTCCGACTGAAAATCGTTCCGATTACCGGCGTTCCGATTAACGACTCTCTACTGTATGTTGTATTTCTGAATAGTATTGAAATTGAGACACTGATTTCAAACGATAAAACAAACATAGGCATTAGAAATGTAGATTTAGAGAAAAATAAATGGATTATTAAGATCAAATAGACAGACGAGATGAGTAATTAAGACGTTTTGAAAATGATAAATAAAATTAAAAATTAACAAATACGAATTATTGTTAAAATTTATAAAACATATTTTTCGTTTATACTCACCATGCAAGAAAACAAGAATTTCATAAAATATACTATTGCGTATGTCGTGAGAATGCACAATAAGAAGAGATTTCTGCGGGAGAGAGGGATAAGGTTAAGAATTACCCTGAAAATCCATGCTTTTACTGTACTATTTTAGATGCGGATTTTTAAATTTTTGAGGGAACTCGACCATATTTTTAGGCCCATCTAAAAATCTTCTAATTAGTCTCAGAAGAAGGGACTCTTTGGAGACTAAAACTCCGTATTTAAAGTAGTTCAGATAAATCCGAATTTATCGTAATCCATAAAACTTTCTCTCATTTAAGCTGGGAGAAATTTCAGAAAACCGCATCATTGTCTACATTCTTATGACATATTTTAACTGTGTACTAAATTTTAAATTTCAACTCGTAATTGTTTTGGCACTGTTTATGTTAGGTAATGTGAGTTATACTCGGTTAACACCGATGGCCGTGTATCATGCCGGATTAGCGACAACGCATTGTAACCAAACCAAAATTATAAAACTGTATCTGTGTATGTGTTTGTATTCAGGAATTTCCTCACAATATGACATATGGTCAAAATAGTGGCTTTCTATAGTTTGATGTGTTTTTCTATTCAATTCTAATGTTCCCAGACTTTTGTGTAGTGTGTGTAGAGGAGAGAACGACAGGTACAACAAGCACTTTATCCATCCTCCTCTGATGCCTTATTTCCTGGGCAAGTGTACTTACTGACCAATAAATTGCCAACTTCAGTATATTAAGAATATCGAAATCTAGAAAAATTTCATACAAAAAGATAACTTTGTAAAATTTCTGTAAAATTGTAAATATATCAAATTAATATAAGCTTTCACTTTATAGTGCTATGTAATGCCGATATTTAAAATTTTATTGCACTTTCCCTTTAACTGTACTTTAGGTAATAAGAACCTGGAAGAGTGAAAGTCATGTTATGGAGTTCACTAGTTGTTCGATATTGTATAAATCTCAATTCGGTACTTTTTTTATTTTTACGGCATTATGTAATGTCATAATTAAAAAACCACTTGATACTGTTTATTAAATACCTTACTTTTATTAGTAAACCTGTCATAGCACTTAAAATATTGACTAATTTTAAATTAAATATTTTTTTCAAATATAACATGTACAGTATTACACACATATATAAATTGCGATACAATAAATAAGAAAGTAACCACTTTAATTATGACTTACATATGTTTTATGTATGTTCACGTTCTGACTCCGATCACGTGACTATTGAACACATTGGTTCTTACCGGCAAGAAGGTCTCCCATAGACTTACTATAAGATGGATTTTCCCAAGAATATTTATGACTACAGATGAACTCATTTGTCGGTGTACAGTCAGACCACTTAAACAAAAGCCAATCAAAGTAATTTTATTGCAGACATTTATTGATTAAATTTTATATATTTGGAAATAATAAAAGAATAAATAGCGCGTATCACACTGAAGAGCCTTCACCATGACAGAACGTGTAACTTAACATTCCACTGTCACAAATTACAGCTTTGAATGTAAACATCTCAGGTTTAGTTGCAGCTAGAATGATTTTGTTAGACACATAAACACTTCAACTGTGTAACCAGTATGTTAATTCATATTTATTGCAAATACGTGTATCGGTTAGGATTGCTGTTTTCTCTCTCCTTCTACTATTTTCGATTTTTTTCTTCGTTCCAACATGTGGAATTGACATTATTTCTAAGTTGAGAAACTTGAGTACAAACTGAATGGGTAGGCCTAGTTGTAGTGGTGTAATCAGTGACCGTTTCTGCACCCAGATTTGACATACCTTGCCCTCATGGTTTTTGTTGTCCCAAAACGAGCATCCTGGTGTGTCCTGCTGCTGAAGGGGCCTGTTTGTCGTTTCTGCAGAAAATAAATCTGCCTCCGAAAATACTTCTGGATTCATTGGCCATACTCATGGTCAACCTGGGGCAAGACGAGGTATCCCATCTTGCCCCCACCATTTTGCCCCAACGTGCACTTTTTATACTGATTGCAACACAGGTTTACTTTATTTTAAAACTAGACAACTACAGTCCTAAAGGTTATTTCGAATGCCATAATATCTTCATCTAAAAGGTAAGGTTCACAATGATACTTACTTTGTAGAAACTTTGTAGCAGGCATAAAATTAGATGAAGTATTTCTGAAACATGAAAAAGTGTCTTACTTCCAAACAAAAAGAACGTTTCGGACGTTCTCTCGTTCCATGATCCCTTTCCAGGTTGACATTTAATCCCCTAAATAACAGCTAGATGAAAGCACGTTAACCAGGAATAAACAGATATCCTCATCTTACACCGTGTCCCCATCTTGCACTGCCTTCCCCTATATATTTCACTGTGTTTCGTTATTTTCTATGTGTAAGAGATGTGTCGTGGAGTCATATAAATATACCAATATTTTCAATAAGTGTGAGCGACTTTTCGTTAGAACCAGAATTTTATAATTATATAAACAAGCCCCAAATAGCTTCCGAAACAAACATGTTGGCCACAGAAAATAAGTCTGTTATCTCTGTTGTTAAAGTATTTGACATCGATATTTTTAAACCTTGTGATTGATTTAAAGTAGAGTTTCTCAAACGAGATCCTGGTTGTTTTTTTAACCTTGGAAATATTCCGGGAAATCCCGCAAATTTCTTAATTAATTGCGTTATTCAAGGAATACCTGTACTAGGGATTGCAATTGCTGGATCCCTCATCCAGCAATCCAGCTGGATCCAGCGCATTCTTCGGCCTGCTGGATCCAGCACTTGGTGCTGGATCCAGCGCTACGGATCCGCAAATACAGTAGAGAGTCGAAAATCGGAATCAATTGGGGACTGGGGTTGTTCCGATTAGTCATTTGTTCCGATTATCCATTATGTACGAAAAAATACATTAACCTGTCCGATGTTCAAATTTTTCTCCGTTGCGTCGCTTCGTGTTGAATTTTTCTCCGTTGCGTGTCGCTTCGTGTTGAATTTTCGTCGATTTTAAGCCTAACGAAAATTTTTATAATAATAATCGAGGCTATCGTATCGTTAAAAATTATTTCTGCATTTTGTACAAACAAAATAAATATATTGAAGAATATAAAAACATCAAAATTATACTTTAGAAGTAAATTTAGTATCAAAAACGTTCGATTCAGCACGACACAGTTCAACTGAAAATCGTTCCGATTACCGGCGATTCCAATTACCGGGGTTCCGATTAACGACTCTCTACTGTACTTAATTAACTTTCTAAATAATTGCGAAAAAGTCTACGTTGTCGCGTTGCCGCTTTGCTAACTACTAGACTGCTACTAATTACTTACTCACTACTTTACTAACACTAATAATTAAATTACTTATAAATAAACTATACCTTAATCAATCCAGCAAAATTTAATAAAATAATAACGTCTTCAATCGCTTTTAACGATCTTCCTCGGTTACAAAAAAATACAGCATTAACTATAGAACATAAAATGTGTTTGGAATAAATATAAAAAGAATAGTGCTTAATTACATCCCAGTTTTTTTAAACAAGATACATAGATGTACTGCCAGGTCTGATAATTTTCGTATTGTATACCGACGTAATTTCACTGTTTTCAAACTATTAAGAAACGATAAAAAGAAAGAGGATCGGAATTCAACAACGGGTATATATTCGGAGCCTTTACACAACCATCGTTTCAATTCCAAGCTTGTTTATGTGGGTGCAACGATGCGCAGTTTAAAACAAAGGCTCAAAAGCTCAAATATACAATCAGTAAGAACCTTGACACTACTGCGCTGGCATCATACGCAAGACAGAAGGATGTTAACGTCCAATGGATCAAGCGGCAATTATAAAAACGACGACGAATAGGCAAACGGTCAAACATCTTGAGAAATTGGAAATCTGCAAGGGGCACATGACAACTGGTTGTATAAACCATAGAGATGCGGACTCATTGTCTACCATGTGGAAATCCTTTTACATTAATTAATGTTATTAACGGACAATGCTGGTTTCGTTGGATCTTATATACAGGGTGTTTTTTTTTTAACTGACGGTACTCAGAGACATCTGTAGAGCAATCTAACAGCCGGACTGTCGCCAAATTTGGGAGAGTGACTAAGGACGACATGGGAAAGAGATTCCGCGAAGAAAAAAGTAGTACCCAAATTTTCCAGTAGGGGTGGATTTGGCGCTGTTGTAGCAAAACAGCTAAGAATCTGCATAAAATCCAGCTGCAATTAACAAACACACGAATGAATAATCAGACAGCGGTTTCAGTGTAATAACGAAAGTTTAATTAATCAGCAAATAACCTCCCTTCTTCAATGTGATCACTGTCCTGCTGGACAACTCATTGCATCCTGAACACCGTGTTCTCTATGGCTGAACGTAACATGTCCGCAGGAACGTTCATCACAGTTCGAGAAATGTTGTCCTTCAAAGTCATCAAGTTTGGGACGCTACCAAGATAGACCTTGGACTTTAAGTAACCCCACAGGGAAAAGTAACAGGAAGCGAGGCGGTCATGCAAGTGGAAAAAAGCGACTGATGACCCTTTCTTCAGTGAAGTGCTGGTAGCTTTTTCGCTACAACAGCGCCAAATTCTCCTCTACCGGCGAATTTAGGTACTACTTTTTCTTCGCGGAATCTCTTTTCCATGTCATCCTTAGTCACTCTCCCAAATTTGGCGACAGTCCGGCTGCTAGATTGCTCTACAGATGTTTCTGAGTACCGTCAGTTTAAAAAAACACCCTGTATATATTTTTTCCGCTATTTATTTTGTTTATTTATCTATATTTTGTCCATTTGGGCGTTTTCCGTTAATTTTCATATTTATTCCGAACACATTTTATGTTCTATATTTAATGTTCTATTTTTTTTGTAACCGAGGAAGATCGTTAAAAACGATTGAAAACGTTATTATTTTATTAAATTTTGCTGGATTGATAAAGGTGTAGTTTATTTAACTTATTCTACTTCCATTACATAGTTTTATATAATACCTATAAATAACTACAGACTAATATGTAGAGCCTATATATAAAAACTGGTAAGACTGATAGCCACTTAGCCACTGATTATCCGTCCTTACATTATTATAATATATTAAAAGATTAGATAGCCTGGGTGTGAAATACACCAACCTGCAACTCAAGGGATCGGGTTCGGATATCGATCGGAATTCTTAGAAAATCGGGTCTTACACATAATTTTAGTTCGCCGCTACTCTGTGTCATTATGTTTCAACCGGAATGTTTCTGAATATAAATTATTTTATTTAAATTACAAGATCATATTTATAGTAAAACACTGGTTATTATTATTACTATTATTAAAATATTATCTCTAAATATTTTTCATTTATAAAAATATCCATTACAATACTATTTAATGTACAACATTTAACAATTAATTATTCTGTTTTACATATTCGAATTTTCCTACTTGTTAAATCAAAATAATTAATTATAAAATACATACCAGTTTTTATAATATTTTTTAACAATATTAAAATATAGATTTTAAATCGTAAAAAAAAACATATTTTATTCGAAAATTTATCATGAGCTACACGTAAAAATATGCAAATGAGTTTCATCATCAATCCGTGACAAGGTGCACTTTGCTGTTGATTTCGTGGTATTCTAGAGTTAAAGTAAGTAACAGAATTAGATTTTCTAGGAATTTAACTTTAATTTCTTTAATTATATTTAAGTTCTTAAAAAGTTTCACTGAATACTTGCTCAAATTCGAATTTCAAGAAGTTCCTTTGAGTGTGTACGAAATTGCGTTTTTTCAGAAATTCACAAGTACTTCATAAAACCTGAAGTTTCTAATGTTCTTTAATATATATTTTTGTGTTTTTTACAATATTTTAAACCAATTAATGCCTTTGGTTAAATTTACCTATGGTAGACAAAATGGCGGCTCGTCTCTAATTCCAGCAAACAGAAGAAAGGAAACAGTAGGGACGCACGATCTAACCTAACCTAACTTATTCTAATAATTTGATTGGTAATAATTATAGTAATTTATTAGAATAGGTTAGGTTAGAACGTGTGTCCCCACTGTTTCCTTTCTTCTGTTTGCTGGAATTTACGACAAGCCACCATTTTGCCACCATAGGTAAATTTAACCGTTCTTTTTAATGTAGGAAAATAATTTTTCAGTATGGCACCTTCTCCATCTGATGAAGAGTATGATGCGAGTAAGCGAAAAGATAAGAGAGCATCTAAAGAGAAAGAAGTAAAAGGTAAACAGGGTGAAGGAGGAGGAGTAGCTGCTGAAGAAAAAAAGCGACAGAAATCAAAGAAAGACACTAAGCGCGCTAGAGAACAGAAAATAGAGAAGAGTTCCTCTTCATTATCTCCTAGAAAATCATTTAAAAGACAGGAAGAACTTCAGGGAAAGGGAGAGAAATCTAGCAAACAGGAATCAGACCGAAGAGTTGAAGAAATTAAACCTGCTGAAAGCAAAGTAATTGAAGTAAAAGAGGAACCAGCTGCTGCCAAGTATAAAGCAGCAGAAGACATCTCTTCTGCATCCTCAAGTTCCAGACATTTGATGCTAATTTCTTTTAAAGAAATACTAGAATTAACTGAAGAGAAATTATCCCTTACCAAAGACTTGTTAAGTTTGAAAGAACAGCAAAGAAAACTAAAACCAGAGTCAAAAAAGGATACAACTAAACCTTTAGCAATTGTTGAAAGACTTTATAAGAGTATAGGAGAAATGAACGAACTCGCTGAAAAACTAGAAGATATTGTCTGTGTGTCTCGTTCACCTTCAAGAATGAAGATAAAGGAGAAATTAGCCGGAGAAGAAACCGAAGGAATAATAATTAAACCTGGTAAAGGCGAAGAACCGAAAAGTTGTTTTTTATTAATTCTCTGCGATTTGAGATCAAAATTGCTTATGAAGAGACTGGAACATTCCAAAGTACTGTTAGCAATCCTAAATCAAAAGGAACAAAAAATAAAATTAGGAAAGATGGCTGAATCTGATGAGTTAGAAAAGGAAGTTAGACATCTGGAAGAAACAGAAGAAAGTTTAAGAGATGATATTGCAAAGCTTGCAAAACAAATAGAAATAACTGGGCAGGAAGAACGGGATTTGTCGGCTACTTTTTCAAGTTATGGAGAAGAAACTGAAGCAGTGGAAGACACATCAGATCTCAAAAAACTTCAGAATGAGTGCATAATGAATAGATTGGAACTAATGAAAGTAATGATAGAACTAGTAAAGAAGGAAGAGATGAAAGAAGAGTCTACTGAATCCAACGAAGAGGAGACTCAAAATATAAAAGAAAGAGAGCGAAAACTACAAGAAACTGTTGCAAAACTTGAAAACATGATACAAAATAAACTGAAAGAAGCGACTAAACTTTCTCCAGACGACAAACCCTCGACATCATCCTATCCAGCGGATAGCTTAGAATCAAAGATGGAAGCTCAGGAGGAGCGATCAATTAAACAGTCTTATGAGGAATTACCAAAACCTATCAATCGGCGCACCTTTCCTGGATTTTCAAAGTCACCTAAAGTATTTAAAAAAGATAATAAGTGGGAAGAGGAACAAATAAAAAAGCTGAATGAACTTGCAGAAATTGAAGCAACCGCCTTTCACGCTTTAACAAAACCCATAGACGGGAAGGAAAAGGCAGCAGAAATGAGGGAGGTACTAAAAGAATTTTTTGAGGAAAAGAAATTACTTGAAGCTACAGAAAGATCATTCACTCGACATGAAGATGTGGAAGTAACAGAGCAAAACATTGCTAAATCCACAGGCAAGCAGGAAATACAGGAAGAAAAGACAAAAATGGAGACAGAGTGGTTGAAATTTAAAGCTGAAATAGAAAACATACAAAAGGAAACGGATGTTTCTGGTGGCAAAAAGGTAACAAAAACACAGAAATGTAATGAAGAAACTGAGTCAATCGCAGAAGAAGAAACTAGATCAATCGCAGAAGAAGAAACTAGATCAATCGCAGAAGAAGAAACTAGATCAATCGCAGAAGAAGAAACTAGATCAATCGCAGAAGAAGAAACTAGATCAATCGCAGAAGAAGAAACTAGATCAATCGCAGAAGAAGAAACTAGATCAATCGCAGAAGAAGAAACTAGATCAATCGCAGAAGAAGAAACTAGATCAATCGCAGAAGAAGAAACTAGATCAATCGCAGAAGAAGAAACTAGATCAATCGCAGAAGAAGAAACTAGATCAATCGCGAAAGAAGAAACTAAATCAAGCATTGAGGAGGATGAGGAGAAATTGAAGAAACCCATTGAAGAAATATCTCAACCAAAGCAGCTTGTAAGCTGTGAGGAAAAAGCAACAGTACTCATCGATGAGAGATCAGAGCCTGAATTGGAGAAGAGAGACGAATCAGTTAAGACAGAAGAAGAAATGAAAACAGTAGCTGTAAAATCGGAAGTTACTCCCGTTCAAGACGTAACGCAAGCAGCTGCAAAATCTAGTAAGTGTAATTTTTTCAAAGTATTGTCTAGTTTTGTAGATTTTACGTTTGGAAATATGAAGTTTCATTCATCAATTCCTTCTAGACGAACCAGAAATATCTGAAGGTGTTATCGTTTGCACTGATCATATGGATTGGTTCAAAATTGTCTCAAACGAGTACAGAAGTAAGTGGAACAATTACTTCGTATTTTAGATGGATAAATCCTAATTTTCTTTTTGTATTCTAGTACCTGTACTTCTGAAAAATCGACCTCATTACATGTGCATCCCTGTTAATGCTGTATCAAAATTATACAAACCGGGAGAGATTGACTTGTCTCGATTAAAAGTTACTGATGTTGCATCTCGAGGTAAGAGTTTCTTATGAAATAATAAATTTCAGTGTTGTCATCTATTGTAATTAAACTTTTGGTCATATAAAATATTGTGTAAGTGTAAGGTTTTTTAATTTTTAGAACCTCCAGCTATAAGACCTAGACTTAGCAAACAACAGTTAAAGAGGGGGGCAATATTGTTTAAAAAAATACTGCCACGACAATCCCTAGAAGTAAATATGAATATTCCATACAAATCGGCAATGTTAAAAGAAAATGCAATCAAGGTATTGTTCTCTGTAAAATTTTGTTCGATATCCTCCATTTTAACACCGCTTCTGTGTTTTTCAGGTCTTGTATGGCACTGACTATTCTACCCATTCGTATCAGAAGAAATTATCTTTCATTATAACTCACTTAATGATAGAAAATGTAGATTTAGTAATCAACAATATTACTTGGGAGAATATTTCTGAAGAAACTTTGGTAGGTAAACTTTCATATATTTGTATTGTTCTACTTCACTAAATTAACACTGAAATAAAATTGCAGATGATGATAATAGATCTACACCTGTGGAAGATGGTGTTAATGGATTTTGCATTGTTTCTCGACGAAATGCATTATTATGCAGCCTTCGATTTTGGTGATGTGATCACAGCTGATCACAGCTCGAAATCTTATCAACTGTACACTTTTGTTATGCATATAAAACAATGCATCGTGTCTTACAAGACGGAGGATTTATCTAAGTTTTACTTCTACCTTAAACTTTGCATTTTGCTGGAACCTTATAAAGAACGTATGGTATTATTTTAACAATTGTACTGTATACTTCTATTAACGCACAACTAATTGTTCCATTATTAAACAGGTAATTCTGAGATCGATGAGATGTATAAACCTATTCGTAAAAAACTCGCACAATATTATTCTCTACAATTTGTCAACGATATTAAGAAAGTAAACGACCAAATAAATATACTCAAAAACGAAGAAGTAATTGATGTGTTGTTACATTTCACCGATCTTGAGTACATTGATATTGTGAAGGACTTTGTTCCTGGTAATATTCAGAATAACTTTTGTACATAATTTACCGTTTATTACATATTAATGGTTTTCTTTTTATTTGCAGGATTCGGTACTACGCTCGAGTAGGAATTTAAGAACCTGAGGTATCTCCATTTCTCGTGTTTGCTGTAACTCCTATTCTTAACTTTTTCTTAATTCGAATAACCGATTGATTAATAATTCGAAGAATTTCTTAGTTGCTGTATCATATTTACAATTCAAGGGATTTAAAATTTCATTTTTTAAGAATTTACTGCGATTCTATTGTGAAAAGAATCTTTACATTTCTAACTAGTTATATTGTTATTAAATTAACAATTCCAACAATTTATTCTACGTAACATAAAATGGACACTTGTGTAAAACTGCTGCCTGGGACTGTATTGTTACGTAATATATTTTACTGTAATTGTAAAGTTTTTAATAAAATTCTGGAAATTTCAGTAAATTTTACAGTAAACGGCGCATTATTAAACCACCCCAAATCCGCCGGAATCACTGAGAAAGCAGCTCATCTGACATTAAGTCTTCTAGATTTGTTGCGATAATGCACGTTTTTACGTCAATTTGACAATGAATAAGACTGAAAACTTATGTCGACATTACATAAACAAGTGTACGAAGAACAGAATAATACATCATTTATATAATATGAAAACACAAATAAAAATTAAAGTTCTCTTTTACAACTTGGTAATTATTACTACAGCAATCAATTAATCATTATTTTCTTAATTATAGGTGAAATAAGATGAAATACTGAATACATATAAATGATTGTGTTTGTGTTTATGTATTGTGTAATGATTAAGTATAATGATTGTGTAAGCGAATGACATTTAGCATGGCCTTCCAGTCTTGACATTCCACCATTTAAAACCTAAAATTGATAAGGATTCTATTAAACTGTTCCAAATCAAAGATTAAAGGATAGTATATACCGACTGTTAGCGTCATAGCTGTTCCGCATCGTTTGACTTCTTCAGAACCACAGCGATAGAAGTTTCAAGGTAAGAGCGATTCAAATTCCATGGATGTTTGTCTCCAAGTGTTCCTACAAACCTTCCGTTGAGAGTCCTTAGTCGAACACAGCGATCGATACTTCCAGTGATGATATACAGTATTTATAATTTTCTACCAATTCTATACAGTTAACGATAAATGTATGACCTCTGAATCGGTTTAGCAGTACAGGCGGTTTCCCCGAAAGATGATCGTTTTCTGCTTCTTCGGGCAAAACTTTCTTCTTAGACATAAGGAAACCGGGAAGAATTCTGGTGTATGTGAAAGATGTTAACGTTTTTTCTATATTGAGAGTTTTTAAACCATTGTAAAAACTATTGTTAAATTGAGTGTTTTAAACCATTGTAAAACCAAACTGAGATGTAACCACTAGTATCACCTAAAAACTATACAATGATTTATTGTTTTTTAAAAGTTTTTTAAAAATGTCGCGGGTTGAGGCACCCTCACCATATACATCGCTATAATGCCTTTATACACACACACACACACACACACACCTGAAATACTACTAGTAAATACGATGACCAAAAATATTATTTAATCAGTACTGTTTTCGATATCGGGGTGGTGAGGGTGGTTCTACTTCTAACATATACATTACTACAATGTATTTACATACACACACCTAAAATATTCATGTTATCGCTGAGTAAATTTTACATTTATGTTAATTTAGTTATGTTTATCAGTTTTGAGGTGGGAAGGATAGTGGGGGTGGAACAACTCTATCATCCTTCCCACTCCGAATTCAAATGCATTGCCATTGGATTTAGTATTCAATTCGTTTGCAATTTTTTAAAAAAGTTCACTGTAATTATGATTTAACAATATTTTCGCTTCGTCAATGTCTATAACACGTCACTCAACTTCGTCACTCAACACTAAACAGGATATCAATTGTGTTGAATACAATGGATAGATTTAGAGGTAAGACTATTTTCAGTGTAAATATTTATTCCAATCATAAATAAGTAAATTCTTTTATTAAAATAAAAATTTGTTCCTAAATTCGATATGTAAAATTATTTCTTGGCACATTTTAACTGCAATAAATTTTGCTGATTTTTATCGAGAAAATATTTGGCCCCCACACTCTTTACACGTAGCAAAATTGTCACAGGTTCTAGTGAAAAACTTACTTCTAGGACCTTATAAAGTCTATATTTCTGTTTGTTTGTGTTGTGTATAGTGTACAGATGTATATATACAGTACATAAACACTGCACATGGCTGCACTACATTTCTGTTATCTAACAACTAAGACTTACAAGCAGTTTTCAAACCCAGTAAATGTAATTTATTCAATTGCATTTCTTGTATAATAAGGAAGATAAAACTTTGCCACGTTTTGTTATACAGTAGAAGTTCGTTAATCCGGCATCTACGAGAACAGAATCTGGATTATCGAAAATGCCAGATTACATGACGATTTTCTGTTTTCGGAAAATTTAATCCTTTATATGCGATCCGATTGTTAGAGACGTTGCTGTACACTCTGCACTAGTGCACATAGTATTTTCCTATTCGTTTTTGTGTGTGTGTGTGTGTGTGTAGGACAACACGTGGGCAATTATTCAAGGGAAATGTCTTCCGGGTGGGCTTTCTTATGGAAAATTGCCCTTATTTAGGTGTTACAAACGTAAAGAAAACCATAAAAACAATACGTGAACAGCCCATTCATCAGGCGAAAACTCATTAGAGTGGTTTTTTTTATCAGTGTTTTACCAGTGTTAATTCTGGACTATCGGGTGCCGGATTATCGAGTTTCTACTGTATTTTTAAATTTAATAAAACGTTTGATATGTAGTATGAGTTTAATATAAACGTATGACCGAAAGGTAATTGTAGACCTTGAAATTTCTAAGATGTACATCGATTTTATTCAAAAACAATAAAAATTTTGGTAATCATTACAGAATGTGGAAAACCTTTTATTACTTGCATACAAAATGCAGAAATGATCGAGTAAATATTAGCTCAAATTCACGAAATATGCCTATATTACGTAATATTTCCGCCAAAAAGTAGTATCATCATGTGCCGTATTCGATGAGTAAGGCGCATAATAATACAATAATAATAGTAATATTGAATATTTTCAAATCCAGTTTTCGGTTTTTGCTTGATTCGAGGTTTACCGCAAACCGGTCCAAAATGATTGTTCCCCAGACTCTTTAAGTGGGATGTACAATACTCTTTCACACAGCAAACCGAAAATATAAATTATACACCTCTAATGTTAAATACTGTATTTCTATTTCTAGAAGTTTTTAGCTTCTTTTTCAACGTATCCTCTAGTCGTTCTCCGAGCACACAGAAATCTGTACATAAATCTGATGAAAAATTACATCCGAGCAACGAAACTATATTTTCTATTGATGATTTGACAATATCAGAGGAAGAGAAGTGCAAATTGACGACAAATGAATGTAAAGAAGAAAGAAAAAGCACTTCTAAAGTGAAGGAACGTAAATATGCATTTGGAAAAAGTAAGACAAAGAGTATTCAAGTTGAAGGTAAGACGATTTTCAGTAAGATTTAATGTACTGTACTTAGTGTTTTGAAAAAATTAAAAATCAATAGTCTTTCACTAATGTATTATTGTTATGTTCTGTCGAGTTGTTGCTGATTCCTTGTGATAATCCATCTGTCACTTTCTCAAGCCGTCTCTCTGTTGTCCTCTTAAGTGCTAACAAGCAAACCGATCAATTGGTTTTAAAAACTTTACCACAGTTATAAAAACGTTTTTTCTACTGTGAAAGTTTTGAACACAGCTATGTGTCTCTAGTTGCTAAATTTGGATGTCTCTGATAATCTTTGTTTTCTTTTAAAATGGTTTTTTATTTTACTTTATAAGAGTCTTATATCTACGCTTTCAATTCCGCTATATTAGATTTGTAGATCTGAGGTGTCTCTCAACAGCATCCTAGACAGATTCAATTGAACTTAAATCTGAAGATTGTAGAAGCTGGATAGTCAGGAACTCTAATGTGCCATGCCTGAATAATAGTGATGAGTCAGAGCAGTGTTCTGATAACACGTATCACTCTGTTGAGCACGCATGAAGACCAGAAAGGATATAAATGATCAGCAATAACATTTTAGTAGCTACAGTGTTTAAGAACTTCCCCGGACACACTAAAGAATTTAGCGAGCCTCCATTGAAAAAGTTTTCCACATCATCATAGAATCCCCACGCCTTGAACAGAACCGACCTGACAAAATGGATCCAAGACCACAATGGTTGGCACCACATTTACACTCTTCTATCAGACCGATACATTTGGAAACGGGATTCATCCGGCGATCCACTCTGTGGAGAGTCATCAAACATTGTGCTTACCAAGGCACAATGTTTGATGACGCTCAGTCAGCGGTGGTACAAAAGTAGGACGTCAGCTTCCTTAGCTTCATGCTTCATACAGTCTGCTCGCTTACATTACTTAGGACTCTGGCATTCATCTTGGAAATGATCTGCATCACTGTCGCCTTAGATCAATCTTTAGCAGCATAGAAAGTCTCTTCGCCCCCAGTCATCAGTGACGTGTGGACAATCGACATTTGCTCGCTGGGCGCTAGTACATCCACGAATGGTATATGCCCGATAGACTCATATTACGGAGTCTTGAGAGACCTAAAGCTGTTGCCACATCAGCGATGAAATGAACCATGTGTTCACGATCAACGTCGCTAAGGTTGCGACCTTTATCCATTTTCATCGATTTTCATATATTGTTAAAAGGCAAATTCTTTAAGAAAAATCTTTATTTTTCAGAACAGAATCAAATGATAGTAATATAAAATTTCTATGATTTTTTTTCTAGCTTCTAAAGGACCAATTCGATCATGGAAACGAGAATTTAAGAAAAATAAGTCTAATTTTCACGCTTTCTATTTATGTTCGAACTGTCTCAAAAACTTTGAAATTATTAAAGATAAATATAAAAGTAAGTAGCAATGAAATCATTCAAATACGGAATGGGTATAATTAAACGTTCCCTATTGATTTATTGACGTCATCTCGGCCTCACGTCACTAGTTGCTGTCAAATACAGTTGTACTGAATCCAATTTCTAGCCCAGAATAAGATGGCAGCATACACATCAACTCGATTACGAGTAACTCAATAGTTTTTCGAAATATTACACATCAGTAACTGTAATTGTTATAAGATTTTTTGACTAGGTCAAACCCATGATGAGTCTGAAGAAAAGATCCTCTAAGTGCCCATAAGATGAAGAGTCAAAAAATATTTACCTTCTATGGTTAATGTTACCCTAGGTATACAAAATGGCGGCTCGTCTCTGATTCCAGCAAGGAAACAGTTGGACGCACGTTCTAACGGTTAGAACGTGCGTCCAACTGTTTCCTTGCTGGAATCAGAGACGAGCCGCCATTTTGTATACCTAGGGTAACATTAACCCATTTGATTACTTTGTCTCTACATTATGATATTTTCTCTTTTACAACGCTATATTTCCCCTGTCGTCGAATTTTGAAACAAAGTTTTTTTCGAGTAATCTCTCCCTATGCCTTGAATAGTAATTTTGATCTCCGTGGTTCAATACGTATCCAGAAAAACCTGAATAAGGAACGTTTAATTTGGACCACTTTGTATATATTAAATGTACTATTTTATAAATAATTAGTTTGTTTTTTCAGTTCCTCTGATAACTTACGATTCCACCAAATTTTACTCCTTAATAATTCCTGTTCGTTCTGTATCAAAATCAGGCCGTATCAATCTCTCAAAAGTGAGATTAGCTATCACAGACACACAGAGTAAGTTCTACATTAGTAATTATCTCCAATACTAATTAAATTTTTGTACGTTTGTACGTGTGTGTTTGTACGTTGATCAAATTTCACAGACTTTCTTTACTTGTAAGGTTACGGTACTAAGAACATAAAAGCTAAATGTGTAAATAAAGAAACAATACGTAACATGAAAAGCAAAAATACAACTCAGGTCAAAATTGGTACTTTACCAATTAACATACGTACACAAAGTGTAGAAGTGAGGTGCTGTGGTACGAAGTACAAATCAAGGCAATTTAAGAAGTATACTAATAGTGTAAGTATCATTTTAAAAGCTTTTTTATGATAAAATGAAGTTATTTCGCGTGTTGACAGTTCCTTACTGAGGAAATATCAATACCAGCAATGTGAATGAATTGTGTTTTAGTTAGCAAGATGTCCATACTAGCTTTGACTTCTCGTTTTGGAGTGAGGAATCGAATCCAGACAAGTACTGCTTGGATTTTCACAAAATCTGGATTTCGATTAAAGATAAACACACGAAATCCCCATGGCTATCTCAATGGCATTTTGCATTTCGTGGCGATTGCTGGGTCTAGTTGAAAAAGTACCTGTCCTTCTGCATCTTCAGGTAGACAATGTGCTGGATACGTCTGTTTCCACTACTAGATTACTAATCAAGGTCAACACGACTAACCTTCAGCATTAAAGGAATGAAGAGTTGCTAGTGTGGAGCAATGCAATACGTAGGCGATCTGTCGAAGAAGATTGCGCGTTATCATACGGGCAGAATAGAAAATTGCCTGAAGTCACCACTAATGGAGGGCCCAAAACCAATCTTTTATAAGAAAATACAGTCAAACCTGTTTTTATGCGCTCTTTTTATGTGCGATTTTTATTTGTGCGATTTTTTTAATGCGAATTTTTAATTTGTGCGGTATAGTTGGCGACTAGTCTCGTGCGATTCGTCATGTCTTACGTTGACTTATTATAGCTAAATAAACTTATTATAGCATAAATGCACTTATTATAGTAATATTATTGCATGAATATGCGAAAAATGAAATAATTTACTTTTTAAGTCAACAAAACACCAACTGGACAAAAATATGTAAAACAGACGATAGACCAGACGATGCAGTCAAGTGCTGACATCTGTTGTCAATAAATTCTATTTCGTACGGTTTTGAGTTATTTTCTATGTGAGACTTCTTTTATGCGGTCCCTGTTGACCGCATAAAAAAAAATATATTTTTTAATTGTGTTGCGAAAACTATTATTTACAGCCATTCGTGAAGTTTCGTGAGATTTTTTTTTATGCGTTTTTTTTAATGCGGTCCCTATCCCCCGCATAAAAACAGGTTTGACTGTATTTCGCCTCAAAAAATTCCACCGAAGAAAAATGTCTGAAGTCAACACTGTACACGGGGCTCTTATTTCAAATTCGCCTGTGCACCATAAAGCTATATCACGCCATTGCTTCCAGAAAGATCTTCTATAGGGAACTGGCTCCTATTTAGGAATTATAGACGCAAAGAAGACCCAAAAAACGACACCTCGCCAGAACTTTGGTGAGGCGCAAACACGCGATTAATAAATCAAATAGTACGTAATTTTACCTTCATTCATTTTGTGTATTTACAGATAATTTTCTCCGACTTATTTCATCGCAAGGCAAAACACAAACGATTGAAATTATATTTAGATAATCTGATATTGCAAAATGCCGAACTGGTACTGAATAACATCCTCTGGTACACTTTGCCTGCTGCTACATTTGTAAGTACGGACCTCTAAATCTAATTAATTTCATCATAAAGGTACTAACTAGCAAAATTATTCAGGTTGAACTCGTCAGGAAAAAATTATGCAAATTAGTTTTGATCGACTTTGCATTCCTTTATGAAGAATTCAATGAATTCTTACATTTGGATATTCAACAAAAATATAAGAGTAATGTTGAGCAGAAAACCTTTGAACTTTCTCGCTATGTTCATAATCTGCGCGCTTTCTTTGTGTGTTTTAACAACGTAGGATTGATGACTTTCTTCCATCACATGAAACTTTGTGTCTTTCTCTTGTCTGGTAAGTGGTATCTTAGTACTTTAACTAAATAATTTATGAAATTTGAAACGTGTAATCTTTATAGCAGAAGAAGAGCAGGTTTGTTTCTTGTTCAGAAAGTTACAGAATGAACTTATCAGTGATAAGTCCCCACATTTTGTAAAACTCATCTCGGATCTATACGAAAAAATGGATACTATTGAAGATGAAAATGTCGTCAATATCTTTAATACGCTTGACGTTTATGACCATTTTGATGTTATTCACGATTTTATACCAGGTAAGCAGTTGAAATTATGAATATAAATGTGTATAGTTAATTTAGCTAATTTCAAATTTTTCAGATTTCGAATTTCCTATAGAAAACTGAAGACTTTTAAAAGTACGGACTTAAAAGTAGAAGATTAAACCTTTATGAAATATTAAAATATTTGTAGTAACGTTAAGTTTTTATTTTACATCGTTGTCGTATTTAGTATTCAGATATGCTCAAATATAAAGCTGTCCTGTAGTGCAGTAGATTAATGTTGAGAATAGTGAAGGTCATAGGTTCTGACTTCAACACGAAATTTTAGGATTGTCAGAGGACCAAGAAGTTAAAGATACCAACAAACCATTCTGGGATCCATGTTCATGTCCTGGTGAGCTAAGATATTTCTATAATCGAGTTACTCGGAGAAGTTTGACCCCATTGTCACAACGAAGACATTGTAGTCCTGATCAAACTCATAATGGGCATAGTAAAAGACCCTCTTAGTGCCAGTGTGGAAAAGGTAAAAATAAGAATACAATAGCAAGGTAAAAAAAAAAAACACAATTTAACGCTAATTTCACGATGAAAATAATTTATTAATAAAACCAAATTCCTGAAGAATTGTACTTAACAAACATATTTGAAATTATAAATCAGAATTTTCATGAATCCAATTTAAATACGAAGTCACTTTTGTGTATACACCAGGAAAATTAGGTTTGGCACATGAATATCCGAATGATACAACTCCAACAATAGTCCATCCATTTCTATCCATCATCAATGGTCCACCCGAATCGGCCTAAAAGTATATCCATTCAATACATCACTTGAGTTCAATGATATTGAAGATCAAAATAACATCACAGCAAATTCGACAATGAAAACAATAAACACAAACCTGACAAGCATCTTTACCACCTCTTTCCACCCCAGCACAGATGAACTGATCTGTAATCCCTCTGTCGATACTCGAATCTCTTAAACGGGAATATGAGCTATTGCAAAGGGTTCTACTCATCACCGAAACTGTAACTTGGCGTAACTCTGGGGTCCTTATTCCTCCTAAATTTGAAATAATGTTAACCTCAAAGTATCTTAACGAAGCTAGAACAAGAATATTGACTTACCAAAGGTCTGATCGCCCCATCCGATTACCGTAACAGGAATGCCCATCAAAGTTGCCGATGCTAAACTGGTAGGAGGAAGACAGATTGGCTGTACCCATCTATTAAATTGGATTTCATTGTTCACCTTTATCAGAGCAATATCGTTGTAATGCTTCCTGTCTCCATAACTCGGATGTTTCATTATTTCCTCAATAGTATATGCTGTCCCATTAAAACTGAATGTGCTCCCTACTCGAATAATGTAACGAACTACATTTGGGACTCTAAATTTGGACAAATTTTTCATATAGTAATATGTGTAACAATTGGAATTGCTAAAAAACTAGAAACTTTTTATGTATTACTCACTTTCCTCCACGTCCTCCGAAGCAATGTGCAGCCGTAAGGATGTAAAATTGAGAAATAATGGTTCCTCCACATAAGAACCCCTCTCGGCCCAAATTGCGTGTTAATATTGCTGCCTGAAATAGAAAGCATTATATAAGGAGAGATGTGAAAAATACTATTATCAACCATATGACACTCTTAAAACTGTATCTGATATTTTGGCTACACATAGCAGACTAACGATATAATCATTAAATAGGACTGACTCGCAATGGAGTCAATCAATACAAAAACACAGAAACCAATGCAAAGCAAACCTTACAGAAACAAGTCAATATCCATGCAATCGTACGCTCAGATTCGATCTTGGACCTCCAGAATGCACCTGAAATTAGCTGTTGCAACTATCAAGCTAACATTCAAGTATGAATAGTTGTAGAAACAAGATAACATAGGTAAATGCATCAGCCTGCTACTAGAAAAACCAGACTCGTGTCCAGATTGGCTGCCTGACTGTCCGGGAGACAAAAGACTAAGTCTAGGGGACAGGTAATTTCTTGCCAGGTTGGCCACACCAGAATACTCCATGTAGCCAGACCGTTGGTGAGGCGCGAACACGCAATTAATTACCAGTGTTCAGTGGTTTTATACTCTACCACTGGTGGTAAGTACTCAGATTGTAAATCACAAGAATTTTTCATCGGTGCCCCAACCCAGATATAACAGATTCCTTTACAATTTGATCGATCGGATTATAGTATCGATGTTTGGAAAAAAGTACACACAGGCCTTTTAGCCCTCCATAGAACAAAAAATTAAAAACAAAAAGATTGTTTTTACATAACAATTTAAAGAAATCTCTTCAGTTCCCTTTAAACTAGATATTACACATTAAATTTTTGCAATATTATAAGTTACTATTCCACTCAAACTGAGAGATTGCTCACCATCCATGGCCATGATCCTGGTTTTGCAGGTTCACCTCCTGCTATATAGGGATTACGAGATATCTGTCTTTTTTCTCTGATATTTCTTTTACCACACTCTACAGAATAACAGAAATGGGAAAATAATTTAATATAGCATCTTTAATTATATAATTAACACTAAAATAATCATTCATAGAGTAATATTATAACTATTTAAGGATATGCAAATTATCCCGATCTGTTAATTAAATTTACCAAAGTGTTGAACATTGTCATTGGGAGGAGTAGAATCGACATCAACTGTCAGTTCGCAGCAAACAATGGGTTTATTGTCGGTTTCCCAATAACAGATTTTTGGAAACTTGTTAGGAAATTGCTCTTGTGCCGATCTGCAGTTGCCTAAAGGAATGCATTGTCCTGGACGATTTTCTTTTGTCGTGCAAGATTCAGCGCTTGGAACATCATCAGGGAAAACAACTCCAACTGAAATTAATTAGGAAGTCATTTAATGCCCATTGATTATTCAGAAAATACCCTAAACCTATAATGATTTGTCAGGATTTGGTCGTGGCTATTGACCAATAACTAAAGAGATATGGCTTTATTGGCATGAGCCTTAATAAGAGATTTATTTAACCTTCGCCTCATTAAAAAGTAATTCACATAATGCAACAAATTTAATAGTACATAATTAAGAAACCTTTAAGTAAATACTTACTGAGTGGTCTTCTTGTTCTCTGAGCATGTAAGCAAAAGAATATCGCAAAATTTAAAATTAAAACCCCAAATATCCTATCGATCAGCATGTTAAACTGTAAAAGTAAATCATATTTAAATAACTAAAGAATAAAACTAATTTAAATAATTATTATTTATGTATTATTCTTCTGCTGTGGAACCAGACACTGATTCAGCACTTCAATAGACAATGCAAGACTTGCAAAGCCATTTGTCTTACTACAGGGCACTTTATAATACAAATAAATGGTTTTGTAAGCATTGTCTACTGATTTTATGGGATAATGCAACGAAATGCATAGGAAATGTGTCAAAAGTTAGTGCCTTCAGGAAGGCTTTTCAATGGGAAACTTGTCTGTATTCAGGATTTGCTCTATGTTAGATACATAGAGCAAATCCGAAAAACTCCATGTGAGCCAGCTAGTTTTTTTTTGTAACTCTTTTCGCCCTGTGGGCACTAAGAGGGCCTCATATAGCAAGCCCATTATGGGTTTGGCCAGGCCCACAATGGGGCAGCCGGGTGGTGAGGGACGGGGACCGACATATCCGGACGGACCACCCACTGAAAAATTCCTGGGGATTTTACGACCCGTCCGGATTCGATCCCGGGTCCCCCAAGGCGGCAGGCTGCTAACCTTGACCGCTCGGCCATCCTGAGCCGGCTAGTTGATCAGCATGAACTCGCGACTAACTAACGTGAAGTTTTCCGGATTTTCTTTACGTGTTCAACACCCAAATAGTGGCAAGTTTCTCATAGAGAAGCCTCCTAGGAGGCACCTTCTTTGGCATATCGCCCAAGAATCGCGTTGCCTTATTACATGAACCCAATTAATTCATGCCCGTTTTTTGGGACTGACCCGCGATGAAACCAACCAGCATAAATGAAAGATGGGAAACGATATTTCGACTCTCATTGGTATAATAAATTACAAAATAATCAAGATCCCCACAGTAGTAAACACGTTACCACGCAGCAATGTCACAAATTTAAATAAAAAAACAATTTATCAAGCAACTTTATTCGAATGGTTATGAATATACATCCTTGTATAAACCATTTTTTGGTTCACGCGGTTTATAAGTTTATGGACTACTTCAAAATATTAATACATAAAATGCAGTGTATTTGCATAGTAAGTGCCATAATCTTTGGTATATAACAAAATTGCTACGTATTCGCGATAATTTTGGTCCCAATCGCTACCAAAAATCAAGATTTTGTTCCGGTTTATCCCAGAAGCAAATGCGTCTTGCTGCGATTAAATGCAAATAAGAAAATTACGTCATACATGACATCACAGTATGCATTTCGTCAATGACATTCGCAGATCATCAGATGTGACGCCATTACTTATGTAATATTCTCGTTTATTAATAGAAAATGTTTTATGTTGACTTAACAGAAATTTCATTTAACCATTTTACATTAAAGTAAATTTAAATATTTATATTATAAATTTGATATATTATAATTTTCCGGTAGAGGGATAAAATCGCAGCGATTTCCGGTTTCTACTGTTCCTGTTTAAAATGTGTAACTTTTTTTTAGTTTTATTTTTTAAATTAAACACCTAAATTCAGATAATTTTTCCGAATTAAGTCCAAATTTTATAGGATTTAAATTAAAATAATAATTATTTCTAGAAATAATACTAACCGGAAACATATACAATCTTAGCCCTCTGGTGGAAAATACTTTCACTGACATTCAATAATAATTAAAACATTTTACAAGTTTTTACCGCATAAGTAGTGAATTAATTATAAGCAATCATAAACTAATATTTTTCTTAACTTTATAAAAATATAAGTTTGCAAAATACACTACAATACTTGTAATTTTTTACATGAAAACTTTATAAAAAACACAATTTTTTCCCTCTAGCGGAAATAAAATTTTAAAGCTTTACATTGGCTTTTTAAAATAAAATCTAACGAATTTAAGTTTATTGACGCAAAACAATAGCTTATTTTTTATTTTAAATAATTAATAATAATATAATTTAAAGACATTCAAAATTTCATAAATTAAAATAAAAAGTGGCGATGTGGAAACGTGCCGTGCAATCGATACAAGGGTCCGGGCTCATTACGAATTGCTACTACTTAATGAAAATTAAATATACAAAAGAATCGTTAATTTTAAATAAAATCGTGCAGTTTTAAGCTTTTAAATATAATATAGAGTACAATAAAATATAGTACTTACTACTTTCAAGTTTATTAATAAAATTATCTGATTTTTTTCGACTTAAAAAGGTTACGCTCCGTGACGTCGTCTATCGCCCGCTATCATTAACGTAATCAATTAAACGTAAATGTCGCTTCATAACAATCACATAACCTGACCGAACTGCCTTTTTTCTACGAAAGCCATTATCGACCAGGATGAAGTAATATCGCTTCCTTTTTCTACACCTTTTCCCGCGAATAAAATATTTTTAGTATTACAAGTTTCCTTCCATTCCTATTAAATTTCAGCTTTGGAAAGTTATAAATAAAGGTCACAAGCAACAGATATAACAAATAACACGAGTAATTTCAGATTTATATGCAAACTAAACAAGCTAAATCCATTATGTGTTGCTCATCACTATTCAGAGAAGTGGGAGGGCCTCTTATATGTTTAGTTAATAAAAATGCATATCAGGTCCTGAGTGTGGCTTCGAATGACACATTTCGTGTAGAAGTGCCTTACGTAATAATAAAATTGGAAGAGTTTAGGCTGTAGGTTGTTTAATTCGCTTGTAGATCAAGGTAGAATAATATTAATATATGATCGCTCATTCAGACAAATTGCTATGATAATATTCTTCAGAATCACTGTGTGTAGTCTCATCATTTAATTAAATTACGGAAATTAAATGATAACGAACGAAATTTTATTATTCTTATTACTAATTTTCATATATTTTGTGATTTTTCTCTGCTGATTTAGTTTGTTTGGGTCTGGTTTGATGGAATACGTAAACACCATACAAAAACAATATGCAAAGGGAAATAAAACCTTCTACGTGAAATTGCTTCTGGTGTTACAAATGTAAAGAATTACGTGGTTAGCCCTAAATCATGCAAGAACCCACGACCAAATTTCCAGTGTTCAGTGGTTTCTAGTCCAATTTAATTAAACTCTTACAGTACTGGCTTGATGGCCGAGACGACCGGATACATCAGCCCTTCCCTCACTACTCAGTCGACTCCATTGTTGGTTATGCGAAGAGTTATGTATTTTATATTGCTACATATTAATATTCAATATAGTTTTCTGCTCTATATATGCTAATTAATATAGCATTTATTAGTTTGCACGAGTAGCTTGCAATATTTTGCAACTACAACTGCAAGATAAATAGCGCATGTGGGTAGCAAATAAGTAAGCCAATGACAGTTGAAACGAACTGTTTGTTACCTGAATTCAGTCACGATTTAATATAATCTACATATCAATAAATCCTTCAACTCAACCTTCTTCTCTCATTAATAATTATTTATCCACATGAAACAGGTTTTGTAATTGTTTACAAGTATTACAGTATCTTTCATCACTTATTTCCGAAAAAAATGAAACTAAATTTTTTTACATTTTTACTAGAAATAAACCAGAATTTCACATAGTTACACGTGAAACAATAATAGTGAATTATATATACATTCTCACGAATTTTATCTTTCCTTGTATACTTATAAAGCAAGCGAAAACATATGCAAGATGAGAAAAATTACTCATGTACAGTACATGTTTAAGTTAGAAATTACGTAACTAATAACGACGTAACAATTCTCGTCGTAACATACGTAAAATAACATTAGAATTTTCTACGTTTCATGTCATTTTACTCCTTCCATAGTTCTCAACGTAAAAAATGACATAAAAAACAGGGTGAAGTGAGGTCAGTAGTGGTAATACAAGGCAATTTTATGGTTGAAACAATCATTTATAGAATAAATTCTTAATGTATCTATATTTCTGACCTTTAAACGTCACCACGCAATAAATTCGTTCAAAAATTAGGTTACAGTACTATAAAAGAACAATTTTTACTTACAATTTTTTTACCTTGCACTTTACAAGCAACTTCTTTCCAGTATAACGACCGGTTTCTCGGACTTTTCCTGGTTCTACTTTCAGGATTACCTCGGCATGTATTTACTACATTTAATTTAAAATTGTCTTAACTTTAGCACAGTAAACCGGGATACTTTTTATAAAAATAAATACGTGCTTTTTAACAGTAAATTAAAATACGTTTCTTAACACTTATTCGCCATTAGTGAGCTGGCAGTAAACTCCTGCACTACACAAAAATCATTGTGTAGTGTATTATTTAATAAAACTATGAATACTAACAAAACAGCATCTATAAATGTTGCTGTATTGTTAAAGAAATTTGAAATGATTAACAGGCCCTCAGCTGTGCTACTGCAGTAACAATTTCTTAGTGTTCATTAATAAGAACTATTCTACGTTTCCATAAATATATGAGTACAAATTCATGCTAGACGTATCTAAAAACATCAGTGTTCTAGGAGCATTAAACTATAGGAAAAGCACGTACACTTAAAAATACAAGCTATTGTTTGATGGTACTCTGATGGTGTTTTTTGGGTTTCCTCTAGGGAAACCCAAAAAACACCACCAAATTTAAGTCAGGTACTAACCCACTACCAATTACCACTGTTCCACTCGACTACTGGTGTATTATGAGGAGGAAGGATAACAGGATAATGGAGGTAGGAATTAAGAAAGAATAGGGGTGGCTGAAAAGATGAGAAGATTCTGTAGAAGGTAGTCTAAAGAGAAAGGAATATATTGAAGAGGAGGTGAACGAAAGGAATGAGTGAAAATAGCTGATAAGTAGCAGGCTCTAAGATACGGTAAAAGATATGATAAGAAATAATAACCCTATGTGTGAACTTCCTCTTCTTGGTTTGATAAAACACAGCATGAAACACTTGGACGTTCTGTGCTTCCCGTGTGGCCTTTCTATGGGAAACTGGTCTCTATTTAGGTGTTATTCACGTGAAGAAAATCTGAAAATCTCATGGCACCCCCATTGATAGGACGCGAACCCGCAACCAGTGTTCAAGGATTTTATCACTCGGCTCCTTTTCTTTATCTTTTTATAGATTTGATATGCGCACATACAATTTTATAGGTTTTGTTTGTATATGTATATAGCGTGGTGTATAGTGTGTACTATATAGGACATAAATTTTAAAATACATATTCGCGATTTCACTGTACAATTGTTGCTGTAGTAACATAGTATCTAATTGGACATCATCCTGATATTGTTGCTGCTGACATCATCCGGAATCTTAACTGCACCCTGTTGTCATCAGAAAGACGGTTTCTTTAGTATAGTTTATTTAAATGTGAATATAGATTATGTAAATGTAAACTGATTGGTCGAATTTTGTACGAAACATTTAAAACAGCGAATCAGAAACTGTATTACTTTCACGACGCGACAATATGCGCAAAGCGTCGCGCGTCGCTTGCTATTGACACATAAGGCTATAACAATATAGCGTGAGGCACGATACTGCGCGGCGCGGCGTGAGTTTTCTCTAGTTTTCGTAGTTTGCTAAAGAAAGTTTACATTAGTCTGTCGCGAAATCGCTTATTCATTGAAACGCGATACGAAGCGACACCTATTCTTTCAACAGCAACACTAGCGAATTATCATCACTTTCGCTTGGTCGCGCGCGTAGTCGCTTCGAATACTTAATCAGAAACGTTTAATTAATAATTCAAAATTAATTTTACTAAATAAAAAGTTCGAACTGTTTTTTTGTAAAATAATGAATATTTTCTTTAGGTAACTGTAACTAAAAGAAAATCGCGTGAATAGATTATATCCGATGCGACGCGAAGTAGCGCGTAGCGCGTCGCATTGAACTTAAACATGGCGGAGTTTGTCGGCTTGCCGCTGGAATCAAAAAAGTTTTTTATTCGTGTCGCATAATTTCTCTACGTCATCTACTACTAAACTCATCCATATCCATTCATAAATCTTTTGATAATTGTTCATAACTGTTTATCTATCTACCAATCAGCAAGCTACTCAGAGCACACCCTTTTCATACTGCCATTCATGAATGCCATTCAACTCACCAACACCACATCTTATTTCTCCAGATTTGTAATCATACAGATCTAAATAAATCAATATTGTATCATACATACTCTCCAGACCAATCAATATTATATTGACGGCCAAATTGTTAAGACACCGGTCCACTTTGGGAATCTGGGATCAGTGGCGTAGTGTGGGTGTCAGCCGCCCGGGGCAGAGGAAAATTTCGCCGCCCCCTTATTTAGGTATTTTTACAAGATATTATTATTTATTGTGAAATTTTGCCGCCCCCTAAAAGTGCCGCCCGTGGCGGGCCGCCCCTGCCGCCCCTACTACGCTACGCCACTGTCTGGGATCCAATCCGAGAGAGCAACTCCAGGGATTTATCGAGGGCAGTCTATCCCAAATATGTCAAGTCTTGTTCTCCATCACCCAGATTCATCAAAATTGCAGTATATCTCTCCCGACTAATCACCAGTCATATCCAGATCCTTCCAGACTTAACCAACATCAACACTACATTACATTATTCCAAATTCGACACGCCATACCCGCCACGTCGGATATACCTCACACTACACTCGACCGACATCATATCATACACCTGTAGACTTACCAAATACCGCATCGCTTCTTCGTAATTAGCTATTGCATCACGTCGTACTCGGACTAATCGACCCCACGTCCTCTCCAAACCGATATACCTTTGGATATTCTCTTCTCGAAAACCAAATTATTTTACTAAGAGCCAATTTCGAAACTTGCTAACTCTACTGATTAAAATTCTGTGATTTGTCAGACACACTATTTGATATAGATAGAGAATATATAAAAAACATCTACCTTTATTGCAAGTTTCTGAAATTTGCGTTCTTTCTTACGCTCGTCTCCGCACTTCCTTTGATATATACGTGACGCACCTTAATAAACCATTAACAGGAAACTTAATTATGAATTTCCTGTCTTTCCTTATCAAAATCATTTTTTCTACTCCACCCCTTTCAAATCACCAATGCACAGACACAGAAATATAAATATTTCTCAGATGTCTGGAACAACTTAATTAGTTACAGAATGTTTTTTTTTACATGTTTAGTATGGAAATTTTGCATAAAATGCATTCTGTCTGTCTGTATTCAAGTTGGCAGCAACTACACACTTATATGAACTATAAATATAGTTATGTAATGACTTGTAACAAGTTTATCTGATTGTCTGCTGACAAAATGTATAAATACTGCTCCTCATAAGTAACAAATGTTCTTTTAAAAGGTGTAATTTTAAATTTTTGGAACTTTCACAACTTTCTGTACCTCCAGTCGAAACTTTTAAAGTGATGGACGGACAGCAGACAAACAGAATATAATTTGCACTTTACAATAATGAAACTGACAGGAATACAAAATTTGAATGGCTGATGCAGATTAAAATGGATAATTTTACACTTACCATATGTACCAGTGTATGTAGAAACTATGTACACACATTTAGACTTTGTTTGGATAAAGAAAACAAACAATTTGAGGGGGTTATGACTGCCCTTTGATCTTCAATGTCTTAATCCTCTCGCAATGTCTGGCTGTTGAATATAGGATGGAAAAGCAAACTTTTGCTATAGAAACATTGATGTGATAATGATCAGTTTGAGTGATGTGTAGACAAGTCAATGGGCTAATAATATAACAGCTTTATAATAATGTTACGCATTCAACAAACACAGACTGACACTAGAACATATGCATATAAACACACACAAACACAAACATATCTATGTGAATATATGTTTGTGTTTGTGTGTGTTTATATGCATATGTTCTAGTGTCAGTCTGTGTTTGTTGAATGCGTAACATTATTATAAAGCTGTTATATTATTTATATTTATAAATTTAGATAAGTACAGTATAAATATCACATCAGCCCATTGATTTGTCTACACATCACTCAAACTGATCATTATCACATCAATATTTCTATAGCAAAAGTTTGCTTTTCCATCCTATATTCAACAGCCAGACATTGCAAGAGGATTAAGACATTGACCTACCAATATGAAGGATCAAAGGGCAGTCAAAATCACTCAAAATTTTTCAGAGCCCATCCCTCGTCACTGGTTGCTGCTATTGTAGGTTAAATAGGCCCACAACTGATATAAAAATAATTCCTCTTAGTTTCCCTCAGGGCAAAAAGAGTTAAAACAAAAATATTCTGTATTCTGCATCTTGCACTTTCACCACTTCCAAATAGTATCATAACCTCTTTATAAACATCCTAGCCATGTTCCATCCTGTTATTCACTTTCATAGAGCATCCTATCCTTTCTGTAACTGTAGTTTACCATCACATAACATTCTCTTCCTTCTGCATCCATTAATTCATATCTACAAGCATCCTACTCCTTTCAAATATATTTTTATTTGTAGCCATCTTGTCTCTTTCAAATCCATAACTAACACCCATGCATTGTGTAACCTTACTGATCCACAATATGCATCCATGAACATGCTGTTTCTTTCATATATACATATATATATATATATATATATATATATATATATATAAAATTCATATCCACAAAGCATGCCATCCTTTCTGACCTACAATTCCCATCCTACACCTCCCAAATATAATAGGACTAAACTGGATTCAACTGATGACATAAGGCAATGCAACAAATGGGCAATCTGCCTTCTGGGGTTTTTTTAATGACAAACTGGACACTATTTAAATATTAAACAAGTGAAGAAATCCCATGGTTTCTTCAATCATCCATAGAGATTGGATTCAATCATTCAATCATCCATAGAGAGAGATTCAATCATCGTAGGATATTGGGATGCAAACCCATGACCAACTATCAGTGCTATCCCTTCTACTCATTTACATAGTATCCTAACCTTCCTGCAATCAATAACTCTTTGATATATGAAGATTATAATGGTGTACAAATAACTCAAGCAGGCAACACCATGCAGTGGCATAGCAAACATAACTGGCGCCTGGGGCACGACACTTAATTGGCGCCCCTCCCCCTCCAGAAACACATTTAGTTTGTTTTGGAGACCATTTGGGCACCCCTCTGCGAGTGGCACCCAGGGCATGATACACCCCCTTGCCCCCATTGCTACGCCACTGACACCATGCATTTTGTATTAACATTTAATGTGCACTACACCACAGATTTTTGACAAGACTTTACTCATAAATATAACATATAAAACTAATACTTTATTCACTTTATAATCCATATATTTTTGCACAATATACAGGTCAGAAGTAAAGTGATCATTTGTACAGTAATATCAACAAATATAATATAATAAAAATACTTTATACACTATTTTCATATTGCTGAAGGTGATAGATAACGTATAATTATCCCGATAACAACGAATTTCAAACTAGAATTTGAGCAACTTTGGACACTTAATTATGCACTCGGCTACAGATTTTACAAAATAAATTAATTTGCGACATCACCGATAATAATTAAATAATTCTAAACTAAATTCACTCGCATCGATATTGTGCATTATACGTGCAAAGTGTAGTATCGGTTGTATGCGTGTACCATTTTTGGTTTAAGCTAGTTACACGAGACAATAAAAACTGTGAGAAACATAAGCTCAAAATTGTGTCGAAGCGTATCGCCTCAATTAGTGAGAACGTCGACTCTCACGCCACACATATCACATGGTCGCAAAAACGAGAGAGATTAACAAAAATTCTAAGATACCTTTGGTGATTTTACAGATCGTTAGAAACTTTCTGGCGTACGAAATTTCCACTTCTAGTGATCGTCGGTGGACATGAACTCGATGGGAACCACCACCGAACGAGACAACACAAAGACGCCAAACAGGTAGTAGCAGCATCCCGAAGTCAGGAATATCGTAACGGCCAACCAAACGTTATAACTCATGATTATAAGCATTAGAAAATATCCTAGAACTACTTGCAGCACATACAAAATAGTCTGGAAAAAGTGGAACTTCAACCTGGAAATAAAATGGCAGTAACTTATTAGTTAAATGCAGATTAACTTGTATTATTTCTATTGTTTTTAGCTGATTTTAATATACTATTAGGTCGACCATTTCTTGGCATTCACTTCACAAGGACTGTAAGGTGTAGAATGTTTCATGGTAACTTTATTCGTATAATATTTTAGCCAAAATGGTCTCCCAATGCTTGAACCAATACCAAAAGATGATTTTATAATGATATTTTGTATATAATGCAATTAATTGTTACTATATTGCATTATTTATACAATGATCTATCTGTTTAGTCATGCTTAAAGTTATTGAAACTAACTGGAGAACGATTCAAACCTTATGTAGCTTTTAACTCTCTTCCACTCGCTAAAAAGCTACCAGAAACGGAAACAAAGTATTAAAAAATAACTTCATTCTTGTATAAAATTCCTTGTGCCTGTTTGTTGTTAAAGACATTATGAAGTCCACAATGTATTGAAAATTTTAAAACAATGAACACAAACTTCAGAGCATTTTTCATAATGTAATAGCATCCCACGAGACCACCACTCGGTTTGATGCTCCGTCCAGTTTGGGTGCCATTTTCTGGACTCGAGACAAGCTCCAGGCCACAAGAGTGTCTACAACAGAACAGGTGAATCAGAATCAGTGTCGGTGTGGACATGTATTGTCCACACCGGCAGCTTCCAAGCCAACATAAGCATTCCCTTGATGTTTTGGATAAGACTTCCTATGGAGGAGCGGTCTCCAAACCGATCACTGACCAAATTTTATTGTTTTAATGTCACAAATATACATACAAACACATACAAGTACAAACGCATACGTTTCTGATACTTTTTCCCCATTTCAAAATGAACTTTTGTCCCCTTGTCTTTCAATATTCCTGCCACCCCTTTCCATCCAGTGCCCTCTTAAGTCTTCTAATGCCCTCTTAAACATCCGTAGCACCCACTTTGGGAATCGCTGTTTGTGACTAATCGGTTCCTGGATAACGAATCATAAAACTAGAATTTATCTACACAAAAGATGTAAAGTTATGTGCAAGAATACAAATTAACTTGTGGAATATATGGAGGAGTTCACCACGAAAGACTAAATAGAGCTTATAGCCGTAGTTAAACTGCCAAAGTTCACTTTTAGCAAGTTTTTTGAGATAAACAGTTGTGCCATCACTGTTGTTCCTAGACATTGTTTTATATAATGCCAAATGTTTTACTCAGAGATATGCAGAATTGTAACAGTGGCGGTAACCAACAACAATCATCATGTGTTCCAGTCTAAATTTCACAAATACAAAGATGGCAACAGCCATCTTTAACTTCCTTTGACACTTCCAAACTTTACTGCAGTAGCTAACTTAGAGCATAAATCACTAAAATGCCACTTGACTTTAAGCAATAAACATAGTTAATAGCGAGGTTGAGGTCGAAGTTTAAAGCGCAAAAACGTGTACGTCACACGTTCGGCGCTGCTTTCCTGTAAGCCTAGAAGTTTGACAATGGCGTTTGGAATGTCGAGCACGATTCCACTGACTTTCCAAACACCACTGTCAAACTTCTAGGCTTATAGGAAAGCGGCGCCGAATGTCCGACGTACATGTTTTCGCATTTAAAACTTCGGCCTAAACCTCGCTATTGTCCTATTAATGACCTGATAAATAAGTATTGATCAAGAATGTTAGTCAGAATGTTTTGAATATTAAATTAAAATTTTCATTCTGGATTTCCAACGGTTTAAAGCTGTGTTTATTGTGTTATAGTCTGATAAGTTGGAGCCACTTTAAGCTAGTTTATCGAGTAATGCACCTAATGTTTATGCGATTTTCAAAGCCTTTGTCATCCTGAAATGTATTTCAGCCTTTATTCTGATGACAATGTATGGAAATTACATAATGTTAAAGCCTTTAATATGATGTTTATTCATGTTTGATGCTTTTAGTCTTCACTCGTGACTGCATCATTTGAACAAAAGTTCAAACAATAGCATAAAAGCTTTGAAAATATTTATGTAATGTTAAATTAAGTCTTATCTTAGTTAATTAAAATGATTCTGAAGTCTATGCATTTATTTGAAAAGGTGATATAAGCAGGTAAACAAACATTTTTTATCGAGCAGCATTGGGTCAAGTGTGTCATTACCAAGGTGACACAGTCCTGAGTGGTTGTGGCACTTTTCAGGCCTGGAGTGGCTGCAGTAGCAGTGGCGTGGCTAACATAACTGGCGCCCGGGGCACGACACTTTATTGGTGCCCTCCTCCCCCTCCAGAAACATATAGTTTGTCTTGGAGACCATTTGGGCGCCCCTTTCCAAGTGGCACTTGGTATATGATACATCCCCTTGCACCTCCCTCGCTACACCACTGTGCAGTAGGCCTGTTACTAAATCAGCAAGATCAGAATTCACTAGCCTGTACTCACACTTCACTACATCATACTGTGAAAGATACGAAAGGCCTGAGGAACAGAACTTGGATGCAATGGTCATGATTTGCATTACTCCCAGGATATTTAAGAGAGTTTTAGTCAACTGTTTGCTTATTCTGAGCGCTATTTAACAGCTGTTTCCAGCCGGTAATGTGTCGTGTGTACCGCAGCACTCACCTGACTTTAACATCGTCTACCGAAGAAATGATATGCTAGCGACCCCGTGATATCTGACAGAAAATGTTCATATCACCTACCTCTATTACCCCTTCAAATTAATAGACAATTTTAGAATCACACTGTATTTTTACTTATTTCTGAGACATTGTACCAGTTTATGTACCAGTTTAACCCAATATTCTTATTATTGATCCACTAGTTTCTTATATCAAAATCTATTCATTTCGTACGAATTACCAGACACAATATAAATACTCAAATAACATACAATTCATTCTCGTTTAGCTTAGATTATAAATAAATTATCTTTCATAAATACCTTTTTAGAGTCTCGGCAGACAGAGTTCTTGTGACCAAGAAATCGCTCTCCGAGCGGGACGATTCCGATCTGGGGATGGAATCCGAACGCTTACTCTGCAGCAGAGTCAGGCGATGTCTGAAAACTTTCATGGACTCGTAGCTTAAAGTGAGAAATGCCGTTCCTATACACAGTCCGATCATTCCTAAATAAACAGAAATTAGTCATTAGTATCATTTTTTACACATATAGGCAATAAACTTTTGCATTAAGCCATAAAAAGTGTAGAAATCCTTGTATTATACTATAAAATGTACTCCGAAGATTGTTATCTACACTCAAATATATCGGTCCCAGCGACATAAACTGCACTTGGAACATTGATTAAGCTTTGCGACGTATTCTAAATGTCATTAGAAGCATAAATCTTCAAAAGTACAATGACTTTTTGTATCTCAAAGCTGTTTGGTGTTATAGAAAATGTATTTTGTATTGTATAAATCACTGATTTTAATTATTTTGTCTGTTTATTTATCAAAAATTCAAACATTAACTGCTTGACAAACCACATGAATTAGTAAAGGAAATTCTACTACTTAGTACTGTCGTGTGGCAGTTTATTGATTATATGTTAGCAGATTGCAAAAATTCAATTCTAAAACTCTTTGCCACTAATGCTAAATGTCATTTTTCTCGACAGTAAACAATTTGGATTAGATAACGTGATGTAACACTTGGACGATTTGCTGACAGGAGGTGCCCCCGGCAGTGAAACGGCTAAGATTTGTGCTTTTAGTTGCAGTAGGCCGGAAGTTCCACCCCCGAAAGAGCGCCGACTGCTCTCCCTGCCCTATCCTAGCTACATTACTGCTTCTCGAGAAGACTTTCCACAGGAAACTGGCCCTATTTAGATGTTAGGACAAGAAGAAAACCCAGAACTCTATTAACATATAATAGTTTATGTTGTCGCGTCAATGACATTTCATTGAACCAACAGGTGTTAATACCCCTCTAGAGAATTTTTAAATATGGATACACATATATACCATAATTGATAATTAAACAAACAAGCTTTGTGATAACATTTTACGTAAGAAATTGCTGTACATTAAAACAATTATAAATAAATGGATAATTAAAGGAATAGTTAAATGGTTACAGACTGTAATGTAGTTAATTCAAATGTTTTTCCCTTGTTTTATTCCTCTCTACCAAATATAAAATATGCAAGAATTTATCTACCGGTGATCGACCATGTATTACGAAACAAGATCGACAAGTCGCAAACGAACTTCTACTTCCTCTACCGACATTTTTATTATAAAAATCAATATCGTATACTTAAATAAAACAAACATTGATATTTTACTATTAAAGGAAATAATTGTTACTACAGATTTTCCTCTAATTCTATTTCTGTATCCACTCGGCCATATGTAATTCATAATCCCCGCATTATGCAAGAACTTTTTATTATTATTAACGTCCCACGACGCTCTCTTAACCTGTTCGTTATCCGGATCACCTCACTCCACCTAATCTAATGTGACGCCACATGTATCGAGTCTATATTTGGCACTTTGACTGTTACGCGGCACAACTGGCTGCATTTATATCGTGACCCAATTTATAATTTTTAGAATAAATTTTTTTAAACTGGATATCCGATACTTAAATTACAGCTTTCTGCTTTCGTTGCGCTCGTACACTTTTGCCATTTTTGTCGAAAAATGCGACCATTGTCTCCGAGAATATAGTATCGGAAGTGTGCCCAACAGAGCAGTGAGCCGATAAAATTAATAAAGTTTCCATACTAATTCAATTAAATTCATTGTAAAGAGTATATATTGGAGAATATTGTCTTAAACTGCATATTGACTACATTCAAACCTGTTTAGTAAGACCGTTCATGAGTTTGTACCGCGTGACACCCTGACATATTTCTCTCGATATTTAACATAATCCAAGGCCGTTACGTCGACCAGCAAACTTAAGCAGGTTGATTCCTTTGGTATTCGTAGGCTGCATAGATACTATTCTATAGAACTGACGACAAATAACTAGCAAAAATGTATCTAAAATACTTTCTATTGCCGATAATACCTTCGCTGACGTATACAAATCAAAGAATGCGATACAATATGTGGAGCAATGTACAAAACGTTCCACGTAACTGCATATATCACGGTATACTACAAGCCGAAAACTGGTTTGTCACCGTAATTAATGTCTAGCCACTCGAACGTATTAAATTTTGATAAAGATCATTCGGAATCATTAACTATGTATCAAATACACTAGTTCTTGTAGCCTTGCAAGTATTATTTTAAAAGCAAAGACATTGTTAATACATATTACACAATTTATGATAGTTAATGGTGTTTTGTCTGTTCTTATTTACAGCATAAACTTTTAAAAAGATTAAACTAGCCAATGTGGTTACTCAGTTGAATTAATAGATACCCCTTTAACATTGGGTGAAGTTTAAAGAATTCTAACATTTATGACCCAGTTGATGGACTATCTTCAAGAGTGGACGATTGAAAAAAAGAATATTCTTACTGGAAGATTCTGCTTTAGACTGTCCACGCTTGAAAAACAGCCATTAATTAACTGAGTGTTTGTTTGTATACAGCAATACAACACTTTTGCAATCTGCCAAGGGAGATGCTTCCCACAAGGAATTTCTATGGAAAACTGTCCTAATTTTGTGTTCCAAACACAAAGCCTGGACCTACAAAAACTACGCATTCAGTGGTTTTATCTGCTAGGTCGTTAACCGAGACAAAAACGTTGGCATTCTTTAAACTTCACCCACTGTTAAAGCTAGGTTTACATTCGTCTTAATCACTGTAAAGGAACAAAATGAACGCTACTCAAAGCAAAGTTTTGTATGCTTCATACTAAGTGAACAGAACTTTTCTGACTCGTAAAAAACTGGTCAAACAGTCACCAAAAAAGACAGTTTGTACCTACTTCATACCAGTTTGTACACCAATAAGAACCTAGATTAATTCATCTAAACTCTTAAATCGGTTTTCACTAACAAAACTCCAATGAGATAATGGTTATGCATCACTTATCACATGCTAAAATGTCAAAATAACGTTTATAGTTTTATCATTTTCTGGTTATTCCTCAAGAAATTACATTTTTTCGAATGTTTACTAATGATTTTCCAATTACCGGATCAACTATTCATTAACTTACATTAACTTTATCTGCAGTCAAGTAGCACAGAAAGGAAGTGGAACCTGAAAATGTTAATTGGCATTTCCACAGATGCAACAAGTGATAAATTCTCCATTTTCTGAAGTTTTAAATAAGTACTTTTATTTGAAATTTTATCATTTTAAAGAATTAAAGCGTTTTTAATAAACTGCAATAAGTTTTATACATTAGACGAAGCTAATTTGAAGTATGTTATACTGTATTAAGATTCGTAATTAAATATTTCACTCGATAGGTTATGGAGCTTTATAATGTTTTTTTTCCTACGTTTCCAATGCAGGAAGCTGATTCATTCTTAATTAATTGATTAAGATAAGAGTCTTGACATTTGTGACAACAGCTTCCTTAATTAACTCCGCTCTCTACATCAAATTTCTATAATTAAAATAAACTTTACTCACCACCGACAGACGAGACAGAGACACCCTTGAAGAGGAGATTTTGGATGTCGCAACCAAAATCAAAATACGAATTGGCTTCCGACATCTGCAATGAAAATTTTAATATCAATTAACACGAAAAATTAGTCGCATGAACTATAATTTTTATATACATTAACTATATATACTGAATATTCCTATCTAAAATATTCCTTTTTTGATAATTTTAAAGTTTCAAGATGACGTGTCATCGTCAACAATTTTTAATCCAAATAAATGGATGCATTTTATCATCAATACTGTAGGATCGCAGTGGCGTAGCAAACATAACTGGCACCCGACACTTTATTGGCACCCCCTCCCCTGCCAGAAACACATATGGTTTGTCTTGGAGACCATTTGGGAGCCCCTCTGCGAGTGGCACCTGGTGCATGATACACCCCCTTGCACCCCCTCGCTATACCATTGTAGGATCCTATACATGTTTACATACAAGCATATATCCTTGTATTGTACAAGTGCAAGCATACGAACTACACAATCCAACATTGTACAAATGCACGACCCTTCCTATATAAGTGCAAGATCCTGGAATGCAGAAGTATATACTTTTACATTGTAATGTATGATCTTACACTATATGAATGGGTAAACCTGAACTGTGCGTGTATACATAAGATCCTATACTGTACGAGTGTGCAATTTCATATAGCTCACCCCAAAAACTAAATTTTATATGAGTATTGCATAAGTATTGCATCATATTTAAATTTATAATTAAAAAACACACACGTTTCTTATCATCTATTGAACTAGTAAAGTTGTTAGCCTACTGCTCTGAAAGATCGGGGATTAAATCCGAACGGTCAAAAATCCCAGGACTTTTTGGGCCGACATGTCAGTCACCACTCGGCCAGCTCGTCGTGGGCCTGGTTGAACCCACAACAAGCTTAAAAAAGGCCCTCTTAGCACCCACACGGCAGTTTAAAAATATAAAATTTGCTAACAAGTTACACTTAGTAACACCTTAAGTAACAGGACCTACATATTTTTTTACGTAACATTAAAAATGCCCACAACTACAGCTTCGTAGGCGTTAAAATTTACGAACCAACCTTCGCATACTTCTAGTTAAGTAAATAATCGCTCGTTCCTATCTTATCTATTCTAAAATGCAGTTAAGTCATCACCTTACACAACTCTAGCTCGTAAATTCCATAATATAACTCCGTAACAAAAGATCCTTAATTATCACATGAATGTAAAAAAATAAGCATTTAATGCCATTCAAATGGAATAACACTCGACCGTTATACAAATTAACTACCTCGACTTAAATATAGGCTATATATAACTGTTTAAACAGAAAAAATATGAAAATATTGTATAAGTTATAAATATATTCAATAAAAAGAAACCTGTTCCGAACACGAAAGCGTCGAAACCAGAAGAATGACTTTTGCCAGTAGACGGCCTCTATTTTATTTTTATTCCCCGGCAGCTGCTTGCAGTGTTTTAGCTCTGTCTAGAAAAATATACTACTTTTCTCCCCCATTACTATCAACTAAACACCACTTAAGACCTTTATCAGAGCATAAATACATTAGCAAGATTAACGTCGTTATTTTAATGCTTCGAGCATGGCAATGTCCATCGACATTGTCTTTCCAGGCATTTTTAATATAATAATGTTTAATGTTCTAATTTATATAAAATATGCTTGAAGGAAGTAGAGAAAATTCACTTCTGAGTACACAAAAATGCATGCAGAGCCGCAAACACAACCAGCCTTGCATGCGCTTACACACATACACGGGGATCTCATCTACTGTTAGAGCATACATTTACATTTTTGTATAATTACAGTATATAAGATCCAACTTAGTGTTGAGGCCTACCAGCGTCCAAGTGCATAAAACCACCGAACGCTAGTAGTTGGTTGTGGGTTCGAGCTTCACAAATGGAGTTTTCTAAGTTTTCTTCACATTTGTAACACCTAAATAGGCACCAGTTTCAATAGAAAGTCCACTTGGGAGACATCCCCCTCGCCAGTTTGTCTGCAAGTCATATTACCGCATATAAATCTATTGTTGGAACATACCAACACATATCCGCATCATCTACTTTTATGCATGCTCCAAAGTAACATTATGTATTATTATTATTATTAAATATTAAAGCCATACATTACCATCAAAGTATCCTCCATTATTACATTAAGACAAATCCATAACAATTATAAAACACTACAGAGATGTAATTCTGTGTTTTAAATGCTTGTATAATAAATCAATAAGTGATGCAACATTTTAAACTACAATAAAAAACTACTACATCAGTTTTTCTAAAAATAAACCTTGACTTAATTCTTGCAAAACAACAGAAATATTCCATTTTATTTGTTTTGCAACATCAACAGGCAAACGTAGATAAGTTACGACTTTAATATTTCCTGTTTTTGATAAAGAACGTGTCATAATCTTTTGTATAAAGCTGCGATGGAACTATAAAATTATAACAAAACAAAATGATACAAATATAAATCGCAAATTACAAGAAGCGTAACAGCTTGCAGTCTGTTTTCTCACCTGCTTTATGCTTTTTCTATACCTTTTCCGTATGATCTAAGCTATATTTTTAACAGAGTTATCATACATTCATCCTCTATCTCCCTCGACCCTTATCATCACTATGTCATATATAAAACTGCAAGTCAGCTTACCTGTACTCGGAGCCGAGCACGTACTAAGATGCAACCTCGTCTCGTACTGTACAATTTCAACATAATTTTTTACATTTTTGTATTTTCTTATCAAATTTTCTGTTTCTGGCTTTATTTTAACATATTTTGTGTTAAGTACGGCCAGCCAGATGGCCGAGAGAGTACTCCGGGAGTTCAAAAACAAACTGCCAGGAATGCGATTAAGCCTATCAAACCCAAGGTTTTGGAAGGAATTTCAGATATTACGAGGATCCAGTTAAGTAAATAACTTTTGCGAGATTACGTATGATTAATTATTACATCACAAGTAGAAAAAGAGCACAGCCTACAGAATCTTGTTACTGTATAGAGAGATGCAGATCTGTATTGCAGCATCTTTGATCTTTCAAAAACATTTGTGACATCCCCTCTCATACAAATGTCAGTCAACAAACTCAGGATTGGAATTCATCTTCCCTAAAGTCTACCACATAGGAGGCCCTCGCCCCACAGCTATAAGTTTAAAAACTGCAGTCAAAAAGCTAAATTCTTGAGTGAATTCCTTAAGCTGTAGCTTGTTTGGCTTGCATTTAAATCCAAGACATAAAAGTGTTTGAGAATGTAATTTATCATCAGAAATAGGGCAATTTTTATCCTTTCGTATACTAATTATGGTAATGTAGAAGCATAAGAATCCATGCTGTGGAATAAAGCATGGATTCTTATGCTTCTACATCACCATAATTAATATTTTATAGCCTTTATCTCATCTTGTACTGTTTTTATGCAGCCTGAACATAGTGCAAATTACCATAATAAAATTTATAATCAATAAAAATTAATTAAAATGACATGAAAAATGAATACCTTTAACTTTGTGATTTAATCCCAAAGTAATGATGTTAAATCCTCCAAACAGCTGTTATGGCGATTCGCGATCGAATAAAATGCTAACTTTAGCATTTGTAAAGCGCCTGGTGGTACGATCGCAACAAAATTTTTTTAAATTGCCCTTTAACAGTTCAAAACACATACGTAATAGTACTTCCCTGTGTCACTGGGAAACGTCACACTACATGATTGACACTATAACTTCGATTATCGAAACGAGAAGTCGCCACCATCGCCGTAGTCGAGAGAAAAAATTAAATTATTATTATTATTTTTTTTTTTTTAATACTTAAATTTTATAATTTTTAATTTGTATATCTCTGTGAAGCATACAAACAAATTCGGTTACATTTTTAATGGGAATGGTAAGGTGATAATGTAAGGGGCCCAACATATCTAGGTTACAACCCTAAGGCTACTTGAACTCGAACTCGGATCCTCCGAAGCCGCCAGATGACTTTATCGTACAGGCCATTCGTCCGTCACCGCGCTAGTGTTGTGGGCCATCACACTGTATAAGATTTTAAACACTAAAAACAAAAGGGATAATCTATCCAAGAGCAATTCTTTACAGCATTTGTTTACATCTTTCCTGATTTAACAGACTTGTTTACATCCTTATTCTTTAATCTTTGGGGTGTATCACGCAACTTTAGCCATAGCAAGGTATGAGTGCATCGTGCTTACTATTGACATTTCAAAATACACAATAACTGAATTATATTATTGTTCTATCTAAGGAGTGAAGTCTTTTGCCTGTTTTAAGAGCAATGAATTAAATATAATAATGTTGCCAAAGTTAGAAAAAGTTATCAAAAGTATATTTTTATTTTTGAGTGACATCTATGATTGAAAATAAAATTTGAATTAAATTATTAGCGAATTTTTGAATGGCGTGGTTAAGGCATTTGTGTACCGCTCTGGAGATCTGGAATCGATTCTAATGAACAATTCCATTGAATTTTTATGGGTGGCTTTTCTCCGATATGTTAGGCTCCCTCCTGCACCACGTTACCACTCCATTGTCGGCCTGATAGAATCCACGATTGGAATAAAATAGGTCCTCTTAGTACCCGCAAGTTGCTCTGATACTATATCATCGGTTGACGATCAAATTTTCGTAATCCCTTCTTTCTTACATTACAATTAACTGCACGACAACACGGTGGTATTCCTGTTATGATCCTGTGACAATTCCCGCAAACTCGAGACTTATGGTAATTATTTTTGGCAAAATTATTTACGCAAGAAATGATTATCATAATTCGGCACACAACAATCTGTCCACGCAGTGGCGTAGAGTAATGGGGGCGGCCAGGGCGGCCCGCCCCGGGCGGCACTTTTAGGGGGCGGCAAAATTTCACAATAAATAATAATAATATCTTGTAAAAATTTGAACCTGTACAATACACAATAATAATGATTGCTCTTGCTGAAAAAATTTTTTAGAATTACTGTATATTTTAATCTTTTAAATTGAGATACCTAAATAAGGGGGCGGAGAAATTTTCTTCGGCCCCGAGCGGCTGACACCCACACTACGCCACTGTGTCCAAGGCGGCGCTAGTTTCTACGTTAACTTTTATCCGATTCGGAGTCTACTAGTATTTTTTAACTCTTTCCGTCCTGTAGGCACTAAGTGGGCCTCTTTAGCAAGCCCACAATGGGGTGGCCGGGTGGTGAGGGGCGTGGGCCGACATATCCAGACGGATCACCCCCGAAAAATTCACTAAAAAATTTTTGACCCGTCCGGAATCGATCCCGGAGAGCTGTAGGCTGTCATTCTGACCGTTCGGCCATCCGGCCGTCAAGGACTCTAGTAAGTTATATGCCGTTGAAATCGTCCACAATAATTCCTTCACATCGCAAACACTATCAAAAGCGCTGCAGTACACAGTACAGCTTTTACACATTCTTATCTAACATATAAAACATTAAAATCCTGCCCAAAAATAAAAAAATACAATTTCGAAGTTATTCCATTTTCTATATGTTTGGGCTAGAAACTCATTTTTGTGCTATAATCGGGCTATAAAGCACAAACCCAATTATGTCAGTCTGGCAACACTTATTTATTTTCTTTAATCATTTACACTTTTTATTTAATACATACTACGTTTTAAAAAAATTAATCGAGTGGTAAAAACCCGCCGAAAAATACAAAAAATACATTTTCCAAATAACTTCATCATCTTTATTTCCGGGCTAAAAACCGATTTTCGTGCTATAAATGGGCTATAAAGCTTAATCTGGAATTACGCCAATCTGGCAACACTTGTTTATGGTCTCTAGAAAGTGAACGGACTTGCCTGACCAGTTTAAAAAATGTCATGTCGAAATCCCATCAATTGACGTAAAATTAATCAAAAATTATCAAGATAATAATAGAAAATATAATACTTAACAACAACAGTAATGTCGTCCAACGATTCATGTAAGTTTTATAGAGATGTGATGAATTATTATTATGTTTTTTTAAGTTCAATGACCATGCTGAAGGGTGTTTGGCCTGAAGGGAAGAATGCTTTTTCCACATAAAAGTTCAAATTAGCATAAAATTTATCAAGTTTCTTGCCAGAAATCACTAAATTTAACATCCACAATGCTTTTATAATGTAAAAAACATATAAATTCATTCACATATTGATTTTTATTCTTTTTTTTCCCCCTTTTTCAGTTTGGGTGGAGCTCCATTTAAAACCAATGGTAAAAGTATGTCAGGTGAATCAGCTAGCTGCTACTATAGATTTACTCCATGTTTACAGTTTACACATGTTTTTTTGTAGTAAATATGTAATTCTATACAAAATATATTGCGTAGATGCGCATTTTCTTTGTTTATGTTGCATTTAGTCTGCTGCGGGGTGAGGCGTCGACCTATCGCGCCGGCCGAAGTGGCGAAGGAAATCTGCTTACTTTTCCGTGGGATTGGGTTTCGGGTAGGAAGCCTCTGCAGATTTTTATAGTTAATCTAATCTGGGAATTTGTCCCATTCTTCACCGACTAAACTGTCTCGTGCTTTGAAACTGTACATGGTACAGCCTGCAACACGCATTAATCTGGCCCGCAAATGCATTCAATATGTCATTTATACGTATTACACTATTATACGTGTATATCTGGTAATCATTTATACTAGACTTTTATAATCTGTGCTGATCAGGCAGCTGATATGTCAAATGAAATATGCCTATTGTTCTGTGTGATTAGGTTCTGGATAGGAAGCTTTGGTAAATTTTCTTAGTTAACATCATCTGGAAATGTATCCCCATTTTTCACCATTTGGCAGACTTTTTTGCAAATTAAACTGTCTTGTACTTCAAAATGGTGATCCGCGTGCACATTAATCTGGCCGGTGAATGTATTCGGCACATCATTTATACATGTATATGTGGTAATCATGTACAAATGATTAGCAGACTTTGTAATCTGCTGGTCAGGTAGCTGATGAAGAAAAGGAAATATGCATACTGTTATGTGAGATTGGATTCAAATCTAGATAGGAAGCCTTGACATTTCTTTGTAAATACTCTGAAAATGTTCTGTCTGATTTTTTGTCTTTGTCACAAATTAGACTGGCTTATATTTTTAAAAGTGTGCCCAAACTATGACTTGCACACGCGTTAATTTAGCCCGCAAACATATTTGACACATTATATATACATAATAGAAATAGGTTTAACTTTTAGTAGGCCCTATATATGTGGCCCACCTATCAATGATTTACGCACAGTTTCGGTCCACTATTGAATGTGTGGGTCCACAAATTAATCACAGACTTATAAGAGTTCGGTTCGAGCATTATTTTATCTCATATGCCTATGCTAGCTGACATCATTCTGGGTATAGTCATCTTACAGTGGTGGTCCCTATGTATAACTCTCATAACATACATATTATACACCAACAAACTATATTGCATTATTGCTATAATAGGGAATGTCGTGTACAAATTTTACATCAAATGTAGTGACAAATTGTATGCTAGGAACCGTGCAAATATAGAGATTAGATTGAGATATTATGCATAATTATATAGATTTCATTAGTTACAAATTTGATGCAAATAATTAAATAATGGATTAATTCTTGAGCATACAAAAAATATATTATAAAGAACACATACAAAACAACCTGTATATACAGTACAGGAGAATATATAAAAGCTTTATCCCAAAATTTAATTTAAATTTTTCTTGCTTAAATTTACTAAAATACAATATTTAATGTTGAATTGTATTTCTACAAAAAAAAATAATATTTAATAACATTTATATATAATATTTACACAATTTAAATGTTATTAATTGTAATTTTAAACATAAGTAAACATAACATCTATACTGTTTCAAAGAAGCGGGAGTTTGGCATTTATCCAAATCGACTGAATGTTAAAGGGCAAGGAACTCTGCAAATACTTTAGTTCTATTGTTATTTATAAATGAGTTTAAGCTAAATAAGCCATTTGTTAATAAATTTAATAAATTGTGTAATAAAATTTGAAGCATTTAAGGTTACTACTAGAATTAATTTTCTATAAATTTCTTGTTGATTTATATGAGTGAATTAATTAATTTTATATATTTTGAAGCAAAAATAGCTTTGGAATTTGACTATCCAGAAATCTGATTAAAGGTACTTTTGAAAATGTCAAGAAATCTATACGCGGGAGCTTACGTCGCTGCGCCAAATGTCGATATTCGATAAGATTCTTCGGCGCTAAGTGCCGAAGAATACTAGTGGATGACTCTGACGTATTTCGAGTCGTATACTAGTCAAACTGGGTCAAAAAGTTGCATAACGACTCATTATACAGGTTATACTTATATAAATTGTGTTTGACTTTTTTATAAATAGTAATTTACGAGTGATTTTATGCTCGCCATCGTTTCGCAATTACTTGTCAATTGCTTAACCTATTTTAATTTTTCCACTTGTGTTTTTCTTAGTGGATAAGTGATGTTTTATTATTCTCAATGTTAGTTAATGCAAAGGTATAATATAATATATAATTCTACTGATCTGGCAGTGGTGTACAGCAAAGTGTTACTACTACGTTGCCGTATCGCACGTTTGTATCCTGTTTTAAATGTGGATATTCGTGTTTATATGACTTTAATGAGGATTGTTGTGAGGGATTGTGGTGTAGATGCTCTACTTTGCAATGTTTTTATATAATAAAAACATTTAATGAAAGGAATCGAAGTTGTTCAGCTTAATTCTTATTTGTAGTGGAGGCTTTTTTGTATGTCAGTTATCAAGTAGAAGTAGGATATTGAGCGTCTCTGCCATGAAGTTATGAGTCTTGAACAGTTTTATACTTCATTAACAGCAGAAATTGCTGTTAATGAAGTATAAAACTGTATAAAATAACCAGAAATTTCATTTTAAAATGTCATTACGCTCCTGTACGTTCCTTGAATTTTACTATTTATTGAACAGTCAATATTGGGGATATGCTTCACTTGCAAAAGCATATTTAGAACATAATTAGCCTTAATTTTAGTCATTCTGAATAAATTTACTTGTGTACTAATTAAAATAGCTGCTGGTTGTTAGATTTATTTATTAATTAAATATCATATGCCACCAGTAAAGTTGAAAAATGAGGATGGAGATGTAAAATTTATCCTAGAATTCATAAATAGCAAATGAGAAGAGATAAATATATTCAGATATAGAATAAACTTGCATTAAAATAGTATATAGAATGCTTACAAAATGCATTGCGAATAAAAATGCAAGTTGTTCCCGATTACATCCCTATAAATGACAAGCAACAGAGTACGTATGCATTACATTAGATATATTTTAAGATTTTTTTCATTATAAATAGGTCATACGGTGACCAACTTGATCTTTTTTTACCATCGGCAATTAGAATAGAAGCTACCCGCAGCTACGTTATACCTGTCTAATCAGGTTTCTATACTCGTTTGAGATTAGAACAGAAAACGATCCAGCTAACACGACCCATTTTTAATGACAGCCTTTCATCTTTACATCCTGCTCAAAGTATTCTTTTGCTCATTCTTCTAAACTTAAGGCCGAATCTCGTGATTTTCGTATTAGTTCTCTAAATATGTGTCTCGTAATCAAATTTTAGCAGCATTGCACACATTTGTTACATATTGAAAATGTGTTTCATACTACAGTTTCATCCCTAGATTCACTGCCCTAATTTATGCTTCGGTACATCACTTAAAAAGCTTATTGGTGTCATCTGAGATATCTATTTATATATTAATAAGTATAAATATATATTTTTAGTTATATTGCTTCAGCACATTGAGTCTGATTAATAAAGGTGATTCTCTTTCAGAAAGAATGCTACCATTTTAAATTATTGTAATTATTTATTATCCGGGAAGGTTATAACGTACCAGTACATTAAAACATTGGAAAACCTTCCAAGTTGCACATTTGCCCATTACAATTTTTCGGCACGTGCACCTCACATCACATGCCATTCATCCGACTGATATTCAAATTCTTCCTGCACTCGTAATGGTATATCAGTTGTCACTCTTCCCGCAATTCTCTGGCTCCTGCAGATTACTCACATTGCAGTGACGGGCGATTCTGTTTCTGCAAACTACAGAACTCGAAAATCTTCTCTGTTGTGGAGTTACGGTGATTCCTAGAGATACGTTTGAATGTAGGCAGGAGATGAAACTCAGTTACCTTATCAATGAATGTACATCATGTACTTTTCATATAATAATTAACATAATTACAGTAATTCAAACTGAAATATAGTCCACAATTCGTTTTGGAAGACCCCGTATAGTCTAGGTGTTTACTTGAATGTAAGGTGCACTTTCTTCTGGTTGTAGTATCTCCGAAAATAGAATTTGTTGTGTCACGATTAGCAGCTTGTAGTGCCACGCATCTTATTTCTCTCACTAATTCCATTGTGTCAGTTTAACAATTTTATTAGACCTACATTCATAATAGGAATATTTAAGACGGTCGACTTAGCTCAACACCTTTAGTCTGTTATAATCACATTGTGAATACTTGGATGAAAATCCCAGAAAGGTCGGCTCTTTCGAGATATGTTGCATTTTTGAAGCTTCAAAAACACCGATAGCAATTACGTGTGGGAAGAGACAAGCTTCAGATTTGGTGTCAATTTGGAGGAGCCTAACTTGGAATCGAGGAGGTTTCCGACTGATACAGCGGAAGTGCAATAAGTATTGTTCAAGTAAATACAGTATTTTTCTGCTTGTGAACTACACTGAATTTTTCATTTTTCTAACTAGACTACACAAAATCTGTGTACTGTACGATTCGGATTGATTTCTATGTTCTTTTTTTCACCGTATCCCACGTTTAAACTGATTTGTCAGGTCGTACGGTTCTTCGAAAATCATCAAATAAATAGAATTTAATTTACGTAACTTGGTGCTACTGGCAAGAAGTTACCAACAAGAATAGTTATAACGGCACGTCGTGCTAAAATATCCGATACTTGATTGTCGCTTTAACTTATCCGCATAAACGCGAGTAACTTTGGCATTCTTGATAAAAATAGAAGCACGTAATCGTAAGAAATGCAGAATTAAAATGACTAACTTAAAGTAATATAGTTATTTGCTGTTGTAAAAGAGTCATTACTCTTGATTTGAATGATTAATGTCAGTCATCTCTCAGTTAAATTCATTTATTCACATGATAACAATAGGAAGTGTGTTCTGCGTCTCTTACTGTTTTCTATTCTCTCAAAGAATTTAGATCACTGTCTAATACATTAGCATCGTCAACAATGGGCACATTCGTGTGCGGTTCTAGGTCATTGTCTGTTATATGCAAAAATAGTAGCAATTTTTTATTTTTTTTTTTTTTAATGACAGATTTGTGTCCTTGGAATGCACACGATACTCTGATAATTCTCGTTACAGAATAGTTTACGATATACAAACAACTTGTTTTGAGAGGTGGTTTGTATATATGCAGTGACACAGTATGGGCCGTATATCAATAGAAGCCGCGAATTTTGCCCCGTATTGGCTGACCAGATACATTGTAAAATTGACTGCATGGCTAGGAACAAGGCACGACGTACGGATCAAGTAAAATTTCCGCGTCGGCGAGGAAAGTGTCGGCCAAGTGCTCCAAAGATCCCGTTTCAAATTGGGACCTTCAGAGAAGCGAGTTGGTGTTTGGACTCGAAATCTCAACTTCTGAATCTGTAAGATTTTAAGTCTAAATGCCATCTTGTTGCTCTAGGGGTCACGGGTTCGAGGCTGGATCTTCAGAGCATCCGGCTGAGACTTTCCTGCAAACACAGAAATTTTCATGCCTTGTTCTTCACCGTGCGTGCGGCCAGTGGTATAAAGTACTGGTCAGCCAATATAGAGCAGAACTATTACCTCGCATAAATGTCTACGTTAGTAGAGTTATCATAATTTGTGTATAATATTTCATAGACGTAAAGATTTTTTGGGGTGTTTGGACCATATTCGTTGTTTTATCGATTAGTGAATGTATGGAGCAACAGATGGCGCTAGAAGTTATTTAATTGTTTACGTCCATTACTCAACTCACGTTTTTGGGAAAATGTTTGTATTTAGGTTAGCAATATTTTAATCGAAAATGGTAAATTCCCGGCTCGAAATCCTCTTTAGAAAACTTTCAAGGTCATTTCCCTCTGTCATAAACCAATTTTCGAAAAATCCCCTCTGGCTTTTGTGGATGCCGCGACAGCAATAAATGCTATTTTTGTATTGTTTATACATCGTTTCGAGAAACAGGGTCATGCGTACAATTGACCTACATTAATCTCGTTTTGCCGTAGAAAACGCTCTGACCTCTCAATAAGAATTCGAACCCATTTCCACAAAAATTCAGTCAACTTTTTCTCGACTCTGCCGCACCGTCATTTCGCCTCCGCGTTCTCTCGTCGCGCGTCGCTAGCTCGCTCTCTCTCTCTCTCTCTCTCTCTCTCTCTCAACGCTCACCTACGGCGCGGCGAGTAAATATAAATGATTTTAAACACGAGAATCGTGTTTTAACGTAGAAATCGCCGGCGCCAAACCCGTTCCCGCCCCGAATCTCGTATCAGAATCGCCTTTAGTTTTCAAGCGGCACGTCATGCGTGCGCTCCACTTCGTGCCCGTTCGGATGTGGGTCAGCCGGTTCGTCGACCTAAAAAACATCCTCTAGCCTAATTTTTCGTAATAACAATTCCCTTCGTGGAAGCCACTTTTTGTTCGGATCACACGCGAAAATCCGGTCGAAGTAAAATGCCTGTCCGAAAACGGGGCGTGCGTCGGCGCGGCGCGGCTTCGCCAGTGACTTTCTACGCGCGCCGTCTTATATAGGTCAGTGAGTCAGCGATGCGACCGAGAACTTGAAACGGCGGACAGTACTGGTGATAAAATACGTCACCGCCAATCTGCATCCTGCACGGTCGTTTTTTTTTTTTCCTTTATTTTTTTGCCTTTCCTCCCTCTCACCATAACGTTTGGCAGCCACGCTGCGCGCACAGACCTTGTCCTTCGACTGTCCCGACTTTTCCGCACATCGCCACATGGATCGGCACAAGTGTGTGGGTGTGGTTAAATAGTCATCGACACCTGCGCTCGCCAAGGCCATAACTGCTCGACATGTACAAGAAAGAAAGGCCTAAATTGTCCGTCACTGCCCTTCTCTATGGCACCCACAGTCCCTCTAACTGGATACCACTCTCAGGTATGTCAACCCCCCTTCTGCGTAAGTTCGCCATCCCCCTTTTTTTTCACTCCCGATACCTTTACATCGCGTCCTTGTCCTTGATGGCTTCGACGTTCGCCAAAAACTTTCTCTGCCACTACAACGTAAGCCAAGAAACTTCGCTAGGAGCCGAAAAGGCGCTGTGTTCGTCGTCGTGGCGTTCGTGGACATTTTTGTTATATTTTTCTCGTCTCTTTCCTCCGCGCGCCGCCGAAATCGATAACGATGATCTCTGACGTCGCGTCGCGCGCCGCGCCGTCCACTTCAAGGTCAGCGAGTGGGTGGTGCTGACACTTCGACGTTTTTCCCCCGTTTTGCTAATCGGTAATTACGGGGAGTGAGACGTGTTAAAAATCGATAATTCGACTTCGTTTTTTGCCGTTTAGACGTCTCTGAAATTGATTGGTCAGTCCTGCGGAGAGTGGCCGTGTGTAATTCGGGGAGCGCGGTTTGCGGGGAGACGTGCCGAATTTCTGCTTCCGACGAGGCTCGCGGATGCCTTATGCACGTTTTGCACGGAAGACTGCCGTCGGTTTCGTGTAAATAGCACCAGGTTTCGGATTTTTTGCGCTCGCAATCTTTCGAAGTTGCATGCGGACGGATTTCTGCGAAGACGAGAAAGTTCTTACTAGTTTTCCCTATTCGAATTTCTCTCCAGTGCTCGAGTGTCGTGCCTCAAACGTCACTCTTAATCCCCGAAATGAAACAACTGTTTTTCTTGCGTTGCATGTCGCTTCCGGCTCCGTTCTTGGCTCGAAACTTGGTATAAAGTAATCGGCATCGTTCTAATTATAGGAAGATAACAATTTATCTGTCGTGTTGATACTTTGTTATCTTTGTAGTTAAACACAGTGTGATTGCATGTATTTTGAGTTTAGACAGGAAGGCGACTGGAATTGCTTCCGATAGCTGATTTCGGTCAGAATATTAAACGAAAATAAATGATTTATCAACAGTTAATGTTGATTTGTGTCATTTACGTGCAATAATACAATTTTTCTGTACAGTTGTTTGTGTTTTTGTACCCATTTTTTGTTTGTATTTATGTAAATGTTAGTGTATAGCAAGCTTCTGCACAGATTAACGAGAAAGTTTGCATTATCACGTGGCATAGGGATTTTACCAATACTTTTATTTGCATAAAATTACTGTAGGATTGCAGATTTTCTACCAAAGTTGATCATCTTATTAGTTTTCAATGATAAATAATAGCTGATAGTGCATGAAATGCATCTTTCCTATATTGATAACAAGGTTTTTAGCTTACTACACTACTTTTTAGATTTGGAAATTTGTTTTAAAGCATATTTACAACATTGTTGTTGTTTCTACTTTATTCAAAGATAGGCTCAAATCACATGTCTGCTGTTTAATAAGGTTTCTTCTCCCTATCTCCCATAATTGATCGTAATTATAACAAATTTGGGTATGGGGTTCCATTTCGACATGTGCATTATGAATCGGTCTCATCTGTAAAGGACAAAACCGAGTCTTAACATGCTCGCGCCTGTGTTAAAAGACAGTTGAACCCACGTTCCGATTGACATTCGACCGAAAATTGCCCTGCGGAGAAATCTCGTTTACAGAAGCGAACTCTATTTACAGCTTTATCATTTATTTTCATTTTTATCTTAAGATACTTCTAGTAGCGTTGATAGCTTAATTTCTTTACATGTTAAAATGTTTCTGAAACCACGAGTGTGCGCCTCTTATCACTTTTTAGTCGTTAAAAGTTGCGCATAAGCTTTCTTATCAAAGTTTTTATAAGATAATCAATAAAGACTCGACTATAAAGCCATTCGGTACTATAATTTAGTTATGGGTTTTGATAACTTATTAAATATTTTCATACCTGCTTCGGCCACTTGTTAATACCCAATATATCTAGGATAGATGTTCCACTTAGATTGAATTAAAGAATGATCCTTTACAGTACATTAAAATACTTGTTATGCTTCAATTTGTAGGCTTCGGAATTGATTGTAATTGCATTTTAACTGTATGATACGTAATTACGGAGAAATTGAAGCTTTTTTCTTCGGAAAATGCACGTTTTCTGCATATAACTTCAGTTAATTGTGAGATTCATGGAGCCTGGTAAGGTGCCAACTACATAAAATTTTCTCAATAGTCGGGTACTTATGATAACTGTTTGTATATTAAATGACTTCCAGATGGTATGAAGGAAAACTTACACCGTCCAATAGGTAATTATGAACTTAAAGTTTATAACACAGGCAGTGAGTGAATACTGGAATGGTCCGTGAATTGAATTGAAAATTTCGGTAGAAACGGGAAAAGCCTGCACGACATAGTATAAGAGCCACGAAGGTCTATTTTAATACAACAGACGGGGGACAGTTGGTTAGATCTCTATTTTCTTTCATTCTGTTGGCATTAAGGGCCGTGTTCTCGCAGCCTGTATTAATTATAGTGTGTTAGGATCCCGATTATCTGAGGTTCTTTGTCATTCAAGGTTAACACATGAATGAACACACTACTTAAAATGTAAAATAATAATACGTATTACAGGTTATTTGTGGAAAGACACTTAAAAGTGCTATCGTATAAATTTTTTCTCTTTAATTTTTAATAGATAATGGTCTTGGCATCCGAGTTTTTGGTTATTCAAGGTAGTGCCAGCCCGTGTTTCCTCAAATAATATTGTATCTTCTGATTTCTTCACTAGTTACTGGGGCCTTAGTAGCCTTTATAAAACAATATAATTTCATTTTTCTAGATGGACTAGTTTAAAGATTATTAGCAATTATTATAGTTCAAATTTAAATATCTCAAAGTAAAGAAATTGTGACATTCGTTGTTTTTCCCTTCACCCTTCACATAAGGCAGGTCTAACAACTTCATCCTAAGTGGATCAGTGGAGGTTAGAAACGACGATCGAACGTTAACCTACTTACTCATTGCACCAGTTTTTATACAGTTGATATCACTTTATTATCTAATAAAAATGAAATTGTTTGTTTATAGAACTTATAAAGTTTTATTATTATGCTTTTTCTATTGTGTATGACAAAATAAATGATAAATGCGTTTGCGCGAACGGTGGACGCCGGATGCGGTATCTGCAATTGTACGAGAAGTACGACTTTTGGAGTGTCTTGCGCAGGCGAATAGCGAAGAGAAACGAGGACTTTTCGGCAATTATTTTGTATAAAATAAATGTTTCAGGGGCCAAGTTAGAAATTTTCGTGTAAAAGGAGGTGGGTTTTCTGCGCTCGTTACCGTTAACGAGTATTTAGATTGTTATCTTCAACGTAAGTTTAGAACGAAAGCGGCTATTGATTCAAGTTTAAAGAATGAAGGCTGCATTGTGTTGTAAGGAGTGTTGCCCTTGACTGCTAATGTTAGTAACGAAAGGGTACTTACGCAAACAATGAAATTAACCTTGAAACTGATCTTTCGTTACTCTCGTGTAATTAATTTACGGCGAGTCATAATACTACAATTATTTTGGCAGTTAGTGTCGCACGTTACGAGATTTATCCTCGCCGATCAGAAAATTCTCGCATTTAATGTTTGCTTGGCAAGAAATGTTCTGCAGTTGGTCGCCAATAAATTTCCAGGAGTAGCAGTGAATATGTAATAATATATTTTTTGTTTTCTTACATCCGTAACCTGTTTTCCTCGTGAAATTACAAACAAATTTAACTGGAAGTCCGGCGGACATTTCGGGAATCGCATCACTTTGTCGCGTCTGGAAAATTATGTTATGGTTATATTTAGCTTCTCGTGACCTGTTTGCGGGAATTATTAATTGTAGTTTGCGATAAATGCTTGTACGTGTTTGTGATTAATTCTTTAAAGTTGCACGTCACGTTGTAACTTTCCTCTAAGCTGTAACATTTTTAGATTTCTGTAAAATATTTTAATTTTTGTATATATTTATCCCATTTGCTCAATTATTTGTATTATTACTTACCTCATATCGATTTTACCATTAAGTTTCTGCCCTCGTCAAGATCCGAGAGAATGTTTGAAGTCATTTTTGCTGTCGAGTGGGGGATTCTTTTAGCAAATAGTAGCAAAAGTTGGACTCTGACAGTTGTGAGACGTGCTAAGTTACATTATTTAATGCCTTAAAACAAGCAACAAATCTGTGCTTTGTTATGTTTATGCCGTCTAATTGATATATGAAGCTTGGTGTTACAATTGTTATCTTATTACAGGAAATATGTAAGGTATCAATGGGTTTAAGATAGATAATGAAAGGAATACATAGCTTCAAATGCCAGCATTAGAAGTCTTAATTGTCTCCCAATAAATACTAAGCTTATGTCAAAACATGCCATCATTACTAAACCTATTTGTGGCCTGCCCTTGTGTTTATGACCATTAGCTAATGGTCATTCAGTAAATGAACGAATTGGCCTGTCGTATTACCCTCAGAATCAATGAAAAAGTCCTCTGCACAAGTGCCATAAAGGCAGAGTTTAGCGTTAACACTACTCAAAATATGACTGACATTAGGTTTCTACACCACAAAATAAGTATTATCAACGTATCTGGTGTAACTTATAAGACAGTGTGGTGCCAAAAAGATGGGAGAACCAAATGCTTCGATTGTCATAAACTGGCCATGCAATATGCTCAAAAGGGGGCTTTCCACAGGTACACTCCTGTTTTTAAAGAGGGAAAAAAATGCATAACTCCAGCATATCATAATGGAAAGTCCGAGCTTGCAGAAATACGACTATATTTCGTTAGGCGGGTAGAGAGATTCAGAGTTTGTAATGGTTAAGAATTTTCTCATCGACTAAGGTGATATCTTGTATTCATGGGTATGGAGAGAAGCTCTTTTCATCCAAAGTCCTCTTTGTGAATGTCATTGAGCATCTTTGTATCAGGTAAAACATATTCAGGCCTCGTGTTGGGAGGTTGTGACAGGCATTTATGGCTCCAAAGTTTAGTGTTTCTAAGTACAATATAGGGGAAACATCCTGCATGTAACATCTTTATTGAGTGACGAACACTTACGAATGGTTGTTTTAAGCTGTCGGCATGTATTGTCATTCAATTCTGCTAAAATTCTCCTTTGAGTTATCAATTACCTGTTTTTTCGAGCAATTTAAGGAAATTATATAACTGACTCCAAATTAAACATATTTTTGAATGATAAACGTGAGTATTCGGGTGTATACATCTGTAATTTCATATTTAAAATGCTGGATAAATGATCACGGAAGTGTTTATATACATGCCAACACATACTGATGAAGCCATTATATGATTCAATAATTATTTCTGCTGCATTTTGATATCTTTGGGCAATACGTATCATTACAGTCGACTTGTAGGGGCAGTTTATGGTCTGACGTCAGCATGAAGCTTTGCTAGATTGGGTTCTTCTAGGTTTGCTATCTTCCTCTCAAACTGTACACACACACTTCTAGTCTAGCGACACAATTTTAAAGTTAAACACTGCTCAACTTTAACATTTGATGCTGTGCCGAGTTAGCCCGGAGGTCATCTTTAGGGGTTTGTATCAAGAGTTGACTGCTACACTCTTGATAGAGTCCCCGAAGACAAGCTAAATAGTGCGGAAATGCAATTTACACCCTATTTATTTCGTATTTCTGCTTTGTTTTTATCATAACAGTTTGTTACAAGCCGGTTTTTATGCAGTCATAAAGTATCACGATGCTGCATAGTGTGCGCACCTCAAACTTAAGCTCGAGCATAGCGAACGTAAGTCGGAACATTTCATTTTGAAGCAAAATCTTAGACGTGTTATGCGACTTATCGATAAACCTGTAATGAAATTTGCCACGTTTTAATTAACTGCACATTGCAAAACCTCTTCTGCGAGGAGTGATAAACATCAGTCAAGAAACTAGTCACGCAACATTTATTTGCAACATGTAATGTCAATAATTAATGCCTTTTATATTAGTCGAATTGATGTGTTCATTTGCAAGTTATATTGTGTCGATTAAAGTATAAAAAATCGGGGAGTTTCCTTTACCCGCATGAATTTTTTTTAAGGTTTATCATCTTACGACCTCAGACCTCTTACTGTTTGATTTCGATTAAAGGTATTATGGCATAAAGGCAATTCAAAAAAAAAATAAGACCAAGACTTATCTTTGTCCTATTTTCTACAATTTTATTGCCATTCATTTAAAAAGAAAAGGATTGTTGATAAGGATTTATATAGGATTTTTTTATAATAATGTGTGAAGAATATTACAAGGAAGATAATTTCTTAAAATTTAACCTGATAAGTTGGAAGATATCAATATTTTATGTCTTCTTTTTTGTTACAGTGCAACATAACTATCTTTTATTACCTTTTTCTTGACAGTTATGTAATTAAATCTGTTATTTTATTGCCATTTATCTGTCCGACATCTATTTTGGGTGACTGGAAACAAATATGCGAGACGGTAGTTCGATACATTTTAATGAGTTTGCGAGTAGTTAAACTGCTTCAGCTATTTAATGAGATGGCATAATTTAGTTAAGTAAACATTAATATGTTTATACAAGCTGTCTGTATTAATTAAATTCTATTTTTTATGAAAAATGTAATGAAACCGGTGCGGTAGAGTCGGTGGTTTCGGGTTATGCGAGACCATAACTTTACGTACATTTTCATGTACTGTAAGTTTAACTAATGTAATGTTTGTATGACATGGTACTTGGTATTGTGCAAGAACCTAAAGAAACGAAGCATTCTTGGCTTGATGTAACAATATTTTCACAATTAAAGGGGGATCTGTAGGACATTAATGTTGTAAAGAAGAGGGTCTACTGGTTTTTAATGCAAATTATAGATTATTTGTTTACTAATCTTCATAAATTAATAACTAGGACATCATGCTACTTTGTAGTATCACGATAAAATTGAGGTGAAGCTGAAAAAAGAGAGGCAAATCCTGCACTTGTTAGGCATAGAAGATACGATCCTTGTACAGTACAAACACAACAGGCGATCTTTGCACTTGCCGCCACAAAAGAAGTGATCCTTGCATTTGTTGATCGTGGGAGAGGTGATCCTTGCACTGGCAAGTTCAGAGAGACGATCCAAGAACAAAGCAATCAATGACGATTGCTTGTTCTTGTGTTTTGTTCATTTTTACACCTGTTTTCCATTAGGTGTGCTTAATCATATCAAAAGACATAAAGATTGTCACATTAATACATCTGTATGTCAAAAACAGTTATGGACTCCTATTTTCTACATTTAAGTGGACCCTCGTTACGTGTTCGCATTCCTCATCACAGTTAATGGAAAATGGCAAAGTTCTATTAAAATCAATCAAACAGATTTTGAGAACAAACATAATTTTATAGGTCACATAGAAGTGGCTTTGGTAACTCTCTGCCTCAATAATTCTTGGCAGTTATCGACTGTGCGCCCCTCAAAAGCACCTTCAAAGGTGTGCACAAAGGCAAAACATCGTTGGACCGTTTCTTGTTCTTTCCGCTTTGTTATATGGGATAGTCCTTGCATTTATTGAAATGCAATTATCGATCATTAGTGTTTTCGTATACTCTGTGTCGTTGTTTAAGATCGTATAAATTCTTAATAATTAAGTTTATAAATCTTCTTCTTTATATAATTTATTTAAATACAGCTTGGTATACACTTAATTTTAATTAATTTCTTTTTTTAGCGTCTAATATGGGTGGGACATCGATCAGCAACGACGGTGCCACCATAGTGACCAGCAGCCAGTCACAGCCTTCGTTTCCGAGCATCCACAGCAGTAATTTTATTTCTCCCGTACGTATCACTTATAATTTTGTACTAATAGAGTATATTTTACGCATTATAATTGATTGATAACTGTAGTTGTTTGTCACAAAAATTCTAACACATACCAATTAATGCTAATATTCTAAAAACCTATATTGCCAGCTGAAACAGTAGCTCAAGATGCTAATTTCTTGACTGAATTCTGAAACAAAATATAAAGTTTTCAGTACGACAGACCTTGATTTACAATACTGTTTACTCTGTATACTATCAATTTTTTAGTGACACTCTCCATAATAAGTCTGGTGTATGGTAAATGTTCGCTTTATAATGGGTGTACGACTGATGCCATCCTGTCTGCATGGATGAATGTAAGTGATACATAAGCCTGGCAGTCAAATGCCAGTTTATATAGTTTCTTAGGTAAACTGGGAGGCTTGTCATATTCAAAAGGGGTTACGTTGCATGTTATCAGAGTTTTTGGTTATCTGACGTAGTTCGGTCCACATTACTTTAGATAATCGGGACTCTCTCGAGTTGTCGGGCACGGTGCTGCTTTCTTTCGGCGTCACAGGAAAAAATAAACCGATTACATGGCGCTATCTTGTACAAAATGCGATGCATATAAGTAAAGTATTAATTTGTTTATTTACCTTCGCTGGTAAACCTCGATGTTAAATGTATCTGTTATTTTTTCAAAAAATTTCCTGCGAGTCAATACACGACGTTCACCGAGTTGCAGGATGTTGTGAATGTGCGGCACAAGGTTAATCAAGGCATAAAATAATTATTTATACCATTCCACGGTATAAATAATAAATTCCTATTACAAATAATAATAATTTATTGTTAATTTAAAATCATCGCTAGGATGCCCCAGTGGGTATTTTAGGCATACCGTTACAGATTACAGATATACAAATACGCGATCAATGGCTTATATATATATAGATACAGTTGAGATATTATCTTCATTGGTAGGCAATATGTTCTTGGTAGTTACTAGACAGTTTTTAATATAATTTGTATATAAAATTCAAATAATCCTCGAGAATTTATAATAGGCTTTTATATGTTTTACAGCACTCCAGCCACTTCCCACCAAACCACCCGCTAAGCGGTTCCAAGCATCTCTGTTCCATTTGTGGCGATCGTGCGTCAGGAAAGCATTACGGTGTTTACAGGTACGTAAATCTCTCACGGGAAGTTATACCGGTGTCTTAAATAATTTGGACATTGTTTAATTAAGTCAGATGTTATAAAGCTACTCGACAAACTGAAAATACATAAAATATTCATAAATGATGCTTACAAAATTACATAAAATTTAATCAAGTTAATGTGTTTCTGCTTAATAATTGAAATAGATATATGGAAAACATATTAATGTTGACGTTTAAAGAAATTATGTACATTTTCTATAATAATATTGTACCGTATATACAAAACAGAATACATAGTCTGAGATAATGGAGTTAGTTTCAATGATACATGCTTGAAAACAATAATCAGAATTGGCACAGAGGAAACAGTGAACACACTATTGTAGTGAAGTAAAAGACATATGTTCTTTGCTAATATATTCAAATACAATACTTTTTTCATCAGTGGAAAGATTTGCATTTGAGCATGCACATGACTGAGGTTGGCTGAGTATGCGTGAACGCATGCCAATCGTAGGTGTGGTAAAATGCTTTGAGTCGTTTGCCGCACTACCTCGAACCAAACAAAATGCTGTCATTCCATTAAATTTTTGCTCATTGTAGTTGTGTTTTAACAAGTGTCTTAAGGTTTGTCTTGCTCCCGTGTAACTGGACCAATGCTAAATCGGTACCTTGACATTTGACATGTCAGATTCTTCAGCCTGTAGCATACTTTGCATTGTTGCCATGCCTCATTTTTATGCATGCCCAAATGTGTGCCTGTTAAGCGAACTGTAAGAATTTTGAATTATTACTGAACTTGCATCATAAATTCTCTTTTTATCTCCATTTACATAGTAATTTCACAGACGTGGTATATAGTTCTTTGTCTTTAATAGTTATTGACATACAGCTCTGTAAGGCTAATCCATAACGCCTCCTGCAATACTGCTTTTATCTCATTTGATCACTCAAAATGACATTAAAACGGTCTTGGGTAGTTTATAATGGATGGACTCACCCAAATCTCACATTTTATGTCCAGTTTTGTGACATTTGCACGAGTTAATTTGTCACGAACGGTCTGAAGTCATTAAACGGTAAAAGCAGCATTGCATGCGACATTATTGGTTTAATGCCTCCTGCATAGCGTAGTTGCAAAAGATGGCTTATGGCAATGTTTCCAGAAGCCGTGCGAGTGCTGGAAAAAGTGTATCATTGTCCAAGGGGATTAGATTGATGTTTTAAACTATTCCAGGCAAGGAACTATAAATCTTCAAACTTTTGGATCCTAACCACATAGAATTAACTCCAATTAAGCACCAAAATTCAAATATTTTTCATTTTAAAGTGTGGCAACTAGAACACTTGAATACAATGATACAACTTTCAATTATTTTTTCTTTAATAATACCTTATTAATTGAATGTAAACAGTTTGAAATTCTAGTTTTAATTTTTAGAATAACAATACATTTTGTCGATTTAGCTGTGAAGGATGTAAAGGATTTTTCAAGCGCACGGTGAGGAAAGATTTGAGTTACGCATGCAGGGAGGAAAGGAATTGCATTATCGACAAGAGACAGAGGAATCGCTGCCAGTATTGTCGTTACCAGAAATGCTTAATCATGGGTATGAAGCGAGAAGGTAGGAGGAGATAATTCAAATTCTATTTGTGACAAGATAAAATGCAAATATTTGAAAAAATAACTAGTTTAGGATATTTTCAAGTTTTTTTTTACAATAATTGACCATTGCCACTTTAATTTTTACATTATAAATAATTTAATTTGTTAAGGCAGCCCCGTGCATTCGGTATTCGCCAATTTCCAAACAATTGCCTATTCGTCCTTTTTCATTCGGCACAGGATACCAACGAGGAATGAGAAACATCAAATATTAGACGCAAGTAATTCATCCGCACTACTTTGTATTGACAGAATATTTACTTCACATTCAAGAAATACTGATTGCGTGGAGCCGCCTTTAGCCTATGCATATTTTATAATAATTACTTAAATACCACATTCACTTGTGCAAGAAGATTAAGAACATTTAAGAAAATTTTCCGTGATATTTTTGGCTTGATATAAATTATCCTAAATGACTCTATGACTATCTACATTTTGATCGTCTCTCCGGATTTTTGCCAGCCGGCAAAAGCCTATTTAGTTTGTTCCAACCTATATAAGTCAAGTTTTTAATGCCTCAAAATATGAGAAAAATCGCTTCCAATAGAATGTACAATGTGCCCGAGTCAAATTTTTCCAGAGAATTTTAATAGAATTTTGGCAAGAAAGTTTAGAAGCAACGAGACATAATCTCTTCCTCAATTCATAATTTCTTTTCTTGATTTTAATGTATTTGACACAACTTTCAACACAAATTTCGAACTAATTACAAACATTTCTCGCAGTGTAACAGTTGCAGTTCTGAGTAATCCACTCTTTTTTTATCCTTTTGCCTATACGACTGTTTGTGTAGCAAACACAGGTTTTTCTAGTAACGTCTAATTCGTAATTACTAGTTACTTCGCCAAGAACTTGTTTATGTTGTCGGAATATTATTTATAGAGAATGTCGCCTTCCAAACGTGAATAACAGGAAAACATACGGTCTGATTATTAACTTTCTGCTTTACAGATGTAAGAAAGAAACATATGGAAATCAGCTAGTGAAAGTAACTTATATAATTACAGTGATAAGGTCAAAGCTTTGTATTAAAACATATAACATTCATAATGCTGTGTCCTAAGTAGATTATTAGGCATATATTAAAATGATACCCAAAGTAAGTACTTGTTTATCTAGAATATGGTACCAAGTTTTGTGAATTTCTGTGTAAATCACAATTATGTACTACAAGTATTCTACTCGGCAATGTAATGAACTCTTTTGTGTGTCTGTCAGAACGTGACTTGTGGCCACCGAATGATCACTACTTATTAATCTGTCAGGACAGCCGATTGCCCAAAAAGATTTAAATCGTGGTTTCAGTTGCTCGTATTTTCTTTGAAAAATCAACAAACTTTTATAATGTTCGATTTGCTTTAATTGTTTAATATTGACACAAAGATAAAAGTTCATTTATTACACTTAATTATGATAGTAAATAATTAAATATAATGATGTAGAGTATTCTGAGATATACTGCACACGAAGACTAACAACCGACTGTCGCCTCCCTTCCAAATACACAATTGGAATGTGATAGTGGCATCCGAACCAATAAAGTAAAGTAACTACCACGTGTCAAAATTTGATCGTAGTAGAAAAATTAAACCATCTGACGACTTAAAACACGGAAGAAACACAGAAAATAAGCCAATGATTGGATTTGCCGTCTTGTTTGACGAATGAATTTTTTAAAGTCCGTTTATGGGCACCATTTTAAAATTCTTTACAACGAAATTATTTGGTAACTAACTGAAAATTTTTTGATGATCAGAGTCAGCAGCAATCAGTTGTTAGAACATTTGTTAGGTCGGTACAAAAATACAAAAGTTCATTTACCGAGATGTCTGGAGATTCTTATGAAGCTACTGTTAATTATTAAGATATTAAGCATTCGGGCTAGAGGTAGGTAGTTAAGCTGTTATCTACTGCTAAATTTAATCATTAGAAATAATTTAAATTAAAATATTTCGGAAGAAAAGACTGATCCAAAGTGGGACACCGACCCACAGCTGCCATTTATCATGCAGGCGTGTTACCAGATCACACAGAGGTCTGAATAGCGTAACTGGCAATGCATCTGCGCGTTAAAGTTATGATGCCAAATCCATATTTGTGAGCCTCGAAATTTGTTTTGAGGCTCACAAATATGCTAAATTAGTCTGTATTAAAAACTCAAAGAATTACAATTTGTGTTAAGTAGTAATAATTAATTTAAATAGCCGTACAAGAGGAACGACAGCGAACTAAAGATAGAAACGAAAACGAAGTCGAGAGTACGAGTAACTTTCAGAGCGACATGCCGATCGAAAGGATTTTGGAAGCAGAATTGCACATAGAACCAAAAAGGGACGATGCCGATCCCGACGTGAGTACAATTTTTTGGAAGTGTCGATTTTTATAATATAATATGAATAGACAAAAATTTATTAATTAATTAAATTTACAATAAATACAGATGTATTATAATATGAAGTAAAGAATAACTCTGTGTATATAGTAATAAAATTACAATGGTGATGAGCATCTCTTGACTTGACCTGTCATATTGAATTTGCTACGCCTAAGCAAGAAACATACATAGAATCCTTTAATGATCATTATTAGTTTAAATCAGTGTGATGGCACAAACAACGCTGGCTGTAACATGTTCTACTCTCCGCAATTGCTTTGAAAGGTTGTCAAATGGGGAGAGCATTAAGAATGGCATCTACCGGTTCAGAATTGCACAGAAAGTTAAAGGATCAACTTCGTAATCTGTCTTTGTTCACACCTCGGGAGTACAACAATCATACAAAGGAGCATTTATTTTGAGGCCCTTCTTCGCCTCTGTACTTAAAATTTGTTAGAATTGTTCCACCTTATGATAATACTGTGTTCCCGAGGTGTGCGATTAAGCATAGATTACAGAGATGCTCTTCTAATTTTTCTGAGTGTTTCTTCTATTATACAGAATTTTTAGCTGTATTTTCATTTGTGGATTTTAAATCAATTAAATAATTTGATTAACAGCTTATTGCTCTACCTCAATCTTTTATGATTCTTTTGGGAATGGATTTCGCTAGGAAAATCAATGTTTTCTATCAATATCTTTCTACCTAACTGCACATGTTCTTTATATGCAAATTTGTGACTTCTAACAATATATTTTTCCTCTGGTCATCTACGATCCACGACTGCTTTGATTTGGCCATTTGTAACCTAGTTTTCTTGGGTTTTGACATCAACACTTGTTTGTATTGTGCTTCTCTATTATACTTATACCAAATTTTATATGTGAATGACCTATGTCATTTGCGTGCAGTCTTTGTTAGAGTTTTACTATCCCTTTCATTATTTTTCCACAAGTGGCCGAGTGGGAAAAAACCACTGAACATTGGTAGTTGGTCTTGGTTTTGTGCCATGTCGGCAGTCTGCGGACTTGGAGTTTTCCAGGTTTTCTTCACATTAGTAACATCGAAATGGGGATCAATTAACCATAAGACCTTCTGGGAGGCATCATTTATGTGTTGTGTTGCCATATATGAATAAACCAACCAACCCTTCCATTATTTGATGGATAATTCCCTTGTAATTGCCGTGGTTTTGTCGCATCAACAGAATAATAAAGCTTGCGTGTATCTACAGGCACTCGCTTTATAACCATATATACTATTTGTGTATTAAACAATACAGAAAGCTATGTTTTACATATACTAAATAAAAGGCGATTCTAAAATTTTTCTCTATGCAATAGTAAAAACTGTTGTACTTCGTTAGCACTATGTAAGATTTTGCCTAATTTGCACTCAAACAAAAGGCTATCACATGAAGTCTTTGGGTCTTTTTTACATGTCTAACATCTAAATAGATGACAGTTTTCTATAGAAAGTCCATCCAGTTAATTTACATGTCTTTGCTTGTCTAATTGTATATTGTGTGCAGTAATTTATTGTGCTTAAGGATAAATGTAGACTAATCAATATTGCAGCAAACTCGTCTGATGCAACATCAAACTAAATTTATAGAATTGTTTTACGTTCAATCATCGTCGTCCAGTCATTGATTTGTTGTCACTCGTATGTCAAAGAGAGTAATTGAAGGGTGTGCCTTCGAGGACTCTCGGATTCGACACGTCGGACGTTTCCTGTTGCAAGATACCATGCACTGTTAAATATTTATGCCACTAGTTTTGGCTACAAGCTGGCATTTGGAGTCAAAAGATTTTGACTGATTATCATACATTACTCATTAATTAATTAATCTTTTTTCAATAAAATCGCATGAGATGTAATGCAAAGCTACAAGCAACACGTCGCAATCACCAATTTTCTTCACTTTGTAAACATTCTTCTGAACAATAGTTCATAGAGGGTTAGAGAAATGTTTTTCGGTTCTCTAGAACTACATCAAGAATGAGATTACGTGCCGCAATGTCACAAGATCGTCAAAAGAAAATAGTCACGTGGCTGTGGAAATTTCATCTCGCATCAAGTTGAACATGATCGCATCAAGTAGTTTGCACTTAGCCTGATGGCATTCTTTAAGTTTTTATCAAATGCTTAAGAGTAGTGTTGACATGTAAATAATTTTTATAGATTAAATTCAAAGGAAATTAGTCATATCATGTGCTTTTTCCATAACTTCTCATTAACCTCCACTGACCCAGAATAAAAAAAAACAAGAATGAAGAACAAAACCAATTTATTTGTAGAAGGTAGTTACAGTCTTCACCTATTTTTCCACATAATTGCCTTGTCGATTCAGGCAGACATCATACCATGACACCAGCTTTTGTATACTCATGTCGACGAACGTTGCCACCAGGCCGTTCGGCCAACCTTTAACACTGTCAGTCAGCAGTATACAGTGTGGACCTTGAAATTTCAGGAAACTCCTTAATGAGCTCAGAAATTGTGAATCGACGTCTTTCTCACACCAGTTGATCCACTTTGTCCACCAAATCGTCTGTCATCACACACTTCCTCCCTTGACTGCCCTCATCGTGAATGTTGTCATGTCCTTGTTTGAATTTCCTGCACTATTTACGTACACATTCTTAGCTCATGAGGATCTCACCATACACATTACACATCCTTCGATAAATTTCACCTCCATTCAGCCCTTCGGCCTGTAGAAATCGAATCACTGCTCGTACTTCACAGTTGGCAGGAGACTGGATTGGCAGCATCGTGTTTGTGTGTTTACTGCAGAGTAGCAAATGTCTAAAATAGTTTGGCACAATGTTAAGTGGTGAGGGAATATACTACTCACTACGTGTGCACCCTGTCCCTGTCTCACATGCTTCTAATTTTTTTTCATGCATTAGCAGAGGTTGAAAAAAATAATAACCCTCATATTTCCAGCATTACAATTACAGGTAATTTATAAATGCAGAACTAACGAAATAAATCTTTCCGACAGCAAAAGGATCCGGTCGCGAACATCTGTCAAGCTGCCGATCATCAGTTATACCAATTAGTAGAATGGGCAAAGCATGTCCCTCATTTCACCGACTTGCCTTTGGATGACCAGATGGTATTGTTGAAGGCTGGTAAGTCGATATTCTGTGGTTATTTTAACATTTCTATTGGCCAAGATTCACTTTTTTGCACTTGCTTCCAGGTTGGAATGAATTGCTGATTGCAGCATTCTCGCACAGATCGGTAGATATTAAGGATGGCATCGTTCTGGCCAGCGGCTTAGTGGTGCATCGGAACAGCGCTCACGGAGCCGGCGTGGGGACGATTTTCGACAGGGTTCTGACGGAACTGGTAGCAAAGATGAAGGAAATGAACATGGACAAGACAGAATTGGGATGTTTACGAGCTATAGTTCTCTTCAATCCAGGTACGATGTAGTTTCTTCTGTCGACGTTAAACATTTCGGGTTTTAACCCATATAAAAGTATCCTTATTGGCATCCCTTTCTGTTCTTTAGATGCCAAAGGATTGAAATCCGTCACCCATGTCGACAACCTTCGTGAGAAACTCTACGCCGCCCTAGAAGACTACTGCAAGCAACATTATCCCGACCAGCCCGGACGCTTCGCCAAACTGCTGCTTCGTCTTCCGGCACTCCGCAGCATCGGCCTCAAGTGCCTGGAGCATCTGTTCTTTTTTAAACTGATAGGCGACACGCCCATAGACAATTTTCTAATGACTATGCTGGAAGGTTCGGACGGATGAGGTCCCGCGGACAAGGTAAAGGACACATTCCTCGCCCTTCCCGAACACGGACTCTGCCGGCACGAAAGTATTATGTGGAACGCGCGACGCAATACTGCCTCTCTCCTGCATAGTTACATAGATCTGAATATATTGTGGGAGTAGTTTCGTTCTCTGTTATTTGTTGTTGTTATTGTTGTATAAAAATTGCCCTTTTGGCCTTATTGTTATGAACTATCTTTCTATTTTTTTTTTTTTTTTGTTTATGGAATGGATTTATGTACATATAATTACTTCATGCATTATTTTCATGTTAAAAGCATATAAAAAAAACATGTGATACATACAAGTATATATCTATAAATACATATACATATATATATATTATTTTACATAGTTTAGTTTCCATTTTAAATGAGATATTTTTACCGGTGCGATCATGTCGATGCGACACACTCAGATTTTTCTATTTTTTAAACATAGTCATAGCAAAAACTGTATTTTTTTAAAGAATGTTCGGAGCATTTTGCATGTTTTTAAAAATATATAATCAAAAGATTATTGGGGGAGGTTGCATTTTCGTATAGTCGTAGATATTTTAAGTTAGGAAACTATAAAATTTTCTCTCTGTTACTGCCGCTGTACATTTTTTGTACAGGCTAAAATGACTTTTTCTTTGTTTTCTCGTCTCAAATGACGAGTTTCTCTAGAGTTAAAAAGCTTACATTGTACTGTTTTCTTAAAGATATACGAGAATTACTTCTGAATTAACTTTTACACAGGTTTTCCAGAATGAAATGAAAGTATTGAATAGACTAAAGCAAATGCTGCCATGCATGCTGGTGTTTTCACCTTTGATACTGTGATGTGCTAGACCCTAACGCAGTATATCCTCCTGCTATGTCACAAAGCTCTCTATTTATAGCTCTTATTTGTAATAGTGCTGTCAGTATTAGTAGAACCTAATGCAGTAGGTTACCCTAAGATTCTTATCCTCTGACCAAATCCCAGCACATTTTATCATCTCTTCTGTGTTGTAAAGCTTCATCCGCAACTCCTCTGCGATGGTGATAGCAGCCTTTCTGCGGCACTAAAGTCTTTATTTTCTGTAGCTTCTATATCTAATGGTATCCTTGTTGCTGATAATAGGATTATTCTGATCCAGACTCTGACGCAATAAGTTTTCCTTTAATAACAAGGACCTTATAATACCTCAATTGTAGGGATAATTATTAAATTGTGTAAGATCTGATTAATTATACGAGTGTAATTTTTCTTCCAATTATATGGGCTCTGTGTTTGATTAGTTATGGTAATAAGTAATACCCAGGTTTGAACTTGCTATCAGAAAATGCCGAGATGTATATCACGCACTGCCCACGACAGTGGTCTAATACCTCATTGCACGGCCTTCCGAGTTTCGGGAGCCACGCAATAAGCTAGTTTCATTGGCATGTTTTAAAGCATAGTAACGTCATTGACAAATTTATCATTATCCATTATGCCCTGAAGAAATTAGAACTCTAAACAATTGCATAAGTTAATGCCTGGCATGTAAATACATTTGTTACTTAATGCAAAACATCACAATGGACCCCATGGCATATGATCCGACATGTTACTGGTCTTCGTACTTAGAGAATGCTAAATTTGTTGTATAATAGATACGGATTAACAAACTTCTACGAGTGGTGCCAGGTTTTTGGACATTTTTGAGCTTTTACAAAGTTCTTTTAAGCTATGCGCGATCCAATAGTTGTGGCAAGTATTACGTGTTCGTGCACTCTCGTTAATTGGCCCGAGGACTAAATAGTGTGCGACTGTGCTGTGTTAAGATTGATTGGCAAAGTTGCAAAACTGTTAGCGAAGACATTGTTGCATTTGTGTGCACATACTGTAACATTTATTTGCCATACACATACCATATACATTTGATTCACAAAAGCTATACTGATAAACCTGCTTCTAACGTATCTGTCACTTTTTGGTGGGTGCAGTTTAAAAAACTTGTACTGTATTGAAACTAGAGTTCTCTTAATCTGTGTAAAAGCATACTTTATGTAAATAATTGTGATGCAATCACTTCAAGTTACAGATTTTTTTAATAATGTTCACTGTATAAAGCCCTCCCTCATCTGTTCTGTACTGTTTTCACTCTGGAATGTCTGCTTACAGATAAAACGAGCGTAAAACCGACGCTCGTATCTTTTAGAATAACAAATTGAATCAAAATGCACTTTGGAGCTTTAAGACTATGTTAACGCAAATGAAAATTTAAATTTGTCCCTCGTGGCATTCAAGTAATTACATTATAAAACTCGGACCCGATGCATCGTTTAAAATCCGAGCAGGAAACCGTACTTTCGGCTGGTACAAACCTATGTAATCGCATTAATTTTATGCTCTTAAAACAATCTTACTGTGTAACTCGGTTGTGAAAATGTATTCGTTAACAAAGATGTTCTCGTCTGTATTTTAAGTACAAATTACCGTGCGCGAACGTGGCCTACACGTGCCGAACTCTGCCTGTTTCTAACCGAACTTAAAAGCTTTAAACTCGAGTCTGGTCGTTACGACTCCGTCCAGTTACCCGCGGAAGAAGGAAAAGGTTACGTTGTATGCTTTTGTGAAAACAGTAATAATAAAATTTCTGCATCTACAATTCGAAATCTGCATTGTTCTTGTTTACATACACTGTTCACGCCACTTTGTGGGACACCACACTAACACGTTAACTAAAGGATCGATCTTGCACACCGAGAAGGTCCTCCTGCAAAGTTTGATCCCATTATTTTGAGATTGCGGTAACACACCGAGGGCATCAAACTTGCTATTGACAAAAATAGCATCGGTTAGCCATGTTCAGAAAAACAATTCATTGGTCATTTCATCCCAGAATTATTAGAAAATTTCTACTTTATTCACTAGTAAATCATCTCGGCCATTTCACCCACTAGTAAACTTACTGAATATTTGATCTCAAGCATATCTTTGCCAGTTTTACCCATCAGTAAACCATTTGTTGACCTTTTTATCCCAACACCACAAGAAAAAAGACCATCACACCACACCCACTGTAAACAATTCACCACTTTACTCCATCATCACAATGGCCATCTCACCCACAGTAAATAATTAGCAATATTATTCCATTGCTGCAAAGCTAATGGCCATCTTACCCACTGTAAACTATTGGCCATCTGTTACGCTAATCATAACTCTCGTTTGTTTAAAATTAATAAAACGTAACCTAAATTTACCGATTATTCGTAACGTAACTCCCGAGTAAATCGGCTAATTAAACCTTTTCTTGTCCACACAAATCGTGATTCATTCCATTAGAGGACCATAAAGTCGTAACGTGTGTAACGTGGAAACGTAAATAATGAGGTTCACGGTTTGTGTAACATTTAAAGCACCTCGTAGACGAAGTATTGAATGTAGCGTGACGTTTTAATGCGTGAGAATTTTCGATTGACTACGCGCACAAAGAACGTTAATAAAAAGCGTTGGCGCGTCACTAACGTACTCCGAACGTAACTCCGCGTTGCCCAAAATGGAAGCGTAACGTCATCAAAAGTCGTGTGAGTGTAGAATTTACGATCGCGATTTGAATTTTGATAAATTTAAACTCGTTCCTCCCCTTCTCCGTCATTGGTGACGCAAGCAAAGTACTTCACCTCTCGCGTAACCGTCCAAGGATATCCGGATTTTCTATCGTTTCTCATAAACTTTTGATACCCGATCCTCGTTCAACTGTCGGTACACGTTACTGATCTTCGCGGTACTGAGTGTACTAATTAACATATACATTATTGATCCTCAGTAGATGATTATATTACTGATCTTTACTCAGCTTTCATCTGATGAACGTCCTACACGTTGCTGATCTTCACTTATTTTGTGTACACATTACTGAACCTCGCTCAATTATTGATACATATTACTGATCCTCACTCATTTATTGATACTGTTTCTGATCCACGCTCATTTTTGATACGTATTACTGATCGCCACTTATTGTTTGATATAAATCATTGATCCTCGCTCAGTTATCGATGTGTTACTGATCCTCACTTAGTGATACATATTACTGATCCTCACTTATTTTTACTATATGCCTGCTCAGTTAGTATATACGTTACTGATCCTGACTCTCATTATGTGTTACCGATTTTCGTTCAGCTGTTCATACGTTATTCCTTCTCAAATTATGTTCAGCTGATCCTTGCTTAAGTATTTTTACTAACATTCTCCTGGTTTCTGTGATCCTAAACATATAACTCCTACACCTTAACCTTTGTCTTTCCTAGATCCTTAACTACCCGTAATTTCCTGGCCCGTAACTGATCCCGAATATCTTACAGATAAGTCACAAATTACTCAGTTGATCCTGATACTTCACTTTATTTCCCTACAGAAATTGACTCTAATGTTTATCCTACTTAAATCCTAGCTCGTAACAGAATAGTAACGATCCTTAACGTAACTTTCAGCCTGGTAACGCTTACGTTTTTACTTGCAGAATTCCAGTTTTTATTTCGACAAATCCAGCTACATTTACACTCTCACACCGGATGTAACGTAACATCCCGTTCGCACGCGCTCCTACTGTTACTTCCTCCGGTGACGTCACAGCACGAATTTCACCCCTCGAAAACGGGTAAGAGTCGCTCTTACTCGGATTACGAGTACGTTTAATCAACGCGTTGAGGTCGATATTGCGCGCCGTTAGAGGTTAAAACGGCGCTGCAGGCGGGAAGGAAGTGAGAAACCGGATGCCGGCCGGGGAGGAGGAAGTAGTAGTGTCAACGCTCTACGCGTACGGAGGGGTAGAGCTCAGATATGTCGTCGACCAAAGAGAGGCCAAGGTCTACTTGCAGGGGGGGTGTTTACCCTCGAACTAACCAGTCTGCGGGGTGTCAGGCGAGGAGTAACAACACTAGCATTTGGCATGCCAGCGAGATGAGAGGCGACTGCGACTACGATACCCAAAACAGCGATTTGCAGTATGGGCCAGGTATCGTGGACAGGCTCAAGTCACGTTTCATACACCTGACAATACAGAGCAACGACGACAAACCACGTTTGAAACGTAGTTGCAGTTTGGAACACCTGGTAGAGGATGGAGTGTTCCAGGCCATCGACTGCTCGAAGGGAGATAGGTCAATTGTTGGAAGAAACAGAGCGAAATATGATTTATCACCGTGCGGCAGGAACAATTTTAAAAAGGCTCCCAGTATGGAAACACTAGTCTTCAAGAGGGAACAAAGAAAGGTACCAGACCCTCGTACGATACTCGTCAACGAGAACGTCATAATTGTAGAGAAAGACGATGGAAACGGGTTGAAACGCACCCAGGAACAGGAACCGGAAGAGCAGGGCCAAGCGGGCTATCCCAAACGCGACACTGTCAAAAATTACAAGAGGATGTTCGAACCGGCCGAAACCAAACAGTTGAACAGATGGAAACCCCCAGTCCTGCGTGCCAGTGCCAAATCTTCGTCCGCCAAGCCCAGTTACGTCAGACCGAGTGCCATAAACCACCCTAAACTGAACGGTGATGCGGGGAAGAAACAGACCAAACCGGAACAGAGCGTGGTTTTCGATTTTCGTGGCAAGAACACTAAGCCCAACGTCACGTTGCAGCCCACCCCCTTCGGTTGCAAACCGGTGCAGAAGTCTGTCAAGAAATTCTACAGGTTGTTCGACGGTAAGGAGGGACTGCCGAACGGTTGGGATGAGGGGGATGAGGATGACGACGACGACGACGACTGCGCGGATGGAGGAGGGAGAGATCTGCCTCATCCTTGTGGTGTAGTGTTCGAGGGTGAGAACGTCAAGGTCGGAAGGGGTTCCTTACTTGTCAACAGGAACAAGAATGTGAGTAACACAATTTTTGTCGTTATTTCGAGGTGGGTAGGGAAATTTTAACCAGTTAAACCGGTGGAACGGGAAGATGAAGGGTTGAAAATCATCCACAACTCGATCCCCTCTAGAGAAAGTATTATTATTATGTTTTTTTTTTTTATAAATTACACTAAGTTTTTACAGCTACCCACTTGCGATTGACACGGTTACTCGAGCGTAACTTATAGGAAACTAATTTGGTTCCACACAAAAATTTTTGCATTCCCCGAGTTTCGGCGGTGGAGCGTGGCGTGACGTCATCGTTTCTAATCCCGGGGAGATTTTTTTTTCTTCATTATAACGAGGTTGTTCGCGAAGGTGGTCTAGTTATAGGGTAATTTGCATCCTTCCCGGGGGTATGTGCCCTATTAAAGGGTGCTAATTGTAGTATAGTATAATGCTTACCTTTTTACAACGCGTTTAGTTCCCCATTTTAACGAAAAAACTTCGATAATTTTAAGTTTTTGACATCTTAAATTTAATAAATTCGCCATTTTTTGTTCGAATTAATACACGTGTTTGCCCAAAAATGGCGGTTCTGTTAATTTGAACTGTCAGAAACTCGTCTGTTTTTTACTCTTTTAAATTAAAAAATTTAATAATTTGGAAAATGTACATGTATAACACTATATACAAACGTAGAAAATACTGTATAAATACAGATAAAATAAATATATACAGATTAAAGTCCATTAGAACAACGTAACTCTTCAAAATTATAAAAATATGTAGCTGTATATTTTCTGTTTTAAGTAAATTATACTGTAAACTGTATCAGTAAACAGTATAAAGTTTACAGTAATTTAATAACCTTTATTACAGGCATTTATTAAAGTTTATGTACTGTATATCAAACTTAGCAAATTATACTGTATATTATACTCAGCATACGGCATTACACTGTTATAATGAAGCTATGTGTAGTAAAATCACTTTTATATGCTGTATTACAGCAGTTTCTGTACACTTTTACAGTAAAACAACTAAATTTACATGTTCTACACTCAATCTAGATTTAGTATTATGTGATGTACATTTAAGAACTATAAGGCCTGTATGTATAACCCTATTGAGTGGTACTGTACGTACACAGAAGGGCAGTACAGACAATTGAACAGTAAAATATTGGATGTAATGTGGAATATCTTCATAGTTATGGATTATGATTAAGGATGTTTTGTATATTGAATGGCTCTTTTACATCCTGTAAGTATTATATTCTAGTTTGTACGTCTGATATGTACAGTACAGTACATCCGTTAAGTTTTATATCCCATAAATATTTCATAAAGCGTACATTTTTATAATTTTATTATTCCGTATATGGTTTAAGGTATGTAGCACAACCTGTTTTAGTGCCGTACGTGTATAATTTTATATTATCATATAAGATGGTTGGTTAAATTAATATTTATAACTCGATATAATATATCTAGCTCCTTAAAACACTTCTTCAAGCCCCATAAATCAATCGTTCGACGTCGCTACAATTAGATATATCCCATAGAAATCGATTTTTATATCCGGTATACACTCCATTAATCTTATGTTATTCCAAATTTATCTTCTTATTTCATGCTTTTTATGCTCGTATATTGTATACACTCCATAGAACACACGTAAGATTTTACCTGATATTTATATGTATTCCATAGAATATACAGTACTTGTGAAACGTGCATGTTCCTCCATAAACTTTTATAAAGTACATGCATACCATGGAAGCACATACACATGTACAGTACGTGTATAAAGTACAGTACTGATACATATATATCACTGCAGAGTGGTAAGTGTATACAGCACGTGTTTATTATCTAGTATATGTTGTACAACGGAGTGTATATGAGATCAGCTATCTATCCTTCTGTCTTGTGTGTATATATACACACAAGACAGAAGCTATGTCATATATATAGTATACTGTACAGTACGTTTATGCCCTCGTCTACTATTTAAAGAGAAATGCCGACAGACCACACATTAAGTGATATAAACTCGTGTCATTAAACCCTCATTCAGCATCACCCCCCGTTATATCATCATGTTCTGTTAGGGAAATTTCCCTCCTCCACCAAAATCTCTATAAGGCGTTAACAGCTGCGACATGTTTAGTCAAACGTTAATAGAGTCCTTCCCTTGACCTGACTTTCCTGTCTGACGTTTGTTGACGTTCTACTCGTTATTGACCTCGTATACTTGACGACTTTTATGAGTCATCACCCCCTACTTAACAACTTTCCCTGTCTAAAATGGTAATTAGAATAAAGGGAGAAAGTTGTCAGACGGACAGACACTCATACGAACTGAGTCTTTTTTTGTTATTTTCAGTTACGTATCCATTTCAACGACGACGTCACTTCCGTTCACGAGTATCCTTCCGAATTATCCCTACTGGAAAATGACAGGATAGAATCGACGAACGACACCTCGCAGTTGGGATTAACTGGTAAGAATAGGGAAAAATCCCTATTGCATTATCCCTTTTAGGGAAATTTCTCTTGTACCTGATGTTTTATTTATAGTAACAGAGTAGGATCTTTTAGTCTACTTTTTCTTGGAAATTTTCTTTTAAAAGTCTGTACCATAAATCTGTACAAAGTACGAAATAATGCAATGAAAATCCCTATAAAATCTCCATTTACTCAAATGAAGTACGAAATGTACCAAAATATCCTCAAATATCCCTAAAAATCCGTGACTAATACAGGATATAGGGAAATGGATTAAAAAGTAGAAGAAAAGATCCCTACAAACTCTGATCAATACAGATTTTAGCGTAATGTAAACGCGAACGATTATTGAAATTTACCTCAAAAAATGTCCATAAATATAAACCATTTGTGGATATTTTTATCGTCTCGCGCGACATGACCTTGAACACGCGTGCTGTTCCAACATGACGGAAGTTCCTGATACCGTCAAATGAATTATAATATTACTGAATTTAAAAATTTTATTATAAAACGAATTATGCTTTCCCATATTATGGAAATTCGAGTTACAGATTGCTCTTTACGCGAATTATTAATATTAATATGAATTTTAACGAAGAAATTCAGCTGAGTAATGCAGATTGTTGTACTATACTTTAACGTGTACTTTAAAACATAAAAACAAAACCCACGTGTTTCTCAAATGGGATTCGAACCCACGATTTTAGGAAGGGTGTCAAATGAAGTAATAGGGGAGAGGAAATATTATTTCAGTCTTGGTTTTAGTTTCTGACAGACATCTCTCGATGAAGAGGAAACAGAACTTTTTCCGTTTCCGTTATAGATCAGTAAGGTTTCAGGATGAAAGATATTCGTCTGTAATTCCATTTTGATTCACACATATCCGATAACTTTATTTTATTATAAAACAATTGGTATTTGTGAAAAGAACTGTACTTTAACGCAATCTGTGGCTCTGGAGCTATGTATGGTTCCTTTTATAATTTTCTACGACTCTTAGTTTTCAATATATAAATAACTTTTGACACTTAAAACCTTAAAAAGTATTTTTTAAAATCTCTTTTCCATATATGTATTGTCTGCCATCTTGGATTAACGCACGCTAAGTTTTGAAATGCACACACAAATTCCGGATCGCGTCGCGCGACACGCGCGACGCGATCCGGAATTTGTGTGCATTTTCGTAAGAAACACAAGGAAGTGAGAGGCGTTAGTGTGTGTAACGAAAAAAATGATATGTTTACGAAATTTCTTGCACTTGACCCATAAAATTTTAATAAATCATAAAGTACGGCTTACTATCCGAGTCGCAAGGGCATAGCGTGAGGCCTCGCCTTCTTCTCACTGCTCACCACAAAATGCTTTTATTCTAGACGTTTATCTGTTAATGCCTTTAACTAAATTGAGCCCTCGAAAGTGCTTACAACTCGCCCAAATATGCAAATTAGGCAATAAAACTCCGTTCAAACTGCGAAAATAATTGCGAAATTTAATGAAGTTTTAATTAGAACAGGTAACCATAATTTAATAGAGTAGAAAATCTCCGAAATTAATCTGATTCACCATCCCATAAAGCAAAAATTCTTAGTAATTTGAAATGATTCATTAATTCCGAAATTACTCATACATACGCGCGTTAAATTTACTTTTACTTGCTTACAGGGTTGGCCAGTTACACACCTAGCGTGTTGAAAACCGGTGAAGCTTATCAGCTGGGACATCCCAGAATTACTCAAACAGAAAAAGTTCCTGAAAATGAAGTAAACGAAGTCAGCGAAGAACTAAAACCAGCCGATCCCGAATTGACGACATCTTGGTCTTCGTCGGCTACGACGGATCTTCTATTTTGAAGCTACAAAAGAAACGGGGGGAATGGCAAAATTCCTATTTTTCTGGAATTAAATCTTAATTTTTAGTGTGTTTGCTGTATCTTTACGTGTATATATAGGCTATAAAGACTGTACAATATCAAAGGGGCCAAGTGTACAGAATTTATCTCAAGTCGCCAGTCAGTCCGTGTTTATGTGCAATGTACAAAAAGAAATCTATGAAACAACGAAAATAAATGGCTGATTTTTTGGACTTTTTAACGTTTATTTGGCTTAAATTACTCTGGCATGTGGTTTTATTCCGATGATATATTCTTGTTTATCGTTTCGGAAATCTGTTCACGTGAACATTTGTTTGGCCGCGCTTCCCGTGTCGCAGGATATCCTTCGTGTTCCGGGAAGTTTCTGTAAAAACAAAAGCGAACCAGGCGCATCGACATTTGTAACCTGGATTATGAAAGAATGAAGAGAAATCCGATGACATTTACGCAACGTGTTGTTTTAAAATTTGCGCCATTTTTATCGGAATTTTTTTTTTCAGGAATTCGGGTCTCGCGAAGGTTACGCTGGTTTTAACCTTCGTTCGAGTTTTTTAAGCTTGTCAGAATGCAGAAACATTAATTATTCATTAACACATTTTAATTACAAAGTAAAAAAAGTTGTGAGTGGTTTTTAATAAAGGAACGTGCCAAAAAAAACTATGACGGGAAGCATAATTTGAATTTTATAATTTAAAAAAAAAATTGAAAAATGAGGCGCCTCTAGCGGCGAAATAGTTAAACGTATGTTTTGATTGAACACGTGTTGGTAGATGTTTTGATTGAGCACGTGTTGACACACATAGAGATAATGCAAATTCTGCGAATGGTTAGCATCATTTTCTACAATTTGAAAGATAAATTAATGCCACAAACTTACTTTCAGGCACGACATGTTGCAATTTATTGTAAATATTACGTTAGTAAAGGTGTTCTAATCTCACCTTTACTTACTGTGAACTTATAATGGGTATCTATATCATAATCTGAGTCATTATCAGTTTAAAATGGCTTTTTTTTTATAAAAGAAAGTGCGTTTAAGTAAAGAAGAATTTGTAAAAGTTACTAATGCTATGGTAATTCATGTTCAGAGTTAACTCTAAACATGAACCCACAGCATCAACAAATTTAATTAACTCTGTAAGAAGAGAATTAATATTGTACAGTGTATAGTTTAACTCAGCTAATATATGAAAACAATTGAAAATTTATAGAAATTGTTTTTTTAATTGTGTATTGTAATATGTGCATTGATTGTTTACAAAGCTAGAAGCGAACATGATGCTCGTATATATCATTTAGGAGAAAGGTGGCCATTGAATCAACTGTAATGTGAATTTGTTCAGTAAATATATTGGATATAACAGAAATGCATTAACTCATCTGGAATGTATTAATGTAATGGTGCGATTTGTAAAATTCATTACAAATCGCAAATAAATCATCCGTATTGGTATCAGCCAAGCACTCAGCAAATACTGAATGTGTGTAACCATTTTAAGTTAATGATTGCAATATTTTGAATGGTGTAATTATTTGTTGCTTTTGGATACTAATTTGAACAAAATGTCAACAATCTTGCTCTTGTTACTGTAGTTAGAAATGTTAGCATTGTATATTCCTCATTTACAGATGCTCTGTAATGCTTTTGAATCTATGCTCATCATCTAATGAATAGAGCAAAAATGGTTGCAATAGTAATGGTATTCATTTAATTCAGTCATTTCTGAAGATGAATGTAGGCTCAAACATTAGATTTACAGTCAAAACTTGATTTAGTGCCACCATTTGCAACTGTACATAAATTGAAGATGTCACTGGAATGAACAAACACAAACAATAAGAATTATGTTTAGTAATGAGGTTTACTCAGGAATTTAGAAGCTAGACAAGCTATATTAGGAGTGGTTCTAACAAATGGTGATGACCCTATCAGGGACACATGGGTTATGTAGTACTCCAAGGAATGAACCAATTATGATCTATATTTGGACTATACTATAAAGTTGGAGGTAAATTACACTAGTTTTTATGTCTTATTTAAATAATAACACAAGATACTACATAATTAATTGCATATATTTTTTCAAAATAATGATTTTCAGACTAGTCTCTGTTACAGGTGTGACTTTATCACCTGATACATATCTTTTTGTAAAATAAAAGGTTTTTGCTGTCAGTGCCAGTTTATTTGAAAGAAAGAAAGACTAGCCATCAATGTAAGTGTTTTATCTGTCTTCTATTTGTAAAAATACATTCCTTTAAAGTGTGGGACTATTCTGTCTTTGAAAGTTCTCAAAGAGCAACTCATCTGAAAACACAAAAATTGATAGCGGGGTTTATGCATACAGGAGTGCATCCTGACTAAAGCAATTCCGACATAAACACGTCTTGCATGAGGTTTTAACCTCACGCAAGACGTGTTTATGTCGGAATTGCTTTAGTGCTCAACTTGCCCTAAAGTGCTTTACATCTTGCTTTGCATAATAATTCTAGCAAGCACAAAAGCGTTAAGTATACAATAAGGTGGAATATAACATTAACAGAGAATATATTTTGAAACCTTTCCAAGGAGCTTGATGTTGCATTTTGATGCAGCATTGCAACAAATCACTTGGTGAGTGCCCATAAAATACTTAAAATATATAAACAGAAATGTATTTTTTCTTAGTGCATCAAATGTAATTGTTTTAAAGTCTTGATTGTCGAAGTTTTGGTTTGATCGACAGATATCGGCATGCTGCAGGTTATACGTTGACCTCAATTTTATTGATTAAAGATGGACTTAACCCATAACAGGATTTGCTGTGTTGGGTTTATCATTCTACAGTGGCACTCCTTTCCTGCCTCACTACTACTACTACTACTGCCACCTCATTAATAAAATGTGCATCTTGTGCCATGTGTAGTATACAAAATGTGTAAACTGGCTGGATTAATAGAGGAAACTTTGTTGCTATTTCATCTGAAACTTTGGTGCACATTGTTATGCCTTCATCTCAAAAAAAGATCCCGTCAATAAAGGTAGAGCAGAAATAATGAAACTTCTGCACTATTAATTTTACCTCCAATTAGTTTATCAATTGGCATATTTTGCAGAATGACAGTGGGGCAGTGCCATAGCTGCAGGATATTATGAAGTGGCTAAGCCCTCTAAAACTATAATAGCCCTCAGCTAAGTTAGCAGTGTCCCTATATGTAATATACTGTCACTTTCATCATGTAAACTTAGGATATTGTTACTTTTTAAAAGAAAAATACCAGTCATTCATCACAATCTTATTCTCTTTGTGTTTATGTCCTAATTTTACACTCCTACCCTTGTCTCTTGCATTATTAGTTAATGTAAACTTATCTTGAACAATTGAATTAATAATAATTGCCCTCACCCAGCTTAGAAAAGTGGGAAAATTAAAATAATGAAGGTGTTTACATAGGCAGATCTACTAATACTGGACCTATTTTATGAGCCTATTCAGTTTTTTCAGCTTTTATCTTATTTAAAAATCCATCCCCTGACTACATGACTGCAATTAGGGAGCAGGGATGATTTGCATACAATTCTTATCTCTAGCATCAGAAATATCTGATGCTTTTTAGAAATATGATTATCAAATTAAGTTTTAATGATGCTAATAATCATCAAATTGCAATCCAAAATTACAATTGATGCTTCAAGATTAATGCAAAATAAGTTTTCAGGTAATCCAATAAAACAGATAATTTAAGAATAAAACAGTTTTTGAAAATTTTTGTCAATGTTTCTTAATTAATGCTGTATATGCCCTGTTGGCACTAGTACCTTTTTCCATACTATCATGAGTTTGGCCAAGCCCAAAATAGGAGCAGACGTGAGGGATAGGGACATATCCAAAAGGACTACTAGGAAAAATTCGTGGGATTTCCGACCCATCTGGATTCGATTCCGGATCCTCCAAAGCGGTACGCTGCCATCTTGACTACTCGGCCACTCCACCGTCGCAAATTTTATACTGTCGTGGCCGCCAGCGCCAGAGATCCCGAACACTGCCTGACAACACTTGCCAACGAGAGTTGGCTGGCAACGTGAAAAAGAGGAGCGAAAGTTCGCGGGATTTACCTGGGTGTTGGCCGAGGATGTCGGTGACAGTTCTCACCTTTTTAATAAAGTTTTTTTGTTACTGTTCGTGTTTGACTGCTTAGCGTTAGTTCTAAAGATCAGTAGGATCGAATGACAAAGTGGTGACCCGAACGTGATCGATTAACGAACTACCTGGACTTTCGACTGAATTGGATAGCGAACAACTCTGTGTCTATGAAGGAACATTTTTTAACAGGACATGCAGTTATGATCAGTTTCTGAATCGTAAATTCAATAAGACTAAGAGTACCTGACTCGGGCTAAGCCTAATCCAAGACTATCCCGCTTTCCTTGTAGCCGCATAGTTAGGCGTCCGAAATGGCGGAACAGAACGAGTTGGAAATCGGACGTGTACAGGCAAAAATGCCTATCTTCACTAAAACCAACATCAAATTATTTTTTGTGCAGCTAGACGCAGCTTTTGCCATTAATCGGATTACAAGTGAGAACACTAAGTACAACTATTTAATCAATTCCCTGGACGCGGAGATTCTATCTAACGTCAGTGACTTAGTATTTGACAGTCCAGCCGAGGCTCCGTTTACTAAACTCAAAGATCGACTCCTCGAAATTTTTCAGAACTCCGCTGCTAAAGAGGCTAAAATTCTGCTTGAAGATCTGGCGTTAGGGGATCAGAAACCCAGCGTTTTACTCCGTAAAATGAGGGAGCTTTCAGCGGGCAAGATTGCCGAAGAATTTCTTAGAAACTTGTGGCTCCAACGTCTCCCCAAAAATATTCAGACAATTCTGGCTGTTAGCGGTGATGAACTAGACAAGCTAGCCATCCTTGCTGACAAGGTTGCTGAACTTACAGAACCAACCCAACTGGCCAGCATCAACTTAGAAGCCGAAAATCCCTTAATCAAAAATCTCGAAATGCAGATTTTAGAACTCATAACGAAGGTTGCAGAACTTAATGTATCGCGTACTGCTCGTCCCCGTTATCGTAGTAGAGAGGAAACCGACATGACCCGAATTCGAGGTATCGCATTAGTTCACGCTCTCGAGGAAGAAGCCTCAATCGTCAGGGATATTGTTACTACCATGATAAGTTTGGATCAGCTGCTAGGAAATGTCGTTTGCCGTGTTCCTTCGACCGAACTGCTGATCAGGGAAACGAGCGCAGCCAGCCGCAGTAACGGCCTGTGGGTCCAGCCTGGCTCCTAAATATAGCCGTTTGTTTGTGTATGACAACAAAACTGGCTTAAATTTCTTAATTGATTCTGGAGCAGATTTATCGATCATTCCCAATCGCACTAAGAATCAGCCTACAAAGGTTGAATTGTATGCTGCCAACGACTCTAAAATCTCGACGTATGGAACAAAAGTGCTAGAACTTGACCTCAACTTAAGACGTTCTTTCAGATGGGAATTTACCATAGCTGATGTGCAGAAGCCTATAATCGGTGCAGACTTTTTGGCCAACTTTGGACTCATTCTCGACATCAGAAACAGATTACTGGTTGACCCCCTGACTTCCCTTACTACACGAGGAATATATTATACAGGACCACCTACTTCAGTCAAAACTATAATCAGCAATTCCCCGATGCAGGACTTTTCACATTTCACTCGTCCTCGACCGTTTTCAGATAAAGTCAGGCACAACACAGTGCATTATATCGAGACACACGGTCCACCCATATTTGCTAAACCCCGTAGATTGCATCCGGCTCAGCTGCAAGTAGCAAAGCAAGAATTCCAGCACATGATGGAGTTAGGTATATGCAGACCATCAAAGTCCAACTGGGCTTTTCCCCTCCATATGGTGCCGAAGGGCCATAACGATTGGAGACCTACTGGAGACTATCGTGCCCTGAATAGGATAACTGTTCCCGATCACTATCCAGTGCCACACATCCACGATTTTGGTCAAAGTCTACACGGAGCCCGAATATTTTCCAAGATCGATTTGGTTAGAGCCTTCCATCATATACCAGTTAACCCAGATGATGTGCCAAAGACTGCCATTACAACGCCATTTGGGCTATTCGAATTCGTTTTCCACCCTTTTGGTCTCTGCAACGCAGCCCAATCATTCCAACGATTCATGCACGAAGTTCTGCAAGGCTTAAACTTTTGTTTTTCATACCTAGATGACATCCTCGGCCAACGCCCAGGCAAACCCCGCGAACTTTCGCGCCTCTTTTTCACGTTGCCAGCCAACTCTCGTTGGCAAGTGTTACCAGGCAGTGTTCGGGATCTCTGACGCTAGCGACCACAACTACTCCCCCACCAGGCGACACGAAACGAGCGGGAAAAGATACATGTCGGCCAGAGCGTGTGGTAGTTCGTCGCGTTGAGGCTGGATTGTCTGTGGTACGTTTAGTCGTCGCTGGTCTTGTCATTGGAGACATTGGGGGTAACTGGTCCGACTCACTCGCTGCGAGAATAAAAGCCGGTTTCAGTCGATCAATAGAAACTATACTGTAATAAATAAAAAATAATGGTATGTTTCTTTAACTGCCTTGCGGGCACTCCGTACCACTTCTATACTTATCATGAGTTCGTTGAAGCCTGTGGTGATGTGGTGGCACTCAGCCTATTGCTCGGGATCGGAAAAGCCGCTGTCCAAGAGTTTTTCATGCGCCGGATTAAGTTGATCCTACAATGGCGCGTTATAACTTCACGCAAATTTGAATTAGGGGATCCTTGTACAGTACAATGTTGACTTCAGGCATTATTCTTCGGGAAATAGAGACGTGCCTCGAAAGACAGTTTTAATTATTAAATTTCCTAAAAAATTACATCTGAAGTGCGCCTCTAGTGATGAAAATTTTAATTATTTTCTAATAAAAATGAATAAAAGTTTGAGAGGCGCCTCTAGTGGCAAGAGACGGAAACGTAGCCATTGATTGTGCACGTGTTGTTGTTATCGATTTAAGTCATGTCGAACGATCGATAAGATAAAATTTGTATATAATCAGCATTTTGCTGATGATTTAGAATCGTTTTAGATGCAGTTTAGCATCTTAAACTTATTTTTAGGTTGGACATGTTCGTGATGGGCGTGAATGTTGCATTGTCACACGGTGTTCTTATCTCGTATTTATGTAATCAGAACTTAGAAGAGGTACTTCATACTTATCGTTAGGGTACTATGTGTTAGATTAAAGTGACTTTTACAGCAAGTAGAGGATGATGTGAAAGAAGAAAAGGTGCCTTGAAGCATAGAAGAATGCAAACAAGTTGTTTGTGCTGCTGTATTGATGATTTAAAGAAGAAAAGGTGCCTTCAAGTATAGCAGAATACATACGAGTTGCTGTATTGATGAATCGAAGGTCATTCTTTCAGTTTGCAGATGAACAATTGCAAGGGAAACCTGTACATTCTGTCCAGAAATATCATTGCGTCTTGTCATTTCTTAATTGTTAATCGAAGATTGTTACAGAAGCAACATTTTGTCAGATTACAGTATGTTATATGATCTATTCTTTGTAAACTTTGTTAGCACTACGTGGTACGTGAGGTTGTTGTTATTAATACCCGAGCGTTTCGACCGATTTTAAGTTTGACAATATGAAGAGAGTGTTTACGGTTCCAGAAAAAACGCATGGCGTTGGGCCTGTATATTTTACCTGGCAGAAAGGTGGTGGCAATTATCTAGTGACTACCGGTTACGATCATATTGTGAACATATACGATCGTCATGGGGATAGAAAGGAGCAGATTAGCTTACCTGGAATGTGTTCAGGCTTGGCATGGGATAAAGATGGTGATATTTTGGGTATCATTAATGATCGTTCGCCAGTTCTTATCCTTTGGGATGCTAATTCGAACAGAATGTCTCAAGTCGACACGGGCTTGAGGGATACATTATCGTTGTTACTGTGGTCGAAAACTACTCCAATGCTGGCCATCGGTACTGCAAAGGGAAATCTTTTAATTTATAATCATCGCACCTCTAGGAAAGTTCCTATACTTGGTAAGCACAGTAAGCGCATCACTTCGGGTGGATGGAGCTTTCAGAATTACCTAGCGCTAGTGGGTGAAGATAAACTTTTAACTGTTAGTAATCATGATGGCGATACAATTTGCCAAAGTAATTTGAAATCTGTGCCGACCTTAGTACAGTTCTCGTCTATGAAACAAGACGAGAGAGTGTCGGGAGAAAATACCGTTAGTTTGGTACTGAACCAAAAGACTTTGTTTCTACTCAATATTCATGATCCCGAAAATCCAATTGTTCTAGCATTTCAAGACCGATATGGCACAATTATTGATTATAAATGGTATGGGGATGGGTACATCCTTTTAGGATTTACCAATGGTTACTTCATAGTTATTTCGACCCATATTAAAGAAATTGGACAAGAATTATTCCAAATTCGATGTCACAAAGATAATTTAAGTCATATGGCTACTTGTTTGCCAAATAACAAAGTTGCCTCTTGTGGTGATAATACCATAAAGATTTATGATTTAAATGATCTTCAGGAAGTTGAATCGATAATTACAGTTGACGACGAAAGAGGTCTCGAATGGATGGAATGGACTGATGATGGCCAGTTGTTAGCTGTTACGGGAACTGGTAATGCTCTTCATGTGTATTTAACAAAATTACCGGTTCTTGGAGACAGTTATGGCACTAAAATAGCACACCTTACATCTTTGTTGGAAGTTACTATATCACACATAGTTGAACAGGAGATGACTACAACGTTAAGAGTCGATGTAGAACCTAATTTTCTTTCCCTTGGCCCTTATCATCTTGCTGTTGGAATGAATAACAGAGCTTGGTTTTATGGTTTGGGTGAAAGGGGACCCATTCCAATACATGACCGAGAATACCTGGGAACTGTTCAGAGTATTAAAATGAACAGTGATTACGCATCTGCTTTATTCGAAGGGAAGATACAATTGCATATTATTGAAGGTGAAAATGGCGAAATAGAAGAAAGGGAAGCTCGGTTATTCCCTGGTGGAGATTTTAGTAATATTCGCATCACCTGCCACATAATGACTAATGATTTTCTTATCTATGGCACTGATACGGGTTCAATTCAGTTTTTTCTGTTAGAAGATTGGCAAATGGTTAACGAGTATCGTCACGTGATGGGGGTAAGAGACATACATGCAGATGCATCGGGAACACGACTCGTTATTGTGGATGATAAGACAGACGGATTTATTTATAATCCTGTGAATGATCAAATAATCCAAATTGTGAATTTTCCTGCAACTGTTAGAGGCATTCTTTGGGATCAGTGGCCAATGGATAAAGGAATCTTCATTGCATATGATGATACTCAAATAGGTACTTTCGTTCATGCCAAAGAAACTATTGAGGGCCCTAAAGCTGAATTAGTAGGTCAAACAAAGCTTCCACCGGGACAGTATCCTCTGCTTTTATACAGCGGTGAGCTGACTTGTCAGACTCAAAGTGGAAAAATTACAACACTTACACTAAGTACTCATCAGTTAGAGGAGAAGCTAAAAGATTATTCACCTGCAGAGATGAAAGATGCCTTACAGAAGAGCCTAAAATTGCAAAGATTTAGAGAAGCTTGGACAATCTGCCATTTATTAAATAATAATGATGATTGGGTGTCCCTAGGAAACAGTGCAATTTATAATTTAGATGTGGATTTAGCTATCCGTGTGTTTAGGCATATCGGGGATGTTGGTATGGTTTGGTCGTTACAAGGAGTAAAAAACATAGAGGATCGCAATCTCCTTGCTGGCCATTTAGCAATGTTTCAAAACAATTTTAACCTTGCACAAGATCTTTATTTAGCTTCCGGAACACCGTCCGCTGCTTTAGAAATGAGACGAGATCTACTTCATTGGGAACAAGCGCTACAACTGGCAAAAAAGTTGGCACCTAATCAAATACCATTTATATCTCGAGAATATGCTCAGCAATTGGAATTTGTTGGTGATTACGTCAATGCTTTAGTTCATTATGAGAAGGGGATGACCAATGATCCAGCCAAAATGTCACACGATGATGCTTGCAAAGCAGGAATTGCACGAATGTCCATTAGATGCAGTGATATAAGAAGAGGAATACAAATTGCTCAGCAGATGCCGAATAAAACTCTGAAGAGGGAGTGTGCCGAGATTTTAGAGAGCATGAAGCAGTATTCGGAGGCGGCAGTGCTGTACGAGAGAGGTCATCAGTACGACAAATCAGCTGCTCTATATATAAAACTGAAAAATTGGAACAAAGTTGGAGAGTTGTTGCCAAATGTAACATCTCCAAAGATTCATGCACAGTATGCTAAGGCCAAAGAAGCTGATGGGCATTATAGAGAAGCAGCTAGAGCATACGAAGTTGCTCGGGAGTATGAAAGCGTCATCAGAATTCAGCTAGAACATTTAAATAATCCAGAAGAAGCCGTGAGGATTGTGAGAGAAACAAGATCAACCGAAGGTGCTAAGATGGTAGCTAAGTTCTTCCAGAAGTTAAATGATGTGACCTCGGCAATTCAGTTTCTTGTTTTGTCAAAATGCAACGAAGAAGCTTTTCAACTCTCTCAGTCTAATGGAAAAATGGACATTTATGCTGATGCGATTGGTGATGATGCAACTCAGGAAGATTATTTAAGCATCGCAACATTTTATGAAAATAACAGCAATCATTTTATGGCAGGTAAATTCTTTTGTATGGCAAAACAATACAAGAAAGCAGTCAGGCATCTATTGAAAGTTATTGGAAATGATGAAAATGAAGCTATTCAGCTTGCAATTCAGGCTGTAGGGACTACTGGAGATGAACAGTTAATTCGGCAGTTAATTGAGCACTTAATGGGAGAGAGAGATGGGGTTCCTAAGGATTTCAAGCACTTATTCCGCCTTTATATGGCTCTGAAACAGTATAGAGAGGCTGCTAAAACTGCAATAATCATTGCAAGAGAAGAACAGAATGCTGGTAATTACAGAAACGCACACGATGTACTATTCAGCATGTATCAAGAATTAAAACGTCAAAAGATAAAAGTGCCTGCAGAAATGTACACAAATTTGATGATTCTACACAGTTACATTCTGGTGAAGATACATGTGAAAAGGGGAGATCATTTAAAAAGTGCTAGAATGTTAATAAAAGTGGCGAACAACATTAGCAAGTTTCCGGCCCACATTGTTCCTATATTAACATCTACTGTTATCGAGTGTCATCGATCGGGACTCAAAAACTCTTCATTTAGTTACGCAGCAATGCTGATGAGGCCAGAGTACAGGAACCAAATAGATTTAAAGTACAAAAAGAAGATAGAAGCCATTGTTAGAAAGCCACAGAAAACTGAAGAGGAAGAACCATCCACCCCCTGTCCGTATTGCAACAATCAGTTGCCCGAAACAGAATTATCCTGTTCCGAGTGCCGAAACACCATACCATTCTGCATTGCTACAGGTTGTCATATATTAAAAACAGATTTGACCTCTTGCCCGCATTGTCAGTTTCCTGCCATAATGTCTGAATTCCTCAAGATTCTGGAATCACACGAGGTTTGCCCCATGTGTAACGAAAAGGTGGCAAGCGAAGATATCAAGAGAGTTGAGGATGTCAAGTCATTTCTTTACTTTGATTCCGAGGAGTGAACTTATTTAAATTGCATTTAGGTGTTTAATTCTGTGATATTTTTCTGTTATACACATTTTATATGCACAAAATCTTATATTTTATGTATGCAAAGCATGTAATTTATTACATAGTTATATAATAAAGAAGTTTATTGATAGAATATACTAAGCAATGTAATCATTCCTACAAATAGCTAGTAGTTTTTTGTCTGGTTTGATGGTAATATGGTCAAGATTACAGCCAGTTTGCCTTACTCTGCAATTATGAATGTACTGAAGCTGTAATTACTGTATGGACCTGAAACAGATTCCCAACTATGCTAGGTATTGGATACATCCTGTGGTGAGCAGTCATTTCTTAGAAGAAACTTATAACATAACAGACCCTTCATCAAATGATGTAAACATGAAAGGCTCTAAGCCACAGCTTATCTTCCTATGTACAAACTTGGTCCTTACAATTTATATGATCAAAGTATGGCGATAAATGATAGTACCCTCATTTGGCATAAAGAATTGAATTCAAATTTAGAATTAAAGTAAACAACTTAATAATTTTTGCAAAATTACTAGGTTAAAGATTATTTTAATTTGGAGTAAACTAGTGTCTGAATGGGTTGTGAGCCCATTATAGTCCATCCAGCAAAATAGTAGATATGAGTCAGCCCGAGCTGGAAAGGTTGTGACAGATGCAAGGGATGGAAGATGTTGGAATTGACAAAACAAAGCTGCTGAAAGAGATCAGGGGCTGTATTCTGGTCACCGTCTCTGGTCTCTTGTTTCTCACAAGCCAGTCGCTGATTGGCTAATCATTAGAATTAGCCAATCAGCGACCGGCTTGTGAGAGACAAGAGACCAGAGACGGTGACCAGAATACGGCTCCAGATCCACGTGTCAACTTTCACATGTCTTCGTCTGACAGGCCCTTCCAACTCAGGCTGTTACGTCTACTCTTGGTATGAGGATTGTGTGCGCTAGTGCTCATCCACTACAAACCAGAGTCCTCTAAAGTCATTTTACGGCTGATTTAAAGTTATTTGAATATTAATTGTTACATTTGGATGATTCTAAGAAATGCTTCTTCTTCTCTCTGGCCCTCATAGTCCTTGAAGGATCTTGGCCTCATCCAGGAACAAATTTGTATTCTCCAATTATCATCTACAAAACATTTTATCAATTTTGAAACTGCCTGCGCTACAGGAAACATTGGTTTTTGTTCTCAATCTTATCCAATTTAATATTAATGCGGTGGATCAATGATTGGTCCGATCAAAATGATTGACGAGTCATTTGATGAAAGTAAATCGATCACACTAAATCCTGTAATAGATGAATAGTTTAATTGGATGATGATAATGTACAGGACTGAATGTGCTGCCATTTCTCAATTGTAGCTTAGCATTGGTCCAGTCTACAGAGTGCCACATGGTAAAAATGGGGAACTCCATCGTTCGTCCATAATTTATGAAGGTCTAGATCAGATTCAAATACATATCATTTAAGGTAATAGCTTAACACCTTAACACACAACAGTGAGGCTGCTCTAATATGGTAAACAAACTCCTTGTGCCATTCGTATAGGATTCATGTAGGTAACACTCTCATCGTGGGTGTCAATATCGGGATGTTGACATTACAATGAGCAATCAATTGCTTGCCCTTCGAATGAATTGGAATCGAATAAGAATTGGCACTATGATCCCTTTAGCTGTTTCGGCCACCGTATATCGTGTAGCTGATATTCTAATTATAAATTAATCAAAATTATGGTTGCGCTTCCTGGTAAAGCGGCTTTAATATGAGATAAAACAATGCTTTATAGCATTGTATTTTTCGAATATCTCCAATACTATAAATAATCATAAATTAATTATAATATTTCTATTTTCATTTTTATAATTTCATTTATAAATAGATTCGCCGTAAAAAATTATTTTAAAAAAGTGCATCTGGCAACAGTTGGAAACGTTTACATAAAAAATCAAAATGTCAAATCGATCCGGCAACACTGAACAAAACCAAACATGTGATAACGTCGAGGCAATATGGCAGACCTGCCGGTTTTTTCGTTTCCTGCGTAGGATATTACTTGAATTTTACGTTTATAATTAGTCAATTTGTTTTATTTTTCATCTTAAACATGTGCACGGCATCTTCGAAGGGATTAAAGTGTAGTAACCTACACGAATACCTCAGAACTCTATCTCAAGCTACATTAAATCGACTGTATTCCCACCCTGCAGCATGTCTGGCCGTCTTCAGGTAACCCATATGGGTTAATGTTACCCTTGGTGCCAAGATGGCGGCTCGTCTCTGATTCCAGCAAGGAATCAGATTCTATTCTAATTACTATAATGATTAGAAATCAAATTATTAGAATAGGTTAGGTTAGAACGTGCATCCCATTGTTTCCTTGCTGTAATCAGAGACGAGCCGCCATCTTGGCACCAAGGGTAACCTTAACCGAACTTTTAAATATACTGGTTCTGCTGGATGTGTACAAATCAATGCTGTGTTGATGTGTATGCATGTTTCTAGTCAGCTGTCATGAGCCATACAGTATCTTATAATTCGTAAAGTAGCATTATATAATTAACATACAATGTCCCGAAATTCTCCATACATTGACACAAATCGAGTGTGCCAGTGGCCAAATAAATAAAAACCGTCAAACGCTGGTAGTTCGTCATTTGTTCGTGCCCGACTGATGGGCTGGCCACAAAATTCAGTGTTCTGGGTTTTCTTCATGTGTCTAACACCCGAACAAAACGTAGAAAATCCTGCCAGAAGTTACCCCATTGGTAGATCACCCGTGTGTTCTGTTGCCTTACTCTGTCAATTCACTGACACAAATCTTAATGCTGACATAAGTAAAAAATGTATTTTTCAAAACCTGGTGCGAATGGCCACGTTTCTTCTGAATTACGAGGACTAAGCAGACGAGAATGTCATCCAAAATCTTTTATTACCCATCATTTTGCATATATTTTTGGTATTATTCCTTTTTCCTTCATTAATATTAATATATGAAGCGTGCAATGCCATAAGGTTGTAAATGCCATTTTTCTCAAAATTTGTTTTATTGAAGAAATGAATTTTAAATGCAATGTTTTTTCCTACAAAAAAATATTGTGGCGATTGTGGCGCTCTAAGTGGCTATATTTTGAAGATGACGTTATGTGCAAGCCATAACGTTTTAAGCGCCAAAGCGCAAGCCTTGTGACTTTTGGCGCGTAAAATGTTACGGTTTACTTTTACATCATTTTGTTATTCCAATTTGTAACGCAGTGAGTTTTTTACGAGTGAAATGAATTCCTTAAAGTATGAAATACCTAAAAGAAGAAAGAAATGTGCAGAAAAATGGAAGAAGAACATTCAAAAGAAACAAAAAAATAGTGGCTTAGAGTACATTTCTCCCATATCACAGAAAGTTAATCCGAGAAAGGATCCACCAACAGGGGTAAGTAAAAGACTTAATACTTCAAAAATATAGACGTAGATTTGAGATTTGCAAGATATGGATAGTTATTGTGTCTATGCATGGGTGAACAACTTGTATATGACTGTTTCCAACAAGTTTGTCAAACTTTTTGTTTACGTTACAGGTGACATGCAAGTGTTCCTTCGCTTGCAAAAACGTAACGTTGGCTTACCGTCAGGAACTCTTCCAACAATTTTATGAACTGGCTGACTACAATAAGCAACAGAGTTATCTTCAAAGACTTGTTCATCCCCAGATGATAAAAAGGAGACGATATGGGAAGTACCACCATCCTTCTGGAAGTAGAAGGCAACACTCTTTCAGTTATCATTTGCTTCTTCCCGGTGGAAGTGAAATAAGAGTTTGTCTTAAGACTTTGTGTAATACATTCGGGGTTACTGCAAGAAGAATTCAGTTGATTAGAGAAAAGATTTTGGAAGGAAAAATGGATGCTACTGATCAAAGAGGAGGCCAGCGAAAATGTACTGAAAAGCAGTTGTGGACGGAAAAAATAATTGAGCACATTAAGAGTTTTCCAAGTGAAGAAAGTCATTATGCTCGAGCCAAAAGTACAGATAAAATGTACTTATCACCTGATCTCAATGTTAGCAGAATGTATAGAGCCTTCCTTGAGAAATATTGTCAACAGTATGCTGGGAGCAAAGCCCCAGTTACTCGACAATGGTACAATGAAATTTTCCTGACCAAATTCAATCTGTCTTTTCAAAGACCTCGCATGGACACTTGCTCAACTTGTGACCGCCTTGATGTACGAATAAAAGCTGGTGATGCATCAGCAAAAACAGAACTGGAATTACATCATTACAGAGCTGAAGTAACCACAAAAGACATGTCTGATGACACAAAAAATGCTAAAACCTCAGATTCGTATGTTATATCTTTTGACTTGCAGCAGCAAATGTATATACCACAATTAACACACACTGAAATGTATTACGCTCAACAATTGGCATGCTACAACCTTGGAATTCACGATTCAATTAAAGAGAAAGGATGCATGTGTTTGTGGAGTGAGAATTTTGGAGGAAGAGGGTCTTTGGAAATATCATCCTGTATATACCATTATATTACTACTGAGGCTGCTATTGGTGACCGAAAGAAGCTGACTTTGTGGACAGACAATTGTGTTGGTCAAAACAAAAATCAATACGTGATAGCCATGTATCTGGTGTTATTGGCCAATAATGTATTTTCAGAAATAACACATAAATACCCTGTAAAGGGTCACACATTTCTCAGCTGTGATCGAGACTTTGCACTAATTGAAAAACGGAGGAAAAAATGCAAAACCTACACACTAAAGGATCTTGTGGACTTCATTAAAAGTGCAGGGACCAAAATCCCTTTTACCTGCATCGTATTTGAGAAATTTCATGACTTTAAATCGATTGCCCACGCATTTTTGAATACAAAAGACCTGGGAATCTCAACAGCATCCCAAATTAGACTCTCATCAAATAACTTTGGTAAAGTTATGATTGCTAAAGATGGAGGTAAAGCAGCAAGATGGTGCACTGGGCTTAATGTGCTGAAAGATGGAGTTAGCATTGATGATTTCAAAAATCTTCCACTTCCTCTTGCTCGCTCCCATTTTGGGATTCCTCAAAAGAAGAAACCTGACATTGGTAAAATGATACCATTTTTAAATCCAATAGCACAAACCTATTTCAAGGAGATGCTAGCAGAACCGGATAACTAAATGCCAGTTTATTAATAGTTAACCTGTCACTTTATTATTTGATATTTCAAAATGATATTTGGACTTCCATTAATCTTTCAAATTTGAAGTTTTTAAATACATTTTAACTTTTATTACACTAAATTAATACCTTATTGATAAAGATTACAGCCCAGTTCAAGTCATTAATAGATTATTGTCAGTTTTTAATGTTAAAATTGATATTGAATTTGTAAATTGTGTTTAATAATTTAAATGTAAGTTTTTGGTATTCAAAACTGTTTTTCAGCTGTAGAAACATTAATTTTATGACTGCAATCGTTTTTGGCATTTACAACGTTATGGCTCTAACCCTGTTTTTAAAATTTTTTTGTTTCCTTACTATTATTCGTAGGTGTTTGAAATTAAACCCAATGTTTTATTCCAAACTATAAATTGTTAAAATAATTTTTCTAGCATTTGATTAAAGTTTGTTCATTAGAAAAAGTGTTTTTTCTCTCTCCTGAAAAATTTGTTTTTTGGCATTTACAACCTTATGGCATTGCACGCTTCATATGTTTTATTATTAAGGCTAGGGGCCACAATGACGTTAATCTATCAGTCTCGTTGTTTAAATGCCATTTACTGTAAAGTGTGGCGATCTTAATTAATGAGGTAAAATGCATAATTTATTTCGTAAAGTAACAACATAATTGCAAATTCTTTATTTCAAGTAGTTGATGCCATGACTGGGTACAGATGCAGCTCTGAATGAGGTGGTTGGGACCTTATCAGAGCTGCAGACCATATCTATAACAGTAAAAAAGTCAAAGGTGTATATGTCATTCTTTGCAAGATGCAGTGGCATGGTATATAACTTATTATATAGACGTACCCCAAAAGTAGTTGGTGCAGAGGCATTTCTCGTCTTGTATGAGCTTTGGCTGTCTCTAGTAAAGTGGAAAACTGCTCATTTTTAGCATTGTTTTGAGAAATTTGTTCACTTTTAAATTTTACCCCTTTTCCGAGGTCTTTAAAATTCCTAAAGATGCAATTTTGGGAGGGAGGACTATATCTTGTGAATGGTTGCACGTAGATAGTCCGTTTCTTTGACTGTTTTTTACTCCAGTGGGCATTGTCTACGGCTCTGATAAGATCCAACTGCTTCATTTCGGACTACGATTTTACTCCAGTTCTAACACAAGCAAATATTTAAATTAATAAAACATGATTTTGATTCAATTGTAGCTCTGATTATCCTACATTGTATAAAATTTGACAGATTTATGTCCTTGCAGGTGATGTTGATTGATTGAACTTGTTACATGACATATTGAAAAGGCATTAAACAGAACATATCAGATAGAAATTCTTAACCATTTCACAATAATTTTGAGTGATTCTTGTAGTTAAGGCTGACTCCCATTTGTGTAGAACCACAACAGAAAATACACCGATGACGTCCGGAGATAGGATTTGCCATCGTCCCACAACAGAATGCTGTCTTTTTGAGTCGACCTTTACCCTTTACCACCGAAATGGATATTCTTGGAATGACAATTAGAAGAATTACCCTTTAAAAACAGAATTAATATGCTGTTATGGTAGAATTGCTACCATAAACTTTAAATGACTCAATAATATGAGACTAAACTTAAATGGATTGTTTATATAAGCACTGTGATAATTATTTAATTAAAACTAGTCATTAAAAGTTTCAATTTAATCTAAAATATGGAAATTGTCTTCAGGGAGTTACCGGTGATGGCCCGACACTACATAATGAGATTGCTCTTTGTGGAGTCTACTGTTCCGCAGGCAGTAATCGGCGGATGGATCAACCAACACAATGTTAAGTAAGTGTGCGGTCGCGATATCTCGGAACTGCATTTTACCGATGCATGTTTAATTTCTTGTAGGAAGCATCTGGATGCTGTCGAAGTACTATGCGAACTGCACCTGTGGAAAGAAAACCCTATGCCGGGAGGATTGCCCGGTTGGCTTCTTCACAGTACTTTCAGAAAGAATATTAAAACTGCATTATTGGGAGGGTGAGTAGTCTATAATTTGAATTATTGATTTTAAATGTAAGTGCGTGTGCTTTTTTTATAGTCTTAACCAATATCACTTCCTAAGCCTGTTTTGTAGATGATATTGGAGTACCGGTATGAGGATTGTTTTTTATAGTCTTAAACCATTTATTCTTCTGTTGAGTTGTTGAACAGTGTAAATTGTTAATATCTTCAAAGTGCTTCAGTTGATTCTACAGATGAGCAATGCTCTATACTCTACAGAGCCGTATGCTATAAAAAGTCAATAATGGCCATTATCAACATTTCCAAGCAGTATTTTATGAAAGAAACACCTCATTTAGCATTCCGAAAGGTCGTTTTCCTGTAAAACACTACTCAGAATGTTACTTTCACTACAGAAAGCTTGCGATGTGTAGTTATCTATTATTTAAAATCAATAATGATGCACAGAAATCTTCTGTTATTCATTAATTCTAGGGGGCAACCTTGGTCGGTATGCACTACTTTGGAAGAAGATAAACATGCCAGGGATATTGCTTTCTTAGACACATATGCAATGGAAAGGTGGGAGGTAAGCAGTGTCGGAATGAATAATTTACTCGATAATTTGAGTGAAGTGTGCATTTCGGAAACTTGTTTTGTAGAGCGTGCTGCATTTTATGGTCGGTTCACAACAGTCTACAGAAGGAATCAGTAGTGACACTAGAACGATTCTTCAGCTTGCCAAACTGATGAAATCGTAAGTATTTCTTTTCCTTTGTACGATGTGTATTTACCGACTAAATGGCTTGGTTTTTACTCAGAGAGGAATCTGAATCGACGCCGACGATAACGACCGAGGGATTTCAGTTCCTGTTAATGGACACGTCGTCTCAAATTTGGTATTTTATGCTCCAGTATCTCAATGCAGCCGAGGTTCGAGCGATTCCGCCGCAAGTTTGGTTAGCAAAATTAGGATTCCATCTTTGATTTTTGGCTAATTAAACTTTTATCCTTGTAGGAGAGAGGACTGAATTTAACGGAATGTCTGACGTTTCTCTTTCAGTTGAGTTTTCTTACTTTAGGAAAGGTTTGTTTATATCTAATATATAAAATGTGGAGTTTATTGAAAGTAAAATCGTTACAGTGATTAAAATTTTGAACATTTTAGGTTTACAGCACAGAAGGAATGAGTGAAACGCTACTGACATTCCTGCAACATCTTCGAGAAATTGGTTTAGTTTATCAACGAAAGGTAGGTGATATGTTTTAGTGCTATAGAATTTTGTTTGATCATTATAAATTATTGTTTATTTATGCTAGCGGAGATCCGGAAGATTTTATCCTACTCGTCTGTCGTTAAACATTGCTTCGGGTATGAAAGATGCTAATCTCGACATTCACAGGCCAGGATTCATCGTAGTAGAAACCAATTACAGAGTTTATGCATATACAGGTTAGAAAAATGTGTTTAAAGATAGAAGTTATTATAACTTTAGGCTAATGGTTCAAGACATGAAAGCATATCCAGCACTATGCATTCGTTAAAGGATGGAAAATACGAATGAATTTGCAAAGGAATCAAATTCTAGATATGTAGAACAAAGGAAAACCTAAGTTTTCCAGGTGCAGAAACACATAAATATTGATTTAAAAAGATGCTGATAAGACCGCAACACACCAAAAACAGTTATTGTGCCTCTTGTGTGTTGGGTTTTGCCAACTTACAAGATCTGGACACTTGAGTGACATTGAATGTCAACAGTTAACCTTACCAATTGTCTCGATAATTGAAATAGTCTACTGGTTTAATTTCTCGATGTTTGGTGTCAACGGAATTTGCCACCCACGAGTATTGGACTCTACGGTTTGTAACACCAAAGGAAATCTGTCACCTGTTAACAGACAAATCTTTGCATTTGCCGCATAACAGTTGGAAGTTGTACTATCGAAATCACTCCACCCTCTGTCTTTAAAACTAAAAATAAATATGTATTTTATAAATTCTTTCCAATTAAATTTATCTATGAGAATTTTTTAGTTGTTATAAAATATTTGTTTATTAATTTTAACTTTTAATTTCAGATTCTCAATTACAAGTGGCATTGCTTGGTCTGTTTTGTGAAATGCTTTATAGGTAAGACAATATAAATATAACTCCTGTGGCACTAAGAGGGCTTTTTTAACAAGCCCATTATGTGTTCAGCTGGGCCCATAATGGGGCAACTGAGTTGTGAGGGACGGGAACCGAACATGGTAATGAGAAATGGGATGGTCGTGGACTCTGAACCACTGTTGGCTCGCTTTGTGTTTTCATCCCATTTGGGGAGTGCCGATTTCAACATTTCCTGTGGTGTTGGCTAACTGGGATGCCCTGTGGGGAGCACCTTGTCTGGTTCAAACAAAGAATAACATCAAGTTGACTAGGGTTTCTCCAATCGGATCCCGGCTGTTTTTTAACCCAAGAAATATCCTGGAAAATCCCGCAGATTTCTTAAAAATTCACTTTTTTCTTATTTTGTGTTAAAGTTGAGGAAATTTTGTAGATAGAAAGTATAATTAACTCACAAACTGTCAAAATACATTTGTATTTATTAATTTTAGACCTGCTTATTACGGCATATCACAGATTGTCAATAATCAATAGGTAGCCTATTTGTGACAGTACTTAACGGAACCTGTAATATCTGGAATAATTGTGCTTATGCTGTCTTAATTTTTAACATGCCTGGTAGCTTCAATAACTGCGTAACGCCAGGATGTGCAAATTGGGCAAGGATACAAACGAGTACGAAGTATGCAAGTACAAAGTTTTTCTTCGTAAACCCAATTATTAAAGCCAAACAAACTGCCAAATTATCGAGCTATAAGCTCGATGTCGCTATTAAAGCAGCCGAGATAGACAAATCTCGAGACAAGCAAAAGACCGGGAAATGAGAAACCCCAATGCTGATCATTAGCAGAGACGTGGGATCTTGGGTTTGATGCCGCACATGAAAAAAGTATTTTTGTTTGATTGGAATTTGCTGTTGGAATGACCTGCTTCTGTATTGCAAGTACCAAGTATGAGTTTACATTATGTGAAGGATAAAGAGGTTATATAGATTTAGCAGATTTGGAAGTGTATCTCGGGGTTTTCCACTCTGCACTTTGAGCACTATGGGGGCTTCTTAATTATACTCTTTGTGAATGTTCTATGCCCATAATGAAGGCTGATTGATGGATGGTAAAAGAGGCCTGACGTATGCAGAACAGACCATCCATGAAAACTTCTGGCATTTTTCGCATCTTTCAAAATGGCAGGCTGATACCTTAACCATTTTGGCCCTATAACGATAGGATGAGTCTAGGCATTATTCTCTATTGGTCAATCTCATTGTGGCTCAGACCTACCTTTAATGGAAATAATAGTGATTAGAACACAATCTTCATGTTTGGTATCTGATCTAGAGTAACAATACGACTCCAAAGTTTGGCGTCGATGCCGTGCCATTCCGATAGCCTAGTCTAATGTCATTGACTTCAAGAAAGTCCCCGAGCTGCCATTAGACTATACACTGGTAAAATAACATTTAGAGTCAATTATGGACTTAAGAAATTATTAGTTTTAATAATTTTTCAGATTTCCGAATTTAATAGTTGGCATCTTAACCAGAGACAGCGTTCGGCAGGCATTGAAGAGTGGCATAACTGCCGATCAGGTCGGTCAAATGTACAAATTTGAATTGAAACTCTTGACGATTTCCAATCCTCACCAATTTGAATATTTTTACAGATTATCAACTTTCTGAGAATGCACTCCCATCCAATAACTGTAAACGAGGTGAGTATATTGTAAATGGTGCATTTCACCAGCATATTGTCTTCCTAAGACTATAGCTCTGACTATTAGATTATTGTATAGCTATTATTTAAGCATACTTGTTCCACACTTACAAAATGTAGGATTGTTGCTGTTATTTGTTAATTCCTTTCAGTTTACAGTACATAAAAAAGGAATGTTCCTCAAATAATGTGGTTGAATTACAATCTAACTTAATATTAGTTTAGAGAAGAAGATGCAAAGGAAGTTCGGCAATTTAATCGGTGACACATCATGATAAGCAGAAATTGTCAGAGCTCTCCTATAAAAGGGCCAGATTTATTTATTCCTCGGTCAAAAACTGGTGGTTTCTTTGAGAATTGTTAGTCACAGATTTGCAATCATCAATGGGCTAGCCATGTCGAATTTTCTGTTTTCTTTGTGTGTATAACACCTAAGAGTGCAACTATGCAGATGCGAGCGAGCGAGAAGAGGTGATGACGTTTTGCTCTCTCTGTTTCATACTCTCATTTATGCAACCACACAGACAAGAGCATGAAATAACATCACCTCTTCTTGCCACATTCTTGCTCGCTCGGAAAATTTGCTAGCTCGTCTGTATAGTCGCACCCTAAATAGGAGAAAGTTCTGCATAAAAGCCCTCCCTGGGAGTTCCAGGTGGTACTCCCTTGGCAGATTACCCAAGTGTTGCATTGCTACATCCTTGCCAATCTAAACAAACCAAAATTAATTTCTGATGATTCATCTTAGCACAAGATTAACAAACTGAAAAATATATCTTTACACTAAATTCTATAATTTAAGTAATTGGGCTGCAATTTGAATAACTTGTAGAGCTATAAATTTCCACTGTCATCCGTCTGTTGTCTGTCCTTTAATCACGAGAACAGTATTATATAGATGAAAGTCGAGACCAGATATGGAAAGCTTAGGGGCAGGAGGCCCAATTAACCCGGAAGTCACGTTATTTCGATTCAAAAATTTTCTTCCGAGCAGAATTAGATACACGACCGGCATGACTTCATTGTTAACAGGAAAAGTGTGATGTACAGGGGCAAAACACAACTAAACTTAAGTGCATTACGACAACGTTACAATAAATAATTGCTTGTTAATAGTTATCTTAAATCTAGTTTAAAAATAATCTTATTTCTGGAGCATCCCCTTTTTACCTTCTATTACTCCAAAAAATAATGATTCCGTAGAGTTAGAAAGTCTTTACGTAAGCTCGAGTACAGTCATTTTAAGATGTTTTTACAGTTGCTGTTTCTAGTCTCGCCAGCAACTCCAGCTATTGCTGTTGCATATTGTAGAAGGTGACGGTGCTTTAGCAATTGCACAGATTGCAACGAAATGTGTTTTTCTTTTTTGTTTCCGTAGCAAACTTCCGTTCCCGCCACCGTGACGGATCAAATTCGTCTATGGGAGATGGAAAGGAATCGCTTTGTCTTCAAGGAAGGCGTCCTTTATAGCCAGTTTCTGTCTCAGAGTGATTTCGAACTGTTAAGAAATTACGCAAGGGTATGATAAACTCTACTTCAACTCAATTATTTATTTACCGCATTGTTACTTAAGCCATATTTTCTTCCTGTAATTAGGATATCAATGTTTTAATCTGGGATAATCCAATAAAACGAGTCATCGTGGTTAGTAAGACGGGACACGACGACGTCAGGAGATTTTGGAAACGTCACAGACAAGACCATTAGGAATTTGTTAATAACGATTGTTATGTGAGTCCATTTGTTAGACCAAAGTTACATTTAGTGTGACGAGGTAGGTTGCGGAATGAACAATCAAAATTTGATGCCACTGCATCGTGAACGTTTCAAATTGCGTCTCGTAAGGCTCATAGTTCGTCCGTTGTAATATTTTATTAAAGTTTGAAGCAATTATGCAATAAATGACATGTAAATAACCATATTTCTTTATCATTTTAAACATTTTATTACCTGATCTTTGTTACCATTTTTTATCATGATAAGTTACATGTAATTATCATGCCGAGTTGTGTATGTATGTGTCCTTTTGAAAATAAAAGATTTTACATTTATTTATTATTATGCTTAGTCCTACTAATAACAGACATCGTTCAGTAGATTGTTAAGTAACATTTAACCTGCTGGTGGGGATCTCTACTAGATTTGAACAAAGATCCAAGCCTCAACTTAAACTGGATGTTATGCTGCAGAAGAATGATTCAAATCAGCCACTGAATTCCGTGATGTCAGATAGTTGAAGGTGTGATATACCTGTTTTATGTTCTGGGGAATTGGATCAGAGCCCACGGGTGCAGAATGGATAAACCACTGAATGCTCGTAACTGATCACGGGTTCGCACCTCACCCAATTTGCAGATTTGCATTACTTTATGTGCTGGCCACAAGGAGTTTTCCAGATTTACTTGACATAGAAATTACTTTCCTGTTGAAAGTCTTTTTGGGATGCGCCCCACTCATATTGCCCATGTATTGTGTTTCCTTATTCCATTATTCCAATCCAATCTGGGTTGGCTCAAAAATTTCATGGATAGCTTGATGTGGATTTGCAGATTCCATCCTGTAATCACTTCATGCCCCAATAGGTCAAACTTGTGATGAGCATGAAAAAATGTCTTGCCATGCTCACGAGGTTTGCCATCTGATAAGTGGATTAACCTTATTGTTAAGAGTGTTTAGAAATACCCACCACTTCAATGAGACCAGGCATCATTAAAAAACATTACCTGTAAAATATCCAATGGTTTATGGGTTGTTATAGGATTCTCTGGGTTACAGCAAGACTAACTATCAATGACGTCATTCACCACCACCAACCAACCGTTGGTAAGAATTTCCATGTGCCAGACTATCAGATAAATCAATATTTCTTAATTACTTTCCTCCATCATTCTATTTACGTATTAAACATCACAAGAAAATAGAAGAGACTGCCTTAAGATACGAACCCAGACCCTTCAACAATAGCGAGGTTGCGGCCGAAGTTTTCAACGCGAAAACGTGAACGTCGGACGTGCAGCGCTGCCTTCCTGCAAGTTTAGAAGTTTGACAATGGCGTTTCGAACGTCAGTGGAATCATGCTCGACATTCCAAACTGCATTGTCAAACTTCTAGGCTCACAGCAAAGCGGCACTGAACGTCCGACGTTCACGTTTTCGCGTTGAAAATCGGCCGCAACCTCGCTAATAAGTTTTATACAGCCATTTGAAGGGTGTTATGGCACTGAAAGTTTATGACGACTATGAATGCTCCTGCAATTGGAAATACAGGTATCCCTTCATTAACGTAGTTAATTGATTAAAACTTCTGCCACGTATGTAAAGGGATTGTCGCAATTATTTTCGCGCGTTAAGCAAGGGATACCTGTAATAAAACTTCAAGTTTTTACTGGCAAGTTTCCAGCTGCAACAACAATGAATAATGGCAGTTACTATGTAAAGAATTCCAGAAGGCACCTGTCTAGAAGATCACGGAAAATTCTGGTATGTCGCATATTTACCGCTGCCGCTATGACTTGTCTCTTTCGGTAGCCAATAAATTGAAAGTATATAGCAGAACAGTAGAATCTATTCCATACTTGTACTGTGACGGTGCATCTAATTGGCTGATTTTTCAATGTTTTTTGGTTGATTCTTTTGCACAGCCACAAACGCCCCTGCTTTCAACAGTTTAAACTACGTATCTTTGCTACTGGATGTTTGCTGCCATCAATCGCCATTGCCAGTGGAAATGTGAAATTGGAATCAAGTTTCAGCCGGGTGTTCTTGAGTATTCGTGATCCTATCCGAGCGAGCAACTACAAATGAATTTTTCGTGGTAGTGGGAACTTGTCAGTCACCACCCTGTCTCCCCATTATGACCATTGAAAAACAAGCAATGGGTATGGAAATATGGCATCCTTATTGCCATAAGGAGAAAAGAACCAACAAATGTTAAATTGCGTCACTTTTACGTCATCTTTTCAGTTCTGTAATGAGAGTTTGAAGGGATGATGTCAAATTTACGTAAAAATATTCACAGTCCGAACCAAACCGACAGATCTTTTAGTGATTTTTCCTTAAATTAGGAATTAACAAATTAAAAAAAAATTATTTAATTTACAGGAAACAGCCGGAAATTATAAATGAATCGTAGTAACGTCGCATTCATTAGGCTATAATTTGGCTAATTAAATATACAGATGTAAAATAATTTGGAGTGAAGATAAGCGATTAATTCGCCATCTCGTATTAAATTTAGTAACTAGAATTAAATTAATTCGTTTAGGATATTCAGAATTGTAAATTAATCAATTATTTAATATACAATATTGTATAATAATAATATTTCTATAAATATTTCTCATAATTTTGGTAAAAATAATTATTTATTACAAGCCTAAAACAAAATAACATTTAGGGCCCCTACATTAACAATTCCCGATCTTTTTGGACCGGTGGCAAAATTAAACAAACTTTATTATTGAATATTGTGAGACCTATTGATTGCGACCGAAATGATTCCATAATATTTAATTTTTAATGATCGGCAATATTTAAGTGGCCGACATCTTGGCCAGTGTGGCGAAGATGTCGGCCTACGCCCTGGGAAACCTGGGATCGAATTCGGGCCATTGAAAAGTTCCCATATGCCGGATCTTATCTCCCATCGCTTGGTCGCTTCATTTCAGTGCCTGGCCTAATCCACGAATATAGAAAAAAGCTTTTTCAAGTGCCTACAGCAGGAAAAGACAAACCAAAAAAATCCGCGATCAGTCACGCAAGCGGTAAATTCCTGTTTTTGTTTTCAACATTTTATTGCAATTTCTTACTCAGTTTGAGCTGGCCTGTTTCAACTTTTTAAATTTGTGTATTCTTTTCCGCTGGAACCTCGAAGGAATATCAATCATGCAATCAAAGGAGCATTTACAAGGGACTTCTCCACATTGCTGTATAAATCATGTACAAAATAAAATTTCTGTCTGCCTATAATTATATTTTTGGGAATATTTGAGTAGTGAAAGCTTTTAAAATACAGCTAATAACGGGTTGTAGTACATTATATCGCCCTAGAAGTATATGTTACCACATTCTTGCCGCCGAACCGCCATATTTAGTCCTGCTGATAACGTCGAACTCGTTGTGTATTGCATAGTGCATTATTTTACATTTGAAAAATGAATGTTTTTGTATTAATGCGAGTAAATTATATAATTAAATAGTCATAATTTATAAAACATCTTGCCTTAATAACAAAAGGACCAAATATGGCGTTGCTTAAGTTGAATTCGTAACAGCAAGTTGCAGATTTTCCTCGTTGTGCTCCTAGTGAGCTAATTTGAAAATGACATGCCGTGTGTATTTATTTTTATGTAAGTAAAGCAGAAATATCAAACAAGTACAAAATTATCGGTAATTAGCCATACAGGATTCTACACGGTAGTGTTTCGAGAGTGTATTTCAAAATGGCCGCGTTCTTTCTAATCAACTAGAAAAAAATATATATTAGGAAAAAAAAACGCAATACTCGTGTCCAATTTGCAAGCAACTTATGATTTTAAAAGTATTTTAATAACGTTCATCTTTTATATTTTTATATAGTTGCGAAACATTAGAATTTATAGTTTTGTATTTAGTCGCTTGAGGTCGACACTACAAATTTATTAAGTAAAAATTAATTTAATTAAATAAAAACACTTGCGAAGAGCTGGCAACACGGATTCTGCAGTTTAAAAAATGGCGGCTTTCACGAGTAGAAGTAAAAGCGTGTTGGGATAGTTATAGACATTATAAAGCATTTCGAAGCGTAAAAATAGAAAATGTGGTATCTCAAAAGCTTAAAGAACAAAGGTACCCGTCGTTTACCTAACGATATCTTTTAATTTTGTATATATTTTTCGTTCTAACGGCGAATTTCTTATAGATATAATCCATTACCTGTTGGTGGGTGAAGTGTATACAGTGGGGAGGAAAGATGCTTGTATAAAGATCGAAGACGATCCTTCCATTAGCAGACAACATGCAGTTATCGTTTTACATCACCCCGAAGCCAATGTGGTATGCTTCCTTGTCACGTCGTCTTGCTTAATGTTTACATTGTTATATAAACACTACATAAGAATATTATTACACTAATACAGTTTAGGGCGCGTTTTTTCCTAATTATGCTTTCTTAAGAGACCTCCCTAGTAGACGTGTCCTAAACAGATAGAACATTTTTTGGGGGGATGCGTATTATAACAGTTATAAACAAAAACTCATTGGATTACACGGTGGAAGCTTCCATTGCCTAACGTTGTTTACGTGGCGCAGGAGGACACTTACAAATCGTGTCACGTGACATCGTGGAAGGATTGGGCGCGTTTTTTTATGCAGCGCTCGAGAAGCGCTTTACAGTTAATCCTCTGAAACCCACGTGACGTCTGTTCCACCCAACGCTGCTCGTGACGTCATTTTGCTACGCTTTTGCTGCATAAAAAAAATGCGCCCATTCATTCTTTCTGCTACACTTTGGAAGCATCACGCGATCTGCAATGATGTCTTGTTCGATATCATGTGATTCTTCTCTTTGAGAAAACAATTATAACAACTCTAAATTTAAATAGATGACTTTTAATTGTACAATCTATTTCTGTATAAAATTTAATACTTTATAATTTTAAATAGAAGTTTAGGGCACGATTCAAGCGCCGAATGAGGGGGTCGGCGATCCCCAAACTGTAGACTCCCTTGTGCGAACAAAAAAAGTCTAACGAACCATACCACTATGTGCGACCCTTCACGAGTTATAGTCCACCTAAAATTACTCAATTGGTCGGGTGACTGCCTTTCACATACAGAGCTGCGAGCACGACTTCCCCGAAACTAGTAATCCGGGGATTGGCGGCAGCGGCAAGAAAGTGGTGTGTTCGAACCGCCGTGTCGGGATATTTGGCTCGTGTGTGCAATTAATGCTGTTGCTGGTTGAATCTTTGCTATGTTATATTTATGCTCCTTAACACATGTCTTAAGGGAATACCAAGTTGTGCCAATTAATTGAAATTTTTATTAACCTCTTAACTAATGATAAAGGGAAATCGAAGCATATGCTAGTGCCGGGAATCTCGGACATCTGGATAACATCCAAATCGTGGAATTAATAGAAATTTTGAATATAGTGGCATGACCAGACATTCCCTGAAGACACATATTAAGGAGTATAAATGTAACATAGTGGAGACTTGACCAGTGATGGTATTAGCCTGATGTGCAATGGAAGAAGAGAAGTTGAGAGGAAAGAGACCAAAATAATAAAGCATACAAGATGCAGTGGAATTAAACCGTGTAGAAAACCCAGAAATCTACCAGTGACATCCTGAAAGTAAGTACTGTTTGCCTATATCTCCCATGTATTTTGGCAATGTCAAGGTCACTCGAGCGTAGTTACTTCTTCCACTCAAGAATGAAGCAATTGAGCTGTATTTGTTTTTCTTCTCCAAGCTGGGAATCACTAAGCGTTGGTTATAATGTTCAAAACAATCAAGTGGCCTGTGAAATAAGATTGGTAATTAGGTTTTTGAATGCAAGAATTGTTCGACCACACGCATTGTGAGAAAGTGGGTTAGAATGTTTAACGAAGAAGGGATGACGTTCGTGATGAGGAACATGGTAGCCATTCATCCCTCGTCAACAAAGACTTGTTGCTCGGTTTCGAAGAGAAGACTCGTTTCGACAGACAGTTCACGATTTCTGATTTATCTCTATAATTTCGTGGCATTTCAAGATCTTCACTGCATGAAATTGTGACTAAACATTTGCACTTCAAGAAGTTGTGTTTGAGACAATAACTGCAATGTCTAGAAATAGTTCAAATCACAAGCGGCAGAATTCTACGAACGGGTATCTTCAGTTTAGTGCCAAGATATAATAAGGGCATCAATTTGCATTGCAATTATGTTGAAGAGTAGGTTAAGCTATATGTAATTAAATGGTAATTAAATAATTTTTGTTTCAATAGCCTATTTTAAATAGCCAAATGGTACTTTTCGGACGTGCCTCGTATAAATCTGCCCGTGTCAGAAAGTCGATTAACTGTAAGGACCAAACCTTATCAGAACTAATCTCTAACATTCACTTATTTGTTGGTCGTTACCGTTTATTGATGTCTTGTAGATCATTTTTAACATCTCTTACACACCAAAAATAATTCTTGCATTTGTATAAATTTTAATTTCAGAACAACATCGATAAGCCGCCAATCGTAACAGTCAGAGACATCAATTCGAAATATGGCACTTATCTCAACGAGGATGCACGACTTGATACCAAAGAAACCACGGTGAAGATCGGCGACAAGATCACTTTCGGAGTGTGTGGGAGTACTTATGAGTAAGTTAGAAACGTTTCCGTAAGTAGGATGTGAGCGAAAACCATTCTATTTTTGATTTCTGTAATTTGTTCCAGAGTTTGCTGTAATCCAATGACAATCAGCACATCCTGCATCAGTTCCGAAGAGAAGAAATCGTTAAAGCAGTCGATCCAGAAATTGGGGGGTCATGTGGTTTCCGACTGGCAGACCGACTGCACTCATCTGGTGATGAAGGAAATCAAAGTCACCATAAAAGTAAGAATAATGTGTTTATTCTGAGTTGATGATTCGATTAACGATAAGTGTGCACACTTAATATTTCAAAGCCAGTTTATACAAAATGGGTAGTTTGTCTTGCACCAATGTAGGCACTTTCTGACACTTTATTGGATCTTACCATGCAACCCGAACTTGGGATTACGATCTGTTATTTGATGTACCCTTTGAGTGTGCCGTTTGTGACCCATAGAGTTTGACAAATGATTGCCCGAAAAGAGGATAAAAATCCTTCACATTAGAGTCTGCGTCATATGGTAAGATCCAATGAAGTGCCCATATCTCGTCTCTTTTATATGCAAATGATAATATTTAAGATATAAATTTGTAATTCCCATCTCTCAAGAACGTACAGTATTTGTTTCATGTAGTGGAGTTGATAAAGTAGCTTGAAATAAAAAAGTTACGTCAGCATTTTCAACTTTTGTCATTTGAAAGGAAGTTAAGAAGACTCCTTTATTCATACTTTTCAAATTTATAAATTGTGAAAGTTTATTCTTGCAGTGCTCTACATTTTTTATTAACATATTTGGTTTATTTTCTAATTGCATTCCAAACATTCTCAGGCCGTTTGCGCAATGGTTAGCTTGAAGCCATTAGTAACTGCAACGTATTTTGAAGATCTGTTGCAAGCCATTTGGAAAAAAAAGGATCATCCGAATGACAAAAGGTATCATCTCTCTCTATGCTTTCAAACGAAAAGTATTTAAGCAATTCTAACGTAGAATTTTACAGCTACCTTCCAAAATTGGGCGAACCAATTCTCGTCAATGAAAAAGTCTCCTTTGAACCCAATCCGCACAGAGCAAAGTTATTCGAGAATAAAACTTTCATTTGCACGTCGCAGAAACAGGTAACGTTTCTGTTTTGATTTACCACCACTAACAATTTCATTAACGACTGTTTGACTTGTCCAGTATAAGAAGATTCAACTCGGAATAACCTTGGCCTCCGGAAAGGTCATGCTGCTGGGTAATAAGGGCGAAGTAAAGGCAAGCCTCCTCCTGCATCCTGACACTGTCGTCATGAAACACCAGTTGGATTCCTCCATTGTCCCGTCTCCCGCGCTGCCACGGCATATAGAAATAATAGAACAGGAACTGAAAAGGTATTAAGTGTAATATTTTTAGTAATGTCCATGCTAATTACATAGATGTTATTTCACTTTTTTTCCTTTGTACTTTCTGTGAAGGGTTTCATTTAAAGGTACTTGAAGTGTATCTCTGCGAAGCTAAGGGTTTAAATGAAACTCAAACTGTTCGTGTAGGTAGTTTGAGCCAGGTTGGTTCTCCCTTCTTGTTTGGAAGTCCAAACAAAAGTCAAACTTGCGAGGTGTTTGGTGATGGATCGTCAGCTTGTGGCATCACATAGTTCGACCCACACCCTCCGACCACACCTTGCAAGTTCTATTTTTATTTCATTGTCCTATATAAGACCGAAATGAAGGCCACTTGTATGCCAAGACACTGTGTGCCGAAGGTATCGTGGTAAATTTAATTTGGCCCCATTTTCAATTCGTACAGTAGATTCTATGTACATAGACATTACACTTGTAGAATAAATCGTGTTTCAATGATGATAAAGACGATTCAATTTCGGCAAACATTGGTAAAATTTTGCTTGTAGGCAGAAGAAACGAACCATTCCCGAATCAGACATCGGTCTGGCCGTCGTCTACTGTTCCACAGAGAAGTACTGCAATCCGTCGTACAACTTGGGTAAAGTAATCATGAAGTTAAAAGAAAGTTTATACTTCTATATGTCTCCAACTAAGATAGTTACTTTACAGGAAGTAATTTGTTTAGCTTGGCCAACCTTCATTCCCAGACGCTTACTCAGAGAGATATTTACGTGCAAGAGACCCAATCTACGCAAAGGTATGATTTAGCATTTTGCAGTTTTGATACTGATTTATATTAAATATGGCTGAAATCTGATTAGCGCTAGCGGAGTCAAAACCAGGTCTGGATCGTTTGTCGCAGAAAGCCCGGAGAGGACCCAGCTTGTAAGAATTTTGATTACGTGACTCAAAATGATCTAAATTAATTGGTAATTGTGACTAATTTCTTCTAGAGTTCCATACAAAAATCTCCGGACAGAACTCCCATTTCAAGAAAAAGGTGAGTTGCAATCTCAGTTATGTAGCGTAAACATTGTTCGACTTCTAATACTGGAAAGTGCCCATTATACAATTGAGTGTTTCCATTGGATTTTTCTCCATTAAATTCTCTGATGAAATATAGTACAGTGTTGATGGAAAGTAGCTAGGCATTGAGAAATTGTTATAATTTCTATATTTCTATTGCAAAGACAATGATGGTCGGTAGTGGCACCAATGCCATCCACCGACGATACATTTTTCTCGGGTCACGATGCAGAGGGACGGCCACTTCTCTGTGCGTCTGCAACCAAACCCGTGGTCATTTTCTCTTCGAATGACAATTGTTGATTGTTTCTGGTTGAATTGAGGCACGACGTCTCTTCACTGTATGCTACTGACCCTATTTGGTAGCATACTAACTATGGCAACCACTGATGCAAGAATTAAAAATTTCCATTAACTCATGCACATGCATAAATGATTGCATTATTATTACAATATAACTTATGCCAATTTCTCAATGCCTATTCACTTTCCATCCACTCCATAGATGTATGTGTTTAATTTGGAATATTTATTGTCTTTATTAGTATCAAAATAGCACACATTTCCTAACACAGGTAACACAGGAGTAAATGAACGCACCTATTTACATGTATTTACACTAAGAATGCATTCGGTTCTCCTTACATATTAATGCAGACATCACCATTTTCTGTCTGTGTTCAAAACAAAAAATGTACGACGAGAAAAACGATAATAATTTCTTTATTTGTGTACAAAAAGACAAAACATGCATTACGATACGAGTGTCACGATTTTGTTTTCTCCAGGAAACGAGGTTTATGCTCCAGCTCCTACTGTTTGTCCCTTGCGGCTCTTTTGTTTTGTAACAAGTTGACTTCGTCATCCAATTTGTTATTATAAATGCCAGTAACGAGTAAAATTTTCATTAACTCCAACCCTGCTTGAAATAAGACGATGTGTGACCTCCTTCTATCCAATATGTAACGAATGGGCCAATGTTCAATTCACTAACAACTCTAGACACATTCTACAGAATGATTCCAGTCATATCTGGAGAAAATAAGGAACCTGATACAATCCCATGAACGTGGAAAAAGGTCGATTTGCAGATGGTGGCATTGCATTTGATGGCTGCACTGAGCCCCAGGTTTTCGCGAGGAGTGTTGTGGTTGAAAGAAGGGATGGAATCTTACATGCAAGACTCCGAAGTGTCGTAAGTGCAGACTTCATTTTCATGCACGATAATGCTTATGCTTACAGAGTTGCACTCGTCAGTGATTTTCCATGTGACAAATAACCGATCTGTCTTGGTTAGCAAGATTTCCAGACCTAAATCCCATAGAACTGGGCACAGCTATGGTTAAGTTTAAGTAAAATGAGCTAAAAATTGTGTGAAGTAGAGGTGCCACCGACAACTGCCACATGCATACTAAAATTTGATAAATTGTGAGAGGTTATTTAAAATTTTGGAATATATCTGGATTAAAAATGGTCCAGAAAATTGGCAATAATCTTGTACTTTATTCTTATTAAAGTTTTAATTACAGGATCCTACAGACAGAACTTGAACAGCAGCCATCGCCCAAGCATATGAAATTGCAGGAAGTTGACGAACCCAATCTAACTGAGACGATTGCCTCTGGTAATGTGCCTTTATAAATTACCTACTGTGATATTCAAATGGTAAAGTTGCTAAAAAATGAATGTTCTCTTAGTATTGACAGTTCCGATCTTTTCGGAAACTGAACAAACCATACCTATAAAAGTAGAAGATTCTCCCATTCCTTCTCCTGCTAATTCACCTTTTAATGCATTTGCAGATTACGATGAGGTAAATCTAATTTGCAATTTATGCATAATTGTAATATTTTAATTGCCAATTGTCCATTTGACAGGACAATTTCATGGAAAATACTGAAGTGTGGCAGGAAAATACTCATACTCGAGTGTGGGAGGATATCCCGGAAGAGGACGTGGATGGTTTTATTTCAAAACCCAAGAAAGTAGATAAAAATTCTTGCATTTGTCATGTTTATAAAAACCAGGAGATGCAAGTATATAAAAGTTGTTATTTTGTAGGAGAACATCACCACTACAATGCCCAAAAGTTCGAACTCACACGAGGAACTGCCTTCTAGGTTAGTGAATGTGGAGTACGCCGCGCTGTGTCCTTTGAGAAATGATCGTCAAACCGAGATTAATGTCAGAGATGAGACGGAACCGAACGGGACAGTACGAAATTTCAAGAAGTTTCGAAAGGTAAGGTTCCCACAAAACAAATTACGACATTATGATATTCAATCTAACAGACATCTTACACGGTAATAGATATATTCGGCAGTCAGTGCATTGCCCCGTATCATAGGAGGAAGAGATCTGGTGGTGTACGATAAAAGTTCTTCCAGGACATTAGACGAATGGTTGAGCCAAAATCCGGAGGTGAGAATTCTTCTATATTATATAAAATTTGAGATAATACAATATAACTAAAACGTATTAATATATAAATAGATCGAACCGGAGAGAGAGGAGGCTGGTCTTTTCGAGTAAGTACATTTTTAATTGATAAAAATTTGTATTTGAAATTGCAAATTACGATAGTTCTCTACATTTAAAATATTGGATGGTGTAGGAAGTTTCTTTTAGATAAAGCCACTTTACCTTAACACCACTAATTAAAGGAGTTTAGCTAAGAAATTTGCAAAGATGTAACTTTATAAGGATAGGTGGAAAGAAACTTGTCATTGAGAAATTGCTATAATTTTTATATTTCTGATGTAAAGATGGTGAAAAATATTTGATGCCTACCTTAAAATTCGACGTAGGCACCGGCGTCATCCATCGACAACACATTTTCCGAGCAGGTGGCCATTTCCCTGTGCATCTCTGTAACCAAACCTGTGGTAATTTTAGCTTCTATTGACAATTGTTGATTGTTTCTGGACAAGTTGTGGCACAATGTCCCTTCATCATATGCCACCATATGGTGAAGGGGTATCGTGCGCAGCAACTGCCAATTTCTACACCTAGTTCTGTGTGGCAATCTGCATTCGCTCTCAAACAGACGAGTGGTCGGCAATCTTTCTTGCCACTAGACCTGGACCTGTAGTCTCTCTCTGCCATTGCCCACACCATCAATGCAGGAATTATAAAATTGCATTGATTGATGTACGTGCACACAACTCTTCTGATGATTTTATAGTGAGTTTTCAATGTCTGAATGTTTGTATAAACACATACGAAAAATGCAGTCACATCATCAACATCATACACTATAAATTTAAGGAAACTTGTTTCTCGATTGATATTGTTTCATTGTCGCATCCAACTACAAACTGCCGTTTTTGGGCAAAGTCTTCTAGTCTACTTTATATTCTATTGGTTATTTTACAATTCAAAATCAGAATCTTTGCGAATTCTTAGCAAATTTGGCTGTCAAGTAGCCTAAGCAAACTATTGTATAGTTTTTATTAGTCTCTCTTTGTCTTCTGCATTGACTAGTAATTAAGTTAGTGAGAAAGAGCAGAAACTTGTTGGTTAGACCTAATTCTTCTGTAATCCAGTGCGGTTACAGCCCGTATCCACAGATCTAATCCTTTATCTTTCATCTTTCGAGAGTGCCATTCGTAGTGGCTGTGACAAGACCTTTGAGTGTTTGGAGGGGACTTTTTTTTTGTTTGGATGGGCTATAACTCTCTACACTTAGCCAAAAAAGAAGCAGAGGCTGATTGGCAAATGGCTCTTTGACTGTTGTTGTGTCAACTTTTTTTCTTTTTTGTAAATTGTTTCTTTATGTTCTGTCTGCCTATCCAAAAATTTTGTGTATGTTCTTCTGACGTACCATTTTATGTTATCTGCTGGTATGCCTCGACCAGCAGATAACATAATTTTGTGCATCCTACTATTTTGATCCTTCTTTAATGAGGCCTTTACTTTCTTGATAAGAAAAAGGAAAAGTTGACATGGTACTGGCATAAGAACCATTAGCAAACAAAGAAGCAGTGGCCAATTGTTAAGATGTTGAGATAGTTATAGCCCACTCGAGAAACGTTCTTCTCCAAACTGTCGAAGGTTTTATGTCCACTACAGATTCAATGAAAAGATAGAAAATAAAAGATGAGATCTGCGCATATGGACAATAATGGCACTTGATACAGAAGACGGACCTAACTAATACATCCCTCTTCCATCTCACTAGCTTACTTACTAATCAACGCAGCAGACAAATGGATATTATTCTACATATTCATGTAATTTTTATTACTTATTTATGCTAACCAATGACCAAACTTGTCAAAAATTTGTTTAGTTAATATGCCTTTGTGTCCTTATCTTAATTTAAACTTATCTCATTTACTAGTACTTTATCAATTAGCAGGACTTATTATACTGGATTTATGGATGCAGCAATTAGGTCTTACAGATCAGAAATAATATTGTTCATTTAAATCACCCGAACACACACACTTTAATGTTGTGTCTCGGACCTGTTTGTCCCTCGTCGGCAGGCATTTAAAAGACATTTTAAATTCTGGGTTTTTAAACACGTTCCTAATTCCGAGCATATTCAAAGTCAATATTAACCAAATAATTCCATACGTATTCATCATTGATTGTTCTCATTCACTTAAACTTCCTTGACTTTGTGTATGGAGTACTTACAAGTAAGAATTGTTTATATGTATGTGATTTTTTTTCAAATTTTGAAGTCAGACCTGGCACTAAAACAATGAAAATTATACACGATGAATAGTAAAGTTGTAAGTCACTCAAATAACTTCTGATTGAAGATATCTAGTGCTGTGGAAGTGAAATATTTGTGTGACAAAATGGCCATGCACTAACAGACAAGACCAACGGCAATGTCCTAAAGGAATTTGGAAGTTAGCATTCCTATCTTGGAAACTATGAGATAGAAGAAAAAGATATATGACAAAGTTGCCAAGTATCATCGAATTGATAGGAAGTGGCATTCTGTGCAAATGGCACGTTCTATTGGGTCAGCACCTTTGTGGACAAGCTGCAATGCTGGTGATTTCTCTTAGCCATTGAATGGCTCAAAACATGATCCATGCAGTAAGATATCATAGGTACACCATTGTTTGGCTTCCCTACCATTTCATCTACATTCACCATATAGCAGTACCAATCCTAACAACATTCTTTATTTGTATAACTTGTTGTGATATTCTTCAAAGGATTATCTGAAAATTGACTATTGTTTATATGGCCCACCAGTGGCCAAGTGCCCAGGACATTGGTAGTTTGGTTGTGGGTTCATGCCTTGCCTCGTGGAGTTTGCCGGGCATTCTCTACGTCTTTAATGCCTAAATAGAGGCCAGTTACCCTTAAAGTCCTCCCAGAAGGCATCTTCCTTAGGCAGATTGTCCAAGTGTTGCATTGCCATAACTAACAAAACAGACTATTGTTTACGCATTGCATACTTGACTTTTTCTGCAGGAGGTGGTGATGTATCACAGTCATCTTTTCCAGAAGAGAATGTACTGTTCGAACAATTACATTGTGTGTAGCGTTTCCAGCATTTAAGCATTTATTTGCGGTGTTGGTTTTTGTCAATGTCACTTCCTATTAAAATGATGATGCTCTGCAACCTTCTCATTTAATTTTTTCTTGCATTTCTCATAATTTTTAAGATGAAAATGTTAACTTCTAAACTTTACTGCTAGAGGTGCATCCATTGGTCTTGTCTAGTAGAGCATAATTGTTTTACCATATGAATATTTCGCTTCTAGATACCCTTGTTAAAAAGTAATTTGGCTGACTTCTGACTCTATCATGCATCCTATGTATGGGTGATTCATAAACGTGAAAACACACTATAACTGAAAATGTGAAAGTTATGTTTACGAACGTGACACTTGTCTGTAGTAAATTGTGTTTTACAAATCTATTGATGACCTTTTGTCGACCCAGAAGGGCATTCGAATGTATTATTTGTTATGGTGGATATATCAAATTTTCCAATTGTAAAGTTGTGAGGAATGATTAAATTAGTTTAAATCTTGCTTAAATTTCTTCAAGAGAACACATTACAAAACAACAAGTCAACTTTACAGCTATGAGCAGTGCAGAATAGCTTGTTTCTGCAGCCGAAAGAAGAAACACTATGCGTAGTTTTCAACTAAACAGAAGATTTAGTCTGCTGGATGTCAACAGATGGCACAACAGAATCCCATTCTGTCGCCATACCAAGGTCAAGGTCAAAGACTGGTTGTGTCGTGCTTTTTCGGATCACCGGATTGGTCGAGAAGGATCTATGGAATGGGAATCATGCTTATCGGACACAATTCCTTCTCAATTCTTTCCTTAAAGATATCGTCTATTAGATTCCAGCAACCACCATTGCAGAAGTTACTGCAGATATCATTCGGTTATCTCCTGCGTTCAATTGAAGGAAAGCATTTCAAGCACATAATTAATTAAATTCAGATGCAATATTACATTAAAGAAACTTCTATGCATAACATTCATTATCTTACAGAAGCAAGCTATTCTGCGCTGCTCATAAATGTGAAGGAGACTTACTATTTTCTGATGTGTTTTTAGAGAAATTTAAACAAGAGTTAACCAATTTCATCATTCCATACAACTTTACAATTGGAAAAATTGATGTATTTACCATAGTAAATAAGATATTCGAGTGCCCTTCAGGGTTGATAAAACTGTTACAAGTATAGATTTGTCATACACAATTTACTAATGTCAATAAAATTGTTTAAATTCACACAAAGAAGAAATGCAATCATCCTTCTAACACCATAGGAACAACAATGCTACGCAGCAGAGTTATTTTTTAAGACTCCTCCGTCTCGATATGCAAAAATTGACCGAAACGTACAGTCTTAAATTATTATTTGGCTTTAAATATGGCAGAATAATAATAAATTTATTATTTCAATTAGAATTTTCAGACAATTAACTTTCTCTCTTTACTGATAAGCAAATAGTATTTAATATTCCAAAGACACTTTGCAAATATCAAATCGACTAGCATTGTTTCTTTGAATCTATCTCATAGAATAATAATACCGGAACCTACACTTTCATAATATTGATTTTGGAACTGTTTGCAGTCTCTCGGAATATCAACTCTGTCATTCCGTTGTTGGAGATTTATAAAAAATAAGTCTGCCGGAAACGTCCGGAATGTTAAGTATTGCAGTTGCAATTTCTTCGAGACTATATCTACATAAACTCGTGCCGAACCTATCAAAGACGTCAGACTATAATTAGAAAATATTAGCATAAATACACACAAACTAAACAAATACTCTTCACGAGATTGTTTTGATATAACAGAATGATCTTATTATTCTAACTACACAACAGGATTGTTATTCTTGAAATTAGTGATCTCGAGAGTAAAACAAGTATTTTGACGTTTAGTTGATTGCCTTTTGTTATGAGTAAGCATACAATTGTACAAGAACACACAGTTAAGATGGATATACAGGTTTTTATTGATTCCCGAGGATATGATTTCGGACGTGTCCCTCGTCTGGCATCTTTTCAATTTTATATTGATCTTGACGGCAGAAGTCTAAGACAGTCATCACTATTGAGTAAGTATGCAATTGCTCGAGAGAGTAGAACGTGAATTTCTACTATGAGACAGGTTTTTCTTTTTACGAGAGATTAAGCTGACATGTGCTTTTTGTTCCTTCCGTCCATTGTGTTCTCCTCCCTGCATTTGACATCATCTCTGGTAGCACCCAACCTGTTACTCACCTTTCACGTCCGCTCCAACTTCTTTTCCTCTGTTATCTGAAGTTTCTTCTTCTTCGTCTTCACCACCTTTATTCAATTTTGATTACTCGAAAAGGAAAAGTTGCTCTGTCTCGTAGGAATTCCATTTCTGCCATCCTGTAGGTTTCAACACAAAATTTGTCACCTCTGCTCCAAATACTTTTCAAAAAACGATCAAAAATTACTTAGAGTTTATTGGTTTTGACTGTGACGATAGGTACATTTTAAGAAACGGCAAGCTTTACTGTTGTCTCGTTTGACATTCTACGCAGCTCCCCTTCGACAGAAAACATTCTTAAATAAATTACGAGGCGGAGGAGGGAGCACATTTTGCCAGAGGCTGCGGTTACAGAGAACGGTGGGATGGTCTCTCTACCTTAAGCTAGTAACTAATACTTTTAAAACAATGCCACCAGAGATTTGGCGGAATTATCATCTCTTTTCAGTTTATAGTTGAGATCTCTGATTAATACATGAACTGCAAAACCACAAAATCAGTTTTGTGTACTTGTGGTGACTTGCATTTGATGCTAACATGCATATTGAAAGAGAAGCCTGAGATAAACAAGATAATGTAGTGCTTTATTTGTGTGTTAAATGTAGTCGTCTTCTTGGCTTTTGACTATTTAATTCTTAAATATTTTATTTTCAGTTGGGAACAACGCCCAAGAGCCAGAAGACGATGATTCCTGTAGTGTTTAATAAAAGATTTAAATGGTAAAATATTTGTACATAAGGCAGTTAATACCAAATTCGCCCACTAGGTGGCAGCAGTGGCGAATGGTAGGTGCTGCAATCATTTTCACCCATTTGTTCTTTTTGCACTTGGCTTTACTTGTATGGTATCTTATTGTTGCATAAGATGAGTATTTTAAAATAAATAATATTTTTAAGCATTAAACTGAACCATTACTTGCTTAAGGGCCCACGTTCTGTGCATTAGAAACACGGAGGGGGTCGAGTCGTGTGTGCGCACAACTCGACCCTCCCCCCAACAATTCGCCCTACGCGCATTTATACGAAACGGATAGACATACCGTTAGCAGTTATCGATTTTAGTGTGTGTGAGGATCGTAAATCGGGTGCGCATTATATTCGGGTGAAGTGACCCTATCGAGTTTTAAGCAAAGTTTAGACTCGAGTGCCTTGGCAGAATTAACTAAACACTAGGTAAAAGTAACCCGCTCCCGGAGGTACACAAGAAAAAAAGGGGTGCTGCTTGTAAAAATGCCCATATTTGCACCGCTCCATATGAAAGAAAACCCTCCCCGACTTTCAATATCCGAAAGGAAAAACATTATTAAACAGGCTTACAGTTTTTAATATCTTTCTATATTGAAAGTAGGAATAAGCGCCCCCTACAGGGTTGAAGACGTAACAAAAACAACACCCAGCGGCTATGTCAGTCAGAAATTGTCCTTTCACGCTGGTGTAGTTTATTAAAAGCGTAACAATTTCGTACGTAACGATTAAACACGCTACAACGTCACCCCGATCGATAGAAAACAGTAACAGTAACCAAATACAGTAAGTCCATTAGGGTTGCAACCGGATCACAATAAAACTAAGCATCAATTGTACTAAATTGTGGTCTGGTAGATTACCCTTCTATATATGGTTCCTTTTGTGTGTTCATCCGAAATGAATTAACTTGGTACGAGTCCTGAGGGAGTTTTTCTCTTCTTCCCGTATGGACCCGATGCCGAGAATGTAATCGGTAATAAGATATACACAGCTACATTCCTCGTAACGTAACGTAACGTCCGTTACTGGCTTGAAAATTTTATCGAGGTTTCGGTAGATTAAAAGATGTTGAATCTTTCAAAGAATTCTACCTCCAGCTGAATAATACATGACGAATTTATCGGATTAAAGTAACTTGCGTAACAGTAGATGGCAGAAGCGAGTTTCGGTTTTTTTCCCTCTCTCCCCCCACTTTTATATTTCTTTAACTCTGCTGTCGCGAGTGATGCGTAAAATGACTGTAGGCTATCGAAAAAATTGTTCTGGATTGTTAATGCCAATTTAGTCGCGCGATTTTCTCGCTTTTTCTAGTTAGCGACTGCGATAAAATCGTGTGATTTTTTTTCTCGTTTTCGCGTTAATGACTTGCATAAAATCGCGCGATTTTCACTCTCGAGTTAAATAACTACAGCGATAAAATCGTGCGATTTTCTCGCTTTCGAATTCGGGCGATTTTATGATAGTTGTTAATTCGAAAGCGAGTAAATCGCACGATTTTATGGCAGTTGTTATTTTCTCAATTCTGAATTAACAACCGAGATTTTCTCTCTTTCGAATTTATGACTACATAAAATCGTGCGATTTCATCGCTGCGATACAACAAGCAAATCTGAAGAAAAAAATGATATAACTATCTCAACAAAACTAGAGGAGGATGATAATTTTTATCCTTCAACTTTGGGCTGGCACCATTTATCGGGGGGTTGAATTGTTTCTAGCCCCTTAGAGTTGGCATTGCGATTGTTTTATATCTCTCACACAGAAAAGAAGGGTTCTTCAGGTTTAAGTGTAATAAAACTACTATGAGATCAAAGTTTATGAGCCGTTTTTTGTCTGTTGAAGGACACGCGAAGGAGGACATCTGTTAATACGAATCTGTCTAATAAAATGTTATCTAGTTCAATTTTGATAAGAGTCTCCGAGTTTCCTTTCACTCCTCTTGATTGGCATCTGCAAAGTTGACTTTAGTGTCGTGACCTAGTTTGGTGTATGGATGATTTTAAAACTGATAATGGTATTGGTACTGGAATCTATGGAGGATGTTTCAATGGAAGTTATTGTGCCTTTCAGAGCGGTTTCACACTCGTTTCAAACAGGACTGCTTCCGTTCGGTGTTATTTGTGCCATTATATACAGGTGTCTTTTTAATCTTATGGGCAACCTCTAAAGCTGACTTATTACTCAGCAACCTGTCTAACAAGGTTAATGTGCAGAAAATGAGTTTAAATCAATGTTACACCTGCTGCTTCTTGTGTTTCGTGTTTCGAAGACGTATTGGAAACACAAAAATTGTGGGGTACAGAAGAAAAAAACTGAGTAAAATCCCAAGTATCCACGGAATCTTAACTTTTCTGGACAGTTGAGTGGAAATAACTGTTGTGTTGTCACAGTTACCTTCCTGACTATAATTACATTGTAACAGAGAGAGACTGCAACTTATATTCTTCCAGAAGTGGACTATTCCTCGTTTCGAATTACATCATTAATTAGGAGTTTTGAAGAAGAAATTCCGCTTTACTCGGGTTACATCACTCGATATCCAAAAAGGCCCGCAGTTTTGTAGAGGGTCCGTTTAACACAGGTTTTACTATAGTAAAGCTACGAAGAGCCGAATCCAGTTCATTTAACCCAACCTTTGAAGGAAAATTTGATGTAAAAGACGAACAAAGATATGTTTGTCTTTCTATTTCCCTAGAGAATCGGAGGGCATTACTTTCAATTCTCTTGCATCAGATTTATGTGCGCGTGTGTCTGCGCGCAGCATTAAGCAATTGAAGCTTATTTACTTGATCTGTTCTTTTTAGAACTTGCTATGTGTCAGTTTTCCTTTAAGACATTTCTGGAGAAATCAGGATTCTGCAATGAATTTTTTAAAACCGTGCGCTACTTTAACCCCCCCCCTTAACTTTACAATCGTGCGATTTTTATGCTGATCGCGATAATGTTACAAACAAACTTAGCTTCTTTGATGGTACTTACATTTGAATTGGTTGTTAAAAATAAATCAGCGCTTTGAAATCGATCGCATACGTCAACTGCTGGATGTTTTCATCAAATACAGCGACAACCAATAAAAATAAAGCTTTTAAGACAAACAAGAGCTCTCTATATTACTTTTTTTCCGTCTGTTGTGTGTAACAGAGGGAAAGTATGGCGATCAGTCAAAAATTGACCCACCCCAAGACATACTTTTGCACTGAGGTCCTCGAAAATTCGAGAAATGCAAAAAAAAAGTTGTGGTTTTTCTCTGTGATGTGAGGGCACGAATTTGTTCACCCACTTTGAAGCTTAATAACTCCCGTGCCTGTTGTCGAAAATTTCTGAAATTTGGCAGGGGGGTTAAGGTATTAGGGGCATCGATGATGATAGATTTTAGTGGTTAAAGGTCGAAAGGATCGGGAGATAGAGGAGGTCGTGTGTCACATCTCGAGTGGGGTCGGACTTGTTATCACCATTTATACAATTTTTTTATATTGATAGAAGTCTCTACCCCAAAATTAAGCTTTTTGCCATTTTATAATAACTAATAATATAAAAAATTTTAATAAAATCTAACAGATAGCGCCACGCATAATTTAACCATCTGCGGGGAAAGTTACCCAACTCGTTGCTGGATGTTTTTTTCTTTGATAACACGTAACGACTTTTATTATTGGTTACTTTACCGCTGATATGTGACGTATCCAGAGATTAATCAGCAAATTTTCCAGTTATACGTCAAGTTAAATTTTTTTTAACTTTTTAAGCCAAAGTTTTAACGTAATTTAACTTCTGTACTTTTACAAACTTGATGCATCATCTAAGCTTCAGATTATATTCCTTTCAAGAAGTAACATTTCTTTAATCCTATTTTCTAGATCAGTAGAAAGATTAAACTATTCCTTTATCACATTTTCCGACACTTCTCGAATAAAAGTATAGGGAAAAAAACACTTAATTTTCTTTCATAACTACTCATTTATCGTTCGGCGAGTCGCGCGACACTTTCCAGCGACTCGCAATTCTCGCGGAGCGATTTTATGGCGATTTCTTTACGTGACAGCAAATTTTATGCACTCGCACGATTTCGTACATATTTTAAATGTGCGTACATTCTAATTTCGTGATGCGAATTACAATTTTCGATACGGAAAGACGAAACCAGGCTGCAAGAAGCCTGGTTTAATCGATACAGCTCGCCGTTTTCGTGCCTCCAGTCGTTAATAAACGACATCGCCCACCTCATTAGCGGGATACATTGCGATTTCGCAGATTTTCAGGTATTTCCTTGGACGAACGTGACAGGCATGCCACATGCGGAAGGGGGTGGGCAGACGTGATCTTTACACGCTTGTCGTTAAAGCGAACTAAACACCCGTTTGATGGAGGATGAAGTCTGTGGTGGAAAGTTTCATTTCGTAAAACTTCTGGGAAGGAAAATCTGCAATATATTGTGTAAGCCCCTATCGAAAAATCCCTATCTTGGCCAATACGCTTTTAACAAGGGTTTAAGGGAATGTGAGCAGTTTTAAAACCTAATTTTTCATGTCAGCAGCAGATTCTTTTTGAATCCTCCAGGAGCTTACACGAGGCATTAATATTTTTTTTCCTATGGGATTTTTCAACTTTTCCGTACCAAAATGTGGCGATTTCTATATTATTTATTGCTGGCGTAACGACGATGGTAACAAAATTGTTGCTTTGGAAAGCGTAACCATCAGGCAATTTACTTTGTTACTTCATTAAGATTTCTCGGCGCTTGCTCAGTTTTTTTCCAGGCATATTTAAACGAAATTAACGATGGCAGCCATCCACTTGCTGGTGATGGAAAATAAAGTTATAAAAAAATCTCTGGAGATAAAATATATATATATATAAATATTCAATGGCATTACGCGCATAAAATTCTAATTTGCCTCGATGTAAATATTTTCCTTTGCATTATTCATTGAGGAAAAGTAAAAAGAATGCCATCACGCAAGAATGCCCTCTTAGATCCGTGGTTAACTGTAGCAAAGAGCGAGGTGGCCCGAGAGTCGGTTGCAAGAAATTTGGCAACTTGTCCATCCAAGCGTTGTAATCTGTGAGCTGAACAGAAATGGAGTGTGGTGAATGCATTGGATCGGCTTAGAGGGGCCCTGCGTTTGGTTAATGCGCAGGGCCCCCGTGTCTTGAACCCTGTTTGGTTGGAAGGCAATGTAAGACGTGAGCGATATGCCAAGAGGGTAATTTCCCTGAGGACTTCCTGTGGGAAACAGACCTCTGTTTATGTGTTAGATACGTGAACAACACCCTGAAATCACGTGTCCACTTCTTCAGATTCCAACCCACACTACCATTGTTTTGGAAAACGTCCCACTTGTATTTGCACTGGGGCCCCAGAATGTGGAGCTGGTTCTCACGTAAGTATACGAGTAAAATTGGGGTCTTGATAGTAGTTCTGGGCCACTGCCGCATCGATTTAACGACAGAAAACCCGGGAACGGCCATCAAATTTAATTTAAGCTGTGATAAGTGTCAATAGAATTTATAACGCGTGATATCAAAATTACACATTAGAAATTAATAATCTAAACGTGACTTTATAAATGTGTGAATCAAATCTGCCCAGCTTCTGAGTACCCTTCCATATAATTTACATTATTCATATAGTAGTACGATGATCATCAATCGATACGTTGGAGATTTCAAGTGTATCTTTCTATATATATATATATAATTAGGTATAACGCGTGCAAATTTAGCTACGGGATATGCAGAAATATGCTTGACGATGAGGCGTAAAAAGGAATAATATTGTGGAAAAACAATTAGTAGTATGTGTAAGAATGAGCGTAAAGTGTGTGTAAATTGAGTGTACAGAAAGCAGTCTGTGTAAATTTATACAGAGCAAGTAGCCTGTGTAAATTGAGTGTACAGAAAGCAGTTTGTGTAAATTTATACAGAGCAAGTAGCCCGCGTAAATTTATACAGAGCAAGTAGCCTGTGTAAATTGAGTGTACAGAAAACAGCCTGTGTAAATTTATACAGAGCAAGTAGCCTGTGTAAATTGAGTGTACAGAAAGCAGCCTGTGTAAATTTATACAGAGCAAGTAGCCTGTGTAAATTGAGTGTACAGAAAGCAGCCTGTGTAAATTTATACAGAGCAAGTAGCCTGTGTAAATTGAGTGTACAGAAAACAGCCTGTGTAAATTTATACAGAGCAAGTAGCCTGTGTAAATTGAGTGTACAGAAAGCAGCCTGTGTAAATTTATACAGAGCAAGTAGCCTGTGTAAAATTGAAAGTAGAACAAGCAGCCTGTGTAAAAAAGAATGTATGTTAAGAATGAAAGTAAACACTAAATAGGAGTAAAAATGAGTGTAAAGTGTAAAGTGGTAAGCGCGCGCATAAAAGTAACACCTTGCACAATTTCTGCACACCGAGAATTCGATAAGACGTAGCAGTTTTATCAGAAATCCTCGATTTACGTGTCCCGCACGTAGAAGAGGAAACGAGCAAAGTGTTTACACTGCACTAAACCAACCAGGGTATTAACTTATTGACAAAAGTATCCTCCATTCGTAGGAAAACACAGCAACGTACATCCCATCTGCTAATGACATTAACGATCGAATAACTCGCTACCGCTGTCAATCGCATCCCCGCGGAAGAAAAACCAGGGAAGAAAAGGCGCTGCCTTCCTACCTCATTACCAACCTCATTAGGAAAGCTTTGGCTTCTTTTCTAAGCTATAAATTTCCTTGGCGTAGGCAAGCGGCACACTTTTAATTCTGTAGGAGTAACGCAGCTTCAAAGATTTTTCAAAGTCAATATAAGTGTAGAGAAAAGAATACCTCAGGGAACGACAGCGGTTTGTGTTTAATGTGGAAGGTGTGACACGCGCGGACGATCGATCAAAGTAGTGAAGAAGAGGTATTCAATGGCACAAATTCCTTGTTTAGCCACCAGCGGTTTCCGAAAACTTTCTACCTTTTTCCATCAAGTTATATGTATTTTTCTTTCCTCCTTTACTATTGATGTTTCCCGCTAAAAACTCTGCAGCGTTTGATCCCTCCCCCCTTTAATAGCTGCTTCGAAAAACTCTGCCGTTTCCGATACACCAGTTACGACACGTGACATCTTCCTGACATTTATTTAAATTACTTTTCCATTTTTATTGTTTCCTACGCTCTTTCTACTTTCCTTCTTCTTCAAACACCGGAGGGGGAGGGGAGGTTTACTGACGTCACACGCTCGACACCTTTTTTCCATTTTTATTTCCCCGTTTTAATTCGCAGTTTATACAGTGTTTGTGTGTTCTCTGCGACTTAAAAGTAATTTCGCTTGTTTCTGTTTGCCTTTGACTTTGGCATTTTCTGTTTATGTTTAGTCTCGACTTTTCTGTTTTGTAAATGTCAGTTCTTAGTCTTTCTGTGCTCCCGATACCAGAAACTACACTGGCATGTGTCAAATGCACTGGCAGTTTCACATACCATTTCGTCGGTCTGGCTGTACAGTGCATTCGTTCTGATGGCGAGTTGAGGTGTGTTTCGATGTTTCAAAATGTCCCCAAAAGATTTCTGAGCACCGTTACCAAAATTGCGTGGACAGCAAGTAAAATGAGTGCGGAGAAATTAGTCTGTCCCTCCACAAACACAAACATCAAAAAACTAGTGTTTCACTGCCTCCATTTTGTTTAAAGTCTGCTAATTAATTTTTGCTTAATTGAATACAACTAGCTGCGTATTGTTTACCATTTTAAATCAATTCAAGTACAGGTTCCTTAGAAATTAGCGGGAGGGAGCGTTTTCTTTGTATAGAAGGACTGTTTTTCTCTTTAATCTTTCTATTTTATTTGACTTATACAGGTTATTTCTTTTTATTTTCCCAGTTCCTTTTGTTGTGTACTTGTCCAGTTCATTTGTTTTTTTTTTTTTTTTTCCTGTGTGCTTTACACTATTCTTTTTCCAATTCTTTGTATGTTTCTATCGTTTCTGTTTGTCGATTTCGCTACCCACTTGCCAATCCCGTTTGGCGTTTTATTCATTTTCCCCGTGTACTAAATTTTTTAAATCCCCCATCGCATATTTTATTCATGCACTTTAGCACGCGATATCCTTTACCCTTTACACACTAATCTCTTCTCTTACCTGTTTTCTCTTACCTGTTTTCTCTTCCCTCCTCCTTCGCCCGTCTTTCTTCCTTCCTAATTTCTATTCACCGCACCTTTCTTCTCTTCCATTTTTCCATTCTTTGTACCATTCTTCTTCGTCAGTTTCCTGAGAAACCATAAAAATCGATCAGTAAACAATAGGGAATTTATCAAAAATAAACACAGGAAATTTTCGAATTTTTTTCTTCAAATTCCCCTACTGTTTGGTGGTAGTGCGTTAGAAGAAGGCACAAGATTTAAAAACAATCAGATTACAGAGGGAAAAAGGGTGAGTTATTGATCCGACCGAGTCTAGTGTCGACCGGTACAGGTAGATGATACTCATTCACCTGGACGCGTGTACATCCCTCCGCATCCTTCATCCCCTTTATTGAAAAATCCCACCTCTACACAAACAGCTTACGATGCAGATTTGACTCCCCTTTCAGACGTCACCCAACTTCTTCACCCTTCTCTACTGATTTTCCTCCCCGCGCTTCACCAGTTTCCTTTCTCCTCTTTGTGCTAAACACTATCAGCAACGTCCTGTATCCAATTACAGCACTGTCAATAGCGCTGCCCCCGAAATTCTTCCGAATACGAATTTATCTATATTCGTAATTTATCGATTAAAAATATATATATATAAAGAGGGCACGTTACGAATGTCGCCATTGGTCAGCTGTGCGCGTGACGTCAGATTCGAGCAACAAGCGTATCTCAGGTTTCAGTGTGAAGTCGACTGACTAGGATGGGAGCTTGTCAGCTACAGGAAACACGTGGAAGTAAAGGTGGTGGATAATCGTCTAAGAGGCCCAATTAGAGGATAAGTAAAGATACTGGCAAGTAGCGAGGATTTTTGGTGAGTTTCTCTAATCTTTCCTCCCCTCTGTTATTCGTTTCTTAAAGAATTCCACCCTCCCCGGTAGCTCAAAGTCGAAATTTTCCATTATCTTCCCTCCTCTATAGTCGAAATCTTTGACAACTCCAATTTCTCTCTCCTACCCCCAGTGCCCAATTTTAGTCTCTCGCATTAGGAGCAGAAATTAAGTTCCTCCCTTTATAGACACTTGATACGGGTGGAGCCTTAAGGGGCTAGAAATACCACCCCCTGAAAAGAGTTTAATTAAAGGGGTCTTAATTCTCTCTCTCCTGTTTTACGCTTCTCGATTTAAAAACTCCCTTGAGGGGTGTAATTTTACCTTTCTTATGGGGTGCAGTTGTAATTCTAGCTTGTAACTCGCAAACTGGACCCCTTTAACTCACTAGAAAAGCTGTAAAACTGCAAAACACTTGCAGTTTCAGGGTTTGAAAGGTACCAAGCAGCGCTCGCTCCGAGTTTCCAGCGCATAAATCTCAATTAAGCTGAGCAATTTTAATGATTATAAAGAAAATCGGTGCTGCAAGACATCCGAAATGATAATAAAAATAAAATTTAACAATAAATATTTACTATCCTACAAAATATCGACGATAAAACAAACAGAAATGACGCTGTACAAACACGCAATCCCCAGTTGTTGGGCTACCCGGCAATGCATATGGTAAGCATGAAGAACAGCCACGCTACTTCACGTGATTTTATTTATTAGGGAGTCTTCCTAGAGAAAAACAATTAAATCAAATATTAAATAATGGTCATTTGGGGGTAATTTCGACCACGAAATTCCCCCATAAAATGTTTTTTCATCGAGAGATTCTGTTAGATTTATTTACGCTGGCAACCCTGCCAATTACAATTATTGGAGGAAGATGCGTGGGATGGCACGTGGAGTGAATTTTAACGTGGTCCTAATTCGTGTGTTACAAATGTACTGTGTTTCGTACATCCAAAAGCAGACCGCATTATGTTAACACACGTACATTAATGTAGCGGAGCAATCGTTGAGATAAAGCTTGTGGTGTACAGGACGATATCCTCCACGTTTCGGCTCGTATATAACGTTTCTGCACACGTATTTTGCGCTTAATTAACTGTTTATCGCCCGTGTTTATCGTTTTCACCACCCCCTGTACTAATTAGCGTTGTCTACGTGAACAATTTTATCTCGTTTGTTACGTTTGACGCGCTCGATTCGTGGCTCCGGGGAGGCGAGCGGCTGGAGGGTGCACAACAAGTCGGGAAAAGTTGCATAAAATCGTTTTCTGCACCTTTTCGCCTCGTGTCCCGCATAAATATGGGGTTACGGGTATGAATTTTTGCAACTTTGCTCGTTTGCAACGTTGGGAACTTCACGGGTTTAATCAGAGCTAATGAGGAATAAGTGTTTTGGATGCAAGAAAAGAATAATGGGCACTGAAAATCTATGCAAAATTCGCGTAAAAGGTAGTTAAAAGCGCAAAAAAAAACGGAAAATCCGAGACTTATTTGCATAGCAGACAAGATTGATTTAAGGTGATCTATTTGCAAAAGCGCATGATAATGAAGTTGAATATTTTAAAGAATTGTTCTTTATTGATAAGTTCTAAACGGGGATGAATAAAAACACTCGAAATTTAATTAATTTCAATAAAAATGGGAGGGCCAAATCACTCGAGAGGGCAAATATTCAAGTCAAAAAGTCAATTTTACAGTGATAAGTGGACCAGAAGAGCCAGAAACCACTCTAAAGAAAGTGGAGAGCGATTGAGACTTCAACGATACCCTTTATCCCTGCTGTACTTTGTGAAAAAGTTGTGTCTTTGCTTTGGCGTAGGGGAAAAAAGACGTTGAGTGGTGGGGAATTTTCAGTGAAAGAATCGAGAGGGAGAACAGAGAACGAAAATAAAATTAACAGATGAATGGGGAAGAATGATTGCAGCCATAAAAATAAGAGTAACACTGGTTTCCCTTCCTGGTTACGAAACGAGAGAGTGTGGTATGCAGTAAATTAAAACTGAAATGAGAATTCTTTGTGATTTAATGCCGAAAGGGTAATTCGGAGTTTCCAACTTCGCCTGGAAGAAATATAATATAATAATAAAACGAAACACGTGGAGGAAGTTTCGTTTTGCAATGAATAATAATGACTTATTAATACGAGTTGGATGCAATTAAGCGAACGTGGATGATTGTTTTGGTGTTCTTGTAGGGAAAATTATCATTTTGTGCGCCCTAATGACGTACAGTCATATTCTGTGCTCTTTCAGAAAAGATGCCGCTTTGTGCTTCTTCAATAAAAGCTGCCCTTTTGTGCTCCTCCGGTAAAAGACGTCCTTTTGTGCTCCTCCAAGTAAAGGTGCTCTTTTGTGCCCTCCCAATGAAAGATGCACTTTTTGTGTTCCTCTAATGAAAGGTTCTTTTTATGCTCCTCCAATAAAAAGTGCCCTTTTCTGTCCCTCCAATAAAAGATTCTTTTTGTGCTCCTCCAATGAAAAGTGCCCTTTTCTGTCCCTCCAATAAAAGGTTCCTTTTTGTGCTCCTCCAATAAAAAGTGCCCTTTTCTGTTTCCTCCAATAAAAGGTTCTTTTTATGCTCCTCCAATGAAAAGTGCCCTTTTCTGTCCCTCCAGTAAAAGGTTCTTTTTGTGCCCTTCCAATGAAAGATGCACTTTTTGTGTTCCTCTAATGAAAGGTTCCTTTTGCGCTCTTCCAATAAAAAGTGTCCTTTTGTGTCCCTCCAATGAAAAGTGCCCTTTTGTGCTCCTCTAATGAAAAGTGCTCTTTTGTGCTCTTCTAATGAAATATTCCCTTTTGTGTCCATCCGATAAAAGGTGATCTTTTATGCCCTTTATGGTGTGCTATCATGTTTTGTGCTCTTCCAGAAAAAAAAAATATATGTATATATATATATATATATAATTTTATGCTGCTGTACCAAAGGGTCCGGCGCTGAAATCCTACGAAATATTTCCAAAAATACGTTTAAATATTATCAGAAATTAACTGCCAAGTTATTATTTTAATTGGCTTTTAATATTTTGTGTATTCTACACGTGAGAAAGTATACATCTCTAGCATCTGTTGCTCTTCCTCCACAAATCAATTGCTATCTTTCGCTAGTCGAGTCACGTGACTATCGATAAATTGGGTTTGCCAAATTAAAGGCAAGTTCCGAAGATCACGTACCGACAAACACACGTACGTCAGCCATAACGTAATAACTACAAGGCTCAAGAACAGCTTCGAGTTCTTTAGCGTAAAGGTAGGTAGAAGGCCTTTATTATTTCCGCGTGGTCACGGCACGTGCCGCCAATTTAATTTGCCGATTGAGCATCCTTTTGGGGGTGAGTAATTAAAATTCCCGCGTAGTAATTGATGTAAGCAACGTGTCGATTGATTTTTCAAAGGGATGAAATCATCAACTTGTGTAGTAATGAACACAATTTCCATTATGCATTCTCTCGTGTCTATCAACACTATTAATTCATATCAATCACGCTTTCGACCTCACCCCGACTCTTCACGCTACTGTAAACGTACAGATCACATATATAATGCATTTTTTTCCCTACACCCATCACTCATCTGTCTCGGCATTCCAACATATCGCACCAGAATCATGCATACGTAATGCGCAGCTACACCTACGTCGCATCTTAATGCAGTTTTTTGCTGTGTAATCCTGTAATAAACCGCGTGCGTGTGGTTCCTGTCGAAAAAAATAATCGATCGGCGACGCGGAAAATCTTGAAAATGCCCCAATTTTGCCACTCTTCCAGTCATTGGCCCGAACCTACCATTGGCTAGCAATGCCACGTGAGGGAAAAGGGGGGTGAATTTCCTAGTCGAGGCAAGGGAAATCACTTTTTTTCCCCTTCACTTGACATCCCTGAAAGTAATTTTAAGACTCTTCTGACTCAGCAACTCCATCAGGACTCATAAGTACGGGAATTAATTTTGGGTTAAATGCCTCTCTCCTACCCGTACTTAAAAGTTTCGAGTGTTGAGGATGGCACTTGCACTTATAAAAAAGGCGAAGGGGAGGAATTTGCCCACCTTCAATCATTATTAATCTTCTTCCCGCGCCATCTTGTCTGCAGGATAATCTAATATAAAGTCGATAATTCGTTAAAGTTTAAGTGATCCCCAGTTTCATTAAGGAACTCCATTTGTTACATAATTAATTTTAAAAAAAGGGCTTAATTTCATAAAGGGAATTAAAGGTTAATTCTGATGTTGCGCGATTAAATTGTGTAGGGATGATATAAATTGCGCCTAATTAGGTCACGTGATGTAAGGTTAGGTTCGGTCAGGTTAATTTGCGCTCGTGAGATTGAGTCCAAGGCAGCGCGTGAACGATCTGCCTCCCTGGAGTAATTTATATGGGAAACAAGGCAGTGGCGTAGCGAACATAACTAGCGCCCGGGGCACGACACTTTATTGGCGCTCCCCTCCCTTCTCCAGAAACACATATAGTTTGTCTTGGAGACCATTTGGGCGCCCATCTGCGAGTGGCGCCCGGGGAATGATACACCCTCTTGCACCCCCCTCGCTGCGCCACTGAAACAAGGGTCCATTTAGATGTTAGACATCTAAATAGGCGCCATTTTACCATAGAAAACCCTCGCTTTCCCTTATCCCACCTAACCAAAACCTACAAGGATTCGGGTTAATCCTCTTATTTTACACTCCCAACTAGGGTGGGAGAGAGTTATGACTTCTAATCTGAAGATACTTGCATTATTTAGACACTAGGATCCTTTGTACCATTCACAAACACGTAGTGTCTCTAGATAATTACGAATGGTACCTGTTAGTCAGGTGAAGAAACAGGTAAGATCACTTGTCGTGTCTCTAATTATCCGTCTTCTCGCTCACACTATTAAATTCTCTTTAAACACCGGCCGGGACGTTTTTTGATCTTATCGTGTTTAAAAATCATTTATCATTAATGATACATGAATTCTTTGCCCCCCCAAGAGTACAGTAACAGGAAACAATTGGTTATTCTACTCGGATTCGTTGTTTGTTTTACTTGATCCTCGGCTTAAAACTGGCTTTTGACTTACTTTTCTGTAATTTTAAACTGGTTTACTGTGAAATAAATTGTAAATTATTCGCTGGAAAATATTCAAATGAATGCCATCGATTGTACAAAATGCGTATCGTGGATGCATGCCACCATCAATAAAAGTTGTCGGAGAATTTCCTGTTATTGTTAACTAAACAATAACTAATCGATTGTTACGTAACGAATTATTACCATTGTTTAAAATTAAAGTATAGTATTATTGGCAAATTATTCCAAGTACGAAGTAAAGTGGTATTAGAATCCATCCCTCTATATATATATATATTATTTCTCTCTCGAAGCAATTTGAAGCAATCTTATAAAACAAATTCGGGTGTAGGGAGTATTGTCACAATTGCTTTACTTCTGAAGCAATTATGAAGCTCACACCCACTCTTTCGAATCTCAATCCCTCTACTTCTTAAACTGTTTGGAAATACAATACCCTGAAGACAAGGTGAAGCCTCCCTCGTCACGTCTGAAGCGCTTTCGAAAAAACTATGAAGCGCAATTCCTCACTTCAATTTAGAAGTACAATCCCCCGAAGCAACTATAAAGCCCACCTCCTCACTCGTGAAGTAATTTATAAGCACGATCCTCAACTTCTGAAGCGATTTCGAAGCACAATACCTCTTTTCTGAAGCGCAATTCTTCACTTGTGAAGTCATTTTTAAGCACACTCCAATTTCCCGAGCAAATGTAATGCAAGAAGAATGTATTATATATTTTTTTCTTCTTGCCTCATGAATTTTTCCAGCAGAAATTCTTTCACGTAACACAAGATTATCATTATTACTTTTGTTGCTAACAACGGAAACGGACGACACATTGTTAAATAAACGAGAATAATGGCAAAAAATACTCATTTCGTTTTATGAGGATGACAAAAAAGAAAATAAAAAAGAAGAAATAGAGGAGAGAAAATGCTCTCTCACCCTGCAGAAAATATTGTTTCGGCAATTTTAGGTCACGTATTTGTCAACGAAACTTCATTTCCTGGATGTCAAACAGCGACTTCACCCACACTACTTCATCTGTGTTGTCCATTTGTTACATTTGACCTATCTCGCGTTATTGTGGCAAACCGCAGAAATCTCATTGAAGCAGAGATCCTTGACGTGTCAACTGCAGTTACTCTTCTTTCTTTTCTTTTTTCGGCAGCAGAAAAATGAAAGCTTTTAACTTTTTTCTTCTTCTGATCGATCGCCACGATTTCTCTGATTGATTTCATTCTCGTTTGTCCATTAAACTGCGATCCCTCTGCATTAATACTCTGCTGTTTTTCATCAATTACGCTGCGTATTTTTCATAATTTTCAGTTTCTCTTCTTTCTTTTTCGGCTGCAGAAAAAAAAAATTGAAAGATCGATGATTGATCGAGCAATTTCTATGATTGATTCTTTCTTGTTCGTCCATTAAACTGCGATTCCTCTGCATCAATATGCAAATGACTGCTCCCCGCGGAATTTTTTTTTCAGCAGTTACTTTGCGTAATTCTTCTCCATTAAAAAACGCATTGCTCCAGAGTAAAATCTGATTAATTTGGTTCCGTTTAACCGAATTAGTCAAAGATTTCAGTGGTGCAGAAAATGGGAAATGGATAATGCAATATTTATCATTGCTCTTTCTATCTTTTCAGCGTTACCTCTGACTTTTTTGCTAAGGAAAACTGAAGATAATTGTCTACCCCACTGGCTAATTCTCTCGGTTACGTCTGTCAAATTGAAAGAGGGATGGGGCGGTTCACACTACCCAATAATCCTCGATTCTTTACCACAGTTTACGGAGGATATTCATGCAAATGGCGGAGCATTTTCGTTAATTATTACCCCCGGTTACTCACTACCCATTCCAATTAATTATACAATATTCGGTAAGCCGTTTAGTCTCTGTTTACTTTGTACTTTGCTAGTTAATTACTTAATTATTAGTTAAATGTTTGGGGTGTCCGTAAATTATGTAACGCGTGTGTGGGTGGGTACTGCGAGTGATCGTTACCACGTGTTTACAAGAGGTGAGTCGTTAACAGCATGAGTTAATGTTACCTATGGTGCCAAAATGGCGGCTCGTCTCTGATTCAAGGAAACAGAAGAAAGAAAACAGTGGGAACGCACGTTCTACCTTACCTAATAATTTGGTTGGTAATAATTATGGTAATTTATTAGAATAGGTTAGCTTAGAACGTGCATCCCCCTGTTTCCTTGAATCAGAGACGAGCCGCCATTTTGGCACCATAGGTAACATTAACCACGGAATGATTCATTTTTCATGCTTTGTGCGTAACGTATATTTATGGAAGATCTCTTATACTCGCCTAGTAGTTGGTTACTACTTACCTTATTCGTTACTCAGTCGAACAGTAGTGTAGCACGTTATCCTAGAGGGCAAACACGGGCAATTGCCCATCAGCAGGGGGCCCAAAACCAATCTTTTATAATAAAATTTTATCCCCAAAAAATTCTCCCGAAGAAAAACGTCTGAAGTGTCCCCCACTTCACACGGGGTCTTCTAGTTCAAATTAGCCCGGGCCTCGTGAAGCTATAACGCCCCACTAGTAGTGGGGGCCTTGGCAAAGTACATATTGGGGCCCTACAGCAAATTATTACGCGAAAGTAAACAGAAAATAAGCATACTTCCTGGAGGCACGGAGCAATTTGCGTGCCCTCCGCTAGTCGAATGGTGAAACCACTGAACATTGGTTGGTCGTGGGTCGCACCTCGCTACATATTGGATACATCGGGTTTTCTTGGCGTTTATAACACCTAAATAGGGCCCGGTTTTCTTTAGAAAGTCCTCTCACAGAGGAAAACGTGCTCCTTTCTCCTTTCTGGGTGCCTCTACTCGCTTAGTACTTCACTTTATTCATTCCATCTAGTGTTTAGTTACTTACTTACTTAGCTACTAAGCCACTAACTTAAGTCACCACTTAGTTTACGTCACACGAAACTTGATTTTCCTGAAACTCCACTCCGAATCTAATTCTTGGTCTCACTAAACAATTTCTCATTCTCGTCACGTTCTCGGAAGCCATATTGAATAAGGTAAGCGCCAATTCGTGTGTATCACGATCTTCTTTTCAAGAATACAAATAAATAAATTAAAAATTTAAATTAATTTACAGTTTAAATATAATTAACGCATACACCAGCTGCGTTAATTACGTCATAATGGAAATTGCCGTGTAAACTGGATGGCAAACTAATAACGTTTGTGTTTGTTCACGTGTTTAGGAGTCATTTAAAATGCGATTTTACAATCCCTGTACGCTCTTGGCGGGTAAATTTCGGTGCCACGTTGTGATTAGTTATTATATTACACGGGTCACGTGTTAAATTATATTGTGCTGGATACTGTTAAGGTGATGACAGGCTGTTGTGTTTGTTACACTCAATTAGGTTTTGCTGGTTGTATTTGTTAAATTACTGGACTTTTCTTAATTGTTGCCTCCTAAGTAATGGTGTTAATAGTAGCGCGGGGCCCAGAGAAATTTGAATTAGGGGGCCCCTAATTCAAATTTCTCATAAAGGGGGCCTGAACCAATCTTTTATGAGAAACCATGAAGTCAAGTGTTAACTTCATGGTTTCTCATAAAAGATTGGTTCAGGCCCCCTGTCGCTGGGAGCACCAGGCAATTTCTTTTTTGCCCTTAGGGTAACGTGCCACTGGAATGATGCCACTTCATTTGACACATTTTAAAGTGGATAAAGTACAATTAAAAAGCACGTGACTTCCGGTCCAGACCGGAAGTCACGTGTTTTTTAAATTAAATGATTGTTAGACATTGCAGCCCCACACTGTGACGATGTTTATTCACTATTTTTATGAAGTTATAACAGGGATACCTTTAATTGGAATGGGCTTCATTAACTCTAAATGAGTTTAATTAAATCTTTTAGATAATATAAAATAATAAAAAAATCTTCATTAAGTAATTAATTAGAAGATCTTCAGTGTCTGTTACACGTAAACAGCTTCAAAGTTATGTTTAAATAAATAAATAACTATCGATCCTAACTGCGAGCCATTCCCGTGTTTTTTTTTTTTTCGTTAATTTGTGGAGCTAAATAAGCATTATTTTTAATTCAATTGATAAAAATTAACGTAAAATAAGAAAATCTGTTGCGTAGAAAACGGATGTAAGTCATTTTTTGAAGGTAGAAGAGGGAATTTTTATCAAATTAATCACAGTTTATCTACAGGTGGTGATGATAAATCACCTTTGTAAAGTGAGGAAATTCATCCTTTCTAAACATATTATACAGACTTTAAGATAAGATAAAAGGCAAGCAGACATGTAGAAAGATCCCCACTTGACACATTTCCCTTTTAAATAAAGCCACATCATTTGTGTCAACGTACTTCATTGACAAATTGCCCTTTTAATAAAGGCGCATTATCCCTTACAAAATGGGCCCATTTGACAAATTGCTATTTTAATAAAGTCTCGTCCTCTGTGGCGAGAACCCTAGTTGACATATTGCCCTTTTAATAAAGGCGCATTATCTCCCACAGATTGAGTTCCTATTGACAAATTGCCATTCCTTTGTAGCAAGGCCCCACTTGACAAATATCCCTTTTGTCTCTTGTAGATAGAGATAAAAGGGCTTGACAGACCGGCATTTTAATAAAGTTATATTGTGTAAAATTGATGCGTCAAGTCGGAATGCCTGGGGGGTCAAAGTCCAAAATTAGAGTGTAATGGGTCATAAACATCAAAGATTTTATGGCACCCAACGTTTATCTGCCTGGCAATGATTTAATAAATGTTACTCGATGCCCGTAGCTGATAAACACGATGATTTACGCCTCTTCAACGAGATAAATTTAGTGGAAATTCGGGGATTTATGGCAATATAAATTTTTGAAATTTTTTTCTTGCGTGTTTCCACGTTGTAAATCACTTGGATTTTTATAGAAATTGATTGTTTGCATCCCCCCGCATGTGTTTTCGAGTGGTTTACACACTTTAACACCTGTTTGATACAATCGAGCGCTTCTGTTTACATCCAGATGCCACTTCAAATTGTTAGAAATGAAAGAGAAAAAGCCAGCAACAAGTTGCATAACTTTCCCGGTAAAAAAAAGTCAGACCCCGCTCGAGACGTGACACTTGACACTCCTCTATCTCCCCACCTCGTCGACCTTTAACCACCAAAATTTAACAGGATCGATGCCCCTAGAAACCAAACCACCCTGCAAAATTAGGTAAATTTTGGACAACGGGCACGGGAGTTATTAAGCTTCAAAGTGAGTGAACAAAATGTTCTCCCCATACATAGAGGAAAACCCCCAAATTAAGATTTGGGGGTTTTCCTCTACGTATGGGGAGAACATTTTGTTTGGGAGAATTTATACATGAAACACCGTTACAATGCCGGGACGCAATTTTAAATCCACTTGAAGTTTTTAAAAAATCACGTGATTTCCGGTCCAGACCCGGAATTCGTGTATAGTTAATCGGGGTCTCCTGCCCATAAGCTTCCCATATCAGCTTGCAATTTCTATCTAACTCTGTTCTCGAGATTACTGAAGCACAGACAGTCAGACGGACGACAGTGAGAACGTATGGGTCTGCAATTTGAAAACTGCAGTCCCGTAAAACGCTGCTCTCGAGCAGTTTCTATGTTTAAACACTTTGACACCTGTTACAATTGCTTTTCTGTCTGTTATGCATAACAGAGGGAAAGTATGGGGATGGGTGAAAAATTAATCTCAAGATTTTTACATTTTCAGACTCGGAAACGTCCAGAAATGCAAAATAGTTGGGGGTTTTTCCTCTATGTATGGATGAGTATAGGAAGGTCACATTTTGTTCACCCAGTTTGAAGCTTAATAACTCACGTGCCCGTTGTCCAAAATTTACGAAATTTTGCAGGATGGTTTGGGTTTTAGGGGCATCTGTTCTGTTAAATTTTGGTGGTTAAAGGTCGACGGGGTGGGGAGATAGAGCGAATCACGTGTCGTATCTGTGGGTGCGGACTTAACGGTTTTACTCGTTCTTACCATGTAGAATCTTTGCAAAGACCATGTCTACCCTAAAATTAAGCCTTTTACCACTTTAATCTTCAATACTTAACAGGCAAATTCTTCTTAGAAAACCTTACTTCATCTACAGTTAAGAACCATCTTCAATTATGCATATGTTAGCTTTGTATCCGAGCATTTAGCAGTTTAAATTGGAAGATTTATTACAGAAAATTAATATTAAACATTTGTTAAGTAAGTCTCTCTGCCTAAATCTATTATTAATTCTATAGAAGATTAATTTTATACACTCAGCACTCCACGTTTACTTACAACTATTGTAAATTACGCATCTCTAAGCTTTGTATTTTAGCATTTAACAGTTGAAAGTAGTGAATTTATTGCTAAAATTGGAACGAAAAGGAGATTTCGACTTGATTAAAGCTAAATTACCTGGTGAAATCATGGAAAAAAGCTGCAAATTATCGTTACGTAAGCTTTCAGTAGACTTCTTGACAAAATTTGAGAACGTGACCTTGCTAAACTCTGAAGCAAAGTGTACGGATGAACTCCTGCAGATTCTATTTTAAATTCGAAATCTCTGAGAGAATTTCCAGTAATTTTATGTATACGTAAGCTTAGGAAGTTCTATTGATATTTAGCAGTAAGTCGATGTAAGTTTCATCGTAAATTTATCTGCATCTGCAAAGAAAATCCTTAGAGAACGAAGCATTGTTTGACTGGAGGAGGAGGAGGAGGAGGAGTAGAAAAAAGGGAGAATAAGAAGAAGGTAATGCGAGTAATGATAAGAATTATTCTGCTTCGGTTATCAAAGAAATAATCGAGAGAAACTAGGAACAAAGAAATCTTCCACAAAACATCTGGATAATGTTAGATAAGAAACGTTTAAATCATCGTTTTTTTCTGAAAATCTTCTCTGTTTTTGACAAAATTAAACAGCGTTTTTCGACGTATTTTAAAATGTAATTAAAGAATTAATTGAATTTTACGTAAATAAAAGAAAAGAAATACGTTAAATCGATGTTGCCAATTAGGTAGAAGCGGCTATTCTTGTAGATATTGGGAGTATGTTTTATTGTTTGCGACGTTCTATCAGGTTTTTTAACATTATAATGAAACTCTCCTTCGTTTGTTGTTGTTTTCAACGTTATGTGAAGCTTCTTAACTATGTGTCATTGCTTTTTACGTCATAATGAAGCTTCTCTCTCTTGTGTTGTCATTTTCAACGTCATAATGAAGCTTCTCTCCCTTGTGTTCAACGTCATAATGAAGCTTCTCTCGTGTTCAACGTCATAATGAAGCTTCTCTTCCTTGTCTTGTCATTTTCAACGTCATAATGAAGATTCCCTCGTTTCTTGCTTTTTTAACATTACGTATCGTTGTTTTCTACGTCATAAGGAATCTTCTTCCTCGTGTATTGTCTTCACTTTTATACAGGTTTGTAACAATGTAACAATCGTATTTAATTGTTTTCGACGTTATATGACGCTTTACAACGTTATAATCTGTTTTCGACGTCACGTAAGGCTCTGATTCGATTTGTATGTGTCTTTGGTGAGGAAACTTAATTAAAAAATCACCCCTTAAGTAGATTTAAGTAAAATATTGCGGACTTTTAAGGAAAACTCTGTTTAGATTGCAGCTAACTTAACGAAATTGTCAAAGTTTTTTTCTCTTCATCAAAAATACATTCACTATAAAAGTCGAGCGGAGACGGAAATAAAATTAAATATAAATGGAAAATCTACTTCAACCAAAGGATTCCTTGACAAAATATAGATAAACAACTTGGTGTGACCAACATCATTCGAACTGGAAGAGAATCTTATGTATATTTTTCTCGTTTACTCTCGGTGTTTACAACGGAAAACGTTGATATAAAGAGGAAATTCTCCCTTATTTACCGTTCTTCACCCCATAAAAAATACAGAAAATCAGTTACTTTCGCCTGATAAGGGGTGTTACTTCTGTGTTATTTCGCTTCAAGCCACTCAATTATGTGTTATTTCAATGGCGGGACTAACTTGTGTATAAAGTTAGCTGTAATCAATCCAATTATTGCGTAACTTAAAAGGCAATATTGTGACGAAGAGGTGCAGAAATTTCCCCTTCGAATTCCGCAGCTCCCCCTCCTGTATTCAATCCTATTATTGTGTATGGGGCGATATTATGACGTTAGAGCACGAAAAAAGGGGTGCAGAAAGGCTAGAATATTTGAAAATTACACGAAGTTTCCTTATATAATTCTCGATAAATTTGCCAAGTTGCAATAACACTAACTCATTACTCAAAAAGGTGAGGGATTCGTGGCAACAAACACCTTTTTTTATAGTATTAAATATTCTGTATTGATCTCACTTACCTGAAAATTGCTACCTCCACTTTTTCTTTTGACTAAACGAAATTCATGGTGCATCCCTGGACAAATCCATAAAACAGATCTATAAAAAGATGTCTCGCTGCCCACCTGTCACCCTCTGTAGTATAATAGAGCGGATCCAACCGGCGACGTTCTCCACCTGTAGATAGATATACAGGGATATATATATATATAAGAACCTACCACTGATGTATACAACATATAAATCGATAATAATGAGGGAACCCATCTGTGAGACATATAAATCTATATAACGAGGTAACTGGACTGTATACAGTAGAAACAATTAAATTGTCTACAATATAAATTGGTGTTTACTACAGTTTGTGATACTAAAAAACTGTTTTATTACCAGTAATCACCCTCTTGGGATGAGGAATTAGGTCATATAATCATATAACAATATACCTAGTATAATTTAAGGATCATATATTGTGGGGGTTTTCGTCATACATTAGAAATGAATTGAACTTTCTCCCTCTCATAGCCTTAATTATATACATATATAATAATTATCCGATACACTGCCAAGCTTTAAATCTATTTCGAATGCTGTAAAGGCTAACAACTGTATACTAATTGCTGTGTTACTTGATAATATAATACAGTAAATACTATCTTATTTTATTATGGCACAAGTGCTTTTCGAGTGTTTTAAAGGTTAAAGGGTACTTATTATACTATTATATTGCTGGATAAATAGTATAAAGTATAGTAAATCTCCCTCATTAACAGGTACTGGTGCTCCCGTATAATAGTACTGAAAATCCCCCCACACTAAATACTATAATAGTACTGTATACTGTTTAATAAAACAGTATAACAGTACAGTAAATCTTCCGTATTAAAAGATCACAGATACACCATTGTATTAGACCCGTAAACAATATGTTACACTATAATATCGTTTCAGTAACTGTTGTATACTCTGTCCTGTAAACAGCTTAATTTTGGAGACTGGAGAACAGTAAAACAGTAAAAAATAGCCGGGTTTGCACATTTAATTTATAATATAATAGCCTTACCCCTGTACATTTTACTTTTCCTGTTAACAACAGAGTCGTGCCGGTCATCTATCTGAATCCGTTCTCGAGAACAGACAGACAAACAGATGCCAGTGGATGTTTATAAGTCTGCAATTTGAAAATTACAGCCCAATGATATAAAATGCTACCAGTAGTTCATGGAAGCATATACAATGATAAAATGCTATGGGTAATCCAGGGAAGTACAGTACCTGCAAATATAAAGTGATACGGGCAGTTCATGGAAGACTTTCCATAAATAACATGGAAAATCAAATCTATACAAGCGTAATTATAAAATATTGGAGCAGTACAAGGAAGTATTTACATATATATTTATCACGCAATGCTAACAAATGGCAGAAATATCTTAATTTAAAAATTAAGTGAATTAGCACAGTATATTTACAATATTGAATCGTGAATATTAATGTAATTACTTGGCATTAAAATCTTAATTAAAGAATTAAATCCGTAAAGAACAAGCACTTAAAGCAACGATTTACAATCAATACAATTGCTAGACTGATCGATCTGTTCATCGATTAATTAATAAACTCCCATCGTTAAATCATGCAGTGAAGCTATCTGGAATTAATGCTTACAAATCTAACGAAATTTTAGTAGATTAATGTTGTTTCTCATTAAAATCGGTGGATGATGTAACTAAATTGACAGATTACCTTGTTCGTGTTGAAATCGAAAGAAATTTTTCTGAAATTTCAGTAGATTTTATTGTTGCTTGATCAAAATTGGCAGAAAGTCTACCGAAATTTTAGTAGATTTTATTGTTGCTTGATCAAAATTGGCAGAAAGTCTACCGAAATTTCAGTAGATTTTATTGTTGATTAATCAAAATTGGCAGAAAGTCTACCGAAATTTCAGTAGATTTTATTGTTGATTAATCAAAATTGGCAGAAAGTCTACCGAAACTTCAGTAAATTTTGTTGTTGCTTAATTAAAATCGGTAGAAAGTCTACTGAAATGTCGTTGTATTTTGAAGTTTTCTATTAAAATTCCTCACGTTTTCTAATGAAATTTTCCTACGTTCGTTTTATTTCCTTTTAAATCTGAAAACTAAGAGATTTTTTATTCAAACCTTCAGGAAAATCTACTGAAATTCCGAGTTTTTTTATTGCGGTTTACTAAAATAAAATTACAAAATTTCTGTAAAATTCGTAAGATTTCACTGTTTGTGCTTGAAATACGAAAAAAACGACAAAGAATTTCCAAAATTTTAACATTTCAATTAAAAACAAACGAAAAATTCTACTGAAATTTCGTTAGAATCCGTGTAAACCGAAAAAAATAAACAAAATCTTTCTTAATATTTCATAAATAAGAAACAAAAAGAGAATAGCATAACAATTGATCTTGCAAAGAATAATTTCCACCCTCCCCATCTCCGACAATTTCCTTCATTCTGTTCCTCAGAGATTTATTGAAACAGAAAGGAAATTCCAAACGGCAAATTAACTTTTTTTTCAAAAAATGAAAAAAAATAAATACATTTTTTCCCCACACAAATATACAAACTTTTTGATTTTCCTTCCTTTGTATACAGTAATTGAAAATTGTAGAATTTTCTTTGTTAATAAATGCCAACAGAATTTCAATTTCTAGATTGATTCTGAACAAATTTAATTTCCCTCCCCTCCCGGAAATTTCTTTAAAAAAAAAAGGAAAAATGATCGATTCTACGGAATTATATTTATTGCCGGGATATTTCCCTAATGTAGTATATTATATTTGAAAATATAACTTTGTTTAAAGAATTTTTTCTTTTATATTATCAAGTAAAATGTCATTTCCCTTTAGGGAAATTTCGTGTAAATGGCACGTAACTTATATTTTCTTCAAAATAGAATAGATTCTATAACAGATTGTTTTATTTAATATATTTTTTAATATAATAAAACTTGAAACAATTTTCCAGAATTATAAATATTCCTATTTCCTTTATCGTTAAGATTTCCCTAAAGGTGAAGAAAATTTCCCTAAAGGGACATTTACTAAACCTTTAGGGAAATCTTAGGGTATTAGCATATTAGGAATTAAATTTGTTAAAAAAAAGAAAAAAATCGTTGAATTCGTTTATAAATTTTGTTTTAAGTTCGAATAAAAATCGCTTTTATGAATAATTGAAAATGAAATTTACCTAAGCAGAGAGTTTTTCTATGTTTTTTTTTTTCATTATTAAAACGATTTTTCTTGTCAGGTGTCAGGGAAAAAATTATATTAATATTGCTTTTTAAAATATTGCATGGTGTTTTTACTTGGCAATATAAATTTCCTATTGAAATTAATTGATCTCTGATGACGTAGGGAAAAAAATGTTAAGCGGGGAGAAAGTAAACATTTATCTTAAAGATATTTATTTAAAAAACCACTTTAAAAAAGAAAGAAATTTTACTAATAATACAAAAATATTAGGGATGCTTTACTATTTTTACTCTATTAGGGATTTTTTCGTTGCTTTTTACAATATAAGATTTTAGGGGAAAAACTCTTTCATATTTTTAAGATATTAGGAAAGTTTTATCATTTCAATGTGTTGTATAATATTAAAATATCCCAAATGTATTTATATTTAGAAAAATTTTGTTTTATACAGTACCTAACAGAATTTTTCGTGTTTTTTCATGTTTAGGGAATTTTCCCTAATTTTAGAATAATGGGAAATTTTAGGGTATTTAGGATTCAGGTATGAAGTATTAAAGAATTTTTCGTATTATTAGAGTCCATGAAGAATGTGAAAAATCCCTTAAATTCCCTAATAAACATATATACTTCCCTAGAAATACAGAAATTCCCTAAATGCCAGAAATTTCCCTAAAAATTTTTAATTTCCCCAACAAATACATAATATCTTCTAGAAATGCAAAAATTCCCTAAGAATTTTCTAAAAAGTTTGCAAAAATCTTCCGAAATTCCTAATGTAATTAATTTCTGTGTAGAAGAAAATAATTTTATTATTTTTGCGGTTTATTCGGCTAATTTTAAGAATGTGGCAATGGGGGAAAAAAACTTAATGTAGCCGACCTCACTTGAAAATTTATTTAATGTAATTTTTCAAAATTAGAAAACAAAAACTTTTCTCGCAAATAAATTCAATAAAATATCTCACTTTAAAAAAATCCAAAGTGAAGGAACGGGAGAAGGAAATGCGTAACAGCATAACGATTTTTGATCTGCAGACAATTACGAAAGTAATCTTCGACATTAAAATAGGGCTGAAACAAAGGAAATTAATTAATTAATTTTATTAAACGTTTGATGAGAAATTTCGGGAGATCACCCGGAGAGATTTTTATTATTACGTTTCTTATGTCGTTACAAGTGAATTACTTTCAGAGCAGGGATTTAAAAATATTTGTGCTGATACCAACAGATTTTTTTTTCTTCTTTCTACCTCTTACCCTTTCCTTTAGGAAGAAAATAATTACGACAGCATTCTTTATTTAATTCAAGGCATTTCCCTCGTTAGAAAAGGTAGTAATTACAGATTTAAATTTTTACAGATAAGAGAGGAGAAGTAAGGGGGTAATCAAAAATTAGATTAATTCGAGGGTATCGAGTTTTAATTCGTGCTCCTAAAAATCTAAATTGATGAGTTCAGGGCTTACAGATGTTTAATTTAATTAAGGGATGTTATTTTTTTTAAATCCCATAAAGAAATCCGATAGAATGTTTAATTTGAAAATTATCCCCCTTCTGGCTCTCTCTCTCTGTATGTAATTCGTTAGATTTTAAAATAGATTATTTTTTTTTAAATTTCACCCTTCCTGCCCTTAATTTTATTATTAAAAACATGCTTTAGATTAAATAAAATATTAAAAATTCTTATTAAGTTGATGAATTTAAAGAAATATCCCTAAACAGGGAGTAATTTAATATATATAGATCGTGACAATAAGGGTATACCTAAGTGAAAAGAAAGTTGAAAAATTCCATATTTCTTTCATTCGTCCTTCCGTCTTTACCTATGAAATTATTCTCTTTTTGCATAAGGATATTCCTAATATTTTTGATTATTTTCTGTATATTTATTATATTATTATTCCGGATAATTCCATGATAAAGTAAAACTAACACCTCTCATAAAAATATTAGGTATATTTTTTCCTTAAATATTATATATTTATGATATTATAGACAGAATCTACCACTAAAATTTGTTGTTCCGTACATTCAGAAATTTCCCTAAATACAGGGAAATTTCTTACCAGCCTACAAATTATTCTCTATGTTTGTGAAGAATTTTCCCTATCTGACCTTGAAATTTTTATGGAATTAACACTTGGAGACAATTTTAGCAGAAAGTTTGGGAATGATTCCCTACGACAGGGAATAATCCCTAAACAGTAAATTCGATTTAAAAAATTTTGTTGTCAAATAGAAAAAAATCATAAAATAGGGAAAATTCCCTATTCCCCGCATGTAGGAAGAATTCTTACCAACCTACAGATTTTTCCCTATTTGTGCAGAAAATTTTTCACAACCTTGAAATTTTTATCGAAGGAATAGCGGGAGATAATTTCGGTAGGGTAGTTTTGGTGTGATTCCCTACGATAGGGAATTATCTCTAAACAGTAAATTCAATGGAAATTTCATTGTCGAACGGAATAAGCAATAAATAAATTCTTGTGAATGCTTCAACGGCTTAAATTTCCTTGAAGTGTTAATTGAATTGATAATTCAGGGATAAATTGTATTCAGCAACATCATCTTATTTTAATAACAGTTGAGTTGAATATAATTTAAATAAATCTTCAGCGGAATTTTGTTTAAGAAGGCGATAATGAATCCATTATGTAAAAATTTCAGTATTATTTTAACTACACATTCTTCTTCTTACCTGACGTCACAATAAAAAAGGGAAATAAATATTTACCTGGTCATTACGGTAACTTAATTAAATTCTCCTATTAAACTGCCTGTAAGTTGAGTAAACAAAGTAAACAGGATTGAAAAGCTTTTAATACGTGTTAAGCTACAATTCCACTTTTAAAAAATTACAATTACACGCTAGATAACGTTGTTAAGAATGGAATTTTTTACAGAAAAGGAGGTTTTTTTTATTATTTCGGGACTGAATACCGGTTAAACGGTGCTCTTTTAAAGGCAGTAAGCCACCTTACTGAGACAATAACAGATACGTGAAGCATGCCAAACATCAAACACTAAAAGAAATTCAGAAAAAATAACAATATTTTAACATTTAAGCACCGAATTGGCATTTAAAAGAGACGACACAAAAGCGGGGTAGTGGCAGGTCTCTTAATGGAGTTATCTACCAAATTACCCAGAGCGTATCACGTTTATTTATTGTTATTCCCCTCGGTTATGTCTCCATAATTAGGAAGAGCGATCGATCGCATCGATTGTCGGAGAGGGTGAACGTTTTTTGCATGCTAATCACGTGATCCCAAAGCCGAACGGGATCGTTTATTGAGGATGAGAGAAAATCGCGAGAACGTACGAGAGCCACGTTATCATTTAAAAATAAAGGACACTAAAGCCAGCTTAATGGCGCAATAAAAGGGTACGATTTGCATATATTTAAGGTGGCACGGCTTGAATTAAAACCGATGTTATCTCAATCACTAGAATTACCTGCGAGTTAAGAAATTATAGTAATTGCTGATCACTAATCGCACGATTTAAATTGCATACGTTTAGAATCACCGTGATTAATGCCATTACGGTAAGGGGGGTATTATTACGCAGTCATATTAATCTTATCGCGTGATGGTTGCAGCATAATTCCCCACGTGACCAGCAAGAATTTAAGTCTGCCCGTCATAAGGAATACGTATATATATATATATATCACTGTTGCAAGATGTTGTAATCATCTCTACAAGTTCTTACTCCCCTTCGAAGGTGGAGGGGAAGAAAGAGTAATACGGGAAGGAAGCTTCAGATGTGTCAAAGAAAAATCGAATACAGCACTAAAATATCCTGAGGTAATTCAAATATCACGCGGCTAGGATAAGAAAAGTAATAAAGTAGAAACCATAAAAGATGCACCACAGCGTATTAAATATTACAAATGATCAGTGAATAGAATATATATTCAAAACTCTGGACAGATACAGAACAAACAGTCGATACTGCAACCCTATCGATCTGGAGATTACACATTTCTTCCTTACTAGAGAAGTAATTCCAGTTTCTGTATAGTATATTCCTTTCACAGGAGGTAAATAAATAGCCAGTCTATTACGGAACTGAATATTTAAATCACGTGACGGCCACAAATCCGGGGGTGAGTAAATGGCGCATCGATCGGTTCAGTAAGAGTGATTTATATTCAGGTTTTCCCTATTTTTTTTCTACTTTCAGAGCTCGAGATGGCCCTGCTGTATAGATTTACGAGAATCAACGACAGATGCAACACGGGGATCTTCACGTTTATCGTGACCCGCTCGGTGACGCGTGATCAGCATCGTGACGTGACCACGAAAGACTTCACGTACAACTATCACAAGTGGGCGGTGACTTTTACCAGAACGGATAAACTAATGGGGGTGTTCCTGATCCTGAGAACACTCTCGCCGGGCAGCAAATGCCTAGTGGACTTCACTTTTACGCTGTTAAATCGGGAGCACTTCAGCAAGAACGAGAACTTCAGCGAAAAGCAAAAGAAGTTCACAGTCGATCAGGCCGTTCACGGTAACAACAAATGGGTGACGATGAGTGACCTGGTTGCACGGAGATTCACCGACGAGAATGGCGAATTTCTCATAGAGTTGACTCTCGGTAACGTCATCTCGACCTTCGAAACAGACATCAGGGTCTCGCACTTGCCCTTCAGCTCGCGCTCCAACAATCTCGAGAGCTCGTATTTCACGTTTGGTGGTTACGAATGGAACGTCACCATTCAGACCAAGAAGGACGATCCCGAATTCGGAAACAGGCCACGGGTTTTGCTGAACAGACTAACGGGTTTCGACCACCCCTGCCGCGTGCAATATCAGATGGTGCTGGGAGAGGGCGAGAGGAGAATGGATTCGGGTTTGGTGGATCAGATTTCCGATGTCAACGGGCAAATCAGGGGCTTCGGGTTGAGGTGCCAGCTGAACGATTTGATCAGGCGTGGCCATTTAAGGTTGCACGTCATCATGATCTGCGCCAACACGGTCAGCGAAGCCATGGTACCCACCAGATCGGTCGAGCCGGCCACCACGGCCAATTGCTACGACAGGGAAAAGCAGGGATGGTGCGTGGACGTGGACATGGAGGGAGAATTTCTCAAGTTAAAGCTGTTCTGTTCGGACTTGCATCTGGTGCCGCGTAGCCACCTGCGTTACGTTTCTTGGAACGCTTACGTCATGCGTCGCCACGCCAACAGTGCCACGATGGACAGCATACTTGTCATCTGCGCCCCACACTGGAGTTACTACGTACAAGACGGAATGGATATGGGCATTATAATGGAAACGGATATCCCCATTAAAGACGTAAGTACACCTTTTGTTAGTTTGTAGCAAAGTTGAATCGATTGGCAATTATTTTTAAACATAAGAGAACTGTGGAGTACTTAAGCGCGGGTAAACGTTCCACTTCACTACACAAACCCCAACGTTGCGTGACAGATAAAGTAAATATCGACTGACAGCTTAACGTACACGCTACTCTCCCCCCTTAAATTTTAACGCTGAAGATTATTGGGTTTCCTAAAGGATTGTTTGGTTAGGAGTTTGTAGATATCTCCAGAGCTGACACTCTACATACACAACGCGCACTACAGAGTACTTCAAAATGTATATCATTAAATTAGCTGCAGGGACGTAATTAAGTGTGCCATGTCAATTTTCGTCCTAATGTGAGAAGGTGCAGATGTTTGGCCAATCCCGAACGCTCGGACTGAAGTCACAATGCAGCAATACTTCTAAAACGTGTTGACGATAGCAAATTTTATTGATTTAACCTCATCTAGAGCTGAATTTCTATACACTTATCTGGATCTGCATGCCATACGGTTGAGGAACACGTGGCAAAATTTATTTTAAATTTCGATCTAGTAGTTTATTACGATCTTCTATGATGCAGCATCTTGTGGCACACAATAAATTCCACGCTGTTTCTCGTTTAGAGTTGCCAGCAGTTGGTTGCAACGTCTTGTGTTTAATCCCCCTAGAAGCGATAACAATATATCTTTCAATCTCTATCAGTCGCCATTCTACTCCTGGGAGTGATATACTCATTTACTCGCCTCTAGCAATCAGCCACAATGTGTTGAAGGTTTTATAAAACTTACTGTAATCGTCTCGTGTGGAACGAGTAAACTAAATACTAAACGGGAGCAACTTGCAATGTAGAAGCCATGTAAATTTCCCCCCAAAAAATCTAAGGCTTCTCGTCATAACGTTGTGTTTACAAGATTATTTTCGAGTGGAATTCCTCGCCGTATCATATCCTGACGTATTTTCAGAGCGAATTTAATTACAAATTTCTGTAATTCTACGTTAAAGTTTATGCAACTTCGACAGTTTAATCCTCTTGCGAATGACAGACCAACAAACAAGATATAAATATCCAGATCCTTCCTTACAGAACGAATTATTTTTTCTTATTTTAAAGGTTCTACTCGTTCTAGTTCGTGTTTTATATTGTTTCCAACAAAAGATTTTGGAGTCAAATTAACTTTTTATACAGAAGATAAGTTGGTCAAATTTCGAGCAGGAAAATATTCAGTAAAAGGTGCTTATTTCTACATAATTAAACGGGTAAACGAACGGAGAGGCATACAAATAAGCACAGAAGAACACAAAACCATATATCCAAACCCGTCCAAACTCTTTAGGATATACCCAAAGAGGAAGACTACGACAAATGCGCCTTGTGTAGGAAGAGAATACAACATAGAATTATCACGTTGTGTTTTTAAGTGTTACCTTTTGCATTTTTACTACCGAAGTTACACTCACATGCTTACATACACTTATACTCTTACACTCTTACGCACACCAAAAGGGTATAGGAAATACGAATAACAAACAGATAAAGACATAAAAAAACACACACAAACACAGATAAACACACCCAAAAGAAGGTAAACAGAAAGAGATAAACTTCGATCCACGCAAACACATTTTTCAAGTGTTTCTCACTGTATATACGAAATTTTCCTAAAAAATATATATTACGTAAAGAAAAATACACACATTTTCACGTCGTGCACACACGAAAAAAGAAAGAAAATTCACGATTTAACTTCGAACTTCCAGGCAAACTCTATTAAAGAAAGTTAAATCGATTTTCACTCTTTTAACCATTTAATTAACTAAAGGTAGAAACTGCAACTCTGAAGGGGAAGAGGGGAAAGGAAAAAAATCCCACACACAGGAAACCATGGAGAATTTTATAAACTAGACATTAAAATCATTGGAGCACGCAAAAACCTTCATATAAAAATTATGAAACGAATAAACACGGATTTATCCTTTGTTAGAGAAATTAATCCCACTTTTGTTCCGGGAAACAAAAGCTTAATCTACTTTTATCTGCAACTGCCGTTAGTAAACAATTAGTAACTGGAATCCTACAAGACAAACTACTTACATCCAGACACGCAGACGTTAATATGAATGAAAGTGTGGTCGAATTTATTATTGCAAAACGACAGTAATTCGATTAACGTTATCTCGCGGGAGCTAGCAAACTGTAGCAGACACGTGATTTAACTTTCGTTTCCTACACACTCGACGCACGTACACACTTAAAGATCATTATCACCTAATTCAATATCCCCTTTCAGAAGAGCTGACATTGTCGAGAATTTAGAGAAGTGATAGTGTTGTTAACAATGACGAGGCCGTAATACGAGGGTGAAGATTGAATGACGACCATCGAGGGTACTTTATAATGTAAAATTACAACGGTTGATGCTTATAGTGGTTTATTTTCCTTGCGTTTTATCGGGTTTTTTTTTTGGGGAAGTATGCTCAATATTGCGAGAGATTCGCCAACTGTTGTTCTCCGTGTAAATTCCAACAGCCTGTGACAAAACCCAGCAACTGTTGCTGCGTCAAAACTCCCAGAAATTGCGTCAAAACTCCCAACAATTGCGTCAAAACTCCCAACAATTGCGTCAAAACTCCCAACAATTGCGTCAAAACTCCCAACAATTGCGTCAAAACTCCCAACAATTGCGTCAAAACTCCCAACAATTGCGTCAAAACTCCCAACAATTGCGTCAAAACTCCCAACAATTGCGTCAAAACTCCCAACAATTGCGTCAAACCTCCCAACATATATTGACAAAGTTCGGCGCCAGTTTCTTGTTACGAAGAACCGAAGACTAGCGTCAGATGAAGATAAAACTTCAGAAAGGGCATTAACGACCCCAGTTTTCAGCCACGAAAACGCATAAAGCGACATCTTCTCTCTTCTAGTACCTTTAAATGACACCTCAAGCGAACACTTCACGAGTAATGACGCATCACAAGACAATTGTAAAGATTCTCCAGCTCCAAACTGTGCTAAATAAAAATCAATTTAGCCACGTGGGCTTTTTCACAGATGTTGACGAAATGGGAGAATTAATGGCCCATGCTAAAATTTTCAACGTCCATTAACACTACGGGCCTCCCAAACAGATTTCTCTTTCTTAATCATGATGTATTGTGATGATCTTGCATGCCACGGTGTGCACATTTATCTCGAAGCTGATTCTCGTGCTGCTTACACCAGTTATTCAATCAAATAGATATTCTAGACGAGGGGGAGAAAAATACCCCATTCCCCGGGGGCACTAAAACTAGAGAAACACGCGTAAACACTACAGAGAATGTCGATAAAGCCAGCAGAGTGCAGAGCAGATTAAAATTTTTCGAATGTCTCGCCTCAGCACGGTTTCTCAAGAAAATGCGGGGGGGGTGATTTTTCCTTGGAGGAATGAGAAATTTTAATGAAGCGTCACGTTCTTCCGGTGCTGACTGGGAAATTTTAGAAGATAATACGCAATTACAGCGTTACGTCATTACATAAACAGTTTGTTTACGTAATCAAATATTAAGATCCTTCCACCGGAAGCACTGTGAAGAAAGACAGAAAATAATCCATTAATGAAGACAATCGTAATTATAATGACGTGTTTCAATATAAAATTTAACAATTTTAATCATATTTTTAATGTATTTAATTTAAAATATATGCTCTCGATTTCAAATTAGTCGTGTCTTGCCCCTGTACATCATACTTTTCCTGATAACGACCGAGTCGTGCAGGTCATCTATATAACTCCGTTCTGGGGAGTGATTTTTGAATTGAAATCACGTGACTTCCGGTCCAAACTAGACGTTTATATACAATTAATCGGGGCCTCCTGCTCCTATCCTTTCCGAATCTTGTCTCGACTTTCATCTGCCTGATACCGTTCTCGAGATTAAGGAAGGACAGACAGCAGGCAAAATTGAATTCCGCCTTGGGGTTCAATAAAAAAGAAAAGAAAAGAATTCTGTTAGGAAGGAATCTTGCAAAGGAGTTACTTACAAGTGTAAAATATACGCAAACAGCGCTGCAAATTATTTTCAATAGAATTTTCTAGTGTTATTAATGAAATTCTGCGGGGTGGATTTTCTGCAGCTGCGTAAAGATTTCGTTGTAAAATATAAATATTTCTTCTAAACAGAATTCCCTCGCCGTGCCCTGGAGCGGAATTCGATTCTGCTTCCGGGATGGCAACAAAACTTTGTTGTTTATCGTAACAAGGAAGCAGCGCGAGTTAAATTGGTTTGATGGAAGGCGGCAGCACAACACATGGACGATCTGACAAAGAACGGTGCCTTACGGGAGGAGAAACTGGCTCTTATTTAAAGTGTTACACACGAGGATAACCGCGTGGTAGCTCGCGACAAACCAGTGCCCAGTGGTTTTTTTAATGGTGGCAGCTCGTTGGTGAGGCGCGAACCCAGTGGCGTAGCGAACATAACTAGCGCCCGACACTTTATTGGCGCTTCCCTCCCCCTCCAAAACACATATAATTTGTCTTGAAGACCATTTGGGCGCCCATCTGTGAGTGGCGCCCGGTGCAGATCGGCACCGGGCGCCCTTGCACCCCCTCGCTACGTCACTGCGCGAACTCGCGACAAACCAGTGCCCAGTTGTTTTATAGTGGTGGCCCTGCTGTAAAATGTCGATTCCTTTAATTTTCTCTCTTGCCAATTGTTGCTATGATAAATTACCACACTGTACATCGAGAATCTACATGTATATCGTATTTGCAATTATCCTCATTAATGGATAATTAAATTCTTTATGGTTTCTAACGTCATATCTTTCTTCACAGTACTTACGAGCGGAGAAAATCTAATTTTTTTATTCTGTAAGGAAACTATTTATATAATGGCAACGTTTAAATTGCATATTAGCTTCAAAAATTTCCCATGCATAAATTCTGTAACAAGATTTCCCTGTTCTTTTCCTTTAACCACGCGCGTCATGGCGATTAACTCGTTTTTTCCCCGTAGTTTCTAATGCGTCGTTACTAGGAAATTACTAAATTAAATTCGAATAAAACGATAAAAATTAACTTTTAAAATAGAATTTTCAACTGAAATCCATTTTGCAGCGCAATTTTCTGCAATAAATCATTAAAAGACACACGTCTCGCAGCACAATTCCGTAATCGCGCAATTAATAATAATAATAATAATAAAACAACGGAAAGAAACAGTTTTTGCACGTTTATAACAAAGAAAACACCCAGTTTTGCAGCACAGAATTTTATTCCTCCCGTGCAAATTATATAATAGTTAGGCCAATTTACGCTCTCGGAATGTAATTCGGGGAAAAGAGGGGGAGAAGGTTATTAGTATAAATTGCCTTTAATGTGTTCCACTCGTGCTTAAAGTAGCTTTATCTGAAGAAATATTGCACGTAAGAGTGGAGTTAACGTGCGAGATTTGTATCATTAACGAAACTGCTTCTTATTACGTTAATTTAACTCGATCTAAAACATTAACATCCACGTAACCCGGCTTTTTATTAGACACTACAGAAACAATTACTGCTTCATTACATTGATTGATCGTTACTGTGTGTTGATTCCCCGATAAACTCGTAAATTCGGTAACTAGCTCGAGGTCCACATCCGAAAATCCCAAGTGTTTACCCTAATTGTTCGAAGATAATGCGCGCCCGTCGCAAATTAAATCGAAAGTACTTTAATACAGCAAAGAAATTCCGGAAAAATTGTCCGTTGTTTTGAAAAATATCATGTTCGCATCAAAATCAGAAGAATTTCCATTACATTCGGTCGAATAACTCGACTCCATTCACGTCATATCACTAGTGAAACACTTGGTAGTGACGTGAATACAGTCGGGAATTTTCTATTGCAATTCCTTCGCGGTCAAAATACTTTACTGCATCATTCATATCAGTCAAATTACTACGCATTCGTGTTACATTCAAAAATATTCCGTTGCATTACAGTAAAAAATCGAACTTTATATCACAGTCAAAAATACGTACGCTGCTGCCACGTCACAGTCAAAATACTAAGCTGCTGCCACGTCACAGCCAAAATACTAAGCTGCTGCCACGTCACAGCCAAAATACTAAGCTGCTGCCACGTCACAGTTAAAATAGTAAGCTGCTGCCACGTCACAGCCAAAATACTAAGCTGCTGCCACGTCACAGCCAAAATACTAAGCTGCTGCCACGTCACAGCCAAAATACTAAGCTGCTGCCACGTCACAGCCAAAATACTAAGCTGCTGCCACGTCACAGTCAAAATACTAAGCTGCTGCCACGTCACAGTCCAAAATACTAAGCTGCTGCCACGTCACAGTCAAAATACTAAGTTGCTGCCACGTCACAGCCAAAATACTAAGTTGCTGCCACGTCACAGTCAAAATAACTCTACGGCTTTCACGTGAGAGTTTGGATCCTGCAATTACTCTGCCATTATAGTCAAAAAAAACTTTACTATATCTACATCTATTCATTTCCCTTATCCCATTATACAAAATTTAGAACAAGGCTACAAAACGTAGGCTAATGTACTTACACAGTATCAAAATTGCCCTATTTTTGCCACAAAAAAATCAACACTCCTAACCTTACTAAAAACCAATTATTCCTAATCTAATTGTGCATTCCAGATCAAAGAATCTTCCAACTTATACTTAGAGAGTAACGGAAATCTAACAGTCCATATCGAATGGCTGGAATCGATTCTACTCTTCAACTCTAGTTACCACAAGTACGATGACATATTCCACCTCCACTGTCACCAGATGAAGTAAGTTCACGTGCATTCGCGTGATGCCATTTATACCACCCTCCCGTAACCCGAATTATTTACGTTGCAGGAGAGAGATTTCCGCATTGCAGGCCGAAAACTACTACTTAGAGAGGCAACTGTTCAGTTACCAGAAGTCCATCTCCCTTGCTAACTCCAGGGGTCAAGCTTCAGAGGAACTGACTAACGAATACTACCCTGAGGGTCACCAACCGTACTACGACAGAAGCCTGTCGGAGGGCCAAAGTTTTTCGGAAACAGAATACGCCTGACACGATCCTTCACGTTGTAACACCTCAACTGCACTTGCACACTGATCCTCCAACTCCCTCCATGAAAGATTCTGTGATGTATTTTTTCGACTTGCAAACTTCTCTTTATGCATGAGGACCAGCCCAGATGTAAATTATCTTTTCGATGTATTTTAAAATATATATATATATATATTCTATATACCTGCAAATTTGGCAGGATTGGACGTCATCTCGCGAGTGTATTGTCGATATTTTTGGCTTTTAAATGGCCCATTTTACCCCCGAAATAACGCTTGTCTCCAGTAAATCCCGAGATTTATACACGAAAGATGGGAGTTCTTTTTCGAACCAGGGCTAGGCTCACCTGCTGTTTCAAATGAAAGCGTTGTAACGTTGTGATATAATCGATGTTGTTGTTTACGAAACCCGATCGCGAAAAAAAAATGAAAAAATGTTATGACAATTTAAAATTCTAAAGTGTTAAAAATTGCTTTGATGACATTTTTGTGGATAATAAATTCGTTTTAAACTTGTCGACAGTTTTCGAGCCAACGGCCAGACTTACAGACACCCTTCTGAGTTTTAAACTGCAGCGTGTGAAAGATAATTGAACGTGATTTATGACCAGGCGACACGTTGATTATCAAATCTGTCTGGTGCGGTGACGCGTCGTTAATCCTCCGATAATCAATCACCCATCGGTCTAGTTATAGAAAAAACAAAAATGGCTTCTAAATAATAATTTAGGGGAAGATTTTTATATGTGCGGTTGTTCAGAGGGCGAATAATGTGTTATTTGTCCTTCGTAAGTGTGATCTGCGTGCATTTCTATGTAAAAATTAATCAGTTTACACGATAAAAAGTGCGACAAGAGTCGCCGCAACTTGACGCGCGCAACTTCGCGCGTCGTCGCAACTTGGCGCGCGCTTCAGCCAAACGACTTAAATACGCCAAAAATCCGTGCAAGAAGTAATTTTCTGAGATTTTTTGGCCGAAGTTCATAGTAAAGTTCAAACTAGACGTTCACAAAGTATTAGCGTCCTGGTACGTGAAATATAGTACCAACTCCTACTGTATTTCACGATACTAGGCCATATTTATAACCTAATTTATATATAAAGTTTCATAACAGTATATTTTAAAAACAGAAGACAAAATGGTGAAAAGGAAAAGTAACCTATAAAACTTAAAAAAATTACTTTTAAAGAAAAGAGAATTTCGCCAAGAAAAAAAGAAATTTCGAGCACAATAAAAGAGATTTATCATCGTAAAAAGCATCACGAGCATCTGAAAACAACTTGGAAACTCCATCAAGATTGTCAAAGTTAGAGTTTTTCCTTCGTAAAATTTAATTGTACCAAGTGTTTCGTTTGTCTTGGTTTGTCTTATTCTTTTTTTTAAAAATATATTAGTTACGTTTAAACTCGTATGAGTAAAATAAATAAAAACGCTACGTGACAGGAAATTGTTCGAATCGTAGAGCTTGTTAGAAGCGAAAACAATTTTGGATCGAGTAATTTTAACTTCCACTGTGAAGTGTGATCTTTCTAGTCCAACTTTAAGGCTGTCAATGAAGAAATCTAGGGGATTTTCCCCCAAACTTCCCCCTCTAATAGTTCCTACACGTATAACTTAATGTCATTTTTAATATAAAAACATAGTCTTTCAGACTACGATTTCACGTGTTCAAAAAAGACAAATAGAACCTTTTCTATCTCCTGCCACCATACCCAGCTTCCAATAGCCCTGATCAACACCAATCCCTAGATTTTCCCTACTACTGATTCACTGGACCAAACTACACCGTATTACACCTGGCAAAGGGAGGTATGACCGTTCATAAACTCATTATAGCTGGCCAAGGAGAGTACGACCCTTTATAAACTCGTAAAGGTTCTTTACAAATGATCGTTTACGGGTTTAAGACCTCGCGTCGCTCGCCAAGTAGCGACACGACGTGTCGTGTCGTTACTTGGCGCGCGACAGCGCGATAAAATGTTTGCTAATTACCGCTATTTTTTAAAAAAAGAATTCTAGAAGAGTACATTCTTGATTTTAAATCATAAAAACCCTAAATCAAAGCCTCGAATCCCTGTAGGTAACGTTAAAACATGTAACACCTAAACCCACTCTGCGGCAAATCCGCTCCGTTACGCCAAACATCACTTACTGAATTTTGTAACACGTGCGCATCTACTCATTCGGTATAAAACCTGTATACAAGTTTACAGCCACTTAACTGAACTACACGTGTAACGCAGTTTCTATACTGATTTATAGCTTTATCCCGGCGATAAGGACACTAGACAAATCGTTTTTCACCCCCTTCCACTGATGGATCTCTTACATGTTCCTTCTAGTTGCGTGCTCTTAGAAGATTATCACTCCATCCCTCCTCTACTGATCATCAACATCATCATCACCATCATTGTGAATGTTTTCTGCAGATGATAGCGATAATACTTTCACAAAAGGTATATTTATACATCGTTACGCTGACTTTCTTCGCATCTAACCGGCGTAATTAATGTGATATTCCGAGTAATATAAACTCTCCGACTGTATTTATTTTTCTTCTTTCTCCTCTATTAACGTAACACGTTTCCTCTGTTTATCTTTCTCGATAAATTAATTATACGGGCGGAACCTTATCGTTACCCTCGACAGGAAGCGAGTAACATAACTCGCAAAAATAATTAAAACGTAATCTGTAACCCAAGCCAGAATGCGAATCGTTTTACATTAGAATTCTCCGATCGGGATGAAGTAGAACGCTGCCATTTTTCTAATTGTTACTATAGTAACGTGTTACGATTCCGGGAGGAGGACGGGAGCTCCCGTTCGGTAGTTACCGATCGTCACGGCCGCCAACGGCGTTTATTTTAGTAATTGTCGCGTTAGAGAGCAGAAACGACAACGGTTACGCCGTAACACTTCACGTCGTTTCCCGCCTAGAATTGCATTTATCGGAAAATCGATGAAATCGCAACCAACTTGCCATTAATAAACAAAACAAGAACAAGCGTTAGCTAACTAAAAAACGGCGCGGTGACGTCACTTATGAGTTTTTAAATATAAGTGACGTCACTTATGAGTTTTTTTTAAATCTGCGTGACGTCATTTACGTTTTTTCAAATTTACGTGATGTAATTTTTACTTATATACGACGTCACTTATGAGTTTTTAAATATAAGTGACGTCAGTTATGAGTTTTTACGAGGTAAATGTAAGTGACGTCACTTATGAGTTTTTAAATATAAGTGACGTCACTTATGAGTTTTTTTTAAATCTACGTGACGTCATTTGTGTTTTTTTCAAATTTATGTGATGTAATTTTTACTTATATACGACGTCACTTATGAGTTTTTAAATATAAGTGACGTCAGTTATGAGTTTTTACGAGGTAAATATAAGTGACGTCACTTATGAGTTTTTTTAAATACACCAAGGTGACGTCATTTGTGTTTTTAAAATATACGTAGTGTAAGTTATGAGTGTTTTAATTATTCGTGACGTCATTTATGAGTTTTTAAAAGGCAAAAAATTCATAAATGACGTCTTTGCGAGTTACTCTGAAGCAGAAACCTTTAAAACTTTACCGATTTTATAATGTTTTTTTATTATTATTTACAGTAGAAAGGATGAACTTTAAGGGTTTTAAATCGTTACAAATTTATCAAATAGTGATTTTTCGTGTCGATTCGACAGAGTTTTAGTCACGCTACCTTCAAAAACCACCCACAAATCCTATAAATTTAAGTGTTAATAACAATGCTCGCCGCAAGTTCCGCGAGTTTACTTGAAACGAAGTTACATTCTGCAGTTAATTAACTGGAAACGAGTAATTATTTAATAGAGAGACAGAAAAGTAAATTCTTCTCCGGAATTTTATTAATTAATTTAAAATGATTAAGATTTATAAATATTACTTTGTTTAATTAATCCTTGTTTTTAAATTAAATTAATAATGAATTCGCCGACGTTTGACGTCACGTAGTTCTTGAACATCTCTCGACTGCCGCTTCATCTTTCCCCGTGTCCTTCAACAATTGCTTTCGGGTTGTTACGTAACAATCATCACTTTTCATTTAATTATGAATTCATGTAGATTCTACTCCCCGACTGCGACGTAACAATCATTATTTTTGCATTTAATTGTGACCTCACAATAGTGTAACAACTGAGAGGAAACTTGATTGTGAAGCCACAATGGAGCGATTGTTATACGTCACACAATTGGGAAGGAATTTTTATTTTTTCAAATTCGATCTCTCTTCCAACTGTGACGCAACAATTATTCTTCGCTTTATTATGACTTCACAGTGACATTTCTCCTCAAATAATAGTGAAATTTTATACGCTTTACACGGGATTTAAAGTCTCGACAGTTCGTAACGTAACTTTTTGTCTCGATTTAACGCACGCAGCGTACAGTTTAGAGCAAATTAAACCCATTTACGCTATCAAAACTGCCAAATTATAGTCTTGTATGGCCGTGTGAGTAATTTAAGGATCGATACGACTTGCAGGATGAAACAAAATAAAATCTTGTAGTGTATTTTCATGCAAATTTTAATTCTTTCGTCACACTACTTCGATAATTTTTTTAAAAAATACCCCTTTGGAGCGTGTCTTACCTTATTTTAACCTTTATAAAAAGGCATTAGCGACAATTAATGACGTTCTACTTACGTTTCTGGACGTTGTCATCTAATAAAGAGCGTGTTTCCACACCGTTTTCACCTCGAAAAATTGCAATTACCCCTCGCAGCATTGACAATACCTTTCAAAAATTCCATATTTTAATTACCATAAATTAATATTTATTGTTTTTTAATTAGATTACCGTGTAACTTGTAAAGAGGCTTAGTAAAGAAGAATTTCCGCATACATTAATGGCAAATACAATTAAAATTAGGTATCCATTTTAAGAGTAAAGGCGGTAGCAATAATAAAATGAAAGAATATTTAAACAATAAATCTTCTAGTGCGTTGACTATCCAAAAGAAATATCTTGAGAACAGCCTGGAGAAGTCTCCTTGAAGTCTCCCCTCTAAATTAAACTCCTAAGGAGTTTAATTTAGAGGGGTTTCAAGTAGTTAGAAAGGACACTCTCCCTTCTAGAGTGTGCTCAATCTAATTTACATATCCTCCTCTAAACCATCTCGCTAAAGACTATATGGTAGCCCCCAAATTTAGGAAACGAGTCCTCTACTTTCTGTTATATGGAGTTATATCTCCTATTTATAAAATAATATACTCCAAATATTCTACATTCCAATCCAAATTCTGGACAGTCCACTACACTAAACCCTCGAGTTCAATTTATACTGCCCAGTGCAACCTTCCAAGACTAGGGCAGTGTCTTCTACATTCTTCTATACAAAAATTATATCACCCAATTTAGAAGGGCAATATTCCCAAATTTATAGGGGACATCCCTCTACACTGCAATCCAAATTGCACTAGACATTCCTCTACATTAAACACATGAGTTCAATTTATAGGCCTGCACAGAGCAATTTAGATAACCTCCAAATCTAGAGATGGTGTCTTCTATGTTCTGCTGTACGGAGGATTATATCCCCAAACTTAGAGAAAATCCCAATTTAGAGGTAGGGATCTCTCTGTGTCTCTTATAAATTAGATTCTTAGGAGTCCAATTACGAGGGGGCAAGATCCTCCCCTTGATCTAAATGCTAAGGAAGGCTTTACTGTACAAATCTTCCAAGTAAAGAGGACACAAAATTTAGTTTAAACAGTTCAATTTAACGTTACATGAAAGAATGTGACGTTACTCCTTGCAATTATTACCCTACTCGACCGAATTAATAGGAAAATTATGCATTTATTAAGTGCGAAAACCAGAATTAATACCCCCAAATTAGGCATTTATGGATTTCTTTCACTGCAAAGCTAAGACAGGAACGTTTAAAAGTATTGATTAATTGCAAATGAAGACAAAGAAGGGGGATGCCCATGAATATTAATGGAAACTTTGATTCGTGGCAGATTTACATACGTAACTTATTCACAAAAATTAAATTTCTTTGTATTTTTTTTGGCTTATTCAAAGATTAATCTCCATACCATCGACCCATCCGAGCGGAGCAATCCGTACTTTGTTCACGTTTAAGAAGCTTCTGTTGTGGTTCATAAATAATATGGAGCTTAAAAGTAAAGAAAGCAACGAGTTGAGTAACTTTCCCGGTAAAAAAAGTTAAAATCGCGTGTGGCGCCATCTGTTAGGAGATCTTATTTAAAATCTATATTATAAGATAGCAAAAGGCTGAATTTTGAGGTTAGAAACGAGTTTTATATAAATCTTCATTGAGTCTGATTACTAAACAGTGGAAGTTGTTGGTTGTGGGTTCGAGCGTGGCTAACGGGCAGGCCACGTGGATTTTTCAGGGTTACCTTTACGTTACGAACACCAAAATAGGGGGGACCAGTTTCCCATGGCATTCCCCACGGCAGATTGCCGTATACGAATAAAACCAAAGCAAAACAGACCCCACTCAAGATACGGCACGTGATCCCTCTCTATCTCCCTAACCCCTCGATCTTTAACTACTAAAATTTATGAGCATCGATGCCCCTGATACCCAAACTTCCTTGCAAAATTTCAGAAATTTTCGACAAAGGGTACGGGAGAAAATACCACCAACTCTCTTGAATTTCTCGACATTTCAAGATCCTCAGGGTTCAAAAGTGTAAAAACCTTGAGGGACAATTAATTTTTTGAGCGTTATACCCTGATGGGTCCCAGGCAAATCTAAATTAGGGGGCCTCACGCACAGTGTTGACTTCGAACATTTTTTTTCGGGGGAATTTTTGGGGGAAATCTACCAATATCCTCTGCGCTGTGCCATTCGCAATGTGGGGTCCCAAGATAGACCCCAAATTTTTCGATATTTTTACTATAGAAAATTGATTTGGGCCCCCCGTTGGCGGGGAGACCCCAAGGCAATTGCCCTTTTTTCCCGTAGGATAATGAGCCACTGTTGGACGATCGTTTTTACTTTAACCTCTGTCATATGTAACAGAGGGAAAGTAAAAAAAAGAATTATTTTGACTGTTAAATTTCCCTCTTTTCCTGTGTTGCATAAGTTATAAGAGGGAAAGAGGGAAGTTTAAGAGGCAAAGTAAACTTTTTTTTTTTTATCACTTTCCCGATGTTTGGCGATTTCCGAGTTTAATAACGATGCAGAAAACGGTGAAAGAGGAGGAGGATTTAGTTCTGTTCGACATTTTACAGAACGTTTTAAGTCTCCGATAATGGATGTCAGCGGGTAATAAAAATTGATAAATTGAAACGCGAAGTTGGAATGTGTTTTGGTCCCGGGCAGCACTCGAAAGGTATCTTCCGAGTTTGATAAATGCCAATGCATTCCGAAGAACTATTCGAAAATATTGGATAGAGATGCGATAAAGGTGATATAAACCTGCACCCGGTGAAGTATTACCCACACTACTAAAATGCAATTATCTGCTTATGTCTCGGTGTTACTCCTATCGATTTAATTCGCTAAAAGTTCGATTTTGGGCGTGATTATGGGCTAAATGTGCAGCCCTACGTGCTAAATATGCTGCATGTATTTAGTAGGTCGTGCGCCAAATTTCAAAACTTCAATAAATACGAGAAGAAAACCGTAGAAAGACACATATCGAGCCGAAGGAGGGACGAGGAGAAAAACAAGTTATTTCTTTCTTTAGAATCCGACAGCAGCTTTCTTTATAAAGTGACATAACCTAAAGCCACGCTCCACTCGTCGATAAATCTTCAAAGTTTTCATTTCGACTTGGCATTTTCAGTTTATGGCACACCATAAGAGAGTAAAGCACGGTCGGACGTGTGTGTGTTGTTTACCCATTTCGGCGGTCGAACGTACGTGAAAGTAGATACGCACGACCTCAATTTTAAACAGAAGACACTCCCCGGTATCACTTAATACCCATGTAAATCTGGACAGATGAACAGACAGACGTCCAGGAGAAACAAAACAGTACACCAGTCTGGCGGGAGCCACACTCCAACAAAACCGATCGAAACTGCTGACAAGAACGTATCTGATGTTATTATCTGCAGCAATCACCCCAGCAATAACTCGATAATGCATTGCAAACGTTCCCGAAATCGCCTACGCGCGTGTTGAAGCCGACTTGATGGATCTCGGACCCTTCTGCCACTAAAACAATACATCCGATACACAGAGGACGGAGGGAAAAAACCACTGTTAAATCTCAAGACACCTCTGGGCTCGGGGGGTGGAAATCGAATTTCGATGAACCAATTCTATCTATTTTTTATCATCTCGCTGCACGCGCGCACCTGTGGAGTGAGTCTGGATGCCGGTTCGATGCCAGGTTTCGATCGCCGATAAGTAATCTCCACTCGACTGTTTAATTCGTGGATCCAGTTGGCCCACTGCCACCGAACCGAGTCGAGAAACCAATGGAAAAAGCGCACTTAAAATCATTTTAAATCCTCCTTGGTGCTCGTGTGTTAATAAATTCACGCTATTGTTCATTATTTCAGGATTTCCTCGCTTATAACGAATCCTCTACCGAAGAATTGTTATTATTTATAACAAAGCATAACTTCTTTATGAATGATACACGCAAGCAAAACATCTTACATCCTTTATGAGCCTTACATTATCAATATTCATTTAGCGCTGACGTAGCCTCCATATAACGTCAATTGTCTTGGAGCTCGCAACTCTATAAAACACAAAAAATGTCATTTTATTAACATATTAATACGAGCTTGCAGCTTATTATAAACAAGCGCTATACGCGCGAATCGGAGAAGAATTACTAATGCGTTATAACGAGGTGATGATACACGAATCCCGTTGTTTACATCGCTTTAAAATGCATAATTAATCAGCGTATAAAGCGGGTTAGGCTGCGGAGTAATCCACAAAGGGAGAGGGAATCGATCCCGGATCCCACTGTCCATACCAAGAAACACTAAATAATTAATTTCCCCGTAGATTAAACTCGTAAAAGTGCCAACTTAAGTTTGCTTATCTTTCGCAATTAATTTTGGACTGTCAATTTTTTTTATCTTACTTTTTCCTCCTCTTTCTCCCTCTATACTTCGATTGGTAAGAGTTTCATTACTGCATGAAGTGGATATATCAGGTGTTAGACAGCAAACAATGTTTTAACAGAAGCTATTCGAGCGTGAGTGCAGCCTGTTGGCTCTTCTGCCTACCGAAAAATTGTCCCAGGAAACTTAAAAATCCCGCATTTAACGCCGTACTGAAATTAGGAATCGTTTCTGAATAAGAATTACCCTTTCATATCCCCGAAAACAGCGAAAAACGGAGCGCAGAAATCGGGATTTAAAGATAGAAATCTCGTAATTACGAATTAACGGTGCAGAAATCTTCGCTTGAAAAAGTTTGTGTGTAATTATGATAGAAAAATTTTTATTAGAAAAAAAACTCCCCAATTTTTTCCCTCCGGGATGCTTTTTTTAACGGGAAAAGTCAGAATTTTTCTATAAAACAACAACTTTTTAAACTGAGTTTTATGTCAAGCCATTAGAAAATTAAAACGGGGAAAAAGTTAAAAAATTATGAATTTAATTTTTAAAATGAAAAAAAAAATGCTTATATAATTTATAAACAAGAATTTTCAAGGAATTAAAGAATATTCGAACAAAAAAAAAACTCAAAACCTTCTGAAAATTTGTATTTTTACGCGAAAAAACAATCAAAACAGACTAAAAGAAAAAAATTCAGATGCTCTCACCAGTTAGGGAAATGTAGGGATAATCAGGGAATAATTCCCAGATTAATCCTGAGTTTTCCCTAAAAAAACGCTCAACGTAAAGAAAATTGGCTTCCTTCCAAGTTCAACAATGAGAAATCAAGCAAAAAACAAAACAAATAATAATCACTTTCAACAATCATCGGTTACAAACTCGCATTGTGACGCAATTGGCAATGACGTCGCGCGCCGCCAGCAGCGACTCCTAGAGGGTGTAAAGTAAACAAAAACTATAGGAAGCCCAATCAACGGATGAGCCCCTGCAACGTTGGCTTCTGTTTGTGAACAAGCCGTTAATGGAGGAGTTCGTATTACATAATAATAAAGTAAAATTTCTGTCCTGGCCAAAACGTGTTCCGCTTAAACCGGAGCTCGAGCTGCCATCTGCTTTACAGAAACTCAACTAATCGTAACAAATTAAATTTCTATGTCGGAATGACAAATTTAATAAAGTAATACCTTAATTTCAATTAGTTTTGTCAGATATTCTCTTACGTTTTCGGCATACCTGAAGGACCTCTCCGAAAAGAATTTGACCTTAAATATATTATATAGAAAGGTTTTTGACAGCTGCTGTCGCTATTTATCTATCAGAAAATTCATTAACTCGACTCTACGCTTCCTCATAAACGTTAGGAAACTTCTTAGGAATGCGGGGATAAGTTGTTTCGTTTATAACGAAATTAATTCAACGGTATTGTTAAACTGCGGGTTATTTAATAGCCTGGAAAAAGTGAAAATTATATACTGCAATGTACAATTTTACTATGTAATTACCAAATGAAGGGATTCGACGATTAGTTTGGGATTAAAATGGGATTATTTTCAAAGTTTCCTTTATTGTCTTATTGTAATACGGGCGTATCGATTGGAGTTTTGATAGCAATTGTCTGTAAGGTACAGATTGCATGCAATTTAGAGATTTCTCTTCATTTCTACGCATTGCATTAAATCTAGAAATTCTAAATTACTCTTCTTCTGAACATTTACTCACTAGGATTTTCCATTTACAAATTGGGAGTTAAATTAATCAAACATTTCACTTTCTTTTTTTGCAAACTGTTTTGCATAAATTCTACATTACTTCTTTCCTTAAACAGCAAAATGTCTCCCTCCTTTCTACTTCCCCGGGTGTTATATATAACGGGGGAAAATATAGCAAATCTTGGTGTGAATAAATGACCCCTAAGGGTCGAGAAATGCAAAAAATCGGTGTTTTCTGTATATACGGATCTGGGGGCACGATTTTCTTCCCCACTTTGAAGCTTAATAATTCCTGTGCCTTCTGTCGAAAATTTCTGAAATTTTGCAGGAAAGTTTGTGTATTAGGGTCATTGATGCTGTTCAATTTTGGTGGTTAAAGGTGGAGGGGTTGGTGAGATAGAAGGGATCACGTGTCTTATCTCGAGCGGGATTCTAAATTAATAAAGATTTTACTCGTTATTAGCATTTATAGTGTTTTATAAAACTTGTCCCTACCCTCAAAATTAAGCTTTTTTTGCCACTTTATAATAATTATTGAACGTTAATAAAATCGCTTAAAAGATGGCGCCACACGCGATTTGCCGGAAAAGTTATGCAACTCTACTGAAATTTTTTTCCCCGGAGAGAATTGCGATGAATTAAAAATATCCTGGATAAACAAGCGTTAAATTTTTTACCGGTGCGACATTAATTTTAACTTTTTTCCTGCATAAAGAAATTAAGAATTTACTAAATTAATTACTTGAAATCGTTGCAATATTTAAAACGCGAAGTAATTAGAAAAATAATTAGAAATGTCTGGCATAAATTAAAAAGTCGTTAACAATAAAATTCCATCAGAATTGATCATAACGACTGAATCTTTCTGACAATAATAATGAAAAATATATTATGTAGAAGCAATTAAAATTAGCAATAACTTTGTGCTACCATTTAATTACAAATTTACAAACCTCTTAAAGATATCCTAATTAAGATAATATTGTAAATTATCAGTTCTCCTCTTCCTCATACAAAGTATGAGGAAAAGAAAAACAGTTCCTTTGCTTTCCTCTTCCTTTGCATGAGGAAAACTCCATTTTGTATGAAGAAAAAGAATGGAGGAGCAGGAGGAGGAGGAAAGCAATTATCAGGTTTCCTCATACAGAGTAAGGTAACAGCAAAAGAAATGAGTAATAATCAAGTAATTGACTTTAAAATAATTAAAAACACCACAGTAACATACCCAATATCTATATTTAAATATATAAATGATTAATCTAGCGGAAAATAAATATTATAAATGGATTCTGAGCGGTGTTATTAATATCTGAGACAATAAATTAATCGATTATACCACTTTAATCTTTCAGAACACAATAAATTTAAGTTTATACATGATTTATAAAACATTTTCACAATGTTATAAGTGAATTTCAGTGTAAAATTTATATATTTTATTCACATTCAGACATTATAGTGAGTTTAAAGTGTATAAAATGGCTTGCATAGTACAATAAATCTGTATCTATAATTTCATAGAAAGCATATAATAAAGAGAATGTGTTTTTATTATAGAATTTACACAGCAGAAGACCGCTTTCTGCAATTCTCGAAAGCATTAAGGTTAATATAAGCGGCCAAATCTACTTTCTAGAGCTAAAAAGTTTACAAAAATCTAGAATAAACAATGTTGTATCTTAAATAAGTAGGAGAATAAGTTAAATTTTAAATCCTACAAAAAATTCTGGAGTGAAAGAACAGTTTAGAGGTAAAAAAAAAAGGGGAAAAAATAAAAATGAATGCCATAAAAGAAACTCAATGCTGTTCAAAGAAATGAAAATAATTCAAAAAGTTCTAAAGTGGAAAAAGTCTATAGTGCAGGGAATAAAATGGAGAATCGAAAGATAAAATATCTGTTGTGAAGAATTCAAAATAAATGAAGCGCGGAAGGAAATTTTATAAATTTTACCACACGCCCTCCCAGCCTTACACCCCAACAGTAAATAATTAATTTTAATTATTCGCTGCTACTAAAAAAAATAATGAATTAAACCACATTAAAACTGAATCGCCAGACATTTTTGTGTAGTAAAAAGAGACAATTCGGAGCATACGATAGCAAAATACTTAGAAATTCAAGTGGATAAATATATACTAGAGTAAAAAAAAAAATTAAGAGCAGACAATTCTTTAGAATAAATGTAGAGAAATGGTTAGAAGGATGACAGAGATCAATGGAAGTTGAAAGAAAAAAAGACTCGACATCACATTTACAACTAAATTTTGTTACAATGTCTTTCTAGATATTTCTGAATTACTTTTAAAAAACTCAAGAATGATGATAAATAATTCTTTGATCTGGTAAAGTAAGTTATTCAGTTTTTGGGGGGGGGATTCTCGTGCCATTTTATAACTCATTTCTAGTATCGAATGCTGTGTGGGGAATTTCTTCAATCTTTTATACACCGTTCCTTTACATTGTTTCCTTCAATTTTTATAAATTCTCTCTCCTTCTATCAGCTTCCTAGTATATTTTTCTTTGTTTTTCAATTCATTTCTTTCTATTTTAAAATTAAACGAAGTAAAAACACAATTTTATCCCTCCGACTGACTTTTATATTTTTACGGGTTGATTAAATTTATAAATTTAAATAATCTTATAAAAACTCTTTTACGTGCATTTTTCTCTCATTCTTCTAGCAAATTTTCTTCTCTTGTGTTTCTTAATTTTATTATTTTTCTTTAAAAGAAGCGCCTCTTCAAATATTCATAAATTGGTACACACTTTACATTAAAGGTTGTAAGATAAATAAAATAAAGTATGGCTATTTTAAAGTAACCAAAGAATGTTTAATATATGAGGAATCCAGCTTCAGCTCATCCTTAAATTATCTATACTTTTACATCCTTGAATTAAAAGCGGTTGCGCTTTTACTTCCTAGTCTTAGATTAGCTGGATTCTACGTCCTTGCTGTGCTTCTACATCTTTACATTAGAGAGGTCGCGGCCGTCGTTTTCAGCCCGAAACGTGAACGTCGGACGTTGAGCACCGCCATCTGGTAATTCTAGAAGGTTGATAATGGCGTTCGTTACGTCTAGAATGGCGAGTAGAAGATCGGTTTAAACTTCTTCAATTTTTGCGTTTGGGGTTAAAATTATGACGTATTTTATTAAAATGATGATTATTTAAGCATTTACGAATAACATTGTAAAGAAACAGACGATTTTAATCTAGAAATTATTTAATTATTCAATTTTTTTGCAAGTTATGTGAAGTGCCTATAGAATTTACATATATTTGTCTTCATAATAGCTTATCATAATTCTGTAGGAGTAGGTTTATTTTTTCACAGCATCTTCTACCATCAACCATCAACAGCGTAATACATTCGTAAATTTTCTATAAATATTATCCTGAGCTGCTTTCGGATTTACATAAGCCACTACTTCCCTCCACAAAAGTATGAGGTAGTACTATGGTACGGTAAGAGACATGACGCTAATTAAAAATAATTATTTAGTGTTATTAAACATCCTATAAATACTTTAAAATAGTTTAATTTGTTTATTTACCTTCGCTGGTAACATTCCTCGTTAAACGTTTACGCTATTTTTCAACAATATCCCATGAGTCAGACGTGAACATCGCGCACTGACTCATGGGATATTGTTGTGAACGTGCGCGGCAACGTATTTTACTTCGAGTTTAAACCTCAAACGTGTACTTGTGCTTGCCGTACAAGTTTAACGTTTAAACTTCGGCCGCAATCTCTCTATTAGAGCAGCTGTGCTTCTACATCCTTAAATTAGACTTGCCATGCTTCTACATCCTTCAATTACACTTTCTATGCTTCTAAATCTTTGCATTACACTTGCTGTGCTTCTACATCCTTGCATTAGGGTACCTGAACTTTTACTTCCATGCCTTCTAGTAACAGTACTTTTGCGTCAATTTTTACAACCTTCTCATTAGGATATTTTTGCTTGTTTATACTTCTATTATGTTTCTCTACTCTTGGTTTTGCCTACTTTCCTTGTTTTTTCAGTTAACCAGTCCTCTTCTCGTTTATTTATACTTACCTTTCAGTTCGAATTTTATTTACTTTGCTTAACTTTTGCTGCTCAGATTCCACTAATAATCAAAAAACGACGACCAATTTTAAATTTAGACAACCGAAAACAAAAGTAACGCCTCAAATCAAATAACTGTGAGGGCAAAAAGTTTGAATTTTTAGAATCCGTGACGTCATCGAACCAAACTTCGTAAATTGAAGCCAAAAAAAAAAAAAGAACGGAGTGATTTAAAGCTAAAAATCGATAAAATTCTCTTACAAAACCCCTCGAATCTTTCAATTGGATTAAATAACTTTCAATGTAACGAAAATAAAACTTTTGAATGTTCCAATAATGAGATACTTGGCAAGATCGTAGGGGGGAAAACACTCCGGATAATTTGTTACCGTGGCAACGCGGTACTATTAAAAATGGAATATTTAAAATCTCTGAATTATCATACGCAATTTTTAAAAATAAAAATAAATACATTAAATAATTTCTTACAACATAAAATAATTAATATAAATGTTTAAAAAGTTTCCAGTTTAAATAAATAATGACAGTTTAGAAAGAACACCGAAGATGACTCTGGAACAGGGTTCATTAGGAAGTCCGATAATTATCAATTACACTACGATATAAAATTCAAATAAAACGAAACATTAAAAGGAATAATTTTGTTGAATTATGACAAAAATCTCAATTTAAGAAAATATTTAAATTTAAAATCACTACACTACCTCGAAGAATAAAAAAATTTGCGTATGGCGCCATCTGTTATGAGATTTTGTTATAAAAACTTTCCATACTTTTAATTATTATAAAACGAAAAATGGCTTAATTTTCAGGGTAGAAATGAGTTTTATAAAAAGCTTTAAATGCTAACAAGAAAAATCTTCATTAAGTCCGACCCCACGCGAGATATGACACGTGACAGCCTTTATCTTTCCAACCCCTCGACCTTTCCGAACCAAACTTTAATACCAGCAACGCCCGTTATTCATAAGTTACCGTGCCAAATTTCGTTACTTAATCTTCCCCCCATCCTGAGATATTAAAGAAAATAGATGCCGACACACACAAACACCAACAGGAATTTTTCCCGTTCTTTTGGGGTTCACGGGATCTCACAACAACGAGATTTGAAAAAACCCGGTGGGGAGGAGGGTAAAATTTGACAAAATTACAATACAGTACTTTCCCGTGTTACGTCATGGCAACCAATAAAGTAAAATTTACGCTTGTTCGTTTAGTTCAGCTACTGCGCATGTTTATGTCAATTTGACGTCATTTTCGGACTCGTTTATTACAAAACTGTAGAGATGACGTCAAATTGACGTCTTTCTGGACTTTGTGGACGAAATAAACGGACTATGGTGAACTTTAACACGTCGCTATCCAAAAACTCTCCATAGATGAAATAAATTAGCATAAAATGTTAATTTATGATTATCTTATTTAATAATTTGTTAAAATAAACTCGAATGTAATTCGTTACCTTAGCAACTAACAAACAAAATGTCGCAAGTGACGTCACCGTTTCCTTTATAGTTCCCTTCAACGTCCTTAATAATATATCTCTTGTTTGATTCGATTTTTACGTCACTTTTATGACGTATTTTCAATTTTAAATAAGGAAAGTTGAAAAGTGACATCAAACAGACATTAATTTGACGCAATTCTCCAGCGAAACGAATGAAATGACGTCATCGTCCATCGAAATCTTCGACTATAATCGTTATTTCAATATAAACCGTATAATCCTCGCGTCATTCCCAAACCGAAGCGAATTATTTAAAGGGTCCCGAAACAGAATAAGAAATTTATTTAACATCTATTAAAACTTTCATCCATTCGGCGCCAATAATAGCCTACTAAATCAAAGATGGTAGCTATAACGTCAAACGATTCAAAATCGGTAACCATGGTAACAAAATGGCCATCGCCATCGTGATTTATTTATACATATTTTTAATCAAGATTTTTCGCATTAATTTGTGATGTTGATTTAAAATGACCACGCTGATTACTTATTCAATTAATTCGAAACTAGCGTGCGATGGTGAAAACTTGGCGACAAGCAATTAAAATCTTGTAACCATAGCAACCGCAACATCATCGCTTCATAAATCAACTTTATAAAAATCGTTTCCACATTATTATTTTTAAAAGATAAATTATAATTAAATATTAATTTCTGATTATTTTATTTAATTGTTTGTAAATATAAATCTGAATTTAATTCGTTACCATAGCAACTAACAAACGATATGTCAAACTGTTAAACAATTCATAGCTCTAATTTCGTATGCGCCATTTATTAATAAAAATTAATTAATTCGTTGCCGATATGTTTGTTATTAGTAAATGTTCGTCTTATTTTAAAACGTAATAAACAATGATTTAATTATTCAAATTCTGTAATTAATTTGTTACGAGTGTGTCATACGTTAGCCGCCATATTGGTAGTACTTCTACTAACTTGGAAACGACTCATTTAATTAATATCTAACATTAAGCATGTGTTCATTGATGAAAATCAGATATATATTATTTATTTTGCATTATTTCTCTTCTATACATATATTTTTAATCAAGAATGGTGATGTCATATCATTCATTCATTCAAGAAAATGCATCCTCGGGAAGAGGGGGAATATAGGTGTTTTCTCGCATATTTACGGGTTAATGTATATTAAAATGTGTTGTATTTCAATACATATTAAATACAGTATATGATTCATATGCTTTTAATAATGCAGCATTACAAAACATGTCTGACATTACCATACAACAGTTTAATCAATTTTTTCTCTGTCAGGAGGAGCAACTCTGTTTTGTCACGTGATTGGTAACCTTACATCATTTTCCCTTAAAGTCCCATCTGATTAACTCTACCTTTCCTCAAAACAGCGGCAATCTTTCTTTAACATGTTGGCAGGCATCCTATGACTGTGCCACAAGTCCCTCTCGGAATCCGCCATCTTGAAAAATTACAGACTTATTTAAGTGCATTTCGGGTGACAGGTACGGTGCCGTAATTGAATAAGTGTACTTCATCAGTCTTGGCATGAAATTATGTAACTTTATGCCAAGATTCGCCAACCTGCACTTATTACTTTTCCCCGCCTTTTGCCCGAATATAAAAACCTTCGTTTGTGTCTATGGACAGGCTGTTTTATCGTGTTTGCTACTGATTTTAATGGCAAACGAAATGTCTTTTACCCTGAATTTAGTCACCCCAACCTATTTTCTTGGAAATAATTTTGGTATCATTGTTTTCCTTGTTTAATCCTGAGTCGAATGATGTTTCATAGGTTACAAGAGTAAAAATCGAACATGTATCTCACCAGGAAGGGTTTGAATCTAAAGCTAGTGTATAGTATGGGAAATGCCTCAATCGAAAGTGAGTGCGTACACTAGGCATTATACACGAAATTAAATATACGACCTGACAAATTGAGAGTAACAGATTCTATGGGTTTCAACAGAACAAAATTCTGGAATGAATCCTGGTGCCACAAAGAGACAAAGGGTTTGGGCGCGTTTTTTTATGCAGCGCTCGAGAAGCGCTGTACAGCTAATCCTCTGGAACCCGTTTCTAAATGGCCAACGCTGCTCGTGACGTCATTTCGCTACACTTTCGCTGCATAAAAAACGCGCTCTTTTAAACATGAAAGTAAGAGAGTCAATCATGGCAATCAAACTACTTCAGTGTGAAAAGAGTAAACCCAAAATGCTCTTACAACTACAAGTTTGAAGACAAAATGAAGTATGCGTGAGTTACTAGCCAGAGACGACCATCCTGTTTACTACCAGTTCAAACACAAGGACTATACAAGTCGCTGCTGCCGATATTAAAAGACAAGAGAAAGGATTTGTAAAACTAATGTCATTTCAAAGGAGTTCCAGGCATGATATGAGCATTACAGATTCAACTATTGGTGGAGATGTTGTTAACGCAGAAGACAAATGCAAATTTAAATATTGTTGTTTGTATTAATGTCACTAAGAGCGCAGACAGCACTGTGGGACAGAACCCAGGATATCCCGAATGGACCACACCTTAAAATTTTGAGATTTTGCCCTTAAACAATGCCCATAATTTGACGACTGTAGATGAGCATGGGGGAAGGTCGTGTAGTATGGGACAGATACGTTGCGGGTTGTATGGGACAAAAATGAGATTTGTATGAGACAGAAGTGTTACAGGTTGTATCGGAAACAGTTTAAGGTTGATTAGAATTATATTCTGACGAAATGTTTTTGTTTTGTGAGACAATATGGGTAAACTACGGCAGAAAAAGGAAAGAAAAGAGAAAAAGAAAGAATCTATGCAGCTAAGAGAAAACTGCTGGGGGAAAATCGTCTAAATAAAGAGACAAAGAAAGAAAACAGTAAATATAACTAAATCAGTTCAAGAAAAGAAAGAAGACCAAGAGACTCACTGCATCATGTGGTGAAACCTTTGAAAAAGACTGGATTCAGTGCAGGATTTCTGAAGGTTGAGATCACGAAAATTGCGCCGATCTTGAAGGAAACAATCTATTTTACGGATGTGATGTTTGTATTACCAAAAAAAAAGTAAACACAGAATGCATTTGTCATTAAAACGAATTGTTATTTCTCATTTATACCACATTTTTTATCATGTATTCACTTAATTTTACGATCTGTAATTTGTACTTTTATAAATTTCTCAATAATAACTCTGCCTAATAATAAAAAGTTGCTTGTGAAACCAAAAGTAATTTTCTTTAACAGGGGGCAGTGTTTTGAATACCGCTAGTTCATTTTCAAAACTTGTAATATTTAATTTTATAATTTTATAAATGAATCTGAAATCTCTACGTAGCATCAACAACTCCTAAAAAAATATATAATAAATGTCTTCTGATTGGTTAAAAAGCAGTCAAAAGTAACAATTAGAAAAGTGTAATGTTTTAAACACCAAAGGAACCGAATTCTTATTGGGCTGAGGCTAAATACTTAGCAATTTGGCAGTAAGCAGACTGCCATCTCTTGTCAAATATAATTAATTAATTAATTTAAATTTTAGAACATTGCAATTTTATTTAGCCAAAAATTAGCCAAACGATACTCTTATTTCCTTTAATGGATTTTAATGATTTATACACGTATATATATATATAAATTGCTTTAATCTATGATAAATACACTTTAAATATATAAAATAGAAGTTGTACAGTGTACAGTACTGTACATAACGTTATGACGCCATTAAAAATTATTTAATTTGGCAGAATGTAAAATTTTAATTGTCTGTATAAAACTTTTCTATTAGCTAATTTCAAAAAATTTCCTTTATCTAAAACAAAAACATTACATTACAAACACGCTTTAATGGATAATGTAAGTGTAAGAAGGGAAGTAAACAAACCAATAGCATAATCCGTTTCATATAAAACGGATTATACCATTGGTTTGCTTAATGTTTAAATATTTAAATTTCCCGTCTCCAAAACAACGTAATCGAATATATCAAAACTCCAAATTGCTTTTAAGTAAAAATAAACAAACGAAAAAGTATAAATACACCTTATACATAAAGCATCAAAAGCTTAATAAATAAATAAATATATTTTCAATTTGGCGCCTGCACGTGTAACGTACGTGCTGAATAATTAAATATTTTTAACGTCACCACCTTCTTCGTCGTATTTTTCGTATAAAGTATGGATGGATATAATTTAATAATCGCTAAAAATAATTAAAATAATCGCATTTACACGATTTTAAATTAAAATTAAATCATATTTACGTAATAGGTTCGTTCGGTAAATACGGCGGATTACTATGGCAATGTTACAAACAATTTCAATCCCGCATCAAAAGTAAGTTCTTGTATGATTTTAAATTAAAACATTCTTTTACACATAAATATTTAAACCGAGTTTTATTGACGTTTTTTATATTTAATGAGCATTAACAATTTAATCAACGCTTTAATAATAAAAGTTTAAAAATCTCGAGCTTCCGTTGCTTTAGTAACGCGAGTGCGGGATTATTATGTAATTTTAATTCAATTTTATTAATTTAAACAGATGTTTTTCAATCATAATCTTAAAAAATCAAATAAATAATGTTTATTTCAATATTTTCCTGGTAAATTTATTAAAGATAAACAACGGTTTGCATAAACAATGTCCCCAAAAATTAATTTAATGCTCTAAAACCACAATAATAATAGTGAACTCTAATTGGCTGGCAGCGATGACGAAATTTGAAAATTTTTCGATTACGGTGTAACTGACGTAATCGGCAACACGTGCGCGATTCGAACAGCGGGGAGAATTATGAAAAAAAGAACACGAAGAAGAACGATAATGTATTCTTTAACCTATTCGAAGAAATATAGCGAAGGCCAGTCATTGTTATCGATGCGTTTCCCTCAGAAATTATGGAAGATCGTCAACGAGTGCCAGACGGGTGCCATCAGCTGGAGCCATCAGGGCGATTCCATCATCCTGGATTACCCAAAATTTCAGGAGGAATACCTGGAGAGCAATGTCGACATCTTTAAAACTAGCAACATAACTAGTTTCATCCGGCAGCTCAATCTTTACGGTTTCCGCAAGGTGAACCACTACAACAGGGAGTCGTCCAAGAGGATGGGCCAACAGGATTTTCACGAATTTCGCAACGAGTGGTTCCTGCGTGGACGTCACGACCTCCTGTCCAAGGTCTCGAGAAAGCCCTCCAATATCAAGCCTAGATTGGGTTATAAGAAGAGGAGTGGTAACACTTCTAGGATTGCCAAGTGCCAGGTAAGGTTCTATTTCGGGGTGAGGTTTTTTTTGAATTTATGCCTCGAAATTCGGTATTGTCAATGTAACTTGAGTGAGGTGTTGTCTTGTGGATACAGGTTCAGAAAATCCTGTCTGCGGTATACCGCTCGGTCACCCGTGAAGGAGGCTAGAAAACTTGGCAGAAAAGGAAGGTCTTCGGCTTCCTTTAGAATGTCCCAGTGGTATATCGCAGAGAAAGAGGATTTTCTGAACCTCTATTCAAGTCACATCACCTCACTCTAGTAGTACGGACAAATGCCCAATTTCCTGCCTCCACAAACCTGTTTCCGGTTACTCCAGTTAGCAGAAAAGATTACTGGGAATGGGTTCGGAAGGCCTGAAGGCTCTAAAAAAAGCTCAAAGTCCTACCTTTTCTTCCAATGGAGTAATTGGAAAGAAAAATTGTAGGCTCTTCTGCCTCTTTTATATATTTTTAATATGTAAAAGAGGCTTGCAGCCTTCATTCTGCATATAACAAATACTCCAGGGATAATTTTGAAAAGGAGATTCAAATAGGTAAGTTTATAAGAATGGCCTCAAAAGGCCATTCTTATAGACCTTTGGCTCAGATCTCAAGCTGTAAGGGGTTTGAAATTTTGTACATATGTTAATATTGTTTCGTTGTGGAAACTGCAATACAACCTGCAAATTGCTTGAACAGAGTTGTGGACAAATTAGGCTCACCTCTAGTAAACACCACCTTAGGTGTGTGCCAAAATAGTTTCTTCATTCAATAAACTAAAATCACATATGTGGCACATAAAAGTAGAATATAATTGCAATTTAGGAAAATTATTAGGGTCAGTCCACAGACTGTGCTTTGAAAACTACTGATCTAAAACAGACTCGTGAAACGGTAGAGCAAAGGAGCAGGATTCAAGAACCGTTCGGAACTCTTTGGGAATTTGTTGACATATACCAGAGACCACGAATCGTTAGAAACACAAGTTTACAAGGCTTCAAACTGGATTTTATCGATCATTATAACAGTAATAGGAGGGATCGAGTTTGAAGATGGGTCAAAACATCTGGAGAAAATTATTAGAAAGGTCATTTTCATTTTTACAATTTTGTCAACAGTGAGCCACTATTATTCTAGACAGAAAGAGTCTAGTAGTCACAACACAACCAAGGTGTGCAGTCCCAAATCCTTGGAGATTAGCCTCCTTGTGTATTTATATAAATGTTTCATAAAAGGCTTTTAAAGAAACGTGTGCTTTGGACCATACAAAGAATTTGCCATTATGGGGGTGTAAAATTCCTGGTTCACCAATCACAAAGTGGTGTGTTAAGCAAGTGATACCTGCCAAAAAAATAACTGTATATACTTATCTATTTACAGATGGCTCTTCAAGCGGCTTTGCACCGTCAGCACATCATTTTGCAGAATAAATACGGTCGGCCTTCCACTAGAATTTCGGCTTCGAAGAGCATCGAGACCCACAAGAAGTCCAGCACCCACTACTTGTGGAATGTTCGAGGAAACAACCGGAATGGCATCCAGCGGCGTCCTCCGGAAGTACCGCAAACGAAAGAGGAATCTGGAGTGAGTGTTAACTGGGAAGAAGAAAAGGTCATAGACATCTTGAGTCAGGAAGAAATAAAATCCTCCGGAAGTTCAATGGGTTCCGTCATGGACGTGAACCATCTTCTCGATCCAAACATTTCGCCGTGGGTCTATCACTCTTGCGAGTCCGAGCTAACAAATTTGGAAGAGTCGTTTGCACTGGAATCTGTTTTCAGCCACATGGATAAAACTCTGAGCGAAAAGATTTATCACTTTCTGATGACAGAAGAAGAAAACAAGCAATGCCCACCTAACAACATAGATTCCTTCAAGACCAAGCGGTCCTCTCCATCTAGGGCACCTCTCGCAGTGATCGACCAAAACACTTGTTACGCATCAATTCCGAATGCGATCCATTCCTGTTCGCACCATTTTCCCAATGTAACCAACTGGGAAACGATGCCGACCAGAAGCGAAAACACGGTGGAGCAGTACATTCTGAATCCCGTCATGGATGCCCCGCTCTATGATTTCGAAATCTACGACAACCACACTTACCTTCAGTTATTCCCAATAGAATAAAATATTTTATTTTATATATTGATATATAAATGTTGCAAGTTGCCAGCATGTATTATATTGTTAACATATATACAAATATTTATTTATTTTATGAATTTCTATATTGGAAATTACGGATGATTTCGTACGTCAAATGCATTCTTTTGTGCTCGCGAGCGACGTTTACGCATGTTATAAATATAATCAAAGATATTTATATACTGTATATCTACAAAATGTTATATTGTAAATAGTTATTATTCACATTGTACAAATATGTAAGAAAAAATATACAAAATGTTTTATTGTAAATAAATATTATTCATATTGTTGCTGTTAATGTAAAATACAAACTTAAAAAAAATATATGTATATACATAAATATATGCAATTTTAAGATAATTTTCAATAAAATTTGGAAATTAATTTTGTTGCAAAGTTTGAATTACTCACAGATGCAAGCATCCTTACAAAATGTACGAAATTATTCGTACGAATTGCCAAGAACCTTGCCGCAATAAACAGTCGCACTCACAGTTCTCCGATTTTGTCGGTGTCGCAATTTTTGGCCAAGCTTTGAGTTGTGCCCGAACCCGCAAGTCTCGACCGTCAAGCAACTGCAAAGACGAGTGTGCTTCGAATGTCATTACTTTGTGCGATGTTGAAGAATAGATTGCGACTAGACATAAAAAGATGGAATGTGTCGTATTGAAATTAACAAGATAATTTGGTGTTTGCATTTGGCAAAACCGACGAAAGAACAAATAGTTACTAACGGCAATGCATGCAATGCAAGAAGCTTCGAACTACAATTCAATGTCGGATCGGTGATTCCACGAGGTTAACATTGGTCGCGATCGGAGCTAATCTGGCCTCGAAAACAAGGCCAAATTTTGATCAACATACAAAGTTGCATGGGACAATAGACAAATATCGTTCGTTAGTTTCTTTTACATTTGCAGAATAGGCTATTCGTCATGAATTTGTTGTTTGTCGATGATGAAATTTGGGATCTCCTTGAGCATTAGGACAAGGGGACACATGTCCCAATGTACAGGCATCCATGGTTACTAACAGAATTTACAAAATTTTGGGTTTTTATTGCTAGCAGTACTTTGAGAAGAGTTTCATCACCATACCTCAAATCAATAGTAAATCTTCAACAATTAAAAGTTTTTTAAGGTGCATAGCGGATTGCACAGCTGGCTTACGATGTTGCCAATACTACCACAGGAAGACCGATTCAGAAAGGTCCAAATTATGACAATACACATAAAATTCATGAAAAGCACAAACAATGCATAACTATCTCAATAAACCCCAAACAAGATCAACAAAGGAGTATGATACAGTAGCGTGATTACAACACAAGATTAAGATTTGACGAGTGTTTTAATTTTTGTTACTTTTTAAGTAATTACAGTATATATTACTTATTAAGATGTGTGTTTATGTAAAATACATACATCTTCAATCATCAAAACATTATAATTTCTACACAAAAACATTTCGGGGCTAGAAAGTAACTGGTTCGTATACACTACAATTTGTATTCTGTTTGCAACACTTCTATAAAGTAATCCACTCATAAATTGGTCCAGATAAACTAGAATTGGCGATACTTTGTTCGTAAAAAATACAATATAGCCCAATCCAAAAGACAAATAAATTACGAAATTGTAATCCTTAAATACTATTTTTTATTGATAAATATACATTGTTTATGAATACACTATAGGAGAAATCACTGCTTGGAGGAGAGACACTGATTTACAACTTCCAACAGGTAGGAATTTTCCAGAGCGGCGGCAACCCTCTCCTTGTCTGCAAGCTGTTTGTTAACTGAAAAATTCCATGACGTTAAAGAAAAGAAAGAAATGCCGGGATAAGCAAATATATATAATACTCGAAACACTATGAAAATGAATTATAATTAAATTTATTGGCAATTTAAATTTGCTTAATCATGTAATAACAATAACAAATTTTTGTTTAATTCTTACTGCTGTATAGCCATTAAAAAAGCTTTCTAATGGGCAATTTTGGATCTGGTTGGCCAACCGAGTGGCAAAAGATGGGCCCGAAGTCAAAGTGAAAAATCCCCAGACTTCCCTGTGAAAATTTTGGAACAAACTAAGACTTTGCCCGGGGTCCCGAATGGCAGATGATGACTTCAGAGTTGGTAAGAAGGTCCAAGATGGTAAAATTAATTGATCAATAGAGGTGTTGCGTTTGAACCTAAAACTTTCCATGAAATGCAAACATTTTACTAACTTATGCGCAATTCTGCACACAAATGCATTGCATCTACTCAGTAAATGTACGTTAACACATCTAATGTTACGCAAACACAGTCTCACAAGTGTGTCTCTTCATTTATGGAAACTAGTAGCATCCCACAGTCTCTCTAATTTTACATGGAGTCACAGTTAATAACTATTTGATCCAAGGCATTTTAAAAAGCTTTTGAATCTCCTTAATAACTTATATTTAAAGTTTTTCAACATCAAATTTGCATATCAAACTGTGCATTAGCGATACATGCTTGTCAGTTTGGGAAACAAAAGAAATTAATAGTTTAAAAACACAAACCTGCATCTTCCGAAGCGTGGGTTCCGGGAGAAATGTACACGTCAACCTAAATGAATAATAAAAGTATTCGGTTTAATGAAATTACTAATGTTTTCTAATTAAAAATTGTCTTAAGATAGTCCAAACATAAGTTTGATTACTCTCAGTGCCAAACTCAGTGAACTCTATCTTCTACTATACAATATTTGGCATGAGTATCGATTTATACTATGCTGTAGATGCTATAATGGAAAATAGGAGATGAACGGAGAATTAAAGGATTTGCTGAAAACTGAGGAACGAGAAAAATATGGAAGTGGTGCCGATTAACAAATCAAGTCTCAAAATATGGGCACTCGAAGATGGTTACAAAAAGAATAGTTGAAGGAATAAAGAAGACATTTACGTAAGAATAGCTCAAACATACGAGACAAGATAGAAAATGATCTAAAGCCAGCTCCACACATTTCATATTTGCCGAATGCCAAATAATTGCCCACTCATCCCTTTGATTTGGCACAATATACCAGCAGGAAGTGAAAAATGGCAAATACCAAACAATAGTAACGGGTAAATCATCCGCACTACTCAGTACCGGCCAGATGTTTGAACAGATTTGCCAATACCAAATGTATGGAGCCAACTTAAGTGAGGATGTGGCAAGAGACCGATCGCAAAGCTGACCTCAAAAATGCTAAAAAGATGTATTTGAAATGTTTAAAAGTTAGCTGAAGTTCACATTACAGTAATTGGTTCCAAAATTACAAATTAATTTCTTCTGAATGACTGACTTAAAGTGCCTTATTCAAATATATCGAATCAAAAGTATTATCAAAAATTTGGACTTTTACTTTATTTGGGTTAAATATGCAGTATATCTACTCCAAACTGCATGTTGGTTTTAATTTACATGAAGCTTGCACTGTATCATCTACTACAACTTTATTTTTCATAATATGCTACATTTGTTTGAAAATAATTCTTAATAATTACTTACCTTAAATCTTTCGGGTAACGCCCTCAGCAGCTTCACCCTGATCGCCAACCCGATCAGCGTGGCCATACTACAGTGGGGTATTGTAGGCGTAAATTCTACCGTGACGCTATTATTTGCGTTGTCCACCTATGTTTGAATGTCATCAAGATTATAAAACAATCTTCTATGCATTACGAATCAAAACTTTTAGCCCTTACCTTCACTTTGCTTTCTTCTATGACGTTTAGTTCCTCTAAAGTTAATGGATGTTCCGGATCGTTTATGCCTCTTATCATATTTAAGGTGGATTAAGGTTTAAAACTGTAATCAGCTTGCATTAAGTAACTGTTATGCTTATACACTGGTCTAGCAACAAACGTTTCAACAAATGTATATATACAGTCTTCCAAAACGAATTTTACCATTTTAAATTATTGTAATTATGTTAATTATTATTTGAAAATGTCATAATCTACATTAAAACATTAAAAATTATCAAAGTTTCACATTTGCATCTTGTGTTGTATGGAAAATTCTTTCTACACTCAGTATGTCCATTGTCACTCCTCCCACAGCAACCACGATTCTGTGTTTCCTGCAGATTACTCATGTTACATAATGACAAACAATTCCATGTTTATGAATTGCAGAAAACAAAATACTTTCACTGTTGTGGAGTTGCCATTTTCATTTGTGATACTTCCAGAGGCAATAGACAACAGTACATTAAAATGCAGATGGGAGATGAAATTCGGACATTTACTCTATCGATTAGCATACGTCCCATAATTCTCGGAAAATAATTAACATAACTACGGTAATTTAAAATGGTACCTTCTTCTCGGAAGACACTGTAGAACATAGACATCTTCTAATTCAAACAGCACATCTGTATTTGGTAATTTATATTCTTTTTGTGTAGTAAATAACATCTAGCCTTCTACAATCAAATAATGCCATTGATAATGCATGTACATTTGTCCGGTACAGTATCTTATATGCAAATCCAGTACAAACTTTAGATGTAAGACAAGGGCACCCCAGGACAAGTATTGTGGAAAAAAAAGAAAGAATATAAAAGAAATTTTATTTTATTTGTAAATTCACTAAGCAATCATTCACAATTGTGCACCAACATACCCTCCCGAAATAAATAACTGCTAGTGCTATGATATAGTACATCCTGTGGGTGAAAAGAGAATTACAGAACAGTTTAAAATATGTAATTCTATGTCACTATAACCAAATAAAGCAACTAATACAGCACATATTTGTGTCTATGACCAAATAATATGCTTCTACATTCACTAACAAAGTATTTTCAATATTTTTCTAAGTGGAAACCCGACTTGATAATTTTTTCTTGTGTGGAACTACTACTACGTTATCAATGCAGAATTAGTACACATTTTAGTAATGCACATAAGTGTTATGGTGCCAGTTCAGTAGCCAGAAATAAATCACTGACTAGAGGGAAAAACTGAAAAATTGACTATTTCTTTTTTCAAGTAGCAGTATGCATATTAGATACAGTCCAAGTGTAAAAAATGTAACAGTAGTCTACGTTTAAGTGATGAAAGCAAATGCATTTATTATTTATAGAGGACTCGTATTGTCGATCGTGTAAGTAGAAATCTGTGCATAATTAGTCCATCTGTGAAAGATGGACTAATTACATATGGATTTCTATAATCGCGAGTAATCTGTATATATAACTACACACGGATCAGCAGGTTTACACAAGTCATTTTTACAGTAAGCATTATAAAACCCCATTCTCAGACACATAAGAATAACAGATTACCTCATTCATAGTGATGGAGAAAATTATCATGCAAAACTCCTTCTGGTAGTTGACCACGTAGCAAGGCATTGTCAGTTCTTTAAAAGATAACGAGGAATCTGCATTTTGAGTGCACATTTTTTAAAAATACCTGTTATTAAGCTCGCTTATCCTTTCACAGTTGCCATGTTTGCGAGGCTCTCGACGAAGGAAAACCCTGTCGTCGATCACCATAAACAATCGTGCAATCCAACGGTCGACTGCTTGGTGAATAGCCTGTGATTAAATTATTAAATTACGATTTTTTCATTAAAAGTTTAAAAACATTTTTCTCCACAACAAGTATAAAACAAACTTTTTCATATAAAAATTTTGCTTTTTGTGTTACCACACCTCGTAATAAAAAACATCAAAATCCAAAACAGCTTTAAACGGTCAACTACTGGTGCCATTACCATACTGCATACGTGGCACTAGTCATATAACAACTGCAGAAGTTAGGCCCTGCCCCACCAAAATTATCGAGTTTATAGCTTCGTCACCGAATATAGAAGGACCGAGGTAATGTGCCGACTCCGGAAGTACGAACCTAACCGAGCACTACTTAGCCACCTCGCAGCCTCCATAACTAAAGGACTGTGCGGCAGTGTCTGTAACTAGCCTTTTATGCACCCGGTGTGAGCATATGTAACTATGCCTCAAAACTTGGTCCAGGTCATTTCTGTGCCCCCCCAGGGTCTACGCCCTGTGCCTGGACACCACTAGCACCACTCCAGTTACGGCACTGCTGTGCGGTGCCACATGACGCTCGGCAATATATTTTCCGACACCCACAAAGGGTCGTCACGGCATCTGGTCAAAAACCACTGCGCTGATGCGACCTTAACTAAGTAACGTGTTTGCATGTGTCTCTATAACACGACTGGCAACATATATTTACCGTCTATAACAAAACATGTGTGTCTCTCTAATACAGTGACAGTGTTCCATAATCTTGTTTTTACTAGATCCTCTGTTATATGGAATTTCTAATTATTTTTCATTCCAATTATCCAATGGCAGAATAGTGTGAAGCCTCCTGCTCTGTGAAAACTAATATAATTTGGTAGGCCCAAAGGTAACCTTTGGGTAACTAGACAACATGCTGCATCCATACAAAAATTCCCTATATAGGGAATTTTTGTATGGATGCAGCATGTCTAATACACCAGAACTCAAGTAGGCCTAACTAAAACAGCATTTTCTACGAATATTCTAAAATAAAGGATATCAAATATTTCCCTAGAATCGAAATCGTCCGTTATACTTTCATCCTCTTCCTGTTTGGTCGTCTGTCTTTCCGTTAAAATGGAATAAATTAAAGGATTTGCGTTTTCTAGCAACTTGTTCAGCACCATTTTCTCGATCTACGACGTGCTACTGATATTTCGGTAGACTCACGAAATATCTTTCAATAAATCGCCATCGACGCAGAAATAATTAGAAAAATTTAATTAATTGTGTCAATTATTAATAAAATAAAGTGAAAATTTAATACATTACGGTTCGTTCTACCGATATTTCAGTATACTAACAAACATTTCAGTAGATTCGGGGAAAATTTATCATGTCGTCACCCTTTTGTTTAAATCACGTGATAGGCTAATTTCTATCTATCTAATCATTTTATAAACTTCAAAAATATAAAAGATTTAGAAGAAGAAACTGTTTTAATTTTATTTACAGTTAAGAATGTTTTAAACCAATTTTTTTATCTTTTAATAATTATATTTAAAAGATATTAATTATTAAAACACAAACGGCGCTGCGACAGCCGAGAAAAAGTTAAAAAGCGCCATCTACGTTTCGGGAGTAAAATTAAATTCATTCATAAGTTAACAAAAATTTAAATATATTTATATATTTTAAACGATTTTTTCCCTATAATTAAATTACAATTAATTTAAACATCATTACGCATCCGCTCATCTTCCAGAATACTTTACTAGACAATTATTGTTATAGTGATTTTTTTTAAATATAAAAATAACAGAAAAATCTTTGAGTATCTGAAAGATGCATCAGAACTTTGCATTAAATATTATTATTTACAAATAATTTAATTTAAAGTGTTATTTATTTTATAAAAAAGGGGAGAAATGATTAAGAGCGCCATCTGACGTAAACTTTAGAAAGTAAAAAGGTCGCCTGGTCTAGCTGGATGCCGGGTTTGGTCCTCGAAAGAAGCGTTAATTTGATGGGAAATAATCAATTTTAGCGAATCGATTAACGTATGGGCTTTTATTTAAGTATCTCCTGATGTTATAAAGGGTTTTTAGGGCAAAAAACATGGAAGACAGCTGGAAAATTGTTCAGGTTTGCTCCTTTTCTTTTTATTTTGACGTAAATCGCGCATCTGTAGCGTAAAAACGACAATTTTCTCATATTTAAGCGTCATATCGATGCAAAATCTCGTTTTCCTATTCAAAAATAACGTTTAAACTACAAAACGTGTTAATAAAACGACAAATTTTATTCGATAGTTACTTACGCAGCCACGCGATGTGCGCGGCGCGTCGCGTCGCGTCGTCAACCGTCATGGCATCTGGTTTATAAGTTACGGCAATTACAGTCGCGTCACTTCGCGTAGCTATTCGCTATGGCGCGGCGCGTCATAGCGAATAGCTACGGCGCGGCGCGTTATTGTGGAGTCTGCATTAACGCTGATGCTCCACGTGTGATGCATATTGTTATTAAAATTTCCTTTTAAAACATTAAAACATATCTTCAATTCGGTAACATTGCAGCTTGAAACACGACACAACAAATGGTCAGGCTTGCCAGATTTTCCAATGTCAAAATAGGACGGGAGCAGACGCGCCCTTTGCCCGTCCCGTTACAATTCAACATACTTAAATTTCACGCAACACAAGATTCAATAATTACCAGTAAAGAATAGTTGGCCACTGGACTCAAGGCTCGTGGTATCCCGTCCTTGCTCTTATTTGACGGGAGGGGTGCATAGGAGTAGGAAGGGAAAACTGACAGTTGCCGTGCTAGCATAGGATGACAAGGTTGAGCCACACTTGTTGCCTTAAAGTGTTTCCAAAAGTTTCTCTCCTCTGTATTTCCGGTAAATGTACGTAAATTTTGGTACCTTTCCTCTAACTGGGACATCGCTCGGAAATCGGGACTCTCTCGATCGAACCAAAATGTCTGGCAAGCCTACAAATGCTGTGCGAATTTCCATATTTGCCCATTCTGCTTAATGAGTTTATAACCTTGTCTTAATGTTCGGAGACCCTGAATTGGGCTAGCTCTTTTGAAAAGTTACTTGGCATCCTGTATCTTTTATGGTCGAGATTCGGAAGAAACCATGCATTGAAGTATATAATCTTCCGTACACAGAATTATGATTTAGCTCCGTACAAAATATATTGACTTCGTGTGTTACATTTACTGTTAAGAGTAGTCACGTGCTGTCATAAATGGGAAAGTTTCGGTATATTGCTACAAATGGTGGCCTGCCATTCTGCTGTCTTCGTACCAACATGCCACAACCTTCTCGTTTACGAATGCAAGGAGTATTGGAATGAAGTTTAGGTCTGCTCTAAACTTCGTTCCGAAATCTGTGTAAGAACTGTAAATAGGTTGGCTGAACGAATGTGGTCATCCATGTCGACGTGTGTTTCTTGCCTTCGAAACATACTTAAGACAACGGGTAGTCTCACGCAGTTAAATTGCTTCCGTATTTATTTCACTAATAGATGTCACTACTGATTTCCACTCGGCCCTTTTTAATTTCTGACTTCCTTTCTGTCAGGACCAAGTCACTGATCTGTATGACTTCCGAGATCATTACTTTGAAAGGAATCCGATAGAAGAAGCAAAAGATAAGCCCGATCGGCTGAAGGAAAAAGTAAAGAGTGCTTTAGAGACTCTAGAAAAGTATCGCGGTGAGTAATCAATACAACTGGTAAATTATCCGTAATGCTAAACGGTGTGTGCGGCGAGTGCAAAGACTTTGCATATAATAGATGAATTAGTTCAGATTTCTCCACTTTGTATTAAAAAACTTACTTTATTTTCGTAGCTTTCTGTGAAGAGAACAACAAAGCGCAGTTTCACATGCTGAAAGGTCAGATCTTGAATGTGGAGTCGGACTTCGACCAGGAAGCGCTCGAGTCTCTCTCCAAGTCCGTCAAACTCAATCCGAAATTGTTCGAAGCATGGAACCACTTGGGAGAGTGCTACTGGAAGAAGGGCGACGTCCAGGCGGCCCGAAACTGTTTCGAAGGAGCCCTAAAACACGTAATTTCTGTTCTTTTCTTCTGTTGGATTTTAGAGCCCTGCATCAAATTCTGTCTTGAAAATTTCAGTCAAAAAATAAAGTCTCGCTGCGTAACCTGTCCATGGTTCTGAGGCAGTTGGGCAACACTCCCCAGGAGAAGGCAGACAACATCCAGAGCGGAATCGACAAGGCCCGAGAGGCTGTGCAGATGGACGTGGAAGACGGAAAGTCTTGGTGTGAGTATCATTGTCTTCAACCGGTTTAAATGTACAATTAAAATCTTATTGTATATTTTAGATATTTTGGGTAATGCGTACTTAAGCTTCTTCTTCATTGCAAATCAAAATCCAAAGGTTTTAAAGCTTTGTATGGCCGCTTACGAGAAAGCGGTAAGTCTTTTTCTTAATTCTTGCAGCATCAATTTCTCAGCATAGTTAAACATGCCTATCAATGAAAATTATCACGTTGCAGTTTATGCAGTCTGAATATTGATTGCATAAGCAACACAAATTCCCATTGCATTGTTAGTTAGTACAATCTTATTTCTAAATTTAGCTCCGAGACCCCGTAAGTCGTTGCGATCCCTGCCTCCATTACAACCATGCTACAGTAAGTATGTAAGTTATTAAGATATATTTGTGAATTGCATGGGTTAAAGATTAGGTTTGGATTCTGAACGTCAACGTTTAACTCTCCTCGTAGGTTCTGAAATATGAAGAAGATTATCAGGGCGCAATAGACGGATTCGAGAAGGCAATCCAGTACGATCCACTATGGACGGATGTCCGAGACAGCCTTGAGAACTTTGTTGGTTACGTTCAACAAATCCAGGAAATGGTAACCAAAAAGGTAAATGGCTTTTGAAATTTATGACAATGCCAGAAATTCAAAAATTCGAAAAAATCCAAACTTTTTCAGGGTTGTCTTAAAACAAGAAGACTGCAAACGCTCTTAAAATCAATAAAAAAGCACCACTTGGGACCATATGCAGATAATGCTGTTGCAGAGGAGAAAGGAACGAAGTTCGAACAAATTAAATTAAATCAATTACAACCGGGAACAAATGGCGGCAAAGTGGTGATTGGAAAAGTCGTATGTAACGTAACGTGTTCCGACCCCGTGGCATTGTAATTGCTCCCTTTTTGTTCTCGAGTTTGAGACAAGTCTTTGTACATTGCTCACGCACATCTTTTTTTTTTTTTCTTTAAGCACGTTCTGCATGATTGACGACGAAGAGACCTGTTGCGCTGTGACGGTTTACAATCTGGCAGAAGGACGGGGCATGATCATCGGAGATTCCGTGGCCATTCCCGAACCAAACTTGAAAATAGTGAAAGTGAAACACAAAGAGAAGGTATGCGAGTTTGAAATTTTCTCACATATTCGATCGATAGATAACTCTCTTATTTTCAGGAATTCTGTTACAAGAGCATCAGAGTCGACACCCCGCTACGCCTGGTTGTAAACGGAAAACGGTTGACGGCAGATCAGCATGCACCTCCCAGACTGATGGTGACAGTGACCAGCGACTAAGAAAAAACTTCCTAACCACCGATACATAAATTTTGCATTTCTGCAGCTCTTTGGAATCTGTGCCAACCATGTTCGAAGAAACAAAAACAGGCAAAAGGAGAATGCGTTTATTCGTACAATTTTATAACTTTATACACAAGTATCTCTCACTAAACCGTAGATGCTCGAACGGTGTCGGTCTCCCCCGTTGGGATCTTCTCGGAAGCTTTGGGCAAGCCTGTCGTATTCTGGAAAAGTTAGCAAAAGTCCATTATAGTCACTTTTGTATATACCAAGTTATCGTACTTAATATACCAAGCCTCGTCATTGCATCGACAGACTCGATAATCTTATTAACGATGCAAAGCTTGGAGATTCTTCAGATGGTGCTAAGAATCTCTAAACTGCAGAATGACATTTTGCATAAGCTAAAAATGTACTTTTCTATTTAATAAAATATGGTAAAGCTAGGTATGTTCTGCATTTTTTCATATATTCCAAAATAAAAACCCAGTCGTCTGCCATTTGGAGGAGTGATAAACTAAACAAACACTGCATTGGCTAAAATTATCAATGATGAACGAAGGGGCGACAAAGGACCGTAACTGTGAAAACTTCTATTGGGTTGACATTTGTTTCATTTTTCTGTTTAATTAATTATTATTCTTCAAATGCCCAAACAAAGACTGGTTATTTGGTACAGCGGTCACCAACCTTTCAGACCTCAAATTTGAATCCCGCAGACCACTCATGAATTCTGTAAATGACACAAGCATCTATAGAATAAAAGTTCCATTTTACGACGACGCACTCGGAACCAATTACTGTGTGGTAACGAAACGACGAAAAACTAACGTTTTTGAACCCCCTTCTGGGCTCTGCATCAGGTTGTTAACTGTTCCAACATGGTTATTCATTTACGGAATAACCATCTTGGAACTGATTCATAACTCATTGTGTCCGGGGAGGCCAACTCGTTGCACATGCACGACATGGCTTTTAGTTAATTTTTTCAAACTTATAATCAAACATTATTCCATAAACAAATAACCATCTTGGAATGGTTAAGAACCTGATGCAGACCCGAAAAGGGGTTCGGAAACGTTCGTTGTTTCGTTACCACACCACTATTGGTTCCGAGTGCGTCGTTATCATTAATCCAGTGTGACGAGTAGTCATTTACTCTTTAGTTCCATTTTACTTTGTTATGAAATTCATTTGTTTAATTATTTTAATAAATTAGTGTGAAGTGAAGTTTGTTGCTGCTTGTTTGAAATAAGTTTATGGATTCTTGGATCTTTTCCACAAAGAATGACAATTGCACTTACATTATTTATTGATGTCATTTCAAGTTTGGGGGGATTTTTATTCAAATCTAAAACCAATGAGTGAGAAAAAGCAACCAAGCATTTTACATTTCTTTTGTAATATTTGAGTTGATCAATGTCCAAATTTCTCCATGGACCACCGGTTGGCGACCGCTGATTTAGTAGATCCCAAGCGGTGTAACTATTTTATATATCATGTATTAATACAAAGACACATTTCTAGCACTACGTAATCCAGTCGCCTTATCTTTAAAACACAATACTCAAAAAATAAAGTTAAGTAATTGTAACTACTCCACTATAAACGACCATTAAGTTAATAAATTCTTAGTCATTAAAAATATATATCGAATTTTCGTTCGATGTATTTCAATACATCTATGCACTTGACGGAAGTTACCTATATATCGATGTAGAATGTGTCCGTTCTCTATACGCTCCTACTCTAAATCCTTTGACCAATCTGCACTAAATTTTTCATAGTTATTCTCTAGGATGTTGTAGAAAATATAAGCTAGCATAAAATTTCAATGCCCCATTCCCTTCCTTTGATTTTATTTATCGGGAAGGGGTGTATCATATATATACCATATTTACTCACGTATAAGACGAGGTTTTTATTCATCTTTCGTTGCTTCAAAAATCTAGGTCGTCCGAGCAAAAACCTATACGCACGAGCAAAGGATTCTTTGCATTTTTGCAATAATTTTCGTGAACCGTGTACAGTTCGTGCTGCCATTACAGCAAGGTGCTATCGAAGTCGAGGCGAATGTCACTTTCAAAGAGATGGTCCAAAAATAGCTAGTCACTTAGCAATGATTATAAATTTAGTTATTTCGTATTTAAATTGGTATTTTTAACGAATATTTGAATATTCCAAATCATTAAAAATAAACTTTTTCCAGTCGTGCGCATTATAATCTTTTGGTTTTGCTACGTGGATATAAGGCCAGGAAAAGAATTCCTGAAGAGCCGAGAGCAAAGTCGTTCGGGAAATACTGTGTTTCAAATTCACTCGACAGATAAGAGGACAACGCTTTATGGAGCGAGAGTGAAAAGGAGGAGCGTCGTAACGAAGCTTTGGAGGGCGAGTCAGGGAACGTTCACTTTCAGAGCAATGTTTATTAAACTTAATTTTAAAAATTAGTTATGTAATTTACGGACGATGCCGTATACCGATTCCTATAATTCTTCAATGAAAACAAATACAATCTGAATTTAATTAATATACACTATAATTATATCATGACTGCACCACACATCTGCTAGTTTCTAAAAATTTCATTCAAGATAAACTTGCAATATGGAAAGTTAAGACTTGCAGGATTTGAATTTGGTGCCACTTTTTGTTGGAATGCTGCACCACCACTTTGCACACATGGCTGTGTCCTGTCAGCTTGTGAAATTCAAGACGGAGTGCTGTGCAGTTCGGCAATTCATGTGTACTGTGCATTTCTATGAAAATAAACTGGAAATGCAGTCACAGTGAATGGCGAACAATATTGTGATACGATCACCAACTTTTTATGTTTGGAACTCGACGATATTGGCAGGATAGTAACATGTCACGTGGCTCGTGAATTTTCAGATCACATTATATCCTGTCAGCCTTGTGACTCGACACCATTGGACTTCTTTCTTTTGGGGTATCTGAAAGAGAAAATGTAAGCCGACAGTCCGGAATCTACCGAACATCTGACAAGTCACAGGCAACACAGAGCTCAGTATTTTGAAGAACATCACCAAAAGATTAACAGTTTGCAAGAGAAGTAGAGACAGCCAGTTGCACGAAGTGTCTTCCACTCCTAATTTCCCATCCCTCAGAATTACATTGGTGTAATAAAAATCTAATTTTGAGATAAAATGAAGTGTTTATTAACAAAATAAATCCTGCAAGTCTTATTGAATTGCCCCATGTAAGTATAAAAGCGTAACGTAGGAATTAAAAATGTTAAATAGACAAATTATAAGTACAATTAAGATTATTATTGTAAAACAGTAAATGATCAGCGATTTAAATATAATTTATGTCAAAAACTTACCAGTTTTTTGGCCCTATCCACTAATGTTTTAAAAGCAAAACTATTCAACTGAAAATAAATAAATTATTATAAGTACTTTGTAGCCTGTATTCCATTTAAATTAGCTTCAAAACTTACCGGTAATTGCCTGGGCAATGCAACGCCTTGAAATCTGTAAATCAGACCTTCCGAAGTATCTAATTTGTGAACCTAAAAAGTATTTCAGTAAATATCGTGCTCGAAGTGCAATACCGAGACTGCAACCTACTCACGGAAGCTACGTCCACGAATCCGAGATGTTTGGTGGTGGAGATCATCGGCCCTGCAGATACATCAATGTGATTGTCCAACCTGTATGCCGTGACGGTGTTACCGTCTTTTGAATGTTCCGCTATGCTCAAGAGTTGATGTAATTTAAATCTGCCACAGAAATAATTTAATTAGCATAAATTGAATATAAAGTTATTATCGCAGACGATTAAAACAGATAACCTGTTATCTTCGAACATTTCCTCGGCAACGGATAAAGGTAGTTCTAATCTTTCAAATTTTATGTCCCTCATAGATAACTTTTGTAGCATTCCCTTTAATGTGCGGAGTTCATCCTAAAATTCACAATGCATTAGAATGATACACCATTGAAAGCAGTACCGACATTTCCTTTGCAAACTAATACTGACCGTTCGGGGCTCCCAGTCGTCGGTGCTCAAATTTACATCGTACACAAAACTTCCACTTCTTACTACATCAACAAAAAGTGTTGTTAAAGTCCAAGCCATATTGAATTGATGATAAGTTAACTTAAGTTTTATGCAGCATAATACAAATTTAAGTTGCAAAGTATTAACAGTCTGCAAGATCATTACAATTATTGATAGATCTGGTCCACAATGGAATAGAGTATAAAGAACGGAAGTAATGTTTTGACAGATACTATGCAGTAATACTGAATAACCTAAGGGTTTAATAACAATTACCATAAAACAGTTACAACACGAATAAATGTTAACTAGCTTGTTTGGCTTTGCAACAGCACAACAGATGCATTCTCAAAACTAACTGAGAATGTATGGCAGTATCTTGAAACATAGTAGTAAAGAAATCAATATTATGGGTCTGATCTTGGATCTCTATGAAAACAAAATACAGTAGACCTTTGTTATAGCACTGCTCACTGTACTGCGCACTCAGTTATAGTGCAGGCGATGTTCGCGACGCGATAAGCTCAAACAGGTTTATACAGGTCCGTGCGGCGTTAGTGAGTAGCGCATTTAATTGTTACTGCGTATTGAGTAATTTTGTATGTATTGAATTCCTGCATGTATTTTGAATAGTGTTTAATTACTGTATGCATGATGAGTAAAAGAAAAGCTTGACATTATCGCTAAAGTAAAGAGGTGAACCGCGTTACACCGCGCCGCTCGGTATAACGCAGTTCACCTTATAACGCGGATGTTGTTTCCCGCCTGACATGCGCGTTATATCGGGGGTCCACCGTACTGATCTGAGGGCAAAGGTTTTGGCTTGAACAAAGCAACTGTCAGAGCAATTAAGAGAAATGAGAATTCTGTACAAAAATCTATCATCCAAAAATCAAAACTTGGCTCAAACACATCACTGTACAGTAGAGATGCAGTCTTACAAAAAACAGATGATTTTTTAATGCTTTGGATTGACAAGTCGGTGCAAAAGCGGGTACCTGTGGTTGAAATTATTATAAAGCAAAAGGTGCTACGAATTTATTAAAAACTATGGAAATCAGAACCATCGACAAGTCTTCAAGCAAATCAAGGTAAAAAAAAAAAAAATTTCTATTAGTGAAGGATAGTTGACAGGAATTTTAAAATATGCATTTTACAATATTAAAATTAAAGGGGAAATTGCATCTGTAGTTGAAAATGCTGCTAAAGGCTTTCCAGAAACACTAGCTAAAATAATAAGAGAGTGGCTATGTTCCTGACCATCTCTCTCTGCATGCCATATCAGAAATCCTGACGTCGGCAAGCACCAGGCACAGGTTAATAAGTGGTTAGTAAGGCGCCAAGGTGTATCCTGCGGGAAGTTACAACCAGAGTGGTTCCCGTTGCCTTCTCTGGTGTGCGATGTTACATGAGGGGAAATGCCTTCCGGGAGGTCTTGTAAGGGAAACTGGCCACTATTCAGGTGTTAAACATGGAGAAACCCGGAAAACTCCACGTGGCCAGCCTGTCCGAGTGTGGCGCGAACCTGCGACCGAACTCCCAGTGTTTAGCGACAGAACCGCTCGGCCACTGGTGGGTCTAGATTTTCATCACTTACATGATTTTTTGAGAAACATGTCTTCAATGTAAGAAAAGACTTGAGTGTATTTACATCAAAAGGTTTACGATGTCACTACTGGTCATTCGAAATTTTAACTCTAAAAACACCAAAAGACATCTCTTAGGCATCTTTGTAGTGGTCCAGTTAAGTGGATCTTGATCAGAATCCTGAATTTCTTCTTATGGGGGCATCTCAAAATATTTGTTCACATACAATCACAGACTACCAGCAAGACCTAATAGTTGCCATGGATGCAGTCATCACAACCGTAACACCTACCAATGCTTCGAAGTGTACAAAGTATTATTCGTCGGGAAGCTGCTTGTTCCACACTAAGTGGAGGTCATTTTGAACATTTATTATAAAATAATGTAACCAGTTACAATACAAGTTAATAAACAACTTCTTTCTGAAGAGTTATTTCTAATTTCTCTTTTTATATCAGTAGTGATATCATAAATCTTTTGACCCGAATATCTCAGGAATGCCGCAACCAATCAAAAAATGGATAACATCACTTTTTTCCATTTGGTTTTTTAACAAGGAATCGTGCGGTCCATTCTGAATACCTTGAATACACAATGGACAGATATGCGTAATAGTAAAAGTATCAGCCTGGACTCTGGGTATTGGTTTCAAATACAGAATCTCAAATTTTCACAATGATTTGAACTAGTCACGTCTTGATCCTCACTATGTAACCACCCTCATTTTGAACATGAATCAACTAGAAAGAACCATAATAAAAATACCTTAGTGTTCATAGAATTATTTTAAAAAACGTATACAGTTTACAAGATTTTAAACCATTCAGTAAAATTTATTTCTTTGGATATGTGAATGAATTGAATCGGAGAACGGCGGTCGATACTCCTTTCACGTGCGTATGCTTGAAATGGCTACCACCACTGTCACACAATCTAGACTGCTAGATTGGTTGGGGTAGCCCCATTTCTCGGCTCACTTGATCATCTGATTTCACCACTTTAAAAAATTACTGTATGTAAGTATGTCAATGATTGCATTTACCTACGAAAGTGTCAGACATGAGGGCCACGTGTACAAGAAACGTAGATGCCATTAACAGTTTGATTCCTAACATGCCAGCTTGGACATGGTTCGAAATCACGTACAGACTAAACGTCGTATACAACATTAGGCGTACAAGTAGAAATGTACTGATTTAATCTAGCAAGTAACTTTTTCAGATGCACTTTCTATTACAACTGCCTATAGTACTATATTCGCATTTCTTTTCCCAAAATTAATCCACAAAACTAGGTTGATTTGACAAAAATACTCTGCATTGCAACATTATAGAGTTTGATATTGTTATTAATTCTCAAACGAACTTATGAATGTTACTTGATATTCCTTACCATCAGGTCTTGGCCAGCTATGCAACTGCACGTACACACTGTCTTTGAACGCCCTTTCGATAATCATACCAAGCATGAAACTGCAGCTTCTCCAAAAAGCCTAAGACCAAAAAAAAAAATTAACGTGTATAAAGACTCATTTTGATTAAATACGAATATTACAAGACTTACCTTGTTCACTTCGTGAGGATCTTCGATTTTAAAATGCAAAAAATCTAGCGTACAGTTGTCTTCTAACGGCCTGTGCATGTCCCACAACTCATTGTTAACAAGTGGAATAACAGATCTGATTCTCAACATTTCGTTAACATCTATAGAATGCACAATCGTTTAGAATAAAGAAAAGATAAATCTAATAGAAATAATAGGTTTAACAGTCTTACGCATGGTACAGTCGTAAGGCGTGGATATATTTTTATTCATCAGTAGAGTACATTCTTCTGGCACTCCGACATAGTTCACTTCTATTTTTTCTACTCTAGTTATCAGAGCCCGCTGCCGAGCCTTCTCCTTCTCGAATATCTTGTTTCGTTTTTCACGGACTTCTTCGTTAGTCAACGTAGAGAGATATTTCTGTCTAATCCCATCTAAAATATCTAAATTAGAAAAGAAAATTAATAAGATGTTATTGTCACTTAAAGTATTTGCTAAATTGCTAATGGCTTAACTTAAATTACTGATTTGTGATTAACTTTATTTCTAAAATAGCATATAAATTTTAAAATTTTAATTAAGGAAAGCAAACTATATTAAAACCAAATGATTACCGAATTTAAATCGGGCTACTTTACACTACTTTTAATAATTAAACACTGGGGAATTTGGTAATAGAGGTACGAATTAGGCACCATTCCCTTATTAAATTTAATAATTGTAATTAAATTAATATTTATTAAGTAATTTAGAATATTCTGGAAGAAAAGAATTGGAACAGAGTGAGACTCGAACCCGCAACTGCCACTTACTGCGTGCATGCATTGACAGTTGTGGGTTCAAGTCCCACTCTGGGCAGTGCAGCTTAATCTCTCACACTTCCCCAATTGGATCTTTGCTTTACACTCTATGCATGTGCACAGTATTACGATCATCAATAGCAGTCTATTTGGCGGTTCCCCATTTGCACTTTTCTGATCTAATCCAGTTACTGCTTGATAGCAGCTGTGTAGAATTGAATTTTAAATCTTTTTATTACCTGTAATCACTAATAGTGGAAAAATGTATACATATGATGCTGTATCCAAAATAAAAGTTATATTGTGCACCATAGAAATTGAAAATTGCACGGCTGGTAAAAGATTTACAGTTGAAAGAAAATTGCACGTCATTGGAGAGCCACGAAGGAAGTTATTTCAATGTAGAAAAGACAGAAAATCATTCCTGGGGCCTGAAAAGGAAGATATCCAATTGATGCAAATCATATATATGGAATCATTTTTATCTTTATTACTTTTTCCAATTTTAAACTCCTACTGTGGCTTAAATTTGAGGGCGACTTATATTCAAAGTAATACAGTATTAATATTAACTTTTCGTAAGTATCAGGCAGCTCAAGAGTGGGAACGTTGCAAAATTTTAGCAAAGATCTCAGAGAAACAGCACTCCAAGCATATTAATTTCTTATATATTTTTGGTAAGGTCAATAGAAAAACTTATTTTTGATACCATACTGGTACTCATTTAAACAGCTTGCTAATTTTCTAGTCATGACACGTACGTAAAAAATTTTTGATCCCGCTTGCACCTGCTGTAACAAGATCGTGTCGACTCCAGATTTCTCTAAAAGGGTAAGACAATCCTTATCATTGCATAGAATTCTATAGAACAACAACCAAGGATAACTGCAATCTCATTTTTTTGTATGCACAAACTATTTGTAAAGTAACAGGCCCCAAGTGTAGAATAGGGTGTACAGATATTGGCTTTTCGTTTTTGTCAATGGAACGAAGGATGGTACGTCTCACAATAATTTAATTAGATTATGCATAGTCTCATTCAATTATTGCATACATTTCTCATTTTTTGATGTCTTCGTGCCTCATTTATTACCGTGTATCATAAACTGGACACCACTCACACCTCAGAGTAGGACTTTAGTACATACCATGTATAATGTCTATATAGAGTTATGCATACTATCACTACGGTACAATTCAAGCTCCAAATAAGACAATTGGGACCTAATCGGAGTCGTGGAGCATACCCATAGGGGCAAAAGAGTCAAACAAGCCATACCTTTACAAGAGACCCTTTGCAAGATATAGCCCCGAAATCAGGTCACGTGAGATGGCAAGTTGCATTGCAACGCTAAGACTATCACATTTAACCATTTAGCCCACATAACTATGCCAGCTTCGAGTAACCCACTTGACTGTGGAGTACTTGATGTTACATAGTTTTAGGGGGTGAGAGGCTTCTCCCACCCAGGCACCGAGGTGCAAGCAATAGCCTGCATCGAAGCGCACGACTATAAGCAGAGCATCAGTCAAGGCGAGCCGTGATGACACAGCACACAGAGGATAGGCACTACACCGATACATGTTAAAAACTGGCCTTTGGAGGCAAATATCTTGCAAAGAGTCACATGTACAGGTATGGTTCCTTTCATGTTCTCTGCTTGTATCAAGGTCTACAATTCTGGGGGTGCTCCTCATTCAGAGCTTGAATCTTGCCATTTATTCATGATTTGAATTCAATGGCTTATGTGTAACTCTAAGTAGAAGTTACCTTTAGCACATTTAAGTAACTTGGGTATCAAATGAGTACTTATTTGATACCCAAGTTAGATTAATGTTACCTTAGGTAGCCAAGATGGTGGCTTGTCTCTAATTCCAGCAAGGAAACAGTGGGACGCACATTCTAACCTAACCTATTCTAATAATTTGGTTGCTAATAATTATGGTAATTTATTAGAATAGGTTAGGTTAGGTTAGAACGTGCATCCCCACTGTTCCCTGTCTTCTGATAGCTGGGATAAGAGACGAGCTGTCATCTTGGCTACCTAAGGTAACATTAGCCCCAAGTTACTTGAAGGTAACTCACATTTCATTCATTACAACACTAATACATCCAAATTATTTATAATAAAACTTTAACTTAATTCCTAAACTTACTTTTCCTTCTATAAAGGCAACATGTCGCCTTCCTTACATAAAATCTCATCATAACTTCCAGTAATCGTCAATTTCACATAAACAACAACACGACTCACGCCTGCATCGCTTCTTATAGCGCCCCCTGCCGCTAAGAAACATTTATTGAATAATCATTTAAGTTTAAATTAAATTTAACAACATAAAAAAAAACGAAAGTAATTTTTATAATTTCCATTCATATCAGCATAAATGTCATTTTTAAATTGAATATTTTAATGATGAAAAACAAAATAATTTTAAAAAATTCAAATTTCCTCATAATTCATGTTCATATGTTTATAATTATAAAAAATTCGTTATTTTTTTTAAATCAAAACGATCAAAAAGAACTTCGGCTTTCTCGGGCTGCTGCCGACCATTTTATGGAAACAGGCAGGCCGAAACAATGTCCTTTCGCCGCCACCTCTAAGTCACAAACCGGCGGCCACAATTACTATCTTCCGGAAGTCGAATTTATTTAATTTTTTTAGTTCCACAGTGATTGGAAGATGAAGATTGGGTTACGAGGCACACTATCTTCCAAAAAATTCTTAAATTTTAATTTTGTTTGCCCGTGTTCTATCCCGTGTCTCTTACGTCAGTAAGACCACGTTTAAATCGCCTCCATTTGCCTGGAATTAACGCCGCCGCTAGGTGTCTAAAGTATTTAATATTCTTGCGATTCATTTCTATTGATGCCAATTAATTTCCTTGTAATAAATTAATATCCAATTTTTTCTGTAATATATTTTTTGCAATTTACATCCGATCGATTTCTAATTGACGCAATATAAAAATAAATATTTAAAAGCTTTTCGTCGCTATGGCAACAAGAATTGCGCGATCGAAGCGCCAAATGATTTTCCGTAAATTCGAGGCTATTACGCGATATCCTTAAATATTTATACTTAATTTACATTTATTATTATTATTATTTTAATGTGAATAAATCGCATTATTAATATAATTAAATTTTTATTTTAATAGTCAAATTAAAGCAATTATACAGTTTGGATCACGCAGTATGAATGATGGGTGGAATCCGGGTTCGGGTCCAGACCGGATTCCAAAATATGATGATTTGGACTGGCAGTTTGGTCTTCGTTCCCCAGCATTTTATGGGCCCATCAGTCCCCATCCCTGGCATTTTATGGGCCTATTTAAAGCTGATTATTAAAATAATCCCCTCTTTTCAATACTGGGTAGAAGTGTCACAGAATTCAAATACATGACAAATTGGCCAAGAAAATGCCATTTTACACACTCGTTACACACAACTAAGAGTTTGGGCTGCACAGACTTGCAACAGATTATGACGATGAACGCATGTTCTGAGGACCACCAGAGCAAAAAAACAATTGGCGAAATCGGTCGTAGATACCAACTGTCTCAAGTTTGCTCCTCGCCTGTCTTGGTTTCCACGATCTGCAACTTATCATCGATGTTCTGAAGCCTCTGACCGGAGGAACTAAATAATGGAAGACGCGTATTCACATTAATAGTTTGTAACTCGGCCGATGAATTGCAACGAGCTATTTCTTGACTCTTCATCCTGAAGTAGTGCCATATTGTCCGAAAGCAAACAGGTTGTCATTACCATAGATTCGGATTCCGACGTTGCTGCGCACTGAGCATCCGTTCTAATCTTCAACTGTTGTTTCGAGTGGTTTCTCTGGTTTTATGAGTGGAAAACACAATACCTCCTAAAAGGATCGTTACGTTGGTTAGGTTTTGATACTAAGATAATGCATTTGATATAATTTTACCTTTATGTTCTTGCAGTCCGTCACAAGCATGGTCAGTCTGTCGATTCCCATTCCCCAACCTGCCGTTGGAGGCATGCCATATTCTAGAGCTGTGCAGAAGTTTTCATCAAGAGAATGGGCCTCTCTGTCGCCTTCTGCCTTTAACTGTGGAAAATGTTCATAAATACGTGTTGCAGACACGTGCAACAATAACTAAGATAATTGAACTTACTTTTGCTTGCTGTTCGAATCGTTCCCGCTGAATCACTGGATCGTTCAATTCGGTGTATGCATTTACGATTTCAAATTTTGCAACAAATAACTCGAACCTCTCCACCAGACCGGCAATCGAGCGGTGCCTTGAAAAGGATATGTATTTTGAAATCAATCGAGTAAAAATCAATATAAAATTCAAAGACAATAAATACATTGGCTTCGTTAAGATTTAAAATATTGTAAAACAGAGTTTTAATGGATTAATCTCTTTCTTCTTTAAAGTTTCTTGCATTGCTCTTACAATTGCAATTCTAGCAACTGATTTGACTTTTATCGTTTTGGCGATATTTTCTATAACTTGTTCAATAATATCGTTCTTCTTTCTTTGATCCCTAGCTATCATTTGGTTGGGGGTGTCCACGCAACCAGTATGCTGCTGTGGGTGCCGCAGGAAGTCGAGCCTTCCACAATGCTCCTCCATTGCCCTCGATCCATGGCTGCCGCTTTTGCCTGCTTCAGATCAATGATATAATTCCTTACAAAGGATCTTAACAGGTTTAAGGTGGAGTTACCTGCTGATTGATATACTTTATGAATACTTGTATGTTTGTAGATTAGTCTTAAACATACATGCTACAACCACTGACAGCTTGTTGCTTGAAACCATAATACATATGGATTTGCCTCGTTTGAACATACAACTTGCCAACAATCTCAATTCAATGAGTCTCCTACCTCTCAATTAAAAGTTTTGACTGTCATATATACTATATAGGGTCTTCCAAAACGAATGCTATATTTTAAATTATTCTACTTACGTCAATTATCTGAGCGGTATACTATGTACACCAACTGATAGAGTAATAATCAAAGTTTCATCTCCCAACTGTATTCAAACAACTTTTCATCTACCACCTTTAGGAAGCACCGTAAACAAAGACGGCAACTTTGTAATAGAGAAGGCGTTTCGCATTCTGTAATTTGTAAAGACAGAATCACTCATTATTATGCAGCACAGGTAATCTGCAGGAGCCATACAATTCTGGCTGCTGTGGAATGAATGACAACAGATATACTGTAGCAGGTATGGAAAGTGTTCAAGTATCAGTTGGCAGTGGCGTAGCGAGGGAGGTGCAAGGGGGTGTATCATGCCCAAATGGTCTCCAAGACAAACTATGTGTTTCTGGAGGGGAGAGCGGGGCACCAATAAAGTGTTGTGCACCGGGCGCCAGTTATGTTCGCTACACCACTGTCAGTTGGATGAATGCTGTACAACACAAGGTGCACACGTCGAGAAATTGAAATGAGTAAATGTGAAACTCAAAACATTTTCCAATGTTTTAATGTACATTACAATGTTCTCAAATAATAATTAACATAATTATAATAATTTAAAATGACAGCATTCTTTTTGGAAGACCCTGTATTGTTATTCTGACAATACAGGATCTTCCAAAATACTCACATCTTAACAGAAAAAGCCCGATACAAATCTTGTTTTGGATCACATTACTACTTTATTTATATACACATACTAGAAAAACTTGTAATTTCCAAATGAGCCACACTCCCAGAAGAAAACTAGAATCAAATTTAAGGCCTCCGGGATAATTAACGTGCAATGCTGGAGCCACATTTCAGAATTTACTAACATCGGAATGCAGTTCCAACATCACACAATAATGAATATGCAGGACATAAAGGTTCTTCTGATAATCATTATTGTGTTATAGCAACAAAATAAAAAAAAAATTAAATATAACTTTTTTAAGCATGGATTTAACTAACCAATACAGCTACTTACTGCTTCGCCAGAGGACTCGTAATTTCCGGATGATCGCAAAGAAACGTTGGCTGTATCATACGTTTCTCTAGGAAGACTTCGATAAGCTGCACAAATAAAAATAACAAATTTCAATTAATTCTTTAACCAATTTAGTGACATTTTAATTATTTAAATTGTTACTTTATCTAAAAGTTTTGCAGTTGTTCGAGGCTCTGGACAGAAGATTCCGTGTTTGCAGCATAGTTCGTAGATGTAGGCATTGGCTTCTGAAAATTAACAAAATTTCTCTTGTAAATTCAAAACTACAATTTTGTAGATTTACTACTAAACGGCTTTGAAACGTGAAGATCCGTGGGAGCTACGAAAGTTTATGCCATGGCCATTATTATCTCGAAACCAGAACACTTGTATGATATCACAATGTCGTCTGAAGCTCTTAGTTAAAACCAAAACTTCACCAGATTTAAAGTACGAGCTTTGGACAACATTTATGATGTCATACATCGAGTGTTCTAGCCTCGAGTTATCGACGGCCACACTTAAGTCCTGTACGAAGATGTTGTAGCACAGTGCTATAAGCAATGCACGTGATTATTGATTTTCATCATTTTGTGAACAGATTCTTCCAAGCAATAGTTCCTACAGGGACTGAGTGAATTATCATTTGATCAATCCCTAAAATTTCATCTGATGTCATACTGAATTAGACTGCAAGATTGAATCTTACATCGGACATTTGTGAAAATGGATTTTAAACAGGAATACAATTTAGACAGGCATATTTGATGCCATAAATGCCGCTTGATCTCAAGGCCACGAACAACTCTTACGGGGCCCGGCAGTAGAGTAAGCCCTTTCTTTCCCTTTTGAATATTTGTTTTAGAACAAATGAAATATCTAGAATGCCTCTTTATGACCCTCTAAGTTTTCTCCAGCTTCCCCTCCCTCTTGGCGATCCCACTCATCCTTATCTCAAACAATATTTCAAATCTACTAACAAAATTTATATTACCTGCCGTGTTCAACGTATCCGGTTTTGGTAATTTTGTTCCCAAGATGTTTTCTAATTCTGGAAACACATAGATTCTGTTGAAAGGTGGAGTAAAATCGATTTCGATAGCTTCATCCGAATCTTTTGAATGGTAACGAATCTTGTACGATCCTTTGATACTCTTGACCATACCTAAGTGCGGAAAAGATTAAATTTAAAAACAGGTAATCAAAATATTATTAGTTTCGATAGTTCTACAAACTGATAATTTGGCAAATTCATTTTTAAATTCTATCAAACTATCAAGAGATTGAAATGATCTCGAGAAAAGTAATGCAGGTGAAAGACTTAATCATCATAACAATGGCAAGTTACCCCATAATAACAGTGTGTTGATTTGATATAAGAATTATTTAAATTATTTTTCTTTGAATTTGTTCGAAATAAAATTTTAGAGATCATATTTACCAGAATTTCACAGAAAAAGTGCACTACTAGGATGCATTACTTGAATTTGGAGGTGGCATGTGATACAAATTCAGTCAACAATAATCTCGCCAAATGCATTCGTACGGCTTAATACCCTCAAAACTGCATTACTACACAAATAAGCAGAGACGAAGTGTCAGGAGCAGTGCCATAACTAGCCTTTGATGCCCCCGGTGCGAGTATCTGTAACTACACCCCAAAACTATGGCCCAAAACTTGGTCCAGGTCATTTCTGCACCCCTCAGGATCTACGCCCTGTGCCTGGGCACCGCCCTAGTTACAGCACTGGTCAGGAGTGAATGCTTTAACTGATATAGATCTAAACCTACTTTAAACAAAGAACAGTTTCAAGTTGTTTATTAGAAGTTTGACAGCTATATAAACACTAAAACAATTCACATACAGGCGTAAAGTGGTCCCTCGGCAGCTTTGTTTTTAGAACATCCAATTCAAACAGTAATAAGATTTTCCAATTATGCAATGGATTCCAAACTTTTGATTAGTCAAAATCCTAAATGAAAACAAGGAATAAGTAGAAACAGATAGGAAGAGATAAAAGAGAAATTGTGACTGGAAATGACGGATTGTAGAACTGATACTCAGTTGCAGTGAGAAGGACACTGATGACAGGTCTCTGTAAGCTTTGTCCTAGAAAATAGAAGTGACCTCCTGCAAAAAAGTATTCCTAAAGGGACATTTTCAAGGGTATTCACCTTGATAATTTTTCAGATGATACAACTATGTACTGTGTGTTCCCACTATCACTTTCTATGTTATTTTCACTCTAAGTAACTGGATTGATTACAAGTGGCAAAAAAAGACATGCTAAACAAGTTCAAGACTTTCAGAAGTGATGTTATGATGAATTACTGTTAATCTGTCATTGTATACACATAAAAACACAACAAAATGATCACTATTATTCACCATTGACAGTCAAGTGATAGAATTTGATACTGCCATACCATAACATACATGTCATTTATTTTTAAAGATGAAAACAAACCAACCCGATAGCAAATTCTCGGTCATTGTCATCAGATCGTTATAATCCAAGTAAGCTGCATAAAACTCGCAAGTAGTAAATTCCGGACTGTGATTTGAATCCATTCCCTCGTTTCTGAACTGGCGCCCAATTTCGTACACACGTTCCATTCCTCCCACCACCAGCATCTTAAAAAGTATAATAGATAACATCAAACTGCATTGTAAGACTTCCTCAAACCTGATAAATACTGCACCTTATGATATAGCTCCGGAGCTATTCTCAGAAACAGATCCATATCGATCTCGTTGTGGTGGGTAACAAAGGGTTTGGCAGCTGCTCCACCAGGGACCATATTCATAATGGGCGTTTCCACCTAAAAAACTGTTTAATCAATTAAATTTCGACGAAATTTCCTTTCAGAGAACACAAATGGTTTATTTACTTCCAAGAAGTGTTGTTCGTCAAGAAATTTCCGAATGTACCGAATTATCTCGGCTCTAATGACGAAAATCTGTCGAAGGTGACTGTTTATCAAAAGATCCAGGTAGCGTCTTCTGTATCTCTTTTCCTTTATTAAAATAGTGCAACGCATCAGTAGAACGATTAAAAATAATAAATTTAAAAGTAAAATATAGAATTTTTAGTACAGCTTATGAAATTAACTTACCAAGTCTTTTAATCCAAAATAACTATGAGGTATCATATGAAGACAGGGACTCAATAGTTTCATCTCTATAGGTATGATACTCAGTTCGCCTTTCTTGGACCTAGCTATAAAGCATGGTATGAAAACAATTAATTACGATTTTTCAAAATAATCTTGGCAGAAATGAGATTTCAAACTTATATCTGTTCATGAGGAACCCCACAGATCTTTGCTTTGAGGTAAACAAGATATAGATTTATCATGTGAATTATCATTCAAAATGCCGGCACAGCGATAAGTTCAAATGAAAAACGGTTGCGTAAAATCTAATAACATTCGGAAAACATTTCCTCTTGTATTAAACATTAACTGCTTTGCTTCTTTAGCATATTTTACTGTTTAATGGTATTCTATGGAGTCGTTATACTTAAGTAGAAGATAAGTATCAGAGGATATTGCATTTTCTCTTATGGTAAAAGCCAGAAATGTCCCTAAAAGCCCCAAAATCCCAAGGAGTGAAATCTGGAGAAGTAGCGGGCCAGATTCCGTGGCAGTTTATGCAATCCGCAAAGAAGTTTTCCAAAAACTGGAATGTCTGTGAGCAAGTGGTAATGCTGTCTGTTATAAAGTGGAAACACAGGACATTTAACTTACGAGTCTTGTACGCATACCATACATATAACTTTAATGCCATTACAAATCTCTCACTGCATGGTAACTTTTAAGACAACCTGTATTATGTTATTCTAATTTGTATTTATTTATTTGGGAAACTTCTAACACTTTATGTGTGTACTACAAAGCAGAAATTCTACTGTATTATCTCATCTAATTCTCGGATGCAAAAAATTGGAACAAGATGAAACACTACAGAAGGACCCAAAAAGTCTCTAAATGAAGATTTGATTTTCTTCTAAATTTTGTTCTGCCAATAGAATTCAGTCTAATATATCCTTTTCTACACTTGCAATGTTAATAAAGTCTAATTTCACTCACCAGGATATCCTTTACAACCAACAATATCTCCTCTTTTGATGATGTTATTAATTTCAAAGAAATCCATTTTAGGTGAAAAATATCTAAAAATAAATGATTGTCATACATTTTTCTACAAAAAAATTTAAAATATTAACATACAAAATATTCACTTGACATTGGCCATAATTTGTATCTTCGCGCCGTCACCCCGAAGGTCGTAAAAAATCAGTTTGCTTCCAGATTCCCTTTTTGAGTAAATCCTTCCGGCAATGGCTTGCATGTCATTCTCTGCAATTTCTCCGTTCACTAATGATCCGTATCTTTCTAAGAAATCTGCTAGACGAATGGTTGTTGAAAACTTATGAGGATAAGGTGGTATTTCGGATGTTTTCATCCGCGTCACTGCCTGAAGTCTTGTTTTAAAATACTCCTAGAAAGTAAGCATACAAGGTGTATTAAAAGAGGTAATTTGGTACAATACGTGTCAACTTTAAAGAAGAATTAAAGCTATCAACAGATAATGTTCATAGTCATAAGCTGGTCAATCATCTTTATTTTGCATTTAGCTGATTTAAGTTCTTGTCTACGGCACCTTGCGCACGTAGTGTCTACCAATGCTAGGCAAGGAAACATGACATTGAGCAATTAAAGTTCTAGCTCCTTCAAAACTCGTAAGAATTTTTCGTTAAAACTCATTAGAATTATTCTCCTGCTCAGAATTTTAATAATTTGGGAAGTTTGTTTTAATTGTCGTAGATAATTAACAGTTGTTTACAAATATAAACATCAAATAACCCGATTCTTGACTAATACCAAATGATGTGCTGGATTGTATCAGGCTATATTATGGCTACTTTCAGAACTTTCTAAATTAAATATTAAATTACTAATTTATTTATATTTTTTTACTATTGTACTAAATAAAATTAATTATACTAAGCACATTAGATTTGGATTGTCAATAAGTAGCATTGGCACATCATGGAAGATACGGTAATCTCAAGTTTGCACATTAAGAGAAGTCCGTCTACAACAGGATTAGCAGGCTCAGAACTTTATCGAATTAAAGTAATAAAAATGCAATGCAAAACCATAAAATTATTATAAAAATATATAAAATATAGTAATATACAAAACTAGAGAGGCCACAATGTCTCTATGCACAAGTTTGCATCCGGAATCTTCCAGTTAGAATAAAACCGTGCACCAAATACGATTTCTAAGTAAAACTTCTTTGTATTTTGAACTGATAACATGACGATACAGAATTGACGACGATAACACACCTTATAGTTTGCTACTACCTGGGACAAGTCCCAATCACAGATTGGTATAAGGATAGAAATAGAGTCAGAGAGCCATTTTTGAGGGCCCGACACAATTTCTTTAGAAGCATAATACAGGCTTAGAACAAAAATATTAGTAATGAGCAGTGAGATGAGACCTCTAAAAAAACGAAGTCACCAACAATGGCTGTGTATGCCCTTATGTTAACGCAGCTCGGGAAGCAGATTTAACTGACATCATAATTTCTGTAATGCATTGTGAGAAGGCAACAAATCTCGACCAACTTGCCTCCCAAGAATACTTTCTATAAGAAACTAATGTATATTTATGTCTTAGACAGGTGAAGAAAACCCAGAAAACTCTACACGGCCAGCCTGTCAGTGAGGTGCTAACCCACAACCGACTACCAGAGTTCCACGATTTTATTCACTCGGCCATTGGTGGACCAGTAGCCGACAAACCGGGCAACGGTCCAATACGATGCATCCTCCTTAGCAACACGGCAATTTGCTTAGGCATTGCAACAAAGAGAATTTCTCCATTCTGCTTTACAACAAAAAGTTTAACTCTGACAGTAGTAAAGGGTCATTATCGCCATATCTTAGTCCCATAATTCTCCACTTAAATTTTAATTTATACAGAGAATGATTGAGGGAGGAACTTGCAGATAACTTCTATTTAACACATATAGAGAATTTGTGGCCACTCCATAAATCCTTTTGTCCTTACATGAGGATTTACTTCTTCCTTTCCATTTAATTCTGTCTTCACTTCGGGCTTTTCTGAACCTAATAACTCACTGAAACATTAAACAAACAATAATTTAATGAAGGGTGATTATTTAATGCTAAGGGACCATTCAAGTATTACATCAACAGTTACGGGGGAGGGAGAATTCGTTTGTATCTAATGATGGGGAAGGGATGAATCTCTGATCACGTAAAATTTCACCCGTCATCACAAAATTCTCTGATACTTGAAAGGACCCTAAATTAAGTTATAAATTTGTGTAACCTTCCAGTCGAGTAGAATTCTTTCTTGTTTCTTAAAAGAATAAATCTTTTAAAAACGTTATTCAATCGTTTTACGTAAAATCTAGACATAATTCACTTTAAAAAAAGAGTATTTATTCTCAATTTCAGTGTAATTCTTGTTTGAAAATAAACCCACGTGTAAACTCAAGGATCTCTAAACGATCTCACACCCCCTATCGGCTAAATTTGTCACTCAACTTTTAGTAATAATAGGAAATAATTTACAAATTTCCTAACAGGATATATATAAGAATTATTTTTACTATTTTTTAAATTAAAATATATTTAATTTTAAAAGATAGTTATTCTAAATATCTGCGGAATATTCGGTACCATTTTTTTTTTTTAAGGCGGATGGCCGAGCGGTTAAAATGACAACCATGAAGAATCTGGACGGTTCGAAAAGCTCCAGAAATTTTCGGAGGTCGCCCTGTTGTGATCTTACCGAACCCATAATGGTCTTGCTAAAATGGCCTTCTTTCTAAGCACGTGGCGGAAAGGCGGGATGGCCGAGCGGTCAAGGTAGCAGCCTACCGCTCTGGGGCCAGGGATCGAATCCGGACCTTACCACCCGGAGTCCCATTGTGGGTGTGGCTGAACCCATAATGGGCTTGCTAAAAGAATCCCTCTTACTAAGCACAGAGCAGAAAAGATTTTAAAAAAAACTCCGTCGTGGATACTCACGGGGATTGTTTGTTTTATTAAGTTATGGCAAAGCAACACTTGGACGATCTGCCTAGAGCGAATGCCTTCAAGTCTTTTTAGGTAACTGGCCCCTATTTAGGCGTTACAGACGTGGAGAAAACCTGGAAAACTCCACTTGGCCAGCCCATCCTGGAGAGGCGCGAACCCACGACTGAACTCCCAGTGTTCGGGGAACGGAACCGCTTGGCCACTGGTAAACCCACACGGGGATAGAAAAAACAATTACTATTTTAAGTAAAAATTCAATTATCCGAATTAATTGGAAATACTCGAAGTTTTATCGTATCTTCGGATGTGCTGCCCGCCTTATTATTAAAATCCAAACTTGATGTTGTGGCTTTATATTCACTTCAGTATATTATCGTACTTTTCTCGATCACCTTTATATTCAGGCGTAAGTCACCCTTACGCCTGAAGGTGACTTGCATCATACTGAGGAAATCTACCTCACGGACGTTTATATTATTTTATCTAAAGATCGTCGAGTCTAAACTTCGGCAGGCGACATTTTTAAAAATAATTATGCTTATTGTATGGCACGCGGATTCAAAAAGGTTAGTTACAATCCAGATGATAAACGTAATAGAGGCTCTTATATAATAGAAGCGAAAGCCTATATTATACATGCCGTGTATGGGCACTGCCAACTAAGCTAAGAGGACTTAGCCAGCATACACCCCCTCGTACCTACGGCTCCGATTAGTGACGCCATTTTGTTGAACACGAACTTAAATAACATCCGATAGCTTCGGAAAAAAGGGCTACGCAATGCTGAAGAACGTGGAATTATACCAAATACAGCTAACAGCTCTAGTGCCGAATGGAACAAGAAGAATCTCCGAACTTTTTCAGTTTGCCATCCAATTTATTCCGACTACGAGCCTGTGTTTTGAGTAGCGAGGACGTCTCTCTGCTCGATGCTACGCGAAAGAACCTGCAACGTGATAAGCCTTTTGCGTGTTGCTCGTGTAAAACATTAACCCCACTATCTTGTGACGTGCAAGTTTGAGCCATGTTTCATGACTGAAGGGATTGTAGAATTGATGGAATAAGTCAACACTACACGGTTATCTGCCGAGTGCCTTCCGGGAAGAATGAGAAACTGGTTCCTAATTTAGTTGTTACAAACGTAAACCTGGAAAACTCCACCTGGCCGGTCTGTTGACGAATTGTGAATCCACGACAAACTAGTTTGGTGGTTCTATCCATCCAATTACTGCAAGCAAATGTAGAAGGGACAGTAGATCCATGGGTGCTAGTGGTTTAAGTCTACTGCATTAACACAAACGATTAAAATTTGTTCTCTTTCCACCCTGTGGATACTAAGTGTCTTTCTGGAAGGCCTATAATGGGTTTGCCCAGACCCACAAATCCAAATGATATCTAGATATGTCAGTCCCGGAGAGGGATGGGACACACATTCAGATGAATCACTGTAAAACTTTCTGGTGTTTTTTGAACTGTCCAGAACCAATCATCAGTCCTCCAGAACATATGTCTGCCATCTTATTGCTCGGCCATCAATCTTACCATTGTGGGTTTAGCCAATCTTCAAGGGTAGCCAGGTGGCAAGGCACAAAATATGGCGTATACAGGAGATTATCCATGAAGAAATCATTGAGTTTATACTGAAATCTGGATTCAATCCCAGCTCCCTGGAGTGGCATACTGTCTTAACCACATTGGCCATCAAAGAAAATTCTTTGTTTTCGGGTGTGGAATCAAATCTACGACTACAAATCCAACCGTTACCCTCTCGGCATTAATCGAAGCAATTTTCTATTCAGAATGTTAGCTGCACAGAAGAAATAAAACAGTAACAATAAATTAACATAACTTTTATTTCTATAAGTTCTGCCAGAAACCGGAATGAAAAGTACAAAAGATAAAACTCTAGATTATTTATTTCAAAACAACAAAGACTTATAAATTATATTAAAATGTAACACTAGGTAATGGATGTGGCAAAACTTATTACACTTTGTTCAATTTTCTGCATTGTTTGCTTCGACCGTCTCGCCGGCCGGAACGTCTCTAGGTTTGTTGGGATCTTCAGGTTTCATGGTAGGAAAGAACAGCACTTCCTGAAAGAGAAAATAACACATTTGTCGTCTCAAACTTATTTTTTACATATTCTAAACATCTCGTTTTACCTTAATATTATTATTGTCGGTCAGTAGCATGGTAAATCTATCGATTCCCATTCCCCAACCACCCGTGGGCGGAAGACCGTATTCGAGAGCAGTACAGAAGTTTTCGTCTACTAACTGTGCTTCATCATCTCCTGCCGCTTTATCCTGCAAAATGTTTAAAATGTTAAACGATACGTTGAACTTTTTGTTTAAGTTAAAGGTTTTCATACCTTTGCTTGCTGTTCAAATCTCTGTCGCTGAACCATAGGATCGTTTAACTCTGTATAAGCATTGATCACTTCATAATTCATAACAAACAATTCAAATCTTTCAGTTAATCCTTTGATGGATCGATGCCTGGAAGTTAGATTAATGTTAGAACATCACATCTTAAATTTTAACACAAAATAAGTTTGGGAGTTTGAATGATGCAATGATCAATTCTTGCAATGGTTTAGAATCTGCAGCAAAACTGCAATAACAAAATTTAATAAAACAATAAAAAAATCTACCAATTTTACTCAAGAACTGGGTGGACTGTGCTGTTTATTTCAGAATCCTATAAAAGAATTCATAATAATAGTTCTGTAGTGGTACTTCTAGTAACGAATGTTGGAACTAATGACAATACACTTTTTGAGGCAGTTACAACAGACCTATAGTAATGTAGTAGGATGTGGCTGTTGGTACTGGTATAGCGACACTCACTGTACACAAGTACACACAAGGACGACAAAGATTATAAAAATCACATGTACAATATGTGACCGAGGAAGTAAAGACTGTACATGTCGCATTGGCAAGAAGAAGAAAAAGAGGCAATCGGCAAGGAAACAATAAAATCTTTTCATTCAACATTCATTAATGTATTTTGTTATTACCGTATCACATGGACGTAGCCAGGAAGGGGCATGGGTGAGCACGTCCCCCAGTTAACCTGGTGCCCCTCCCCAGAAAATTACAGCCTCTACTAGGCCCCCCATAACAAAACCCTGGCTATGTCAATGCCGTATCATCATATTAATGTCATTTTTATAGTCCCTTAAACCAGACCAGAGTTCCGGTAAAGACAATACCAACGCTGAATTGGTCAGGTGTGTACTCTCAATTCATTACCAGCTTCTTTTTTTTTTAATTTGTCACAAGCTAGTTCCTTGCAGTAGCTCCAAAAATATAAACAGCTGTCTGCTTTCAGGCCCATAGCATTGCTTGAGTAACAGAACAAAGCATTGGCTCATACAATCCATTTTAGAATGGAGATGGCTTTGCTACAATCTTAAAATATATTTTGAATCTAGGATTCAAATGTAGTGAAAGCAACAGGGAGATAGAGTTACACATTACCAAATGTTTATTTATATTATTGAATAGAATATCTTTTGCAAACATTACTGTTTTAAAGATGTAGCATTAACTTCTTTTGCGTGATAATTTATCATCAGAATAATTTTAGAAACGGTCCACAGTTTGCCAGTTAGTATTTTGGTCGTACAGCTCGAGAGCTTTAAAAGATCAGTCATTTCTTTAATTATTTCTATGCTTTGGCTCATTCAACATAATTGAGCGTAACAGTTCCTTCATCTTAACAAATTTGTTAAAATTTCTCAAAGTATGACATATACAATAGAAATATTAAGAAGAATTGAAGAAATCCAGATCCTCAGAACAGTGGCGTAGCGAACATAACGGGCGCCCGGGGCATAACTGGCACCCCCTCCCCTCTCCAGAAACACATAGTTTGTCTTGGAGACCATTTGGATGTCCCTCTGCGAGTGGTATCCGGTGCATGATACACCCCCTTGCTACGCCACTGTCTCAGAAATAAAAATAGCCAAAGATTTAGTTGTCGCAAGAACCAAACATCATAAAATTACTTCAAAATATTTCATACAATAAAACTCATTACACAGATATTTAAAGAAAAACGGCGAGGTTGAAGCCGAAGTTTTAAATGGGAAAACGTGTACGTCGGACGTTCGGCGCCACTTTCCTTTAAGCCTAGAAGTTTGACAGTGGCGTTTGGAAAGTCAGTGGAATCATGCTCAACGTTCCAAACGCCACTGTCAAACTTCTAGGCTTACAGGAAAGCACTGCTGAACATCTGGCATACATGTTTTCACATTTAAAACTTTGGCCTCAACCTCGCTAATAGCTTACCATTTTGAAAGTGGACTCATAACTTCTGGATGATCACACAGAAATGTGGGATTAATCATCTGAGTTTCTAAAAACTCACTCACAAGCTATAAAAGCAATTCTAATTAAAATCGTTTTCTAAAGTTTTCAATTCTTAAATGGGAACACCCGCTTACTTTGTCTAGGAGCCTCGCTGACGTTCTCGGTGGCGGACATTCGACTTCGTGTTTTATACAAAGGCTAGACAAGAACTCGTTACTTTCTGCAATCACACAAAGCATTATAAACACCATTACATGTATAAATAAATAATCTATTTGAAATTTTAAATACCTGGTGTGGACAATTTGTCGGGATCTGGTAATTTTACTCCTAGAGCCTTTTCTAAGTCAGGAAGCATGTAAATTCTTTTGAATGGTGGAGTAAAATCGATTTCTACTTCTTTACCAGATGGTCCCTCGGGATGATACGTTATTTTATAAGAACCCGTGATGCTCTTCACCATGCCTGTCGAAAAATTGAATAAAATTACAATTTGTTTGACAAAATGTATCGATCCTAGTCGTCCGTACTTACCCGAAATCAAAGTTTCGGTGATCTGCATCAAGTCGTTGTAGTCTGCATAGGCCATATAAAACTCACAAGTGGTAAACTCTGGATTATGAGTCAAATCTATGCCTTCGTTTCTAAACTGTCTTCCAATCTCGTACACGCGATCGATTCCGCCGACGACTAGCATCTAACGGAGATCAAACACATTGAATATATCAAAAAATATAATTACTTAAGGAAATTGTATATATGGAAGCATACATACCTTATGATACAGTTCGGGAGCTACTCTCATATACAAGTCCATATCGAGTTCGTTGTGATGAGTGACAAAAGGTTTAGCAGTGGCTCCTCCAGGAATCACATTCATCAAAGGTGTTTCAACCTGAAAATTATATGGAATGTGAAACATTTGGCAATTTCTATTTTTGTAAAAATTTTATACCCATGGAGTCATTGCTTGAAGAGATGGCAATGGGGAGGATTGGTCACGACTTGAGAATTTATTAAATTGGTTCGTAAACTTTTATTTCTTTATATTTGAATTTAAATGGTTAGTGAACAAAGTGAATATCCTCTAAATCCATGATTCTCGACCCATGGTCCATGGAACACGGTGCTCCGTGAAGCCACTTCAAGTGTTCCATGAAAAATCAAATATACAATTAAAAATTGTTGTAAAATAATTTTTGTATGGGAACGTAATCACCAAATGCCAATGACATCATATACTAGACCGAGTGCGCTCTTGATTTTAAAAAGGTTTGCCACCCCCGGTTTAAAACTGATGTATCTTATGTGTTCCGCGGAAAAAAATGTCAAAGTTTTCCCGACTTCGGAAAAGATTGAGAACCACGGCTCTAAATCAATGAGTTTTTGAGCATTCATTTATTACCAACACCCATAGAAAATGAATAGAAGGAGTATTAGATCGAACTGTATCTGCAGAATTTGGTATCGTATCATCTCATCTCTAGTGTACAACATATTTTACCTCATCCAAGCCAAAGGGAAGCCAATAAATGATGAATTTTATTACAAGAAGTTAGTTTTAAACAAGAGCTCCTATAATTAGGTTAAGCACTTCATTTAAGTTTGTCCTAATTGAGAGTTATTTTGCACGTATCAGTCTGGATATTATTATACAATTTGAAATATTATTCGGTACAAGGTATTATAAAACCAGAAAAGTATCATTTGAAACAAGATGAACTTTCTTACCTCTAAAAATCCTAAACTGTCAAAAAATTTTCTGATATAGTTTATGATTTTTGCCCTCGTGACGAAATTTTTACGAACGTAATCGTTCATTATCAGATCCAGATACCGCTGTCGGAATCTCGTCTCTTTATCTTTCAATCCGTAATGCAGGTGAGGAAGCATGTGAAGACAGGGGGTCAACAACTGTATTTCTGTAGGAATAAGGCTCAGTTCGCCCTTCTTGGTTTTACCTGAAATTCGGGGATATTACTTACTTATATTTTAAGCGCGCCCAAACTTCGAATACGCCAAGCTTACCCGGGTGGCCTCGGCATCCGATAATGTCGCCCCGTCGCAGTTTGCCATTTATTTTATTGAACTCGTCTTCTGAAGAATAATACCTAAATTATATACAGAAAGATCAGAAATTAATATTAAAAATAGAATTTTAATCGTATTTTATCTACTTGCATTGCATTGGCCATAATTTGAAGCTTGGTGCTTTCTCCCCGAAGATCGTAGAATATTAATTTTGTACTGGATTCTCTCTTTGCATGTATTCGTCCTGCGATGCTAACAGTGTCATTTTCTACGACCTCTCCAGCATCTACGTGCTGATATTTCTCGATAAAATCAGTCAATGATATCGAAACGTGGAATTTATGAGGGTAAGGATTCTCTCCTGCCGTTTTCAGTTGCAATACGGCTTGTAGTCTGATCCGATAGTACTCCTAGATTTAAAGAAATGACAGTAATATGTAACCGAACCAAATTTTCCTCAATTCATTTTCAAAGAAGCATTGTTTAATACTTTTTAAATACTGTTACTGATTTCTATATCTTAATTTATTAACTAGTCACGTAAATACAATTAAAACGTTACATTAGGGTCGATTTCTCCTTCGTCTTGACCACCTTCTTTCTTCTTCTTAACGTCCTGATTCTGCTGCGCAGCCTGCTTCAGTTTCTCTTTCTCTGCCTTCTCTTTGGCTTTCTGCTCGGCCTTCAGGCGACGTTTCAGTTCACTAAAATTTTTGATAGACCATTTAATCAGAGCGTAAAAAAAAAAGTTAAAAATTTAAGCTTTAAAGATTTCAATTAATTTAGTCATTTCAATGGAGTCACTTATTCAAGCTATTTTTCTCTGTATGCATACAAAACATTGAATATTTTACTCGCTGACAATCAATAATCAAGTGAATTAAAATTCTATTATGCAACAACACTGCTTATAATTAATATAAATTTTAGTCTCTCCACCCTGTGGGTAACTAAAAGTGCATTTTGGGGTCATTGTGGGCCTGCCAGAACCCACAATGTGCCCAACGAGGTGACAAAGCACGGGTAAAATTTTTATCTTGAGTGCCGGATGCCACTTCCATATTTCCACTCAGTCGATCAGAATTCTTATTTTTGACTCTGAAGATGCATCCAAAAGCACTTAGATTATAGAAAATTTTGTACTCATTGTAATTTCATGTAAAAGTATGAAGTTTAATAATAGAGTTTAAATAAATAATACAGTTTTAGAAAGCTAAATAGTTAACATTTTATGCAGATAAAGATTATTCCAATTATTCTTTAAAAAGACATTTGAATAAATAATTTCACAAACAAGTATTGAATATCACTATGTCAACTAATTTATATTAGGTGTTATAAATAAACATTTGCATTATATTATGCAATAACACTGAAAATGAAGGCAATATTAATACAGCCAGACATATGAACAAGTAAACAGTTTCTAGCAGACAAAATAAAATTTTCTATCATGTTTGTTTGACTGGCCACACTGATCTATAACAATGTAAACTGTTTAGTATTCAAATCAATTTAATTGTAGTGTCCTGCAAGATGTTTTCACATTAAAGTAAATTCAATTGTTTTTAATAACAAATTCCTAATATTAAAAGTTCAAAGTACAAGGTTTTATCACCACATACATATTAATAAATTCTAAACTGGTTACTAAAAAATAAAACACTCGGCTGATAGACAGTATTTGCAATATAATTGGTAAATGGCATTCTTCGTTTTAATTTTCATTGTTCGTCAGGCCTTCGTTTTATAAATAATAATGAAAACAACTCCAAATTTTCTATATTAATTAATATAATCATATAAAAGTAGAGAGTTCTGCTGCTTCCTGAGCATTGGCATTTTAGACAGAATCTATTGAATGACCCACTAATTACTATAGCCTCAATAATAAAATACCTAGTAAAGTGGCTTTAATAAACAAGATAAGCAAACCAATGACGATCCATTTCAAATGAAATGAACTAAATCATTGGTTTGCCTATCCTGTTTAAAGCCACTTTACCAGACAATCAAAACATGTTACGTTGTAACATTATACTAGACCATTATTTGGCATTTATCTTAATAATTATTATATAACATTTATCAAAAGGATTAATAAAATTATCTTAGTTTTGTATGTATATGTGTCATAATAAGAAAATTTTAAATGTTAATTTTTATTTTCTATAAAATAAACAGAGAAATCATAACTCAGCCATCACAGGTATGAATGATGCATTGTCTACGATTCCTAAAATAAAAACTAAGCATTAAATGGCTCGATTCAAGCTCCGAATGAGACCGTCGGCAACTTACAAAATAACAACACACCCAACAGCCGTAAGCCTTACGGCTGTTGGGTGTGTTGTTACTTATATTATCAGGTTTTGTTGGTGTTTATTTGTAACTTGTCAAAGGAGTCATACGTTTATAAGTGACACTTCACAAGATAGACACCAAAATTAGGTCAAACAAGATTGAAAGTCACATTGCTCCGCTAAGACTATAGCATTTAACTATTTAGCCCACTCGACTGTTCGTGGAGTACTTGATGTTATATAGTTTTAGGGGCGTGGGGGCTTGCCTCTACCCGGGCACCCAGGCACAAGCAATAATAAACACCAAAGCACACGACTATAAGTTGAATGTTGGTCAAGGTGGACAATATGTACATGGGCAGTATACCAATATACGTTGAAAACCAACCTTTGGAAGTGAATATCTCAGAAAGGGTCGCACGTACAGGCAGTGCCATAACTAGCCTTTTATGCGCCCGGTGCAAGCTTCTGTAACTATGCCCCAAAACTTGATCCAGGTCATTTCTACACCCCCCGGGTCTGCGCCCCATGCCTGGGCACCTGTACGCAGTGCCATAGTTATGACACTGCGTACAGGTACGGTTCCTTTGACTTTTTTGCTCGTACAATTTTTGGGGGCTTAAATCTTACCAATTAACATATAAATTTATGTACCTAAGCAAGAAAAATTTATTTTTTTCCTACTAATAAAGAATTGAATGAATTTGGAGCTAATTAGGACAAAGATTTTGGTTTAAGTTTACACAGATATTATGAAACTTTAAAAACGAGTAAATATTTTAATTTGCAGCCGACATTTCAATAACTTGCAGTCAAAGGACAAGATAAAGCTCTACCTATTTTTTGTTTTTCTTTAGTTATGAATGACAACAATTGTGTGGTGCATATGGATGATGCAATGTTTCGCTTATATAATCAAACACCATGTAATATTATGAATAGACACTTATAAATTATAAAAATATTTAAATCAACAACTTCTAAATGATCTACGTTCGATAATTGTATATTGAATTCATTATACTCACTTCTTGCTTAACTTTTCCCCGGTTTCCGCCATTGTCACTAAAAAATCAACCACATGGACTGAGAGAAGCGTCCTCTTTCGGATAAAATTCACTTTATTAAATTATAAACAAATAATTAAATGTAACTTAAATGAGAAACTATTTCGGTTATGATTACAAAATATTAAATTATTTAAATAACAATTTATTATTTTTACAAATTACTAAAAAAATATTAACTAAAAAAAATATATATATATTTTTTAATATAATAAAAAAGGTCTAAATAAATGTCGCCCTCTATCGTCAAAAATAGAAATTAATTAGAACATTTTCTTTGAACTTTCCGTGGAATTGGTAAATCAATGTTAATTTTTGTTTTGTTTTAAATTACAAAAAATTAATTTAAACGAGAGAATTTCTTTAAAATTTTACATAAAATTAAAACCGGATGGGAAAAATTTTAGAAAACATCAAACTTTCTGGAGATTATGGTCTCAGCCCGCTGCTCTGGAGGACCCGGGTTCGAATCCGGGCGATGCAAACGCAAGAGTATTTCATGACCCATTGAACAATATATACATGTGTAAGCCTATATGCGATATATATATATTGCCGGGCCGAAATTTTCTGCTAATCTGACTCCGTTCATGGGCGAAACGGGGCGTTCATCAGCCCCGTTTCTCACCAACAGGCCACCCTATTGTGGATCTGGCCAAACTCACTAGCGGTTAAGACGGCAGATTACCTGTCTGGAAACGTGGGATTGTATCCGAGCAGTTAGAAAAACCCCCAAAAATTATTCGCAGAGTGGTCGATCTGCATACGCCCCATTCCTCACCACTCAGCCGCCCCGTGATGGGCATGTTAAAAAGACCTTCTTAATGCCCACAGCGTGCACGAACGCTTTAAAAAGAAGGCAATGAGAATGCAGTAATAAAAATAAAATGTTTTCCCAGAATAAATATAGAGAAAACGTTACCGTTTTGGGTTGAGAAGATCAGGCATCGGCGATCTGCCAATGGGGAAAGAACACGGGGAATTTCTATTAAAAATTTGGCCCCTATTTAGGTGTTAGACACGTGAAGAAAACCCGAAAAATTCAGTGACCGTGTCCACTAATGACCTACTATTTTGGAATTATTAAATAAGTAAAACTAACCAAGACGTTGACAAAATTCACGGACTTTAATGCTAATGGCGGCCTTTGATTATGCACGCGGTCTCCAGCAGATGGCGTTAGAAATTCAATGCTTTTCTATGAGAGGAACCAACGTTCTATCTCGTTGGGGGGAACCATTCCAAAAATTCTCGAAAACGAAGGCAGATAGAACCATACGGTTTTTTGCGTTACAATCCTATATTATTTGTCTATCAATCCACGGTTCGGAATCTTGAAAATCGAATTCGTTAATTTTCTACGAATTTTTAAAGTCGTAGAAAATGTATAGCAGATGGCATTGAGGGATCGCGCGCATAACCAAAGAGGTTACAATCAACCTTAAAGAGGAATATCAAGGAGGAAAAAATCTTAAAATATTCTCATTAAATGTTTAATAACTTCGAAAAATACCATTTTTTTTTTCGATTTAAACCAGTACAATGTTTGAATAAGTGTCAAAGGCAGGTCCTTTTACACTGAAATTTTCTCATTAAACTAGTTAAAATCGGAAAAATACAAATTAATGTAGGAAAAATAACCCTAAAATCACCGAAATTTCTGTATGTCTTCGGAAAATTAGTAAAATTTTGCACTAAAAAATGACAAAATTAAACCCGAAAATTGGTGAAATAACATAAAAACACGCTCAAGAAGTCCAGAAAATCCCTCTCTTATTTAACATTACGATAAAATTAATATAATCGAGTTAATAATTTTCTAAAATGGGTCAAGATCAGATAAAACCGTTATATTATACCACGAAATTGTTATTAAAAAGTCTTTAAAATACCCTTAAAATTACTTTAAAAATTTTAAAAATTTCCCTAATTCCGAAAAATACATTTTAAAATTTTAGATTAAATTTTCGGGTTCCTAACATAGAAAACCTCCCCACAATATTATATTTTAGCACTAATACTTTATAAAAATCAGTTGCCTCGCCGTGAAATCTATATCGACTTACTGTCGTGGGGTCATTGTCACGCTAATTACTACCTATTTTGCGCAATTATCCATAAAATACACTTTAGGAAATTTATATGCTACAAAAAACCAGTAATTTATGGTTTTTAGTTGAAATATATCTTAAGTTTAATCCCGCAGGCAAACCTTTTAGGTACACTTCACTCATTAAACTACTGTATAAAGTAATTGATGTGTTACGCTAGATTAACGTCACACAATTAATTCCATATAATATGTTTTTCTATATAATTCTATGCTAAGATTCTGTCTAATTTATAAGGTTTCCTTCATAAATTTTAAGGATTTTTACGCCAGGTTAATCAAATTTTGGGAGGCGCGCTAGGGATATTTCGTGGAAAGGTTCTATTGTTGCTATGACAATAAAGCAAACACTGGTACATAAATAATAACAGCCCTAAGGCAGCGCAGTAGTCTTTTCCTCTAATTGTGTGTGTGGAAAGGCACCTAATTTAGTAGTGGTTCCTCTCCCCTCTGTTCGTTAATCTCATAGAAGTTGGGGGTTTACACGTATATTCTCTAAGAGTATGTTGGCCATATGTTTTTATTATTAATATATTCTACGTATTTCCACAGGGGAGATGGATTTCGGAGCTTCGTTGTTAAAATTAAGGGACCTTTTGAACCCTCAAGAAACGGACAGTAGCGATGACGAGTTCAAACCTAAAACTCAAGTGGCTAAAATGGGACCCGGAGACATCGGTGGGAGGGCAGTTAGCGGAAAGGAAAAGACTGAAGGAGTCGGGGTGGAGGACGATGACGTCATCTGGAGCGCGCGTGAAGTTCCCCAGGGATCGGAATTCGACGATACTATCGATCCTAGGAAAGAGCCCGAGTACGAGATGTTCTTCAGGCAGAAAGTGACTACAGAAGATATCTATCTACAAGTAAGGTCTCTTCTATTATTCTCGAGGGGTGTGGCGACTCGAGTCAGAATGGCCCTCTGTGAAGTCGAATGCGCAAGAAACCGGAAGCGGATTTAGGTCGCTTCTCCTTAAACGATGGGCGCGTGGCCGGAAAACATTTCTAGGAAAACTAAATAATGGACTAAGAGCCCGAAACCACTTAACACAATAGCAAATTGGAGGGTGAATTACGAAATGAAGCCTATTTCCTTCTATTCTTATAACAAGGAGCCCATCATCGTCAGTAACGACCCTTACTTGTTAGTATAATATTTTGTTTTTTTTTCTACGAACACAGCGCAGAAAATATACAATCCACATTCTTTGTAGCAATTCGGTTCGGTAGCAACGACGTTAGAGAATTATCCTATCAATTCGCCATGTTTGAAGTGGGGAAATCGGGATCTAAACAGCTAATAGCAGCGGCTCCTTTTGATGTTTCGGCCACTCCTGCGTGTACGAGAGGAAATTTTTAAAGCAGAAACCGCTCCTACATGTTATCAGGAGGCACACGCAGCGAGGCGAAGCGGGGTAGAAAAACAACCTTGACACTCATTGAACTGTGACAATATCAAAAGCCGGTTCCCCCTCGACTCGGTTCTTCGTTTTTATTATTATATCGTCTCGTTCTGGACGAGTGCATTCGAGTAGATTTCTGGCATTCTCGGAGGAGCCTTCTAACTCGAAATCGCTTTCCCCCTTGTCGTGGCATGGGTAACGGGCCACTTACGAGTAAATGTTGCAGATGGGTAACAAGAACCCAGCCACTTTCAGCTGCGAGGATCTGGTGATCAAGATCAAGCTACCGGGTGTAACGACGCAGAATGAAATCCACCTGGACGTCAAGGAGAAGAGATTGGATTGCAGGACCTCCACTTATCGTCTGGGGCTCTTCTTACCTCATCCGGTCAAACCAGACTCGAGTAAGGCCGAGTGGGACCAAAATTCCCATAACCTGACCATAATACTGAGATTGGACAGAGAACTCGATGAATTGAACTTCTAGTAGGCCCCCTAGTATGTGTTTCACAGGGGTGAACCCCCGAGCTAATTGCTCGGGAGTTGTTACTTACCTAGTCAACAACGCGGCTTTTAAGGATTTCTGGAAAGGTGGATTCTTGGAAATCCTCTTATTTTAAACAGGCCTTTAAGAAAGCCGGCAACACTTAATTTTTAATGCGTTTGACGTCATTACTTTTAAATCAATTACGAGTTAATGCGTTTGTTTAGTGAGTAATTTTCGTATTTTTCTTGTGATACTCGCACAATAAGATTTTAGAATGGGAAATCCGTCAATAGAAAGCGGAATATTTATATTTAAAAACGATAAAACATTATATATATTTTTAAAAAAATTAAAAAGAATTCTTTGTAAAAATCTCGTACATCTGTCGTTGGATAAGGAGGTAATATTTGTGATGACGTCACAATGTTTCCACGTATGTGAAGCTTTCCGTTTCTTCCTGTCACGAAAATTGGTCTTATAGCTGTTTAAATTGCTTATTTTAACAAGTGTTCGTGATGTAACGCACGAATGACGTGTTTTCGGGCAGGAAATTTAACCAAAAAAAAAGTGAAAAAAAGCAAATTATATAATGTTACGAACACAGTAAAATGTAAAAAAATGTAACTATACCCGCAATTCGGGCGTTAAAAATGTAAAATTAAAGAAAAAATAAATAAAAGTAAGATAATTAAAAAACTGGCAACACTTAATATTTAATGAGAATGATGTCACGAACTTCAGCTTCGAACATTGGTTAATTCAAAATGTTAAATATTTCGAAGAATCTATAGAATATTAGGCGCGCAGATATAGAAAAATGGCTGAGAAAGTATTTTAGGCAAGAAATTTAGCACGTAAAGAGGAAATAACAGAGTAATATCAATAATAAAAAGTTTCCTTTAGTGATTCACGCTTGGCGTATTTGGTGGGGGGGAAAACAATCGGAAATTGTGTGATCGATTATTTTGATTACTTCCACCTTTTCGGTGTTCTACTTAATTGAATTTATTGATCAAGAAACGAGAAATTTGCCTCTTCGTTACTCAATTCTCTTAGGTCATTAACACACAAGTATCATTTTAAGCTACTGGTTCCTCTAATTATCCTTTCTTCTATGGTTACTTGTGTTATTGACTTGTTTGCCAACAGTTAGTTCTATATACAACTTTCCGTTTCTTGTTCTTTTGATACTGTCTAATAACTTTCTGGTGTCGTTTCTATTTATGTTCCTTCTTGTTTCTCGCTTGTTTACGCAGTTCGCTTCGTCCACAGCGTACAATTTATGCTGATAATACTGTTATTGATTCGCTTCTTTTATTTATTGTGTACAAAAAGAATGTACACATTTTTATACAAAATTGTTAACATGTAGTTTTTGTGTACGCGCTTCTAAAAAGCCAAGTATCGGGTATCAATTTTTGTGTTTCTTGTATGCGGTGATACCAGTTTTAGCTCAGTCACGTGATGTTTTTTCTCGTGTATATCAATTTTAATACAGGTTTTCTTCGATCATTACCATTTATCCTTAATTCAGTCAGCGATATCTTACAGTTTAACTTAATTTTTGGTATCGCTTTCCTTCCAATTTATATTATTAAACAGCCCTCCCGTTGTCACTTTCCACGTGTTACTTTGTAAGTTTTAACGAAATTTCGATCGATCGTCTTCCCCCTTAACTCAATTTCTACTTTGTATTCTGTCTTCGTTCATCAATTTCCGATGTCATTCCTAGTTACGGTGGTACACTTCTTAAATTCTTGAACACACTGCGAGGGGGGGAAACAGGAATAGTTACATTCGACAAACGAGGCTGTCGTTACGTTAAAAAAGCTGGCAAATATATATATGACACGAGACCGTGTTAAATGGGAAAAAAAACCAGACAAAAATCTACCACGCGAGGCATAAATCTAACAAAATCTACACGAAAATATTCTGTACAAGGAATAGAATCTGTATAAATAAAGTGCAAAGTACTGTACTATAAAGTGTCAAGTACTGTATAGAATATAGGCCGAATTAAAACACAAATTTACCACACAATGCATAAAAAGTTGATAAAAATCTAAAATATGGAGGATTGAATGGTACAAAAATCTACCACACAAAGCACAAAAATCTATTATAGAGAAGATAGAAATGAAGAAAATCCGCCATACAAGGTATAAACGTAAGAAAAAAATTCTACAACACGACAAAAATCTATCACCAGGGCCATAAGAAAATAGTGTAACCTTCAAAAGCTGGAGAAAATTAATTTCCTCCCCCTTCTTCTCTTTAATCTCGGCTAAACTATGAAACAACTGACACCATTATAGTCGAGAGGTTCATTGGAACGGCTCCAGTTGCGCTCCGAAGCAACAGGATGTGAGCGGATATCAAAGGATACCGCTCACCTAACACAACTTTGAACAACACGCCAATACTGCTGCTACCCCCGAACGTGCAGCTGTTGTCAGCTGTCGCACCGTTCATAACGTCTCTTCAAAGTGTACCGTATTGTTACTTCGCAGAAGCGTAAATACCTTCGAAACACGCGCTCACCCCCACCTCTCGAGCTCTTCTTGGACCCTTCCTTCTAGGGATTGGTCAACTGAATGAAAAGCTGCACTTCACGTTTTTCGGCATAATTCGCTAGTAGTAGAGAGAGTTGTAGTGCGGTTTTATTTTGCTGTGTGTGTGTATGTGTATGTTTGTCTGTCCTTTGATCGATTACTGGGATGCTACTAACAATATCGAGAAATGGGAAAAGTACAGAGCAAGCAAGGTAAGTTAATCCCGACGCCCACGTGTTTATTTACGAATTTTTTATTTTTTTCTGGGAAAACGGAAGAATTTGCGTATTTAACCCATCCATCCCCTAAAATTCTAGGAGAATGTTACGTTTTCGACGCCCATCTTAACCCGGTCGAACATACAGACGAAAGCAGAAAGTTACAAAAGATGCCATTGACATCGTCGACCGCTTCGAAATTCTGTTCCGTAAGTAGATACTTCGCTTGACATTTTCCTAGAAAAACTGAATATAACTCGACCCCCGGCTGTAGAAAAAGTGCCCATTTCTGTTTTAAATCTGCTTTTCTTCTTTATACTTCACGAATCCAACCTCCGACACGCGAAACAAAACCTATTTTTTAAAAAAAATATTATTAAAAAACTGGCAACATTGTTAGTATACAAAAATTTAAATAATTTTTATGACGTTTGCAATTTTTGAAAAAAATTCGTAGTGTTGCCAGCTTAAAAAATATTTTAAAAAAAATGGAGAGTTAATTAAACCCGCCGCGTATTAGGTTTAGAGCTTTTGTACAAATAAACACACGTTATCAATGAACGGAGACGGGAACCATTTAGAGAATTTACAAAGTTTTATCACTCAAGAAAGTATTATATATATATATATAAACTTCGAACCGCGACATTTTATCTGGTTACACTCCAAAACAGATCTACCTTATCGGAGAGTAGGAAGAAGAGAGATAACGTGTCGATTGCTGTACATTTAGTGGAGGCAAAAAATATATATATGTATTTTTATACATAAATATTCTAGTTTTAGGATCTCGTTACGCGTCATGCCAAGCGAATTTTCGGTCGTGGGCAAATGACCCCCGCTCTTGCCACTTGCCGGTGGCTACAAAGACTAGAGAAAACTCGGCGCGCGGCAGCTGGCCTCAGACGAGCGGCAACATCAAAGTTACATTCTGCTGGCGCCACTATTGGCTGTCGGCCATAAAACTGCCATTTCCTCTCGTACACATACAACGCGTATTGACTTAGTAACGTTGGACAAGCGTCGCTCCTTTTGTTGATATGAACTTTCAATAATTTTGAAATGATTCTACTTGCTTATTTTTAGTTACCTAAATATGTTCGGTTTTCAATGCGTGGTGGGGAATTGGGCGGAATTTTTTTTCGTAAATAAAAAAAATACTGTATATACATATACACTTTTTTTTATCTTGGTAATTTCCCTCGCTACGTGTCGCTTTTTTACGACAGGAAACGGTTGTAATCGCGCAATTTCCTATTGTTTCTCGCGTGTGGCGAGCGGTGCGACGCGACGCGTAGTTAGCGATTGTTGCGTCGCGTCGAGATGCGCGTCAAACTTGCCATTAATACGCGATAATGACGCGTTTTCGGCTGTTGCGATTTTTCCCTCGTCGGTTTTCGCTCTTCGCTTTTAACATAAAACACGAATTTAGAAGCGAATCGCTTGATTTATTAAAATCGCGTTTGATTGTAGCTTGTTGGAGCATTAAAATCGCATCGATCGCTAGCGATTTCGTTTATACGCCCCCTAAAATCGCGTTCCTCACTAACTAAAATCTCTCTCTCTTATTTCAAGGCCTTTATCAGGGAAAAAAAATTTAAACGACGCTTACGATTTCACACGCGTCACGCCCTAAAATCGCATCCATCTCTCACAGACTTCGCTGGAGTGGCGATCTGAAATCGCATCCTTTCCTAGCGATTTCTTCTCACTCGACACTTCTTTTTTGTATTTACTAATCTCCCTCATCCTCTTTTTTTTTTTAAGTCGCGACGTCGGCGCGCGCGTCCGATCGGCGCGGGTCGCGGATAATTTAGGGCATTGCAAAATTCCGCGTAGGGAGGAGCCGGTATCGTGTTCGGGCATCTCTCTGGCGGTTTACAGCATTTCTTTGCCTTTCCGGCATCGAATTTCTGTTGCGGGAAAAAGAGGATGAGGAAATTGTGGTCCCTTGACCTCAAGCCAAGTAAAACAGAGATGGTATTGTACGCCCCTTTGGCTCTGTCTCTGGTATTTATGTCCATTAATGCACCCGATCCCCCCCGTCACCATAACAACATCCAGTCTATATTTGTACTTGGTCAACCGATCGCCGCTCGTGACGCCAAGGAGTTACTCTTCTCGTACGTCACTTCTCGGAATTCCTTACAGAATGGATCGTGTTACGCGCGACGTATTGCGTATTCGCGGCAGTTAAAGGTTTCGATGTGCGTCACTAATCTAACGAAGTATTTCTTCCCCCCCTACTACGTGACGACACGAACGGAAGGACAGGTGCAAACACGTTTATTGGTATGCATTACAAATATGCCAGACAATTCGTGGGAGCTTCTAGGAATCCGTTGGTTACTGAAGATTCCTCTTGTTGATTGGCGTTGTTAACAATACCACACCGGGGGGGAATTCTTACCCCATCCCCCAAGTAGTAATTTGAAATGAGAGCTTAGGGTGCAAATTATTTGTAAGTTATCGTGCCGCCGAATACCGTTCCCAGTTTTTATGCCATTATTAAGCATTCGAGTCTGCCGTCTGTCGGTTAAAATATCCAGATTACCCTACATGGGTGGTTTGTGGCAACTGATAAGCAGAGTGGCAGTGCAGATGCAGTTGCAGTATTGTATCTAAAGCCGGACTATCAAATTGTCTTCGTGGAGTCGGAGTTGTCCGCAAGCTACATTTTAAGGCCTCGAGCATTTAAATTTTATTTGGCGAGGGAGAAAGGCTCCCGTTTGTTTCGGCCGAGGGCTCGCACGAATCTAAATCCCGTGCGAATCGACAAAATAATACGAGATTAAATTAGAAGTCCGTTGCGGAAATAGAGGCGGGCCCCAACGGTTTACGTATCTTACGCCGGAGGTATCCGTTTCCTACACCGGTGCGCCTCATTGTAGAAAATGGATGTCTGAAGATAATCTGCAGTTAATTTTATGCAAAATTTGAACCACTAATAAATGTTTTAAAGCATACTTCTAATGCATTTACTCTTAATTAGATTGAAGTTCTATAATTTTAATTAAGAATTTTAATCTACTGTTTCTAATTAACCTTAGAAGTCAAAGGCCAAATTGGCGAGCGGTTACGGCAGCAGCCTACCGCTCCGGGAACTCTCGATCGGATTGGGAAGGGTCCCCGGATATGTTTGGACACTTGCAGCACCGGTCTCTCGCCACCCGGCAATCCCGTCGGGGGCCTGGCCAAACCCATAATCGGCTTGCTAAAAGAAGGCCCTCTTAGTGCCCGTATGGCGGAAAGATTTTTTAAAAAATCCTTAGAAGGCTGCTTCTAAAAGAAACATTTTAATACAATACAAAGGGTGATTGTTATTCTGCCAACGGATATAAATTAAGTATTCCGTATTCGTATTAAACTACACTATAATTATTTACATATGCCGTTATAAAATTTACAACCTTATTATTATTTATCGTCCACGACATTAAACAGTCCGAAACGGAGTCTAAGATGAGATAAACTGGTGACTCCCGAGCATCTTGTTGGAAGAAAGGCAAATTATTCTTTTGCAAACCCGAGCACGACGAGGTGGTGTTGAATGTCGTGCTTTACGACAACCAATTCTCCGATCCTTGCAAGAGAATTTAAATAAATTTACCGAGAGGAAACTCTAGCGAATATTCTCTTGTGTATTAACTGATACATGAGCTATCAGGGACGGTTTTATGTCTGCACTATGTCATAAAAGTCAGATTATTTAACATTACATCTTCTATATTTAATATTATAATAATTTTATCATCTTCCTAGTACCTATTTTGACAAGCAACATTCCAAAAAATTAATAAATAAATCATTTTTCTTTTATTTAAGGAATTATCTTTGTCGTTATGCCATGTGGACGAGTGCAAATCACCAGACAAACATCCCCTGAAAGGTAAATATTAACAACTAAATAATATTTTAATTGTTAAATCACTTCTAAGATATTAATAATGATGAGGTAATTACTGACTTTTTTAAGTTGTTTGCAGAATTCTTGCAGGATTGCAAAGAATTCTGCAATTGTAGTTATGCTTATAAGAAAAAGCGTTGGATCATATTGCATTTTAGGCATATTTGCGATATATGTAGGTCATTCGACTCATAAGAAAAAATGGAATGGCTGGCTGAATTAATTCATTCTTTCTGTGCAGACATACGCGTCGCTTTGTGTTACGATCCTAGAGAAATGGGCAAGAAACAAACTGTTTATTTATGCATTAATTTCTGTACGAAACAAAGAGGACAATGTATCTTTGAGAGTTAATTACGCTGCGGCGGATTCTGCCGTTTGCTCGGAAGCCGTAGATAAATTATTCGACGCGTCACAATTCGTCCACCCGCTTAACGTTACAAACTCCAGACGACGGAAATCAGCGTGAAAATTTGAAATTAAGCAAGTACTTTCTACAAAATTGCATGCAAAAAAATGGTGCAGACAGTAAAGTGTGCATTTTACTCTTTAATTAATTCTTTTTAAATTAAATTATGGAGTAGATATGGCTACTTTTATTTGGTAAAATACAATTACTTCAAAGTCTTTTCGGTTATCTCGCAAGTATGTTTTGTTTAACAATTGATAAGCTTTTCAAAACATGCCGAACTACAACACTTAGCATTATCAAACTACGGGGGTACAAATGGTTTCCATCAATCTCGCCTTTACCTTTTGATAAGACGTTTGGACCTTATCTAACGGAGGTAGAGACTTGCAAAACTAAAAACTAAATACGAGGACGATAAAATATTTCTAACAATATAATTTTATGTAGGATACGAGTAAAATTAATTGTATATATTGACCTTACGCCATTAATTACGGAATTGATATTGTAGTGTATATAAAATTAATATTTGCCGTTAAGATTGAGGCAAACTTATAATTAACTATTATTTTAATACTTAATACTGTAATATTACAGTGTGACTTTTGACTTTATCCTATCTCTGTAAAACCTTACTAATATATTACTATTCAGGTAGACTGCTGCAAGTTCTCAAAATAGTGTTTATGAATTGTTTAGTATATCTTCCGCCGAAGGATTGTTCCGAGCACGGAGACGGCGAGGAAAACCAACTGGAGAAGGCAGAAGAAGAAAAAAGCGAAAAGGAAGAGCGAAGAAATAATTTAAAAGTATGTTATTCTGTTATAAATATCGCATTTTAAGTTTGAAATGCTAAATCGGTATGATTCAGAAGTCATTTATTCTTATATCATGGTATTCCCTGAAGGGTGGCCAAGGAAAAAAGAGGGTTTACTGTGCATGACATTCCGTTCTCTGAGGAGCGCCATATAGGCAAGACATAGCACAACAGAAACACTCACCCACTTTTTCACCCTGGGACCTGCCGAAATCACGCGTACCGCTCTCGCTTCTTCCATATTCATGGTTTTTTTCACACGTTCTTGTCCTCTGCTTCCCTCTACACTTTCCACATAGAACTTCTTACACATCATCTTTCAATATTTTCTCCATAGAGCCAAACCAATGTACACACCCTTGATACATTCACTCAATTGCATTCTCTTTAACACTGCGCTGCAACAAACATTATCATTGTTACTCGTCACATCTCTACTTTTCACACCACATATACACTTCAGGTATTATTCGTGTATTTATTACTGTTTCCGTCAATTCTGTAAAGTCAAAGCATTTTAAAAGTTGGCATTTGAAATGGTTTATTTATATTTGGAAACACGTGCGGATTATCTGCTAAGAGGGGTTACCTTCTGGAAGAACTTTTTAAGAGGAACTGATCCCTAGTTAGGCATTACAGATGTGAAGAAAATCTGGAAAACTCCACACGGACACTCTGTTGGCGAGGCTCACATCCACGACCGACTGTCATCATTTGGTGGTTTTATTCACTTGACCAGTGGTGGGCACAGCATTTGAAATGAGTGGGGTTAGTTGTTTTTCTTGAATTGGGGCCAGTTTCCCTTACAAGACCTCTTGGAAGGCATTTCCCCTCATGTAACATTGCGCACCAGAGAAGGCAACGGGGAACCACTATGGTTGTAACTTCTCCCAGGATATACCTTGGCGCCTTAACCAAGGGCGTCGCCAGAGGGGGGCAGAGGGGCAGTTGCCCCTCCTTAGACATGCGAAAAAAATTATTTAAATGCTAAGTCATTTATTGCCCGATTTTAATTCCCGCGCGAAAAACCCAAGAAGATTATGTTTTAATTAAAATAATCTTAAGTTTCTTAAAATTTATGAATCGTTTTTATTTTACCTACATACAATTCATATCCTCTATCAATTTATATCATCTTGCCCCCCCTGGCCCATTGGCTGGCGACGCCCTTGGCCTTAACTAATCACTTATTAACCTGCGCCAGGTGCTCACAGACGTCAGGATTTCTGATACGGCACACACAGAGAGAGAGTTGTTTTTATTACATACTAAAGGATCGCCATTAGAGTAAATAAAATCTTTTAAATATCTTTAAACAGTCCTATGATTTTAATAAATATCACAGAACTGGTTAAATAGCTTATTTAAAAATCTTTCTTTTCTCCAAAAATCTGTCCTGAAATTATCCAATTTTAATTAACAGCGCATGCATTTGAAATCTGTAATAATTTATTCAGTTATTTTTATGTATAATTTTTAAAAGCACATATAAACACTGACGTTTGTGTACAAATGCAGCTCTGAATGAGGCAGTTTGACTTTATCAAACTGTAGAAGCAAAAATCATGTCTGTAGGAGCAAAAATGTCAAAGGAACCAATGATCTACACGAGATATAACGGTATAGTATATAGATCAGCGATTCTCACCAATGTGCCGCGGCACTTTAGTGTGCCGCAATATTTTTAAAATGTGCCGCCACTGAGAATACCCATACATAAGTGACATCAGACAAGTAGTTCAATCGGTTTTACCTTCCTAGGACGCGTTTGGAAATTGTAACCGATGTTACTGGCTGTACCAAGACATGTGACCTAAATAACCAACTGCGTTTAAAATCACAGTTATGACGTCACCGGTTGTCCTGCGGTACTTACCGAAGTAACCGTGTGTGCCGCCAAATTTTTAAATTATTAAAAGTGTACCGTGACGAAAAAAGGTCGAGAATCACCGATATAGATATAACCCAGAAGTAGTCGGTACAATGGCGTTTCTCTTGTTTTATGAGCTTTTAGCCATCTCTAGCAAAGTGGAAAATGGTTGATTTAGCATTGTTTTTAGAAACAGTGCCAGATTTTTTTCACTTTTAAATTTTACTCCATTTTTGAGGGTCTTCAAAATTCCAGGTAAGTTGATTTTTGGAGGATTATATATTGTCAAGTACATTAGACCATTGGTTCTTTCGACTCTTTTGCCTAAATGGTCGTGGTCTACAGCTTTGATTAGCAGATTGGAAAAATGTGTGACATATTTCTAGCTTCTAATGAGTTTGTAGAATAAATTTGGATTTATATTAAATACTGTATTTATAATTTTACTTTATTTATAGGGTATCCAGACTGAAAATTCAGAATTCACTTTCACCTTATATGATTTCAATGGTTCTGGAAAAGTGTCAAAAGATGTAAGTATTTGAAACGAATCATTCCAAATAGTGTCTTATCTTCTTTTAAATGTAAAGAACTTTCGTTATAAAATGTTTTTACCATCCGAAAACAGGCTTGTAACATTCTGCATGTTGGTTTACAAACCAATGTTAGCATTGTCGAGTTTAAACCTTTAAAAGAGTGGTCAAGTTGTCTGGAAGTAAAGATGTAAGGCTATGTAATTTATGGGGTCTAGGTTCGAATTTGAAGCCACCAGTGGCCGAGCAGTTCCGTCGCTAAACACTGGGAGTTCGATCGCGGGTTTGCGCCGTGCTCGAACAGGCTGGCCACGTGGAGTTTTCCGGGTTTTCTCCACGTTTGTAACACCTGAATAGGGGCCAGTTTTCCTTACAAGACCTCCCAGAAGGCATTTTCCCTCGCTTAACATCACGCACCAGAGAAGGCAACGGGGAACGACTCTGGTTGTAACTTCCCCCAGGATACACCTTGGCCCCTTAACTAACCACTTATTAACCTGCACCAGGTGCTCGCCGACGTCAGGATTTCTGATATGGCACGCAGAGAGAGAGGTTCAAATTTAAGCGAAACCTTGAAAATTTCCACGGATAGTTTTTATCCAGATGTGTCGGACTCCAGTTGTGAGCCTGGATAAGACTACGATGGGAATGTGAAAAGGGGGTGTGGGTTGAAAATGCTTTATCATCTTCATACATTGTGCACATTAATGTGTAGAACAACTGAAAGCAATTAACATTAAAGATATAATTTTCTTGCAGGATTAATATAATATATTTTACAAAATGCATTAGATTTGTGGATTTTAATTATCAGCATTTCTTAGTTTGCAGAAAGGTTTAAAATATAACTGCTTCACTACAACCCTTGATAAAGTTCTTATTAAAGAATAAACGCAAGTTTAAAAATGTGTTAAATATGCATTTTAATCAAGCAAATCTTTTTATTCTAGGATGTAGAAAGAGTTGTAGGAAGGACAATAAGTGAAGCCCTGGAGAAATCTCTGAACTTTTCGGCGACTAATCACACCATTCAAGTTCATCTTGCGATAACTCCAGAAAGTGAATCAAAGCATAAATCGAAAAGTGATCAAACAGAAAGAGAAGGGACAAATTCGAGTAAAGAGAAAGTATCTCTCAAACACTACTGTGATGCCAATGCGACGCATCCTCCATTTACTCCAGGAAAGTCTAACAGAAAGAAATATTACAACCAGTTTGAAAAGAAGATTTCCGACCTACCGCGACAGTCGCGTAGTCCACGCATGCAGAATCAGAAATCCCGGCGTAAACTTTCGCTTGCTGACGACAGGTGAGAAAATTAGTATTTTAGTCATTATTTAATATAAATATAAATACACAGATTACATTTTAAAATAAACTATAAAATATGCACAGTTATGTTCAGAAGACATAAAAATAAAAATTTAAGTAATTATTAATGGCTTGCTAAAGATCTGCAAATTTTGTATACATTGACCACAAAGTCTCTACATATGCAAGTTGGAAGTATTTGTATGGTCCATTCCTAGGCAGCATCGTAACTAGCCTTCTATGCGCTCGGTGCAAGCATCTGTAACTACGCCCCAAAACTTGGTTCGGGTCATTTCTGCACCCCCCAGGGTCTACACCGTGTGCCTGGGCACCGCCCTAGTTACGGCACTGTTCCTAGGATGTAATTTCAAGTATGCATGCATAGGAACTTTGCATGCATACTTGTAGGATACAGAAAAGCACAGGATGTACCCCTCGAATGTCCCTAGTTTTGTGGATTAATTTTAGTACTGAAGATAATGGTAGTAGAAATTGCATCCAAGAGTTAGTTATTATATTAAATCAGTAAATTTCCTCATACTCCTGACATTGCAAGCAACATACATCCTAATGTAGCCAGCATATTAAGAGTCATTCTGTTAATGGTGTCTGCAATTCTTATACATGGGGTTCTTGTATACAGCACTTTTGTAGCATACACATAATCCTTGACGTGCCCGCAAAGGAAAAAATTCAAAGATATGAGGTCAAATGATCGGGAAGACAAGAAATGAGTCTGGTGAGCTAGACAGTGTCTGGCAGTGGAGATCCAGATTGCCACCATACGGCAGCAGCGACCTTTTACTGTGGAAAATTTAATCATGTTTTATGGCAAATAACCTTCCTATTGCCAATTCTCTCTCTTTATCTGGAGTCGTGACTAGTTAGAGTCACCAACTTGGACGGGTAAACAGCAGCATCCTGTATTCTGTGCTGTCTCTGACCAGAATATTGTCAGGGTCCTGTACAGCTTAACTTAGATCCAAGAACCAGAAGAGCAAGAAGTATTGCTTATGGTTGTTGCCTTTATGAGGGCTGATGTTTATGCACAATATGAATATAACTTTATGAAAATAACCTTAAAACAAGACAAAAATTAAGTAATATTATAATAACAACTTTAAAAATAATCCCGATTGTTAGTTTTAACAATCAGCATTAAAAAGTTAGTCTATTATTAAAAATACAATATAATGATCGATAGAAGTAATTAATCAAAATTATTTAAACATTTCCAGATATCCCACAAATGTAAACGAAACCGTCTTGCCAGAGAAGAGCCACAAGAATCGGCATTATTCTTCCGCTTGCAGAAATATTCCGGAATGTCTGAATCACCGCAGTCACTATCTCGATCTGGCCGGAATCGAAAACTATACTTCAAAGTTTGCAACTTATACTACTAATGCATGTCTATCGGTACACGAGTGCCCCGGAGAAAGCTTTCAGAGGACTAACTTGTCTCGCTGTCATAAAGAAAGAGAGAGAAAAATGCATCATCGAAGGAAAAGTTACAGCAAGGAAACACATCCCTTCAACGTAGATGCATCGCCACACTTGTTCAGACAAAACAAAGACCATAGATGTGATCCGTTAGAAACAAACTTTGATTTGTCCGACGAAGCAAAGGAAAAGTTCAACTGGGAACACCCCAGACGATCAAAATCGCACGACGTTCACAAAAATAACGAATACTTGAGGCATAATTCTCCCAAACCTAAGTGCCAGAATAGTGCGGAGAGTATTTCTCCGAACCACTATTGCTGCCGCAAACACAAAGAACAGGAGAAAGAATCTCAGTGGAACAAACTGAGAAAGCATTTAGAGAAGGACTTTAATACCAAGTGTCGTAAAGAAAATCTTAAATTTATAGCTCTGCAAGAGAAAGATAAATGCGAGCATCATCATGTACATGAACACATTCATCATCATTATCATCATTATGTGGATTCGTAACGTGAATTATTTACAAGTGATGTTTTTAAGTACATCTAATTTATACAATTTTGAAAGAAAAATTTCAAACTATAACCTTTATTAAACACAAATTAATTTATCGGACAAACCTTTTTTTAAGATGTGACTCGAAATATTTTGAAAGTTTATCAGAAAATGGGATTGTAAGTGGCATTACAGTTAGTGATTTTGCACATTATTAAACGGCGTACTTAAAAAAATTAAATTGTAACATTACAATCGTCTAATTTATAAGTCTTGTAGCAAGTAATCTGTTACTTGCTACAAGACTTATAAATTCAAAAATTTGCACATTTCTGGGTTTAATGTTACCTTAGGTGCCAAGATGGTGGCTCGTCTCCGATTCCAGCAAGGAAACAGCGGAACACACTTCTAACCTAACTAACCTATTCTAATAATTTGGCTGCTAATAATTATGGTAATTTATTAGAATAGGTTAGGTTAGGTTAGAACGTGCGTTCCACTGTTTCCTTGCTGGAATCAGAGACAAGCCGCCATCTTGGCACCTAAGGTAACATTAACCCATTTCTGGAAAGACTTAAGTCCTATTTGCATCTCAAAGAACAGAATATTATCTTTATTATTGCCGAGAATATAAATAAAAATTACCTTTTACAATTTATACACTTTAATTAAGTAGAATGACTCAGGTTTCTGCATTTATCACAGGCCGAGCATTCCTAAAACATTTAGATATAGCAATGCTTTTTGCACATAAAACAGAATGGTACAAATATTTATAAATGCTTTTTTCAATGCTCCATTGTTTGGCTTGAGATATATTTATGAATTGTTTATACATATATATATATATTTTTGAACCTGTATTAAACAGTCTAGACTCAACATTTTTCTAGATTTTCCTCGAGATGGGCTTTGTAACGCCGAATGTCGGAATGGTAATTTTCCGAGAATTAAAACGCTCGTCTACATAAGTTTTTAATGCGTTATGTTTAAAGTTATCGTTGAAAATCTTAAGGAAGCACTAGAAATTTGGAAAGTCTAATAAGAAATCATTAATTAGTTACATCTAGTATGTTTATTCTAAGAATATTGTTACATATAAAACAGTTGATGTATATCTTTTATTATTATTATTGGGGAAGACATTCCTTATTTGTGCAATGGCCAAATTAAATATTGTTGATAAATTAAGATGTATCAGATAATTATAGGCTATGATTTTATGAATAAAATTTAATTTATGCTAAATATATTGTGTAGAAAGTTCAAATACTCACATTGATCACTTTTTTACGTTTAGTTGATTAAAAATTTCAATACATTGTATACTTTATTAGTACTATTTTGTTAAACTTTTTATCATTATGAAACATATCACTTTGAATTAAAATCAAAATGGGACCCTGAAATGCAGTACCAAAACAATGAGTATTATATTTTAACAATAGTTAAACATGGATCAGTATCCCAAGAGATGGGAGAAATCTTTTCTGAAAAGACTGAAAGGGAATTGGGTTAATATTCATGCGCCAGGATGCAGACATCAGTTCTTTGGGGATCAGTGCAGTAATGCAAATCTATTGTTTTCATTTTTAAATTTAGAATTTTGCCAATATGAATTTGGTGCACATTAAACCTAGCTGTACAGCATAGTATTCTGGGTGCCAAGTATCAAATAATAATAGTAGTTATAACAACCATGGTATTAGCAGAAATCTAAAAATATTCTCAATATGAGTATATTATATACTAATACTAGATAAAAATATTATATTATATAGTATAAACTTTAGGAGAATGCATCTCTTATAATAAAAATACAAGTGTAAAACAGTCTAAGTGTAAAAAATGTAACAGTGGCATAAGTTTATGTGATGAAAGCGAGAGCATATATTACGGATAATGCCAACGAAACCGAGGGGTCTTTGCCAGCTTTGTCTATATTCAGAGCAGAGCCATAGCTATGGCTCTGCTCTGAATAGTAACTGAAGTATAAAAATAATTTTCTAAAATTAAAATACACAAATTATATTCAAAAATCTGGTTTTGATCACACTGCAAAGCCACAGGCTTTGTCATATTAATGACCCATGCATTTTTCTATATTATAGCATTATTTTTATGCTTTTTACTTTGTATTATACTTATATTTGCATGCATTTAGACTATGCGCTCTTATTTATTAATTAGAATAGTGTGAAAGTTTGTACATTTGGGAAACACTGTAAATAGGAATGGAAGGACGGGTGGCAAAACCACCAGAAGGGCAAAGGCAAGAAGTAAATTTGCGATGGATAGAAGACACTCAGAGACGTAAATGGCCCGTCCCTATGCTCGTGTACGGCAGAAGTCACGAGAATCTTATGCTCATGTGATATTTGTGACATAATGAGGAGAGAGTGTGATTGCTGGGAAAGAGGGTGGTTCAAAAGGTGAGTAAATCAGCTCTACAATGGTTTGCCACATTGAGAAAATGAAATTGTTGAAGAGAGTATACATGGGAAAGGTGGATGAAAAGTGTGGTAGGAAAAGGCCAAGGAAGATCGGAACAAATGGATGAATATCTGAGAGTGTAAGGTGTTGAGTCAGAGAATGAGGAAATGTACTAGAAAGGCACTAGTGTATCTGGACAGGAAAGTGTGGATAAAGTTGCCAAACAGATTTGTAAGATTGAGTGTCCTCAGGCTGGCCCAAGTGTTTGTGGCACCCTAGGGGACTTGTCTAGTGAGTGTCTCCAAGTCTCCTTTTTCCTCTGCTTAACCATTCTGGATTATGGGTATAAAGGTGTATGTATGTGTGTATGTATACAGTACAATAGCGTAAAAATCTCATGATGATAAATATTAAAAATTTATGAAAATTTAAAATCAGTTGCATCCATGTAGTAATAAATGAATACAACTTAAACAAATGTTAGTAATTGTTTATAACAATACGTATCAACACATGATCGAGCTATAGCGCCATCTGGAGTCAAAAAGTTTCCACAAGTTTTATTATTATTTTTATATTTAAAAGAATTATACATTTTATTAAAATCAAAATTCGATTTTTATTTTTTACCGTTATAATTTGAATTTATTAATTTATTTTTTAACGACACTAACATTTTCAAAATATAAATACAATATCGAAAGCGTTACAATATCTATATTCAAATAATATGAATATTTAATTATATAATTCATCGATATAGATTTAATTAATTTTAAAAGTAAAGAATTTCTACAATTTTTGACAATTTAAAAAATAATTATTTTCACTCAAACGAGCATGCGGCATCAAAGTAGGCCAAACACGCATTTTCTTCAAAATATGATCTCGTTTTCGAAAAATTTATATAATGTCTCAAATATTTATCCTAATAAATAAATCTCGTTACTATTGCATTTCCCAACTGCATGTTATTTACGGAAAACGTTGCAGCAACAAAACTTGCCACCGGGCTACAATATGTATCGTATTGTGTAACCCTCTAGCACGTTTCCGACGATTATAATTGCAAAAAATAGAAGACAAATCTAAATATAATGCATAAAACGTGTATATTCGGCATAATTTAGCGACTTTTATACCAACGAATAAAAATATAAAATGGCAATCGAATCTGAATTAAGTTATATTTGTAACATTTTATACATTGATTTTATTCGTGTCACTTTTATTATTTGGTTATTCAAATAGAATATTTGTATAGGTTAAAATCTGAATAAGCGTTTTGGCCTAGTGATTCGAGGTCATAAAACTGTAAATTCAATTCACATGCAGAGATAAATAGTGTAGCTATCGGCATATTACTTTCGATGGCCGAAGCGGTTAAGATATCAGCTTGCCGCTTCGGATCCAAGGATTGAATTCGGCCAAACTACCCGAGAAATATTTTCTGGATGAAAACTCGCGAATATCTCTGGTTCGTCCTTCACTATCCAGCCGCTGTGGATCCGGCCAATGGGCTTGAAAGAAGGCTTCCTTAGTGGATGCCAAGGGAGTTTTTTCGTGCCGATTAGCACGGGGCGAAAAGAGAAAAAAGTATTACTTTCTTCAGTATAAAGACAAAACAAAGTTTAAATTCACGCTAAACAAGAGGTGTTGTTGACCTAAATATTATTACAGTCACGAAAAACACTCTCATTTTAAAACAGTTATGTAAAATATAAAATATTTTAGAAATTATTTTTACAATTTTCCAGAAATGTTTATCAAAAATACGTTATTAATAATACCGTGCCGTTATTAACAATCTAAGTGTTTTAGTTTTTAATAATTTTTAGATGGCATCACTTAAACAAATATTTGAATAATCAAAGTTGAATTAACGAGCGGACGTTTTTAAAAGTTACAATCCGAAAGTAAAAATATTTTAAAGTAGTAAAATATAAAGCTAATTAACGTTAATTTCCTTAATTATTCTCAGAATTTGAATTTTATATTATAAATTCTAATGGTAAGCTGAATTAAAAAAAAAAAAAAACTGAAAATTTAAATTGCGTCATAGCATCGTATAACCAATCAGCTATTTCCTTTATTTAAATTTTATTACTTAGTAAAAACACAGTGAACCGTTTAAATCCATTAAAATTATAGGTAATAAGACAATAAAAATTAAAAAAAGTCTTCCGTAAGAAAGTAGTAAACGTAAAATTATTTTTTAAAAATAAATTTCGCTGTAAATTCTTTCATAATTTATATAAAACAAAATAAATAAATCAACTCTTTAGTTACCTAGTAAGCGAGGAAAGAAATTGAAATTAAACACCGAGCAAGTGTTCTCCTGACCTTATTATTTGAAAGTTCAAAGTTCTAGTTACGAATACATAGAAGCAACATAGAGCAACTTAAAAGTTTCTTTCGTTTTATTTCATATCCGAACATTAAAATATTCATGAAAGAATTTTAAATTCCAAAAATCATTCACTTTTTACAATTTTTAATGAAAAATAGGTTAAGGCCCTTTAAAAAAATCAGTAAAAAACAGATGACCTAAAATAATGGGTAATGAAGTTGTTATTATTATTATTTTTTTATTAATTATATACAATCTTTCCTCTTACTTCATGATATGAAGCCAACGTTTTAAATATTTGTAATTAATGCATTATTGAATTAATTACGGCAAAAAAATAAAACTTTTGAGGTTTTACATTTATATATGTAATGGAAAAATTAATTTTAGTAGACATTTAAAAATACTTTTTAATTTTAAAATTGCCCACGCAACGAGGCCCTTTACCATGCCCATTTTGAATTCAGCCAGGTCTACAATAAGAATGAACAGGTGATAAAGGTCAGGATACGACATATTCGGGTCAACCCACCGATAAAAATATTTAAACTGACCTGGACTCGAATCCGGATCCCTCAGAATGGCAGGTTGATGCCTTAACTAATCCAGCTATTTTAAAATATAGAATTAAAACTAACATAATTTTAATAGTTAATTTTATTTAAGCCTTCATTAACTTTTTTCCATCTTCAGTTAATATTATATCAATAAATAAATAAATAATAAAAAGATTATTTTTAAATGTGTTATAGAAATAGAAGCAAACTGGTATATTTTATTTATAATTTAATTGTTTGAGTAAATCAAAACCGTAAAAGCTATAATTTGTATAATTTTATAGCTAACGATCTAAAAAATTAGCTTAAAATTTGATAGCAAAGAACGTTCCAACAGTGATTTTCAATTATAGAATATTGAAGAAGCGTAACCATTTTCTTAAGCAAATCTTCTCTTGCGTGAAATTCTTCTAAATTTAACTTTCAGCAAGACGCTTTTAATGTTAAAAATTTATATATATATTTTTCGAATAATTCGCATTATTATTATTATTTTGACAAATTTATTTATTATTTAAAAAAAAATTAATAAAAATTTTAAGGTGGCGCTTTAAGAAAAAAAAGCAGACGATGTAGCAGACGATAAGACGCCATGTTTGATATTTTTATGAATTTCTAGAAAAATACGATAAAGTGATCAAAAATCGGTATTGGGTAAGACGCCATGTTTGATATTTTTATGAATTTCTAGAAAAATACGATAAAGTGATCAAAAATCGGTTATAAAACGATTACTTAATGAAATTTTAGCAATAATGTTCTTTATTAAAGCATTATTTAGTAAAATTTCATTAAAATCATTATATTTATGTAGACAAAGAGGAAGGTTGATATTCTCACACAGCTTTTAATTACCGTTATCGTTATGAATCAAAGACTCTTCGGTTTAATCACCTCCAGTTCATTACACTTAACACTTAATCTTCCTCGCAAACATTGGAACAAAAGCAATTTTTTTTTTTTTAGGACAAACACATGAACATCATCGCTAAGATGGCCATGTCCTTGTAAAACTATTTATTTCCTCAAGGAAAGATGATTTAACGTAATATACGGTCATGGACGAGGAAATATTTTGTCCTTGACTCGTTCATTTTTCCGTTGCTTAATATAAAATTATTTACTTTATTTATCTTTTAATTTTTTCCTCCAATATGACATTAAATGTTTTCACTATGATTTAAACTCAATGATTTCGAAATTCTGACATAAATTACTAAATTAGAGTTTCTAAATTTAAAAGATTCTCTTGTCGTTTCACTGATTTCGTATATTCGGTCCCGTCTTTTAATATTTCCATCGTTGCGTGAGATTTCTACATAAATAACAATTTGAATGGGCTGTTACATGTTCATACAGTATTGAAGAAATAAAATTGAAGTATATATTGAATCATCCAGAACAAATTACACGTCGTCAATTTATTGCATTTTTAAGCTTTTTTGACAATTTGAACTTGTTTTATTCAACCGATTTTATTTATTAATTTTCTTACAATGCTTTAAAAGGTCATAAATTAATGTATTGTCACATAAATAATTAATGGAACAATACAGAATCACGTCAGTTAAGAAAAGAAGTGAGTTTGATTTAGTGCGTTTTTTTTTCTTTTTTGATTTGTGGTTTGTATAATTTATTAGAAAAAACATTTTTGTAAACTTTTCCTCGTTAAAACTACAATACATAGGTTGGACTAAAAGTCAGTTAATCGTATGAATCACTGGAACAGGCTACTAAGGATTTTTAAAACAGCAGTAATTTGTTAAATCGTTGTGATTTATGTACTGAACGAGAAGAATCTCATTTTGAATAACTTTTGTGGAGTTTTCGAGTGATAAAATGTTTGAATAGTGGAATTTAGTCTTTACCATAGCGTAGAGGCATGTAGTACGTATGTATGCATGCATACGTACAGACTAAATTGTTTTATATACTTTACAAAGGTTATTCAAAATAATATCACTATTGTTCAATACGCAAATTTTAATGGTTTACAAATTACGACTTTTTGAAATACTTTGATAGCTTGTTTGTGCAATTTAAACTATTAACTGACATTTCGGCCACTTTGTCTACCCACGAACAAACACACATATACAAAATTCAGACAAAATTCTGAAAAATTTTCTCCAAATATTATAATCATTTGAAACTCAAAACATTTTTTTTCTTCAGTTGTTGGGCAAATGCGCCGTATCGAAATGGGACAAAATTTCTAAATCACTCTTCCGGATTAAAATAATCGCTCGACTCGATGCTTGAAAGCTCATCAATGTATAGTTTAATGAGGCAAAGGCGGGGAAGGAGAAATAATCAAACCGGAAATATTCTTATAATAAGTATTTCTAGGAGTATAAATAAATCTTGTACTAGTCCGTACCAGTTTTATTACATGTTTATTCAGCTTACTTTCAAAATGTCCCTTCGGGCTTATCTATTAGATAACATCGTGTAACGTATTTTTTTTATCATTAGCAATACTCCAAATAAATAGTTGAGGAAGATTCTCGTCTAGATTTGACTGTATTTGAGGATTAGAAATCATACAAATATTCTAAAATTACTGCAAAAATGCTATGTATGGATGTTAGTATGTGTGATTTTGTTTACCCAATTTGAAGCTAAATAACTCCTGTACCTTTTGTCGAAAATTTCTGAGATTTTGTAGGGAGGCTTGTGTATTAGGGGAAAATGTTTATAGAAATTTTAAGGAAAATCGAACCATTGACTCGAGAAATATGGCTCCGATCATGGACTTCTGCAGATGGGGGCAAACCGGGCATTTACCCCTCTCTGGGATAGAGTAAAGAATTTCACAGTTTATAATAGTAAAAATGATTGAGATATGTACTTTATATGAGGGTTTAAGACAGAGAAAAAATTCTCTGTCTTAAACCCTCCCCCAAAATAATGAAATAACTAAATAAAAATTTATTGATGTAATTATTTATCTCCAAGCTTTGCCCTTCCTTGGAAAATTTTTTGGGGACGCCCACGCCCCCACCCCTTAATATTTCCCTAACCAATCTGGAGACTTAAAGATAATGGCAGCAATAATTAGAGGTACCAGGAAAGTCTAGCAACGAATTGCCAGTTTTTTTTCTTATCGCGATTGGAGCAGAGAAAACTATGAATGTGTATTTCGTAATCCTAAATATTCTACTTTATAATCGTATAATTGGTAGTGTTTATATTTATTTTATGTGCATAAACAAACCAGGACACAGGTAAAAGGAAAGGAACTAATACAGTATAAGTGGCATTATTGGAAGGCTTGTTTATGTAGTTTAGGGTTATCGTATCAATGGTGATCTCCACGATTAGAACGTACAATTCAATAGAACTTTCGCATGATTTAACATAGTAGAAAGAAAGAAACAAAATTCTTCATGCCCTGACCCAGTTTAGCTATCCTCTTTTGCTTTTATAATATTCTATGGCTTTTATTTCTCTCTCGTCCTAAATTATTTTAAAAGTTGACAAACTTCTGTAAGTGGAAGATTAATTAAGAAGGTTGTTCTAAGTTCCTGTCTTTTAATATATCAATACAATACATAGAAATAATGTAAAATACATACTATCCAGTAGAATCATATTATGTCATTAGTATCTGCTAAAGTTTTACACTTGAAATATAGAAACTTCAACCACTACAAATCAAGTAGGGATTCAATTCCGTGCGACAGTGCTCCAAATAATGACGTAGCTCACACCAATGATAGAGCAGCCTAAATTTAAGTTAATTATAAATATATCTCTAGATATAGAGTCGATCTGATTTAGCTTACGTGTTTTTTTTCTGTTCTATAAATCAAAGACTTGAGGATTAAATAATTTAACTAAAAAAAAAAAAAAAAAGGCTCAAAATCACAGCGTAAATGACACGATCAGCTATGTTGTATGTTATGATTGGCTTGAAATTTTGTCGAATGAAATAAATTCACATATTATATAGCCTGCGGGTCATATGTCTGTATAAAATATTAGTTAATATATTAATAAGCCAACTCAAATATGTTATGTATAATAAATGAATTAAGATGTATCCCGTTATATATAACAGAGGAAAGTATGGCAATCAGTAAGTGACCCCCCGAAGATTCTTACATTTTTGGACTCGGGGTCCTTGAAACGTCGAGAAATGTAAAAAAGTTGAGGATTTTTTCATTATGTATGAGTGTTTATGTATGTGTACGTGGAAACACGATTTTGTTCACACACTTTGAAACTTAATTAATAACTCCCGTACCTTTTGTCGAAAATTTCTGAAATTTTGCAGGGAGATTTGCGTATTAGGGGATTGATACTATTAAATTTTGGTGGTTAAAGATCAAGAGGTGGGGAGATAGAGGAGGACCACGTGTCGTATTTCCATTGGGATCGGACATAGACTAATGAAGATTTCATTCGCTATTAGCATTTACAATTTTATTTTTATTATTATTTTTTTAAAATAAAACCCTCAAAATTAAGCTTTTTGCCCTTTTGATAATAATTAATAATAGAAAGTTTTTCGAATAAAATCTCGTAAGAGATGGCGCCACACACAATTTTAACTTTTTTTGCCAGGAAAGTTACGCAAGTCGTTGTTAGATTATTTCTTTTTACATGGAAGTTAATTACCTTCAATAAAATGGAAACGACTTTAAATCATGTAACCACCAACATCAAAATAGGTTACTTTAATATTAAAAAATCTTATAACTAATCATATCACGCTGATAGATCACATGACCATACACTAGAGTGATGCGGAATTTAAGAACAAGCCTGTTTGATGCCACAGGCGTATCATCTACACGTGCATGACCCTATACCAGTGTAACTGCCTCCCATCATACTAGATCTGAAACAGTTTAGACAACAAATCGAATTGATAATATGATTTAATTGTCTTAATATAACTTATAGTTTATTATTATTATTATTTGTCATAATCATCCAACTGTTTCAGCAATTAAAAATATATTGAGCATTGTAAAAGTTCAAAATATCCACAACCTGTTACAGATACCTATTTTTAAGTTATAAAAATAGTACGTTGTTAATTGTGTTATTTACTGTTCATACAAGACTGAAATAGGGTGAAAGTCTGGCTAAAGGAAAATTCAAGGGCTGGACAAGAGATAGACTAGAAAGAAAGAGAGAAAAAGGAAAAATTGAAAATACTAAGGTTAGAAAAATTCAGAAAGTGAATACTTGCGATCATAATCCCCGTTTTTATAACTGATTGGTTAGACTCCGAGAAAGTAGGTTGTGCGTAAATTGTGTGTGTATGTGTGTGACTGCGTATGTTCCACTTCTAGTAAGCGACAGTATTCACCCGAGGTAGTTTACATCGATTCTAGGACATAGAAATACTTCCGGAGAGAGTAATCATTCGAAAATCTTACATTTACTTGTGTGATTTTGATTCAAAAACGTCGAACAATGTTGCGGACCCTCAAATAATTCTAGCAGGATCGGTAATTTAACATCACTTTTATACGTCATGACAAGGATGCACGCACAATATTTTAGGCGTGTCTGAAATACATACATTGCTTTCATATCAGGGCAAACAAAACACATTTCTTTTCAGTGTTTCGGAAAGTATTGTATGGAAATAAAGGCAAAACCGTATAGTTCACTTCATTCCAACAAACGGTTGTAGGTAGGGTAGTACACAATTGCACAATATCTAAAGAGATAGGGCGTATATCTAACAACTAGTCTGTGTCAGATCATAATGTAGGATATAACCTAGTGTGAAGTAATAAAAAAATAATAATAATAACTAGTTGCTTATTTTGATTTCAAGAATCAATTAATCACAAGTTTTCTTTAAGTGGCGAAACATCTTAAAAGAACTAACGATAAATGAGGCAGACAGAAGAGGGGGGGATTTGTTTTTGCGAATATTATCCTTTTTTTCTGTCACGAGAAAAGAGGAAAGATGGGGGTAGCATTCTAACGAATGAAATAGGTTCTTCACCCGCGAGTATCCACCTTCACCCAGGCGATTACCTGACCTATTTTATTGCCCATCAAACCTCGTTGCTTTCTTCCTGTCAACTTTCCTCTGTCCCCTTTAAAATTCTGGTTTTGAATTTGTTTCAGAGGTCAACTTTCCAAGATGACCGTTCAATGCCTTTTATGATTCCTTCTGTTTGTACTACTTTCTCTGTGGTCCTAAAAGGTTTATGCACTTTTCAGTGTCAAGCACAAGGAAACTTATTGTTATTTTCCCATTGAACAGGTTCCTGACATTGAGAATATTAGTGCGGTTTTCCTTTGTAAATGATCATAAACCCTTTTTTTTGTTAAAGTATGAATAAACAGGTAAAAATCTTCATTAAATGAAGTTTTAAACAGGGACAAAATTATGATAAATGGTGACAGGACCAAGTTAGCCCACTACTCTTATGAAAGACCTTCAAGCTTCACATCTAGTTCTTTTGCCTTCCTAATTTTAGGTCTATTTTATTTGTATGTTTAATTCTGTCTGTACATTTAACTTTACAACACTGATTAGAACTCTTAGCATAAGCTTGATATATATTACGATACAGACATAAAAAATATGCTAAACGAATCAACAAAGACAGAATTAAACTTAAACAGAAACCCTAAAATTTGGAAGACAAAAGAACTGTACAGGTGTGAAGGCCTTTCTTAAGAGAAGCGGAGGGACTAGCTTAGTCTGGTTCTCCTCGACACCTGAAAGGCCTCGAGCATATAAACAATAGAATTTGAAACGAAATTTCGTAGGAAATTATTTTATGTTATCAAGTTTATTTTTTGATGGATACGATAGAATCGACAGTACGACAAAGTGATTATCCATTTTGGGAGCACATCGAAATGAAAATACGCCCCACAAAAATATGCAGATATAAAGTTTGCGCTTGGGAGAACGAAAATAAAATAAAATCTCAAAGTTTAAAAGCTCAATCTCAAGTAAAATAAGATATAAAATAAAAATGCTTCCTAAAAGAAATTAGAGCATATAGCAATTTTGATACCTGTAGTAGTTTTTCTTCATTCAATTGTTAAATTATTTCGACTTCCTGTAAAAAAAAACTGGAAGATTAGGATATAAAATAGATTAGATTTATATCAATCGATTATCTGAACGATTTAACTTTTGCAGTGTTATCTTTAGTGTCGAAATGGTTGATAAAATATGCATCAATTGAAACCATTCAATTTCTCAAATGTGTAAGCATCATTTTCACGTTACGTTACACACGCTTACACGTTATATATTCATATAATGCTTACAGTAAAGATCTCTGTGACTTTTATATGAAATATTCTTGACGTTGATTCTAGAGAATGACTCAAATAACACATCAATCATTCGACTTAGTAAAAGTTATTGACTTCAGAATATTTCTTAAGGCATCGTTAAGTGATTATATATATATATATTCGTGAATCATTTACTCTAATCCGTCATACAGCATACAGCATTATTTGCGTGTTAGACTTAAGTGTAGTTTTGATCATTAATCGTGACAAATCAGAAATGCACGAATAACTCGGACATAGAATTATAGAAGAGAATATTGCATGTTTTAGTAGGCTACAGTAGAAGTTCATTAATCCGACACTCGATAATCCGGAATTGTACGATAGTCCGGCGTGTAAACCGAAATTTGTTTGGTCACGTGGTGTGCTAAAGGCAATAACGTGTTCATTGACGTTTTTCCAGGTTTTTCAATTAGTATAGCCAAACACTATCATTTTCATACTGATTAAAGATGGCACGCAAATAAATAGGAAAATACAGCAGCTTGCGCTTGTACAAAATATACAGCAATGTGTACAACGTTCTGTACATTCGCGTACAGTTTATGGAACTTGGCGAAAATACGAAAACGCCAGGTAACCCGGCACCATTCTGGGTGCATAGTTTCTAGTCACGTGAATAGCAACACTGTGGATTCCCATACGGGGTTCGAACTTTAGTAACCTTCGAAACAGTGGCGTAGCGTGGGTGTCAGCCGCCCGAGGCGGAGGAAAATTTCGCCCCCTCTTAAATAAAATACGGGGAATCCCTACAGGTCAGTACAGTCCTCTGTACTGACTTGACAAAACCGTCGCTACAATGAGCAAGATGTCATTATTATACATTCATTTAAAGAAAGGGGATTCCCCAGTTTCGTCACAGAATAAGTAATGAAAAATTCCGTGCTCATTTCAATCGGTCCGAATCGTAGGTGCGATAAAAATATGAAATGAAACGGTTCAAATTTTTACAAGATATTATTATTATTTATTGTGAAAAAATGCCCCCCCAAAAGTGCCGCCCCCACTACGCTACGCCACTGCTTCGAAATTCTTATGTAAACAACAAGACTCGGAACTGTTCGAGTACGTGTCAAATTTTTGTCAAGGGCTTAGCGGAAGACAAACTCTAACAGGAGCGCTCATAAATAGTAGATCATTGACTCGCGAGTCTATAAAATGTTGGCCGAGATAAACCTTTTCGAACAATAAAAGAGGGAATTTTTGATAAATGAAAGATGAAAATAATCGTTAAAATTCTTAGACGTCAAAAATGGCATAACAACGGCCTGAATTATGAGTGCATGTGTTGGTGTTTTATAAACAATTGCCGGGCAGAGTCGATAAAGAGGTATCAAATAGACAACTCGAATCGGACCTTTCCCGCCAGCCGAAGAGGCTTCGTCTTGCACCTGGAGACAAAGGAGAGACCAATCGGGAAGCGAGGAATGGGACGAGGGACTAATCCGAAATGCGAATAGAGGGGGAAAAACTATATAAAATTGGGATTTCAAGGTCGAAGGACAGCCTCCTCTGGATTAAGCCAAGAGTCTCCTCGTCATTCGGATAACAGTCGTGATCCGTATTGAGTCGCTCAAGATAGAACTCCGTTGCACCATTTCCCCGATCGTCCGTCTGTCCAGCGACCTCATCTCGTCCGGATTAGTGAAGGACTGTCTATTAACGATGTAAGCACTAATGTTAACAAATAAACGGTTTTTGTGTGAAAAACACTTGTCATCCTTTGCCTCCTCCGTCACGATCCACATACAACCCTCCTTATTTTGACACGGGATTAACTGATCCCATCTAAAAGACGGCAACCTAACTCGGGTGCCGAGGAGTGTTTCCAACTCCCTTATCTCCACCGGGTCGGCTACCTTACAACACCAACGTGGTACCAAGTCGTTCAATGAATCTCTCATTTAACGGATTGGTACTACGTGCACGGCTAACACGCTCGTGTTGCTACTCACATGACTCGAGACTAGGCAGCTGCCATAATACAAACTTCTGCTACACTAAAAAACTTACGAGTAATTGAAAATGCACGGCATGCAATATAATCATATTGGTTGCTGTCCTTGTGATGAACAACCTTCAGAAAAATCTTCGACTATATAATTTTGTAAAAGAACAAAGCTAGTAATTAAAGGTTCGGTTACTCATAAAAACTGATAATTATCAATTATTCTCGAATACGATGTATAGAGCAAGTATTGCTGTAATGCCACACAAGAAGTTGACGTCGAGAAACAACAATAGACAAAATTGTAAAGGATAACTCCAATTATATTGACACATAGAGAGAATGCCTCTAAAGATAGTCTTCGGAGATCTCCTCTCAATGTGTCCAAACTCATAGAGTCATACCTTACTTTTCTTCACGCGAAACTGGAGGGTATGAGAAAAGTAGTCAGACCAGGACATGATACGAAACAGTATAAAAACAATTCAAAGTCAAAAATATCTCACTAGATCAGACTATATAATAGGGGGCACAAGCTATAAAGAATAAACATTATAGCAAACAAATAACATTAAAGTTTCATAATACCACAAGTTGCAATCTGGACTAACTGGGCCTTGAAACGTTTCTCGTTTTCAAGGCTAAATTTTGGTCGACATACAACGAAATTACATGAGACAATGGACAAATATCGTAAATTAGTTTCTTTTAGATTTGCAGAATATGCTAGAAGTCACGAATTTTCTGTTGTTTGTTGATATTGGAATTTCCGGTCTCCTTGGGGATTAGGAAAAAGACAACTAAAACGAAAAGGGGGCACGTGTCCCAATAATCCGGTAATCCTTGCACCATTCTGAATTCATAATTGCATTGGCCTCCTGCACCAGATGCTCGGAAAGAGAGGAATATAGCAAAAACTATGGATTGGAATGAAAGGATACGGCAACGTAACACACGGACAATCAGCCGAAAAGAAGTGCCTCCCGAGGATTTTCTTGAAAACGGGGTCCTTAGTTACATACGCGAAGGAAATCCGGAAAACCCCACACAGCCAGTCCGGTAGTTAGGCGCAAACCCGCGACAAACTTCTAGTGTTAAGAGGTTTTATCCACTCGGCTACTGGTGGGCGCAAAATGCAGATTCTACTCGTCTTGACTGTATATAATTCAAAATTTTCGTGCAAACTATTGCACATTCTAGATTTAACCTCGGGAATATAAGTTACAAAAATTATTATTTTAGTTTAATCGTACGAAACGATCGATATTCAATAATTCTAATAACGATTCTAAGTATTCACGGATATTTAGCATACCCTTCTCTGTAATCTGTATAATGATAGGAATCAGTGTATGGTTTCCTTTGCTGAATTGTAGCTTATAATGGAACAAATAACACGAAAATGAGCTTGTTACCAGCGATAACGCTCATTGTTTCATACAAATAAAGTATATTCATGTGAGGAGCGTACAGAAATATCTAAATCTTTTTATGATTGTGTGATACTTATCGTGTTTTACTGAACAATAGACTTTAATAACGTTTTTGTTACGTGTTCCGTTTTGAAGAAGTCCTGATTTTATCCCCGAATTTCATTAAAAAAAATTTTATTTGGTTCCATTAAGATTACGGCACTTAATTGGATCACTGATGTAAACAAACATTCCTAATTCTAAATTTCAATGTAATTTATCATCCACGCAACGTTATTAAATTAGAAATCGAAGTCTGGTATCGGTTTTCGTTGTTTAAAATCAGGTAGAAAAATTGAAATTCCCATTAAAATTTCAAATACGGGGTGATTAGAAAGTTACTGAGCACTGGTACAGAGAAAATTTTAACACAGTACACTACGTATTAAACTTTAACGTACAAATTAGATAGAAATTCTCTTAAATTACACAAAAAATTTGTGTTTAGTATTTTAGTATCAGATTTTTAAATCTGGAACGGTTTGTAACCTTTCAAACGTACGTGAAAAAGTTTTTGTCTGTGATATCTTTTTCGTATCTAAATAATATATATCAAGGCCAGCAGCAGGTGACGTGTAGAAATTGGTTAAGGTCTCTTAAGTAAGGCACTTGACACTTTAATATGTCGTATTTCATCACCATGTTATTAAAAAACTGCAAAGTTTCGGTTTGAGAGTTGAGTTGACCTTTGACCAGCTTTTGCAATACACCGCCACTCTTACATACATTAGCAAGTCTGTCGGGCATTTTGCATTTAATACAGTGTCTACTTAGAAGGAGAATTCAAACTTTGAAGGATAATTTCAAGGAAAGGCACACGTTTATTTTGTACTAAAACTTGGAAAATGTATAGAGCCGTTTCGATGAAACGTGTACAATGAACCGTGACCTATAAGTCTACCTAGTGTTGCACGTTTAACAAGATTTAATAGTAAAAAATGGCAGGTAACGAACTGTTTATAACTAAAAATATAGCCCAATTAACTTAAATACGACGAAAAACTTTATCGTCTATCAGAAAAAAAAACCGATCGTGTGCATTAAAATTTGAATAAGTCCTTTGTATTTTTCAAATGCCAAAGAGTAGGAAGATTTGTATGAGTTATTATTCGAATGCAATCGTATATGAGATAGGAAGAAAGATCTAAATAACATAGATCATTAGTTGAGGAAAAATGGTAGACAGTCAATTACAGTCCTTCCGGATATCAAAAAAATATCGCGTGACATGATCATCTATGATTGTCTGTTGCGGGAAATAAATAAAATAATGGCTACAAAAAGTGTTCATCAACACTAAAGGCAGTTTTTATGAACTATCAGCATTCAAATTACATTGTAATGACGCTTCTGACTATGCTAGGATACTCCATTATCTTAATTTGCTTCCTGAAGAACAAGTAATTTTTTGTATAAATGATACAATATGACGATCTCTAACGTAATTAACAAGAGAATTACAATTACTCCACATTAATCTCAATTAAATTAGTGTAAATTGTTTTCCAAAATAGACAAGAAAATCAATTAACTTAAACAAACATTATGAGTCTTTCATTTACAGTCCGGATTGATAGGATTTTAGCGTTAATGGAGTTTAAACATGACTTAATTCCATTTAATCCTGATCCCAATTAGTATTTGTTATATTACACAGGCTAAGAAAGCGCTGGTTTAATTCAACAAAATCGAAAAGATTCGCCATGTTTAATAAGTGAATTAGAATTGATTACAGAAAACAGGAAGTTAATTCACAAAAATTTAAGTCCTTCTCTATAGTAGGACAACGAGAAAAAAAGAAAGAAAACTGGTCAAGTTACATGAAAAACCAGAAGTGCAAGATGACTTTAGCTGATACAATGAGGATAAAATTGTAAAAATACATGCATATATATATATATATATTCGGAAGTTTATATATATATATATAAATGAACAGATTAAAATCTTAAATAAAAGAACATTTTAATATCATAAATCAATCGTTCTGTCCTTGAATTCTGAAAGGTTTTTCCCAATTTTGAATTTTGTAATGAAGGCTATCACGAAATCAAAACTGCTTTCAACCTAGTAAATAATTATTCAAATACTGTTTAAATTTAATCGATGCTTTCAATAGGAATTCAATAGAATATTCATGTTCCAAGAGGAATACAGCATGAGTATTACTAATGAAAGCATCAATTAATTGATATCAGGCTATAGTTTAGGGCCTCACATTTTTATGTCTTATTGTTGAGTGGAGGGAAAGGGATTTTTACAATCTATAACTTAAGGACCTGTCTTTAGTGCGATCCTATTGATATCTCTCGTGAGATTCAAGAGAGATCTGGAGTATATTAAATTACATTAAATTTTAAGCCTAAAAATAATTTTTAAAGCATCAGAATGTAAACCTCTCGAGCTGTTTTTATAGATTTTCAATCAAGTAAGGATTGCATTCGAGTGTAGGATCAGTATATAGAATCTCGGTAAGGCCTAACTAGTCTTACATTATTTCGTCTGACTACAAAACAATGTAAGACTAAACATTTCCTTATAAAATAATTCAACGAAAGCACAAATAATAAATTATTCGATCTGCTGTACGATAGAGTTGAATAAATCTATAATATTATCCCACCCCAAAATAAATCAGAGCATGTAAAACAATTGATCATTTAAAGATCTTCGACTTGACGTTGGCTTCTCTGGAAACTTTTAAGTTTCTAGAAGTATCGTATGCCTAAAATGATTGGTCCTTAATTTACATCAGCTGAAAATCTGACGTCACATTTCATCACAGAGTTGTTAAATTTGAAAATTTACCAATTTCAGAGAAATTTCTTAAAATTGTGAAGGGTTTTTTAAAATTCTTTACGCCCTGTGGGCCTCTTTTAGCGAGCCTATTACGGGTTCGACCAGGCCCACAACGGGACGGCCCGGTGGTGAGGGAGGAGGCCTGATATATCCGGACGGACCACTCCCCCGAAAAATTCCAGGGGATTTATCGACTCGTTCAGATTCGAACCCGGGTCCCCAGAGCGCTAGGCTGCCATCCGCCGTCTAGAAAAACTGTGAAGGTTATAAATGTTTCAGTTTGTCATTTGTATTGAAAAAAAAAGCCGGCAGTGTTGTTGAACTTTTCTGGCATTCTCTGTTTTCATTTCTAATAATCCCTACCATTACAAGTCTTTAGATTGATTCGTGAGATATTAAGGGGTGGGCCATATCTCCCAAACGAACAGTTCGATTTCCCTGAAATATTCCAGAAACATTTCCCCTTAATACACAAACCTCTCTGCAAAGTTTCAGAAATTTTTAACAAAAAACACAGAAGTTATTAACCTTCAAAATAGGTGAAAAAATTACACACACACGCAAAACGCTGACACACACAGGAAAAAAAGAACCACCCAACTGTTTTGCATTCTCGAGTATCAAGATTACCTAAGCCAAAAAAGGAAAAAACTTATTCTTTGATCCATCGCCACACTTTCCCTTTGTTATATAACAACTGGGAAAGTAAAAATGAATGAGAGAATTAATAATTATCGATTTTATTATTTGTAGAACTTTATGTAATTGTTGCAAATTATAATTTAAATGTTATAGATAATACTTTTCTATAAATTTTCCTCATTACATTTTAAATGTGTGTGTGGAGAAGAAGATTTATAGAGCATTCTTATTTTATGCCGTTTAAAACGCATACTTTATGCACGGATCCATACAAAAAAAACACGACAGACTTTTACACGCATCTTCTTCAAACACAAGTACAAAATAATTAATCTAATTCACATTTAAAAAAAAGAATAAAGAGCCACCACGCTAAGTAAACATTTTTATTTTCAGATTAACAATGGCAGATTGAAACATTTCTAGAGCATTCATTACGAGAGATTTACACTTCCGACTGGCGTTAATTATAGTTAATGCTCTAGAATACTTTTGTATTTTCTAGAGCAGTAATGTATAATTAAATATAATTTCCCTGTAACGTTTACAATGCTCGACAATTGTCAAAACATTACAGAAATGCGACAGACGAGAGGCAAAAACGCTCGAAATTTTCAAGGACTTTGTATAATCTATAACATTTACAGCACCATTTCTAGAATCGTATCCGATGCATTAGAGACTGCGGTTATCTAGCGGTGTTATCTATCAAAGTAGAGAGCTCTCGTCTAAAAATAGTCTTTAATAATGTAAAAAAAAAAACGACCGAATTTATTAGAAAATTTTACAAATTTCCAACTATTTTAGGGCACAAAATAGGATTAAGAATGGCATTTTTTTAAGGCTCGATAGGCAGAAACAGTAGGAGGAATCCGTAATAACAAACATTTAAGTGCAATGGAAGTTCTATTTCCTGGTAATTCTTTAAATTTAGAGACAAAAAAATTGCTGAATATCTCATTGTTTGCTAAAACACTAATGAGTTATACGTTAACCTTCAAATTTGGAGCAGGTTAAAGCATGCCTTCTTCTTTTTTTCACAGAAGGCATAGATTATACGCCTTTCCTCTATGTTTTCCCAAGGACGGATGTGATTTCGATGCTATTTTAATCGATTTCATCATCCGGGGGGACCGGCCTCGAGAAATAACTGTGCAATTGTGACGTAGAACATCGACGTAACGATGCAACAGGTAAGATCCCCATGAGTCAATATGACTCACCCTCCTCAGAGAAAACGACTCGTTTAAGACACTTGACGTGCGCGGCGCGTAGTTTTGCACGAATTCTCTGCTTATTATGAAGTTTTCTGTACCGTAAACGAATCGGAAGGGAAAAACAGGTCAGGGAATTTGTCAGATTTAAAGAAAAATAATTATTAAAAAAAAAACACCCGCAAAGCTTTAGAATGGTTTCGGAGTTACGTCCATAAACCGGAAATACGATCGGTACCGGTTTCGTCACGAGAATTTTCGGAATTGTCAGCGTTACCCTACGCTTCCGTAATAGTACGAAGACACAATCTCACCTTTTAGGGAAATTTTCGAACATAATCGTAACGAAAGGGAAATTTAAGCGAATTTTTCTGTAAGTTTAAAAAATACACCTCGAACCGACATCCTATTCAGTTTTTGTGTTAAGTACTAAAATCTATTGCACTAATTCGTAGTGTAATTAAATTCTTATAATCAAAGAAGATAGTTTAGTACAGATTATTCAAAAGCTAGAACGAAATTCCGGAGTCGTAGTCGGCATCAGGGAAATTGCGTAAGAGAGCAGGGAAATTAGGGAAAAAAACGTCGCTGCCAGGAAATCGAGTGAAGGCAATAAACAGTGACAAGAGCGAGTCTGTTCATTTTGAATCGTGACGGCTTCGAGTGCGGAGCAACTCGTAGAGAACAACAATATGCCAACTGTTATCTTGGAACGATTGCCACTCCCCAGCTTACAGGTATACACGACCGTTAGTGTCGTTTTACTCTCGTGTTCCGTATATTACGCCCTGCAAATAACGTCGGAGATGGAGTGGAAGTTTCAGAATGACAACCCCGTATCAGAAGTAAATATTACAAAAACGGATGTGTCAATAGACGGACTGATTGGCGAGTTTGCCGCGTTAAAGAGACTGAACGATGCCGCGTATTTTATGCTCCAGGAACCCCTCTGTATCTGGGCAAGTATTTTTTCTCACCTTACTTTACTTTCTAACATATTTGTGACTTTCTCTACAGTACATTTTGTGAACGGTACAATTGTCATTTCAGCCTTGTAAAGGGGAGATGTGTTATTTCTCTTGAAATTCTGTTAGATTATTTGATAGTCACAAGAGGGTAGTTTTATATCTGTTATGGATGTGGGCATGCTGGTTACCAACATTTGGACCGGGTGTAAATGCAGCTCCGAACGAGGCAGTCGGGACCTTATAACCGCGGGCTGTGCCCGTAGGAGTAAAAAGAGTCGAAGGAACCGACGGTTCACTTGCGACTCTTTGCCGGACGGCGGTGTAGTATATAGTCTAGTGCGGGGATGGCAAAGCTTTTTGAGCCACGTGCCATATAGTAAGCATACTTAGTTTTAATGGTGTTTATGTGTGCCAAAGTTTTAAAGAAATTAAATGAATATGCTTTAATTAAAATAAGTGTAAAAAAGCTGATTGGAAGAAAGATAATTGGGCGATAAACTAAAAGGATGATTGAAAAAGACGGGTGCTAAATCAAAACCGTATATATTATGCGCCAGATGATTTCTTCTTATGTGCCACAGGTTCGCTACCCTGGCCTAGTGTATAGATGTACTCCGGAAGTAGTCGGTGCGATGGTGTAGCTCGTGTTTTACGAGCTTTTAGCCAGTTGATTTTTATCATTGTTTTGAGAAATGGTTCTGAAATTTTCACTTTTAAATTTTATCCTATTTTTGAGTGTCTTCAAAACTCTAGACTGGCCAATTTCGGGAGGATGTATCTCACAAAGGGTTGCATGTAGATTGTCAGTTTTTTGACTTTTTACTTCTGTGGCCGTGATCTAAGGCTCTGATAAGGACTGACTGCATCGTTTGGAACTGCAGTTTTACCGGTAGCTAGATAGTGAGATTTGAACTGAAAAATTATGATGCTTCAAACTATTCAAACCCAAGATTTTCTGACACAAACTTAAGTTTTTGCACATGGCTTCGTTCTCTTAGAGGTCTCAGACGTTTGCAAATATGTGCTTGTCGATACTTTGGTCTTTGTCCGGGATTTGGATTCTAGATTTGTACAATAACAAGTATTGCATGACGCAGATTTTAGATTGTATAAAGTTATATAAAAGTTGTCTTATAAGTACATAGTCATCTCTAGCTTTAGGCAATTTAAAACTACTACTTTGCCACATTAGCTGGATGATTGACAAATTCTTCAAAGACAGAAATATTCATTGTTCGACTTCACTGTTGGCTAAAGTGCAAATTTCTCAACTGTTGATCAGTGCTGTAACTAGGGTGGTGCCAGTGGTGCCCAGGCACAGGGTGCAGACCCTGGGCGGGGGCGCAGAAATGACCTGGACCGAGTTTTTGGGGCATAGTTACAGAAGCTCGCACTGGGCACATAAAAGGCTAGTTACGGCTCTGCTGTCGATAAACTAAATTATACACGAAATATTGATTTAATCTTTGAAAAATTTTTTGTGAAATGTTTATAAAGAATGCTGTAATGAGAAAACAAGAACAGAAAATGCTACTGCAATCCTTTATAATTGCTTCTGGTGATAGAATTTTATCAAATAATTGCAATGGCCGAACGTTAGAGTAAGCGTATTAAAAGTGCTAAAATTGATAAATAAAATAAAGTAAATATATAGAGAGGAATAAACATTTGCAGAAAGCATAATGAATTTATGTAATATTTTGACAAGATCTTTATTAAAAGTTCTTTCTACACTCTCGTCGGATGTTATCGTAATACAGAAGACACAACCGAAAAGTTACAAACTAGTTATCATGTATGTATGCATACCTTGTTAATCCTATTAAGAAAAAATGCAAATCAGGCAACATTTTTCTGCAATCTTACATTGTATCTTGTATGCTTTGGCTTTTTATAAACGCTGATTACATAAGAGAATATAGGAAGACCAAAATCTATGGGACGGAATCGATCAATTATTTGCAGACGATAACGTCCTAACTGGTATTGTAAGGTTAATATATTTAGTGTTTTTGGCATGACGATACTTTATTGTTTTTTCCTTAATGATTGAGTTGTTCTGTATGAAACTATGAATAATTTCATGCTGGATTAAATATTTCTTGAAGTAAATTTAACATTTTTAGCCATTAATGTTCATTTTCACTTCTTGTTTTTAGGTAGATTAATAAGATTAAAAGTTGATAATACTTTAAGTCAAGGGTAAATTTTAAGCAAATAGGAGTGATGAGAGAATGAAAAACTGAATGACAACTGGCAAGCAAAAATTCTTAGTTACTATGTAGTTGTTGTAGGTAGTCTAAACTGAGGTTGAGAACATTTCACATAAAAGAATTCGGTTAATGTTACCTATGGTTCCAAGATGGCGGCTCGTCTCTGATTCCAGCATATAGAAGAAGGGAAACAGTGGGGACGCACGTTCTAACCTAACCTAACTTATTCTAATAAATTACCATAATTATTACCAACAAAATTATTAGAATAGGTTAGGTTAGGTTAGAACGTGCATCCCCATTGTTTCCTTGCTGGAATCAGACGAGCCGCCATCTTGGAACCATAGGTAACATTAACCAAGAAGGTTAGTAATCTTAACCAACCAGTTTTTTGTCTATATTTTGAATGTTTTTGAGATTTTTAAAACAGATTATTTAGAATTAAATGGATTCCATTCTACAATAATTTACATAGTGATATCAAATAACAAGAATATGCATGTGTAATGTACTTATACGTACGCAATTACAAAGAAGGAAACTGGAGTTACCCATAATTTTGATAGTCATTATAGAAAATTTCTTTGTTTATTTACTTCAATTAAATATAGTTATAGTTTTTATTGTATGAAATATCAAATGATTCAGACTTTTTGAGAGGAGAGTTCGTATCTATTAACTAATAACACACGTAACCTGATACGTTAACAACATCGGTCTGCCAATTTTTATTGGGCTACATTAAGAGTAATCAGTAATCTGAAACGAAGCCATTTTGCTTCAGATTACTAGAGGTAGGTTCGTCTATGAATTTTAAGGTTTTCAATTGGATGGCAATGATAAAGATATTTATTTATTTATCTATTTTTAAGTTATTTTTTCAAAATTGAATTGATAGTAAATGTATATGATGATATTGCCTATGTAATGAAGTCTCATTTAATCCAAGATTCTTTTTAATTGAGTAAAAAACTTTCATACTGGGTTTTACTTTATAATTGATTTTATCTGAACAAGAGATACTCTTGTGCGCACAGATCAAAAGTTAAATGGCACATAAAATTGTAAGTCATGACATAGATACTCCTATAATTGGAATCTGTTATGCGAATTCCACATGTTATAGTCTGTTTGAGAATGTGTGATAATAAGATTGCTGTTTGGGTGCTGCTGCTTTTTTCTGGAGAATGGATATGTCTGCTAGCAGCAGTGGTAGAAAGACAAGCTGTTAATTGCTCTACTGCAGCAAGGTAATTCAAATTCTTTAACACTAATGATACCAGCTGTGTGGATAAACTATGTTCTAGAAATCAGTATGTTTCAATGTGGTAAGAATTCTGGATGCCATTCAAGAAACTCCAAGTGTGAATACTTGCACACTGGTGCCTACTGTCTATATGTTGAAGTTTACTTTCCACTGTCACTTAAAAAGAATGTCTTAGATCTGTGTATATACCACAGACAAGATTCTCATGAACTCACTGAAGCTGAGGTACAACAATGTGTTTCTGTCTGCCAACACCACTTCCAAAATCCTACTGATGAGAACTGTATATCTGTAATCCATACACCTGAAAACAGCAAGCTGTACCAGGTTTGGAGGCAGTACTGTGCGCAAAACAGTAAGATTTGCCAAGAAATGTAGTGCATTTAGAATTTTGTTTTGAGTTTATGCCAGAGGGACATGTGATTGAAGAAGAACTTTATAATACCCAATTAGAACCTGTATATGCTGTATTGCAACAGAAATACTTTAGGTCAGTTGAAAGCAAGTTTTGTTGCAGCATGACACTGCTCTAGGCTAAGCTGCAAGAACTGGATTGTTTTACTACGTTGCCCCACCCATCATGTAGCTCAGACATGCACCATCTGATTATGAACATTTTATGCAAGGCAGTATATTAACAGGACATGCTGAAAGTTTTGCCACCAAGGCCAAGGAGGCAATCACTGTACTAACTGTCAGATGATTGAAGGTTATCCACTCTAATGGTTTATTTTTATCAGAATAAATTTTCTTCTATGTTCATGAACACTATAACTTTGTAACAGAATTTATGAGAGAACCCTATACAAGTGAATTTCACATAGTTAATGTAGTCAAAACTAGAAGATATGCTGAATTATTGGGCTATAATAAAGCTAAGTTAATAATTAGATACAAAGTAATTATCACGAGATAGTCTAGAGGTAGGTGGTTACGCCGCCTACCTCTAGACAATCTCGTGATAATCAATAGATAATTTGGCAGATTGTCCAGTTTTAATTATAGTATCGGGTCAGTGGAGTTGTTTAGTTATATTGTCATTAGTGGGTGTAAAATATTAAATTTGAATAAACAATTGATCATATTTATTTCTTACTTATATCAAATTCAGTTAACTGCTTTATAAATTGTAACATTATCAATTCTATAGATGAACTGAGGAATACAGGAAAATTTATTTAGAATTTTACAATAGTAATTTTTCTTTCTATACAATGTATCCTACACAGGAATATATTTAGCTATTTCTGTAGTGGTGAACCACAGTTACTTGTACTGTTCATTCATAATTTGGAAGATCGTTTACGAAAGGATTTTAATTACAAGACAAAGGATTATATTTTTACAATTATTATTATTTGTGTCAAATAGCGGCACAATTTTCTTCATTAAAGTGTGAACTCTACGATAAGGATTACGGCCGAGAAAAGAATGTGGCTTTTATATTTACCGAGAATTCATAAACAATGCATTTATTTGCAACAACATAATCCTTTTGTAAAATAAACATAAAAAAGTATCTAATTATTACATAATATCTAATGACACAATTGCGGTTGGCTAAAAATAAACATCAGATTTCTCACAAGAACGCTTAAATGGGAAATAAAACTGCTTGAGTATCCATTAAGTTAATGATCCGATTGTTTTAGAAAATGGCAAGGTCATTGCCATTTTTTGGCTAGCTTTCATTTTTATATATTTAAAAAAAGTTGATCAATTAGTAGAAATTGCTACTATGAGCAGTTATTTTTTCTTTTTAAGTTTAGATTTGTTTTGACTGCTGCTTTCCTTTTTAAAACATATATATTATATAATATAATTATAAAAAATTACATAGGCTATACAAGGTCTTCCAAAAAGAATGCTAACATTTTAAATTATTATAATAATGGTAGTTACAATCTGAGAATATTGTAATGAACACTAGAAAACTGTCCAAGTTTCACATTTGCCCATTACGTTTTTTCAGCAAGTTCACCTTGTGTCACGTGGCACGCATCTAACCGATACCGAAATTCTTTGTAAACTTCCGAAAAGAACATTTTTCTAAGCTCGCTACGGCATATCCATTGTCACTCCTCTCGCAGCAGACACAATTCTATAGTGCCGGCAGTTTACTCACGTTGCGCAATGACGATCGATTCCGACTTCGAAAACTGCAGAATACAAAATGCCTTCTCTATTGTGGGGTAGCCAATTTCATTTATGGCACTTCCTAAAGGTAGTGTCTTGTCATCTTGTCGTCATCTATCAATCGCAACTTCTCGGGTAATAATTAACGTAATTACAGTAATTTAATACACAGCATTCATTTTGGAAGACCCAGTATATATACAGTTTTCTTCATAAATCTGATGAATACTTTTTACAAATACTTAACAATGCATATGCAAGTGTCTATGTGTGTATATGTGATGCCTATTGCCTTCCATCCATTCCTTCTAGTAAATTGGCGTTAAGGTACGTACATGTACAGTACATTAAGAACACAGTTTCTTTTTCAATATAGTAAGTATGCATAGACTAAAGTTAACAGTGGTGTATACGCTATAAACTGTAAACAATTTCCTCAATGTGTCTCTTATAAAAATAGCCCAAATTGGGTCTATTTAATAATGAAAGAATGTAATTATGCTTCTGCATACCTAATTGATGATGATTTTAGAATCCCAAACAGTTAAAAGACCCCAGACAACCTTACAGATCCTGGATCATGGACCGTACAGTGTAATTTTGGAAAAATGACTAGGCTAGATATATAAAACTGTTCACAACTTGTACTCAAATGTAAATATTGTATATATTATTAGTTTAAATAATTCAAATTCTTTGGATATTTTATTCATAATAATTTGTTGCATAATTTGTACATTATAAATGAATAAACGTCTAATTACTCGAAGTAAGTTTCGTATGCTTAATATTCAGAATGTCTGCTCGCTTTTTAAAATTTTGCACCGTGGGCACCAAGAAAGGTCACTCCCGCTTGAGAAATTCGTGCTTAGGTTTCTCTACGGGTGAAGCAAATTTGTTATATAACGTAATAATTAAAACCGTTTATTTGCTGTTTAAATGAATCATACTGACATGCATTATATAAATATGAAAGTATGATTAAAAACTAATTTCGCGTGGTTTCTTTATTACATGTTGAGTAAATGTAAATTTTAAACTTAAATTTTTTCACTAATTATATAAATATTTGTACCTTATCTGTGAAAATAATCTCTTGTATTTAATATCTGACTGGAAGTTTAATTTCGTGAGTAGATGAAATATAAATGAGGTTGAAACAGGTTTGCTATTATAGATGTGGTGATTAATGCATATCATCTGTAATAACGAGCAATATTTTTTTATCTATTTATTAATTACTCTGAAGGTAAAATTAAATACCGGGTGGAGCATTTCGTGGATCGGCTAGGTCGTGGATATCGCTACGCTCGTACGAAGTTAGCTTCTGCCGAAGTTATTGTTAAATCGAAAAACTTTAACGTTACATTTAATAAAAGTTTATAGATTGAACAGATGTTGTGCAATGGTTAAACGATTTCAAAACCGATTTCACTAGGCCAGACTTTAATGATTTTGGCGTCGAATTCCAGATTCTTTACTCTGTGATGCAAAATTTCAAATAAAATAGTAATTAAATATTCTGTATTATTGCTTAATTTGTAATAAATCTACTTACATTTGTATTAACTACATTAAATCAATATTGTGTAATATATATATACATATAATTTTTTTAAAATTCTTTTTTGTTATAATATTTAATTACTTAAAAAGACATAAAAATTGCAGAAATAATTGAGAAAACATTTCAAAATAGTACTATAACGTGCAAAATATTTATTGTTTCTATGCTAATCCGATTGGCGTTTGTTTCGTAAATTGTGAAACTTTTCCGATTTTGAAACTTCCGATTACTGATTTTTATTGCCGTCAATTAAGCTTGCTTGTTGTAATAATTTCGATATGATTTAGTTATCCGTTCTGAATTATTAATGTCACTATAGCTGCTGTATTCTCTTCCCAAATACTGTCTGACGGCGCAAATAACTGTGTTGGAAGTGGGATGTGAAGTTAATTTGGTAAAATAGGAAGAGTGCTTTAACATCTTTATATGACGGACAGGAGTTTTACTTCCTGGCTGTTATAACGTGATAAAGTAATTTTTAATATTCGGCTTTCTGGGTTTTCGAAATCTTGACATTTTTGAGACCCCCTGAACCCGAAAAAATCAAAAAACTGATATCCTGTGATATTAAACAAAATAGTCACTAACATACCCATACAGTACATATGCTGGTGAATATTTCATTTAATATTTCAGGATGAGATAAAGATTAAGAAATGAAATTCGGCATGGTAACTTGTATGTAAGGGGGCATTGATGCTATTAAATTTTGGTACTTAAAGGTCGAGGGGGTTGGTTGGGTGTCGTATAGTGTTGCCACCTTTACAAAATCGCTGACCCGGACGGTAGGTTGGGTTTGTTCGAAGAGAAGTTCCTGACGCATGCGCAATGTCATTTTACAATGCAAAGAATAACGTGCATGTTCTAAATCAGTTACAGTTAGGGACTAGGGACTTGCGTAGGAGTAACATACAAGCAAGGAAAAAGAGAGGGGTCAAGAGGCAGGTTGCGCGTCACACATCAGCATAAACAGAGTAACATGGCGGAATGGCAGATCAGTTTCAGTGAGTGTGAGGTCTTTCGTTGTTCAAATGGTGTAAATTTATAATAATAATTGCAAGAACTTTGTTTTGTCGTAATTTCACAATTTCTACGAAATTCCCAGACAAAATTAATAGTTCACCCAGACAGCGAGTCAATTCCTGGACTGTCCGGGTGAAAACCGGACGGGTGGCAACACTAGTGTAGTATCTCAAGTGGGTTGGACTTAATGAAAATTTTATTTGTCATTCACAATCTTATAAAGTATATCATCTTGACCATCAAAATAAGGCCTTTTTTTTGCCTTTTTATAATAATAATTATAATAACATAAAAGTTATTATTAAGTGTGACATGCAAGTTTAACTTGTGCTGATGTGTTTTAGTGTTTCTTACATACAAATGTTTTCACTGGTAAAGTTATACAACTCATTGCTGGGCTTTTTAATAGTGTAAATTTGATTTTCAGGTAGATTTATGCTTCTGTAGCAGAAACAATAGGAAATTGTCATCTGACTCGTGTAATTTTATCACAAAAAGCAACATTTTGGGCATAAAGGTTATTAGATGACGATATGGTATTAGTGCATCACAAGTAATTAAAATATTAGTATCATTTTTGTAAAATATAAGGCTAAGGACAGTTTCAAGTAGGAGGATTGAGATTTCTGCTGAGATTTTCATTAAAAGATATGAACTACTTGTAACTATAAAAGCAGCAGCACAAATTATTAGCGAGGTCGACGCCGAAGTTTTAAACCCGAAAACGTGTACGTCGGACGTTCGGCACTGCTTTCCTGTAAGCCTAGAAGTTTGACAATGGCATTTGGAGTGTCGAGCATGATTCCACTGATTTTCCAAACACCGTTGTCAAACTTATACAGAAACCACTTAAATGCAAAACCAGACATTCATCTGCAAGTATCATCAATTAAGAAAACTGCAAAAAAATGCAATCACGATGTCTCATTAAATGTTGTCATTTAACATCTGTACACTGATATAAAACATCCATAAACCCAATTATTAGATTAAAGCCAAATGATTGCCCAGGTTATATCTAAATTAACAGTTCTGGAAGCGAAGATTGGTTGGAGATCCGGATAGCATAACTGGTAATGCAACCACGTGGTTAGCGGGAGTTGCGGATTGGAGTGCTACCCCAGGCCGAATCTTTTCTTACATAATCTTCTAAATTAATTAATAAAATATTAATTTAATTATAATTATTAATAGTAGCATTACTATAACCTGATATAATTCAGCAATTGCTTGGATTTAATTCTGTATATTGATGTTAGCAGTATTAATTTTTTGTTGAAACTTTATCAAGTGAACAAAAATTAAATGCTTTTGTGATAGTGACTGTTGCAAAATCCTCAACAACGTTTTTGATCACCCGATGATATGCAGATATAGAATGATACCCACACGATTCAATAACACAAAATGGGTTTTATTAATACGCAAGCACCCAAAAAAACTTGCTCGAAACGACCATTCTCCTCTTCAACAGAGCCAATATTTCATACGTGCTTTTAAGGAAGCACAGTTTGTAAATTTTCCTCTCTATATTTTTCGAGTTTTAGCAACGTTGCTAAATTAATTAAGCCCGTAAAGTTCTGGCTCCGTTAAACATTTTTCAAGACTCCTCCGTCCTATCGTCGGATCCCAAGAACAATCAAATCGCAAAATCTGAACAAGGACATCTATAAATTGTTGCTGAATGTTTAAAAGGAAATTTGAATGCAAGAACAGAATCATCATTTAGATTCGAAACATGTAGAAGTAAAAACATTTGTTATAAAATGAAGGACGTAATAATAATAATAATAAAATAACAGGAAAATGTGTATCGTACGTACAGTCTTTAAAGAGTAGACTTAATTAAATTTTCGAGAAGAGGGTAGATACAAACATCTCGCGAGATTGCGCTAGATCGGCAATTTGTCCGAAATAATAACCGGTACAAGATACTTTTAGATAACCAATATATTTGGCTCATATTTAGATTTATTTATTATTTAAAGTCACGATAACAGAAATTTCATGACATTGTTTATGATTGCATTCTGTATATGTCCTTTGTAGACACGTTGTTTGTGTTTAGATTGTCGGTGTCGTCGAATTTAGTCTTCTTTCCTCGAGTTTTTGGGAAATTTTTGTTTTTATTTATTTGCTTTCTTGCAAACTCATTCCATCAAATCTGATAGAAAAATTTGCTAAAGCCTCAGATTTCTTTCAAATGACCAGTAAAGTTCACTTTAATGTAAATTAATTTTTAAGAGAGGACCAAAAGAAAAACAATGAAGTTTGTGATTCTGACAGGAAAGCAATTATTCAGTGTATCTAGTTGACAGCTATCACGTGTACCAATGTTTAAAAAACCACATTTGATACCCCGAGTATCGCCGGGTACTAATTAGTTAATTTATCCATTGTATTTTATATATAAAGTTGTATTATTATTTTTTGACTTTGTGATTTTTGATTTACTCAAAAAGCTGAACGAAAACAAACAAGAAAACTAATCTCACTTCAAAGCATGCCAAAGGACTTTAACAGTGGCATAGCGAGAAGGGTGCAAGGGGGGTCTACCGGGCGCCACTTGCAGAGGGGTGCCCAAATGGTCTCCAAGACAAACTATATATGTTTCTGGAAGGGAGAGGGGGTGGCGCCCCCCTCTCCCTTCCAGAAAGTGTTGTGCCCCGGGCGCCAGTTATGTTTGCTACGCCATTGGACTTTAATACTTTTACAACAGTTAAATTTGATGGCAACATTTTGACTAGGTACGAAATAATTTGGACTTGTGCCAAAAAAATTGTACAACTCGGTTGATCTAATGATAAAATTTGTGTGATGGAAGCATAAATTAAAATTATTAATTTAAATTTTGTGAGTTTGAAATGTATTTATACATAATCGTCCACTTTAGTTTCATTCTATTTAAGTAACAGTCTATTGCGTTATCTGAATGTGTGAAAATGACTTTCATACAGTATAATCATTTTTAGCAAGTTATTATTCACAAAGAGTCATTAATCTTCATTATAATGATGACGATTAGGTTTTAATTCTTATCTAGCTAAATATTTATTATAATTAATGAGTCAAAAATAAGTAGTAAATTAAATTAATTCTTAAAACTTTACTTAGTTGATAATCGGAGAAGTCCAAATAAATATTAGGAATTCTGTTAATCAAAATTAATAAATTATCACTTCTGCTGTGAAAAAAAGATTTATAAGCATGTTTTTATATATAAACAATAAATCCACAGACATAATACCTAATTAATGCCAAATGATCTGCAGTATTATTGATCTAGGGACAATGATTCTATCTAACTTAATTTTGGAAGAAAAGGTCGGACAGATGGGGTAAGTAGGGGTTTCGGGCTCGAGTCCCACTTCGGGACGATTCTTTTCTTCCGGAACGTTTTAATTTAAAAATTAAGATTATTGTGAGACGGCAGCTTAACTGCCTACCTCTAGTCAAATTACATTTATAGTTATTATTAAATTAGTCTTATTATAGCCCAGTAATACAGCAGATCGTTTGTCGTATTTTTCTATTTCTTTCAGTTATCGAACTTTTGTCGCCTATTGAGTTCTTAGAAATGCAAATTTTTTTTATCTTATATGCCGGAAAATACAGTATTTGTTTAAGCAGATTTTTTAACCCAAGAAAATCTTCTCAAAAGTCGGAGGTCGTCTTATAGGGCGAGTATATACCGAACTCTATATTTTAACCGTAAAAGACGGGAGTTGTCTTTACGACTAGGTGCATAGACAGACACTGGGCATTTCTACGTCATCTTTATTCGGAATCTCCTATAGGCCGACACGTGTTTCGGGCATAAGCCCCTCGTCTGTCGGCACGACTTCCGGGATTTCTTTACACCACCTACAAGAAATCCCAGAAGTCGTTCTGACATACGAGGGGCTTATGCCCGAAACGCGTGTCGGCCTATAGGAGATTCCGAATAAAGATGACGTAGAAATGCCCCGTGTCAGTCTATGCACCTACTCGTGAAGATAAAAACTCTCTAGTAGTATCGAGAAACAATTTAGTCACGCATCGAATATGTAAACTTGCGTCAACCGCGGCGAATTTACATATTTCAATCTGATTCCTGCTAAATGTTGTTTAATTCTTTTTTTTTTTCCGGTTTACTTCCTGCTCCTCCTATATATATATGATTCTTGACATGTACATTTTAATTTGTAAATAACTCCTCTTTCCTGTAAGGTATATCAATTTTTTTCTTTCTTATTTATATTTATTATTTTTTCTTAATTTATTTATAAATTAAGTTCTAATCAAGGACATAAAGACTGTCTCCGACTTCTGCATTACAAGAGAGTTAAGAAACGTGCAAGACAAAAATGTATAAGTTACGAACCTTTATAAGGGCCTCATAAAATACCAGTTTGTTGTTTAATGGAGAGACCTCGATTTCCAAGTACAACGGCAGATTTTAATTTATTCTAAATTTTACAAAAGTCGCTTGTGTTTGTGTCCTGTTCTCATTTTTTTTAATCAGATGTTATGCAAGACTCTTAATTATTTAGTTTAAAACAATTATAAAAGTAATTTTTCTTTTTGTTTTTTGAACGATATCAAATTAGCATAAATTTGGTATGAAAATAATAAGTTGGCGTTTTAGAGTCGACGTAATGTCGCAATTTCCGTATCGCTTTAGGGCATTCGAAAACGGTGATTACTGATAAATAAATTGTAAATTTTAAATTTATTTATGATTGAGGAAACTGGAATTGATTTTAGAGTGAATATTTCTGTGTTAAATTTATACGTTTGATTAGTCCTTAGCTGTCGAGACGGAATGTGTTACGAATGCAGCACTTGAAAGTTACATGTAGAATTTATCAGAATCAATTAACTTGTGATAAATTTTGAGATTTGGAAAAGTTACAACTGCTACGGTATGGCTGTATGTTGTTTGCGCGAATATTGTTCCGTTGGAAGCGGTAGAATTGCAAATAACATCGTAGAGCTGTTGCAAACAACGGCAAGCTTTTCCAAAACGGCTTTAATCATTTTTTAAATAACCCGAAAACATCAGTTATCTATTTTTTTTTAAACTTGTTTTTTTTGACGCTGTGTTATGCAATTGTATATGTTTTAACGGCATGCACTGAAGGTGAATTAAACAGTTTTTTTTAACATTTTCAGCATCAATATTAGGATAATACAGTACACTCTTGTTAATCTGAACTAATTATAATGGTGGATCGATAAATAACCAGCCACGCTGTTGTTTTTGGCTGGTTATTTATTGATCCACCCAATTTTTTAGATTAATGGGGGTTATATGTGTTATTTTCAAAACCCAAAATCCATCAGAACCAGATATGACTTTCCAGCATGGCTCTCGTTAGGTTTTGAAAGTGCCTTCGTGATATCCAAATCCAGAATGGGTAGAATAGCAATATCTCTCCTATATTAGTTGCATGATGTGCTGCATTCGAAATTATTTTCATTACAAATGAATGAGAGAGATGTTTGATAACGAACCAGCTGTCAATTCCCCTTTCTCTTTATTATTTTCAGTTCTTTATTACTCTGCATTCACCCCGCTTCTCGATTTTTTTTTTGACGTTTATCCTCGTCTCGGATGTTTTTAATAACTTCGGACAATACTGCTGATGTAAGTCCAACTCTTGGCTTTGTACGGCTATTGTTTAATCCCCAATTAAAGGGTTCTATTTTTCATAAATTCCACAAAGTGGAGACCATTTGTCTGTTTTTTAGTGTGGCGTGGTCTTTCCACGATGAAGTCAGTCACATTGTGGGTTTCTACATATGACCTTTAAATCCGATACGAAAGTTTTCTATTTGAGTTGGCAAACTCTCTTCCTTTATCGGAATGCAAAATAAAAGGGAACATCAATTGTTAAAACAATATCAGTTAACTGAAACATCCCCTCTTCAGTTTTCTTGCTTTGGAGTGCTTGCAGTATGGTAAACTTGGTCAAATGGTCCTAGTAAACTGAGCTCGCATATCAGTAGGGTCTAACAGATAGTGGCAGTTCATTTCTGAGTATAGAATGGGTTTGAAAACTAAACCTTTCTTCTTTTCTTTCGTCGGAATGTTTCACGCAATGAAAAAATTTATCGTTTTAGTCATTCCTCTACATTTCATTCTATCTTGATCTTCGTATCCTACACTTACCGTACCCGAGCGCTTTCGGTAATGTCGAATATTTCTTCTTTACCTGCACTTAAATCAATCAACAACGAAAACTCTTTAAGATGCAGTCTTTTTTATTTAAACTTCTAACACTTTTGGTTTACTTTATTGACCTTCCTTGGGAAAATCGAACATTAATACTTATAACGAATGAAACCTTAGAAGTTTAAATAAAGAAAGACTGCATCTTAAAGGGTTTTCATTGTTGGTAGTCAAATATTTCACACAGGTTTACCTTTGGCGAATGAAAAAGTTGATCATTAATTTCAAGAACATATTCTCACAATAACAAAGATTGGAAAGATTACATCAAATTTAGCTTTAACCTCCAAAATTTAATTGTTAATCATCTCTTGTCATTTACATTGTAATGGCTCTCTTTCTTTAAATTAACTCTCCACGAAACACACTTCTACCTTCCCCAGATGTCTAGTATTGTATTTTTTCAACCACCTTGAATAAGCATAAAAATGCTGCAATTATTAAGTTCTTATACACTACTTAATGCACAATAACCTAAAAATGCAATAAACACAGCTTTTGACACACACTAGTCAACAGCAAGCAGAAAACTGACACTTAAAACTACTGAATAATTATTAATAGGAAATAAGACATAACCAAATATTGTAGCGCCACATCACTAGCGGACATTTGAATTTGCCGACTAGAATGCGGTCGGTTAACCGATAAGTCGGTTAATCAGGGGTCGGATAATCGATGCTCTACTGTAATTGTTAGATTTTACTAAACGGCAGATGGTGATTTTAGATTTAAGTACAGTCCAAAAAGTTACTGGGCAGGGAGGAGAAATTTGTAACGACACTAAAGTTACGTGTATGGCATTGCATACGAGACCCGTAAGTCTTACACCCCACATTTCCACTTTGCAGTAGATGTCATTGCCACTCTCTTGAAGATGTTATGGTTTTTCGACCACAGCTTTTGCAAGCCTTCTTTGCCGAATCTGGCCTGCTATCTCTGGACTTCACTCCCCAGATTTCAAAGGACATTTCTGGCATTTACCGTAAGAGAAATGGCACTGCATGTAAAACTTCACTTCTATTAAAACTTAAACCTTCTACGCTGCGCAGTAACTTTTCGGATATTCCGTAGTTAAAACTAGAATTAACGAAGAGGCTTTGTTGGAACTAGTTTTGCCTAGTAAGATACGATGCTCGTGAATTTAGTGTTTCGACTAATATTTATAATGAAAACGAAGTCTAAAAAGACCACAGAAAAATACATTTAAAAAAATTTTTGCACTGTATTTGGTATTACATTTTATTTGTTTGTATAAAATGTGTAGTACATACATTTATTTTACAAAATCGCATTTTTTAAGAAATAATCTAGGGTATTTTTTGTTTTTTGGCTGAAACATTTAGTAGAAAAACAAAATTGGTTTGGATTAAATGGGTTATAGGTAGTGAGAGTACACTGTACTTAACATTTCATTGACACTTTAAATTATTCACTGTGTGTTATGAGAGTTTTTAGCACCTAAAGTGTGTCTGTCCTCCTTCACAAAACTAGTGCAACACATTATGTTAATAATTAAATAAATTAATAGGGTCGTTCAAGAATTTCTATAGACGATAGCCTTTTATTCACAGTATGAATAAAGTTTCAACCTATTTTTTTATTGTCTTCCAAGTATAAAAAGTGCTCAGCCAATAATTTTGCCATCGAATCTCTCTAGTAAAGAAATACAGTCAAACCTGTTTTTATGCGGGGGATAGGGACCGCATTAAAAAAAACGCATTAAAAAAAATCTCACGAAACTTCACGAATGGCTGTAAATAATAGTTTTCGCAACACAATTTTAAAAATAATTTTTTTATGCGGTCAACAGGGACCGCATAAAAAAAAAGTCTCACATAGAAAATAACTCAAAACCGTACGAAATAGAATTTATTGACAACAGATGTCAGCACTTGACTGCATCGTCTGGTCTATCGTCTGTTTTACATATTTTTGTCCAGGTGGTGTTTTGTTGACTTAAAAAGTAAATTATTTCATTTTTCGCATATTCATGCAATAATATTACTATAATAAGTGCATTTATGCTATAATAAGTTTATTTAGCTATAATAAGTCAACGTGAGACATGACGAATCGCACGAGACTAGTCGCCAACTATACCGCACAAATTAAAAATTTGCATTAAAAAAATCGCACAAATAAAAATCGCACATAAAAAGAGCGCATAAAAACAGGTTTGACTGTATTACATTATTAGACCTTGAAACTGTCATTATATAAAATTCAACCTAAAAAAAACAAGTTGACATGGATATAATTGACGTACAGTACAGTACCTACAGGTTGGATAGATAAATTAGTTATACTGCTCCGTCTGATATATTGCTCGTATGGTTTTTCTTCCGACATATGCGATAAAAGCAGTGATATTGAAGTCAATTAAGTGTTTACATAAATATATATACAGCGAACTCCTGTACAATGCAGGGGATATGTCCTGCGTTATATGAACGTGCGTTATGTATGAACTGCAAGCGTGGCATAACACGAAATAGCCAAACAATTAGGAACTCGTTAACTGTATAACGTATTATAGGGAACACATTATAAAGGGATCCATTATACTTTATTTTGTATCTCAAATTTTTAAAATTACACCTACAGTATTGTAATATTTAGATATTAATAATCGAGTGCCAACAGAATTAACCACGAATTCTATTACAATAATTTATCGAGAATCTTTTTCGTTTTTCTATTTAAGATGGCGTAAAAACGGAAATCGTCGGCGGATTTTCCAATTATCCAATTTTTGTGAAATTTCCGCATTCGTCGCTTACTAGAACAATGGGAACTTTCAATTATTTTCTGTAATAAAACAATTGAACAATTGATTCCCTAAATATGACTGTGTGTTGAAATACACGTGACAATTGATCTTTTTTATTTGTTTTTTTTCTTTGTTTTCTTATAGAAAATGAATTTTTAAGTGATGCTTTCTACTTTCATTGTCCTATAAATTGATGTGATACTTCCATATTGCTGTTCATTTTCATATCAAATGCTACTTGTTCTTAAAAGTATAAATAGGTAAACTCTTATAGTCAATAAACAACAAAAAACTTGTAGAATTATGATAAATTTAAACTAAATTTGGTAATTAACGGCGATCGCCGAATTACTCGATAAACAAGAACGGGAAAGTACGAGCGTACCCGACGTTTTCAAATTTCTTCCATATTAGGAAGTAATTTAACCATAAGATTATTTCGTTCTTGCTTACAGGCTCTCGGCTACACATCGTCGACCACAATATAATTTTCCGAGAAATTTTCGAAAAAAAAAGTTAGCAAATTTTTCAAATGACAAACATTACTATTGTTTAGAAGACAATTTTTCATTTTTAAAGGAATTATGAAATATGTCAGAGTAGAATTGCGATGATATATCATTTCAGTCATTCTGCCGAAACCTGTTTTTAAAGGGAGCTCGGATACATTTAAAACGGATTATTTTTAAGTTCGGCTAGACGAAACTCCTTGCGGACTATTTCGACGACAAAAATATAATATAAAAATTTAAAATCTTATTGTTTCGTCCGTCTTCGGAAGCGTCAATATATAAATGTAAATAAACTCTGCCCTGTGGGTGTTTTAGCAAGCCCATATTTAGCCGAGTCAGCTACGGAGTGATGGGACCGATGTATCCAGACGGACCACCCCCGAAAAGTTACGAGTTTATCGACGCCTAGTCCTCGTGGAGTGGCGGGCTACCACCTTAACCGTTCGACTATCCGGCCGTTGTTTGATAAATGTCGTAGTTATATTTCAAAATACAAGAAAGAAATAAAAGGTTTGAAACACGCACGTATAAGTTGAGTACTATTTAAACTTCTATGTCTAATCAAATCTTCTGAAATTCAAAATTATGTATGTCAATTGCCAATTTATCTAACTTCACAGCTATAGGTTACTTAACTTTACCTATTACAGGAACCTTGACAGAACCAATGTGCACATAAATGAAATTTCAAGATGTTTTTTTGCATTGAGAGAATGAACAAATGTGTTGTTCCAACTCACATCAATCAAACGTACTGGATGAATGTACTTCTTCTGATATAGCCTTAATCCTTCCAGTTAATTTCTTTTACGTTTGTTCTAACGTTTTCGGCCCACCCTGGGCCATCTTCAGGAATATAATCCTGAAGAAAATATGATTATATTCCTGAAGATGGCCCAGGGTGGGCCGAAAACGTTAGAACAAACGTAAAAGAAATTAACTGTAAGGATTAAGGCTATATCAGAAGAAATGTGTTGTTGTTTATAATAAAGAATCGCTAAAGATTTTCAGTGAAATGACTACAGGGGACGTTCGGAAAATAAAGAACACTTGTGCATAGTACACTGCCATTAATTCAAGGTCAGTTTGTTATCTGATGTGTTACTTAGCGTGTCTAGAGTTTCAGTGATGGCAGGCTTATTGTTACTGTTTGTCAAGGGTTAAAATGTGTACAAAAATTGAAAATCCTGCCAAATGTGAAGTGCAGTGTTCGTTTTCTTGTGAAGAAAATTGTTTTTGTTTGTTTTCTAAACTGAAAGAAAAATTTGTCTTAGGGGCCGTCCATAAATTACGTAAGGGTGATTTCGGCCATTCTAGACCCTCACCCACCCCTGTGTAAGAAACTAATATTTTTTTTGATCTCCCCTTCCCTATCTTACGTAGTATTTAGGCATGATTTTAAAGAAAGATTTTAACAAGAAAAACTTTTTTATGAAACCCTAAAAATCATAGGTCCAAAATATATAATTATTAATTAGTTAATTAATATGTACTATTATTTATAAAAGACTGTGAACAAATTAAAAATTTCAATGAATTTGAATAAACAATTTATTTTAAGAACTTTATTTTTTAATTATGAACAATCTTTTTTATTATCGTCATCATTAATCAACGTCATTATACTCATTTTTATATCAATTTTAATTTTCACAAAAGGACGCAAGACACTTTGACAGATCGACTAGCTAGTACACGTGTAAACAGAAACGTCATACGAAACGAAACGAGAGAAACCACCACCTGGCTTTTCTTCCACGATAAAAAAATGTGTAGAACGTGAGTCTGCGAACGTTATTATTGTATCACGTCACACGAGATGGCGTTGGTACTACGAGCGTTTTTAATAGAAACCGCCAAATTGAAGCCAAATTCAAAACTCCACCACTCGACGAGATCAAAAAATAAGAATATTACATAAGACGAGATCTATTACCCCTACCCCCGAGTAAGAAATCGTAAAAAATCCTTGACCCCACCCATCCCAAAATACCTTATGTAATTTATTGATGGCCCCTTATAGAAATCATAAACAAATCACAGAAATGTATTGTGGTCTTTGTGTACTTTAGATAATAAGCTTGATTAATCAAAAACTATTTAAGAGCGACTCCTCGAACTATAGCGAGGTAGTATTATACAAGTTTAACGTAAAACCGAATCGTCTGTTACGAGAGAGACGGTTAATAAAATTAGCCGTCCTTTCTCCCAGTGCTCGGCATAGAACGAACTTTGAACTCGACTTTTTGGTCCTTATTTTTGCCTAAAATCGTTAGAATCTTTGTATTTGCTTTGTATTTCCTGCTTCAAAATTGTTTTTGTAATTATTCGATTTAGAATTTTGAATAACACTCAGAATTTAGTATATTTATTTAGTAAAATCTGTTATTCTATTGATTTTTTTGTTTCGAGTAATACGAGACTAGAGGGCAAGCCGAAAAAATTACGACTAGTACGAGGTGTCCGAAACGTGCGGTGAGAAATTTGTAACAACATTATATTTATAGCATTGTATACGATACCTGTAAGACGTACATCCCACGTTTTCACTTTGCATTAGATGGTATTACTGCTGACTCGCAGACGTGATTTTTGGGCTGCAGTTTTTGGAAGAACTTCTTTGCCGGTTGCGTAATCTTCCACAGAATCCGGTCCTCCAGATTACCAGACCTCAATCCTCCAGATTTTGGGGTCTTTGGAGATGATTTCTGGCATTTGCCATAGGAGAAAATGCAATATTGTACATGAAACATCACTTAACCTTGACCATTGCACAGTGACCTCGTCCACAAAAGCAAAATCGTATATTGGCACTTACCGACTAAGCCAAGGGAGCATACCGCTTTATATACTCACTTGTCAGAGTTTTTACTATAAATATTTGCTTACACGATTTTTAACTTGTAGTCTCATAGAAAATCTTACAGAATACTGACGATAGTTACTGAAAGCATTTGTATGTATAGCTTTGTCAAAAGATCTTTTGTATTTGAACTGTGTTTAAAATTAACCAACTTCCTGCTGATATAAATAATGTCTAATTGAATAATTTGTAAACAGAAACTTTATTTATGCATCGTGCTAAGCAGAAACTAATAAATAACCACACAATTATGTAATATTCAAATTGTTATTCTAGAGACACCGGACTTGGTATTTAGATGATGCAATGTCTAAAATTCATTGTTATCAAGAGCCAAGAATATATAATTTCTGGAGTTATTTAGCATTTACTAAATACATTTAGATACTAAAACATTTAATAAAATAACTATTTATATTAAATGTATTATCAAAATGATAATATATAAGTAATTTAACAATAAAATTATAATGAATTTACAAGGAAAGAGAATGGTTTAATAAGCCAAATTTTAATTTGTTTAAAGATATACTTAGAACAAGTAAGTTTTCCTGGGTTGTTTTTGAGAGAGTATATTTATACATTTACTATATTTATAGACCATTATGTATGGTATTTATGCACATTAATAACTGAGTGCAAGAAGCATGCTCTTATACTTAACTTAGAAGACGCAGCCCGAGCAGATAAAACCGTCAAATGCCGGTAGGTGGTCGTGGGTCTGTGATTTGCCAACAGGCTGGCCTCGTTTTATGGGTTTTCTTCACATTTATAATACCCGAATAGGGGCCAGTTTCCCATTAAAGTTCTCCCCGGAGGCAATCCCTTGGCAGATTGCTCGCGGGTTTCGTTGCCATAACCGACTAAACCAACTTAGATGCTGCAAAATTGGCATCATATTCTGGAAAGTACCGTAAAAACACTCACTATTTTTACGCAAACTTTTATAGTATCGAAAACACTTTTGTATTTTGGCTCTTTTTAAAAATATTTACCATGGAGATTTTACAGAATAGTTACCGTATCAGTATATCTACATTTTTAATTTATATTGCCACAGCAGTGCAGCGCTCTTGTAAGCTCAAACGTGCCGGTATGTGTTAATGTGCTCCTGCATGTGAGATATGCTCTTGGAAGTGAAGCAGAACACGTGTTCAAAAACACAAAAACAAATGATTTTCACACATAGGAGCATTCTCTATTTGTTTATGTTTTATTTAGAATTTTCCTTACCTCATTCAAACTGAAAGAAAGTTAAGGTCGTCATTACTCAGAAAAGACAGCAAGGAAACCTTTTCTGAGGTGGTTCGTGTCTGGGACTTAAATGTCATTTCTGTCGCGGTCTGCCACATCATCCCACTTGGGTCAGTGTGACAAGTGAGAACCATTTGATGGGAACATAATATGTTAACTAAGAGAAGGGAATGGGATATATATGTTTTACCCTTTTCCCTATGTTATGATAAGATATAAACAAGGGGATTCCAACCAATCTGACTGGAAAAAAGACCAGACCTTTATCTACATAGTTCCTCTTCAAGCACGATAGGTAACTACTTAGTATAAAATCAAAAAAGTGCCATATGCCGTACCAATATCGGTATAATGTGGTAACTCAGTTTAGCACTCGTTCAGAAAACACTGAACTAAATACAAGAATTGCAAGTTCAGAAACTGGTCTGTGAACTTGTTACAATTTAGAATATTTATTAATTCCAATTATTTTTTTTAAGTTAATGCATCTGCATACTGTTTTAACCATGTATTTATGTTAAAATTTTTATTAGTTTCTCTTCCTTGCATGTATAATTGCTCCTTGTATTAGTAGAGTATATAAAACTATTACAACCTTCGACAGATTGGGGTGTCTTCTAGACGGTTGATAAATATGGATTTTGGAGCAGAAGAAAACTTCTGAGCTAGGAGAAATACAGAACAGTTGTTTTATAATTTTTAATTTGTATTATTTGATTGTTTTTTTCTTTTAGTAGATACCTTTCTGAACCTGTTTGTCGAGAAATTTTCGATAGCTTCCCAAAGTATTGCAACTCTATGTTGAAATTATTCAAAGTAGTAGTGTGTCACATAAATATAGATACAAGAAATTAGTTATTTGTACAGAATTTTATAGTTTTGCATTTTGAAAGGTACAAGAATGCAAGTTTACCAACCAAAAAATTTTAGTTCTGTATACAGAAATAGTCATTGGATGTAACACACACAAAAAACCAAAATAATCCAGAAAAATTTTAATGAAAAACTAATGTTTTCAACTACTATAAGGTCACCGACATCCTCTCGTAAGCTTGGGGATCTTATTTTGAAGTCTTCTAAATAATTTTTCTCACTTGTAAATGCTTTCGGTGACATTCACCGCTTCGTCTAATCAGACATTTGTTCTAATTGTTTTTACGTAAGGATTGTTGATCCATTTTAGAACATTCGATAACCTGATGACGACTGCTGAAAGTAGTTGAAAATGTCAGTTTTTCGTTAAGATTTTGTGGGATTATTTTGGTTTTTCAAGGGTTATTTCTATAGTTCTTATTTTAAACCCGTTCGTTTCGCCCATTATGCATTTGCAGACCAAAGATGGCTAAAAATGTTTGCTATTAAAACGTCGGTTTCCCAAATTAACCAGTTCATTTTTCATTTCAATGCTGCGCTAAGTTTTTTCCATTTTCAAAAATCTACCAGCTGTCATTCAAATTAAGTTGTTTTCTAGGAGCGCACGACAAGTCTAGATTTACACAACAACATTTCGTTCGTCAGTAATTCGTCTTGTTGTTTGGCTTAATTCTTTTGACTGGTTCTTATGCAAGTACGTGAACCACAATTGTTGTTTCTAATTATTCAGAATTTGATATGAGTAATTTATTAAGGATACGTGCATTTTATTAAATAAAAATACATTTATTCGGAGGTCAAATACTTAATTTCTGTGTCGTTTATTGTTTTCCTTCTTTTATACTTGATTAATTGGGAAGAAACTACAGATGAGAATTCAATACATTAAAGTTTTTATGCAGTCTACACCAAAAATTTATTAATAAATAAGAAAACAGTTGTCTATCGGCATTTGTTTCTTTTATTACTAGAAAAAGTTGCCAGAATTTTCAATATTGATTGATACCATCTTTAGGCTAGCTTAGTCTAATGCCAAACACACACACACACACACACACAGCCAGTAATAAATACTAATAAAACTTTAGTTAAGTGGGCAGTGCAAGATTAAATTATTACAGTACTTAGTTACAAATCAATGTTGTTGTCAGTTCATCTCATTACTTCATCTTCTATTACTTTCTGCGTTTTCGAACTGTCGTACCTATAGAATCTAGTTACATAATGTCTCCAAAATAAGAGAGCTTCGGAGTGATTGTCTCGGCTTGTTTGGGCTTAATTTGTTCAAAGACTAAACTGGAAGTCTGTGATTTCGAGTCATTGTTCCCATCAATCAGACTCGAATCCCGTTTTTGTGTATTTGGGAACTTTCTCTCGAGGAAAGTGGAGGACTTGTCGTCGTCTTTCTTCCATTTCGTAAACTGTTTGATTCCCTAGTCATTTTTAGTTGTAAAAGCCGTCACCAATACCACAGTTTGGTCAATGCAAGGGACTAGTTTCAAAGGGATGGGTAGTGGCTATGAGGAATCTAATGGTGCAGTTTAAAGTTGCTAAAGTGACAACCATAGAGGTCAAAATTAGACTAATGCTTGTTTTGTGCTTAATCTATATACATAAGAAATGAAAGTTTGCCTTTCTGTTCTTTATATGTTTGAAAACTGTACAAGGAAATACGGCAAACTATCAAATAGCTAGCCTTTCATTCAGAGAAAGTCAATAACCATTTTTTTCTTTGAAAGACATTCAGTTGCCTCCATTGAAGACAAGAGAACTATGTGCTCAAATGATGAAATTCTGGCATTCTGTAGTGCTTTTATACCAGGTATCTCTCTCACTATATGACATGCCCTTACAGTTATAATCTTTTAAGACTATAATTTCCTGTTTGACTGAGTTTAGCTATGTTGATTAACACGTTTCAAGGACAACTCAAATATTAATCATTGCTGGCTTACAGCAAGAAGTGTTTTGCTTTTTCCTAGACAGCTATATATGGAATGTTCAAGAATTTGAAGTCCAATAATCCTCGTTCTTCCCAGACGCAAAACATTGTTACTAAATATCTACGTACATACAATGTTAATTACGTATAAAGAATGTATTTTGCCGAAACCTTCTTAATACGTCGATAAAGAATACTGAACTATTAGCCAGCTGTCGTCTTTAACTGGTGTAAATCTGGAAACATAATACGGCGAATGCAAGGTTGCTGTTTGAGAGAGATTATTTGCATAATACCTGATTTAAAATCAAATATCATACAAAGATCAGAGGCCTTGTGATAGGTTGTCTGAGTCTTCTGATAATGATCTGATGGACAGAACAATGGATGATGTTCAGAGTTGGATTGGTGGCTGGCAGTGATGGATAGTCAAAAGATCAAAGTTCCGCATAGTTTGATTCTATTACTAAGTTCACGTGACTCGACGATCGGGCGGAGGATAGATGGCGGGTGACCGATGACCAACAGTTGATCAAAGCCCCAATTTCTTGGATCCACTCTGCTCTTCACCCCCTCACACTGTCTTTTTTCCTTTTATTTTTATCAGTGACAGTCCAAATTTGAGAAGATTTTGTTTTTCTTTCTTCAACAGCAATTCTTACTACTAGCATATGTCCTGCACGGAAGTGTTGCGAACAGGAACAGCCGTCACAATAGTTTAGTTTAGTTTAAATTAAAGTCGAAAACAAATTATAACAGTGAATAAAATATTTCAAATTCCCACAGAAAATGTTCGTACAAAATAAAATATTTTCGTTATTAGTGGAAAAAGTTCGTTACACGAATTTGACATCAACGATTCGTCGCTTCTTGCTCGACAGTGTTTTCAGTGCAGTCGTCTGTCTCGAAAGCATCTTGCCGTCTTATACGAAATGTTAAAATTTTGAATTTTATCATGCAGTCGGAGGTGTAATTCCATATAATGTCGATCTTCAACTCTGTGGTAGTATTGCCCATCCCCTCAAACACAAAAGATAGGATACAAAATTAGACATAGAAGAGTCTCCGGATCTTAAATTTCAAGTTAAGTAGTTTTAAAATCACATTTTACTAATTCCTACAGACTTGTCGAATTCTGTGTTTCTACGTGAAAAATATAATTCGAGTCAAACTTCCAGTTAAGTAAGTTCAACTTGCCGAGAATTTACTGTATTCGATATCATATCCTTGGAAGTGAATTCCCAAGGCCGTGCGAAATTATCGAGTAACAAAAACAAGAGTCAGATCGGTTTTCGTCTTTTTTCCTGTCCTACATTTGTTACCAGATTGCATTTTTCAGCAATACAAAGTTTATCCTTTAGCTTGTACTGTATAATTATCAAAGATAAATAAAAATGTTGAATGAAAAAGGTAAACTTGTGTATATATATATATTTGAATAATTAATACTTTTCACCAGAGCTAAATAAATAAATATTGTTTTTGTGACTAAACTCTTCAACTGAATTGCTATGTAACAATAAATTGAAAAATAGTTTTGGTTAGTATATAATTAAAAATTGCATGAATCGATTTGAAGAAAATTAATAATAATAATAATTGAATTACCGTGACAATGCCACAATAACGTTGGGCTGCAGTTTTTAATCGAATCTTAATTAAAAAGAACACGACTCCCGGTTCGGAAGTTCATACATAGTTAAGTGGGCGTCTAGACCTTAAACTTTCCATATTTGGTCTTGATTTGCGTCTATCTAACTCTGTTCTTGAGATTAACGAATGACCGACGGACGGACGACGTTGCGATCTGTAGGTCTGCAATTTGAAGATTGTAGCCCAGTGAAGGAGAAATATATTTTTTACTCCGACATGCCGTATTTTTAATATAAAGGAAAATGTTCGTGTAAAATCTGATAGTGTTTTATGCTAATTTGAAAATTATACGAAAGTCAAATTGAAAGATTATCATTAGAGCCGAAAGTTTTTTGCCGGTTTTTGGGCCTAAAATTGCGGCAAAAGTCACCAATTTTCTGCCTTAAATTCGCCAAAAAAAGTCGCCAGTTATTTATTTCAAAAACCAGTTAAAACGAATTACACTTAGATATTTCAATAATCCTCGCTTAAACTATGACATCGATCGCTCAATATCGACGAATATAATGAGAACGAACGTTCGACGTCGACTGCAACTAAAGGAGCGTATTTGCTATTAACTTTATCACTTAAATTCATATCAAAAGACGTAAATTTGATAAGATTAGGATTGCTTGACAAAACTTTTTCCAATTTTTGAAAAAATATAGTATAACCAGAAATGATTTCTCCTGCATTTTCAATTAGTTCGGCTTGTTTAGTTACGCCGAGTCCTCGTTTTTCCAGTAAAAATATAATATTTGATAGCTCGACGAGATTACGGAGATCAAATAATTCTTTCTCGAGGTTAACTTTCTTCTCTTGCAATAGTTTCACCAAAACACTTCTAGCATTTGAATGAGATTTCTGTTTATAATTCGAAACGAAGCGCTCAACAGTATCAAAAGGCAAGTATCATTTACTGCCTTCCCGATGCGGTGTCGGCCAAACCTAGGACGGGGCACGAGGAAATGCTCCCTTATTGTCTACATAACGGAGAGTAAAAATAAATAAAACATTATGCTCCACAAAATTAATTTGTAATCAAAAGAAAGTATTTTGGTTCGAGCGAATCGGAAATTTTGCCAAACAAAACATTTTAATCTGATACGTCGCCGACTGCCGTAAATAATCGGGCTAACTTTTTGAATATTATTTACGGCAGTTGGTGATGTATTGGCCTAATGTTATCGGGTTTAGCGTGTTGTTTATTTGTACATTTTAATCTGCTAAATTTGTAAGTTTTAAAAATTTGCAACCATTTATTTGATGATTTTCTCTTATTTTTCTAGGCCTTGATCAACATGGCTTACTGCTGCCTGATATTAATAGGAAAATTCATCCAGAAATTAGTATTTGGCGAGCTGAGAGTTTCCGAACAACAGGTGAGTCACGCGTTCGATCGTCGTTAAGAATTTCTTCCATTACATGCTACTAAAGTTAAAATTTTAATTTGTAAATCCCTGGAATTAGACATCTAGTATAAAGTAACCTTGCCTGTCATTCACAAAAGCTGAGGTAATAGAAAAAAATTCTTGGCACAGTCTTGCAGTTTTAATTATTATTTAATGACTATTTATTCTCGACAGTTTTCTGTTTTTCCTTGGAAGTTTCTTTACTTCAGTTTGTTTGTCAAGTCGCCAAATTAAAAAAGAAGCCGACCCAACCGGGGACTCTCGACGACGACCTCGTGTTCTTTCGGTAGCATCGAACACGACGGGCAACTTTCTCTCGAAATTGCTGCTCGTCGATTGTGGAGAAAGACTGGATACGATACCTTTTCATTAGATTCTGGCAAAGCATACAATGCAGTTAGCCAATTTTAGAGTTTCTAGGAAAATATGACTGCATATTTTTTGCACTAATGTAGTGGGAATAATTATCTAGAAAGCAATCGACATAAGCCGATCGAGGGTACAGATAGGTTTTATAAAAATTGTAAATGCGAATAACAAGTAAAACTTAATTCTGATTCCACTCGAGATATGACACTCGACTCCTCCATCTCCCCACCTCTCGACCTTTAACCACTAAAACAGTAGCATCGATGCCCCTAATGCACAAACCTCCCTATAGAATTTCAGAAATTTTCGACAAAAGGCTTGGACGTTATTAAGCTTCAAAGTAGGCGAACAAAGTGTGTGTCCCCCATATACTAACATCCATCCATACAGAGAAAAACCCTAACATCTTTTGCATTTCTTGACATTTTGATGCCCCAAGCATAAAAAATGTGAAAGACCAGGACTTAATCACTTCAAAAATTGAATTTTGTCTCATTCATTTTTTGTTGCAAACAGAAAACGGCATTAAAAATGATTATCTAAACACCACAATTAATCGATAAATAAACAAAAAAGTATTAAATCTTGACAATTAAACTACTAGAAAATGAATTTAATTTGTAATAAATGTCTTAGATTATCCATTTGTTCAATTGTTCGAGTTTAATTAGTGTACAATGTTCTTGTCCGTTGTTTTTAGTCTGGTTATTAATTTGTGTTTAGTATTTTTCTTTAAAACAAATGACTTTTTTAATTAATTCACTATACTGGGTGTTTCAAAAGGAACTTTACAACTTCAAAAGCGTGTAGAATTTTAATCGGAAGATTACCGACTTGGTCGTTGCTAAGTTATAGTGAAATATATCAAGTTGTACCTCAAATAGTCATTTTGGTTCGATACCAGTGTCACACGGCAGACGTCCCACCCGAATTCGGTTCTTTTCCCAATTCAAAGCAGCGTATCTGTCGTCACTTTTGTTATTGCAGTGGCGGTTAGAGTTTTGAGCTCGGCGAGATTTGCACACGAGAGTGGAACAAGTATTAGATTTTTAACGAGACTCCAAAAAAATTGAGGTGTGTCAAATCTGGAGAATAAGGCGACCGCGCCGTCGGCCCCGCTCGATTCGGCGAATCCACTCGCCCGGAAAACATTTCAGAAAATCCCGGACATCTGTACGATAACGGAGTGCGCCATCTTGCCGAAATTGCGGGCATATTACGGCGTCATCGTTGTTTAACCGTGGAGCGAGAGAATTTTCCAGCATATCCAGAAAGGATAAACATGCTGTACACTTTGTGTTTCGTGCTTTTAACAAAGATCCCTATGATAGCAGTTGTGAAATTTCCATTGGATTGTTGTAAGTCTTGCAATTAAAATTCTACATGCTTTTAAAGTTGCAAAGTCCTTTTTGAATCACCCTATATATTGATATTACATAGTTATTGAAAGATATTTTATTTAAAATATTCTAATTATTTTACTTTAAATTTCAGCACATTAAAGATAAATTCTGGAATTTCGTCTTTTACAAGTTTATCTTTATTTTCGGAGTCATAAACGTCCAGTATATCGAAGAAGTCGTGCTGTGGTGCAGTTGGTTTTCGTTTCTGGGTTTCCTGCATCTGCTCGCTCAGTTATGTAAAGATAGATTTGAATATGTAAGAAAATGCTTCTTAACTATTTTATAATTACCCTCATTTATTCTAAACTCGTGTCTCTAAATTTCCAGTTATCATTCTCGCCGACCACTCCGAAAAGAACACACGTTCGACTGTTGATACTTCTCTGCACCATCCTGACCCTAGCTTTTATCATGGTCGGCATAAGTATCTACGTCGGATATCACGTCGGTCTAAACACCTTTTCGTTCATGATAGCCGAGGTAAAAGAATTAAATGAATTGCATTACTCTATTTATATTTTATTCTTAATAAAATAATTCATTTTTTTTTTAGTGTCTTTTAGTCACGTTAAGGACATTATCGGTAGTTGTCAGGTAATTATTTTATTTAATTATTCCGTTCTCGAGTATATAATAGCTTTGTTTATACGACGACTATAACGACGGTATTTTTATTTAGATACGGCATTCATCTGTGGGACATCAGTCAAGACGGCTCCTGGGACAAAAGAGCAACTTATATTTATTATTCCGAGTTGATTTTCGAGATGACCGTGCTGGTGTTAGATTTTATTCATCATTTTCATATGCTGGTAAATTTACTTTTATTGAATTTCTTAAAATTATTATAAGAAATTTGCTACTAAATTAACTATTTGAGATTATTTCAATACACAAATCTTTGACAAATTCATAAACAAACTTAACTTATCCTTTTGAAAGTGCTACATTTCTTACAAAAGTTTATTCTGACCAAAGTTAGAAACATTAAATTTAATTTAGTGTAAGACAAATTTCTCTTTCTACTTTCGGATAAATAAAATCATCATATAATTGAATGATCTTAACTCCGAGTGGGTTTACTAGTTTACTCCCAGGGCAAGTTAGTTCTTAACAAATGTAATAAGTTAGACAATATTTCTTTCCGATTTGACCACGATTTGGACAATTTGGAATGAGCCGGTGAACACGAACGACTACTAGATGCCACGTTTGTCTGTTGTCAGAAAATTTTTTGTTTAAATATCACGAAACTTATAAAAAACATGTCAATGACAGTCTAGAATATTTTTCACATCACTAGTCATCCATAAAGTTTTGAGTTTGCCCGTAAATATACGAGCATACTACAATGAGAGGAACTTGAAGAACATATATACTTGCTTACTCTATAGAGCCTACCATGTGTATCATGTATATCACATATATTTATGGGAGTACTCATCATAGTTATGGCTGTTATTTTGAGAAATATAAATGCACAATTTCTGATCCCTGGAGTGTAGAGTTTAACAATTGGTTTGTGTTCTGTAATTGAGTTTCATGCAAATTTGCATAAAAAAGAAAGGCTTTCTTTATGCAAACCTGAAAAATGTTTATATCTTTAATCTTAAATGATATTCAAAGCAAAAATACTATACAATTAATTCACTTAACTATGTAAATAAAAAAATATCAGTTTAATACGAGCGATGCGAATTGAAACAGATTTAAATTTTACAAAAAACAACTTACACGAATAATTTGAAATACGGTAAACTCGGCATAATAGGGGGCAAAGATCGTCCGAGTTAGCGGGCTGTTTAATCCAGATATACGGCATAGTAATTTATCACAATCCACTCTATACAGAAGCTTATGTGGAGATTATACTGCCAAATTTATTATTACAGAAAGTGAGCTGAAAACATTCTGTAATAGTACAGTAGCTTAATGAATACAGTGATATAATGCACAGTATTGCAGACTTCCAGATATCAAAAACATTCGTTAATTATAATTTTTCTATTGTCAAGAAATTTTAAATTACTGTTTAGAAAAAATGTTCCCGTATTATACCAATTCAGAATTAGTGGAAGTTTATTTTTAAATCTAAATTGTAAAATCAATAGTTATACTAAACATAAAAGAAAAATACTTAATTTTTTTCCTCGCATTCCGTCACATCAGAAATATCGACAAATATAATCCAAAAGATAACATTCTTTCCTTTATTAATTTGCATGTGGTTACAAATATAGACAGAAATGCAAACAAGAGAACATAAAACTGCAGCTACAATAAAGAATTGCCTTTAGATATATTAGATACTAGCAGGTAGGCCCGGCGTCGCTCGGGCAAAAGTAACGATAGCGAAGATTAAGATTATTACGTTATAGCAAACCTTACCCGTTTTCACAGAATGCAAGAATTGGGTTCCCCGTTTCCAGACTAATTAGAGAATTTTTAGATGGGTCTAAAAATATGTTCGATTTCCTGCAAAAATGAAAAAACTGCACCCGCACCTTGTTTGTCTCTTTCGCTTAACAATTCCATTGTTACTTAACACTTCCATTGTTGATGGAAGTGTTAAGGTTTAATCCTGTCCCTCTCCCCGTGGGGAGGAATTTCAAAAAATCCCTTCTTAGTGTGCGTTCTGGTGACGTACCCTAATGTGTACCAAATTTCAACTTTCACCTCTTAACCGTTTGGGCTCTGCACTGATCATTATTATTATTATCAACTACGAAAGAGCATTTTTAAAGTTTTGAGCAGTAAAAGATACGTAATAATCGGTACATTTTTACTTCTTCAGCTGTGGGGAAACATCTTTCTGTCAATGGCTAGTTTGGTGATATTGATGCAGTTACGTTATCTGTTCTACGAGATACGCCACCGTCTCAGGAAGTACAAAAATTATCTGAAGATCGTCAGGCACATGGAAACCACGTAAGTTTTTGTCTTTTTAACACACGGAATAAGTAGATTTTCGATTTTCTTACGATTGATTATTTAACACCGTACTTGCAATTTCTAGTTTTCAACAGTTATTATTTTACCTAACCATTTTAAACATTTTATTTATTAAAATGATATTAGCTTTACAATTCAGAATTGTTTTTAAAATCTCCTTTCTGTCTCGCCCTTTGAAGTTTGTCGAGAATGTTCCTACGGATAATAGAAAAGTACCTAATTAACTTCTCTCTTCATTTTAGATTAAATTGAAAAAGATAACAGTGTATACAGGGAAACACTTTAAGTGACTTAATATTTATTTTCTTGTATATACTAATGTTAATATATTTACTATGGGAAAAAATGAAAAATCAATGCAAATTATATACGATTTCTCCTATGTACCCGATAGTGCCGGTTATTTGCTGTTACAACAAATTCATGTCTTTTGAATAGTTAACCAGTGAACAATTTGATAGATGATTTTATTTCTTTATGGAATTAAAGTAAATCCCCAAATTTCTCCCCATATTGGAAAATTGAGGAAATGTCATTTGTGGCTCGTTTTTCTAAGGATTTTGTTGTTTTCTTTACAGACAGTGGTTTGGTATCCTTTTGGAATTACCGTATATTTCCGCAGATAAGACGAGGTATAAATTTTCGTCAAAGTTTTATAGTTTTAGCATATATCTGTCCTATAAGACAATCCCCAAACTATCAATGGCCTATGAATTTAGTTTAGATCAGCAATCATCATCTGGATAATAATACTGTATAGCGTATACGGAATTATGTCCTATTTGTAATTTTTTGAATGAACAAATTTTATATTTTATTTTCTTGCATCCGGTAGCACTGCCTTGCGATTGTTGCAAACATTCGCACTGATTCTGGCATTCGGGTAACGACTGACTATTCACAAAAATGTCGTATGGCTTATTCTATTGTGGACGTATCCTACTTCTACTAGTACATATTACGGTTTGTCTGTTTTTTATAATGGTTTTAATTTACAAAAAAGTTAGATTGAAATTTATATATCTGTCCCATAAGATGACCCTGGACTTTGGGGGCCTTTTTTTACGATTCGAGTATCGTCTTATCTGCGGAAACGTGCGGTAAACGCAAAACAATTAGAGGTTTGCAATTCACTCCGCACAACTTATTTAAATTCGGAAATAAAATACGGTTAGTTTCGATAAATAATAACTAATCGACACAGTTCACTCCTAGCAACATGTAGCTGTAAAAGTATTCTAATAAACATGTTGTACTGTGCACCTTACCTATGATTCTTCTTGTACTTATAGTCACAAATACCACTCGGTTGCTATAAGTATAAGAAGAATTACAGGTAAGGTGTACATGTTTGTTAGCTGCAAATGTCAATGGAATATTCTGTATGTTTGTTTTTGTATTCTTGACCTACCTTTAAAGTTTGTGTAAGACGGGTCACAAACTGGCAAGCTAGATATGGCCTGTTAAGGCTTCGTATCCAGCCTGCAGCCTAGATTTGTTTTCTAAAAAATCAATGTTTTTAACATCTTGTGGGGATTAAAATACCTAACTGTTTATGTAAGTCATAAAAGCTTGACAACAAAAGGGCCTTTGTTAAACAAAAACAGTAATTAAAAGAAAAGCTTTATCAAATAATATTGAACACAGCCTGTATACATGTATTTGAGTTTGAGACCCTTGGTCTAAGACCTTTTGAATTGCCCTATATCAGTAAAAACGTTAAAATACTTAATTATGTTTATAAATGTTTCAAATAGTTATCATCAATTATATTTAGAAAAGGTTTTCCAGAAAATTAAAAATAGAAATTGTCAACTTATGTAATTTTAAAATTAATTATAATACGTCGAGGACGAGCCAAGTTCTTAATTATTGTTAATCCAAAATGGAAAAATACTATGCATAATTAAGTAGTATCCGACTTTGACTCATTTGTGCATTTACGGTAAAGTCGACTGACTAATTCTCGACCTTGTATTGCGAATGGGAAGTCGATAAATTTTTCTTAGACTAAATTAGGTAATTTATAAAAATTTCAAAAAGGAAACAAAGTGAACATTTTCACAGTTTATTAGTCAACTTCTGATTAATTCTTGGTCTTACTTGTATAGCGTTAAAATTAATATTTTAACGCTATACAACAATTAATTAACGATTACTTAAGCAGTCGCTTGGGCATTGCCCGAGTCTGTGGACGACATTGAAAATTAAGTAATTTAATCTGCGACATAGTTTTATATTCCTTACTTTGCAACGTTTCTACAATAATTTGTTGTTTTTTTTTTCCTCTTAGAAGAAAAAAGTTAGGCTTTGTCAAGGAATTATAAAAGCAGTTTAGGTGTGACACATGTGAAATAAACTAGACAAACCACTACATTATTTTTACAGGGTTAAGGTAAACTTGACCAATTATTTTCTTAATGTTGTAAGATGTTACCTTGACATTAACAACAGCCTGTAAATGATTAAAATTAGTTGAAACATTTAAATTAAAATTTGAATGTCTATTTTTATCAATAGTTTGCCATTTATGTCGCATGCAATCCAATTCTTTCTACCATATCCTATTTGGTTATCACTTAGTATTGCCAAAGCTGGAATTATTAACAAAATGACTTACAAATGGCCTTGCACACTTTCCTGGCTGTATAGTGTATGTAGTGTAAAATTTAGTATACAATTTAAACATTTTGGCTCCATTTAGGGTCTAATGTTGTTGATTTTTAATGGCGTAGGCCCTAAACGGATTCTTTGTTCCGACTTTACAACATAGAATTCTCTGCTTGCTATTAATTTTCATTGATGTAAGCCCAATATGGACCCTAAATGGAGCCAAAAACATTTGCTTAGTGTATAAGTTGTTTGCTTAGTGTACAATTAAAACATTATTATGCAGCTAGAAAACTGTTCAAGGTTGGTTGAAAGTCATTTTCTATTCAGATATGCAAATACGTTAGAAATTTTAAAATGTGACGAATGTATTTTTGATTTTATGTACATTAACTAATGTTTAAAATTCAACTGTACTTTATAAATTTATAAAGTATAAATTGATTTCTGCCATTGGGCATGGATGTATTGGTAAGCTTGTCAAATTTAAAGAAACTGTCGTAAGACGTGATGGAAGTTGGTCTTCCAGATCCTAATCTGTGCCGAAGAGACTTCCGTGGACTCGGTGTCAAAGCATCGGCTAGTTTTGCACCGTTCTCCTTGTATGTATCGGTCCTAGGCTGTCGTGTATGCTTCCGGTTTCTCTCAATTTGGCAACAAGCTTATCAACATTACTGTGCATGGAGCCTATTGAATTCCCGGGTGTTTCTTGGTGACTGCGCATGGCGGGTTACCACCATCAAAGCAACTCAAATTCGTTCCTCGGTACAAGGAAACAGTGTCACAGATTACGACGAGAAACAGTAATGCGAGAGACTCCCAAGGATCCAGATTTATGGGCACTCTGTATGGCCGAGAATGTATAAATTTGCAGACAGATAAACCTTGGCTTATAGTTTGAGGCACTACCACCTTTATCTGTACTGTATATTAATGAGGACAGTGTATAATACGGGCATTATTCATAATGCCCGTATTAATCACTTGGTCCATAACATATATATGAAATTAGTTAAATAAGCTTGTCGACACATATTGAGTAAATTAATAACAAATAAATTCCATTTGCAGGTATCCTCTTGCCAGTGCAAATGAATTAGAAGAAAATAGTGATGACTGCGCCATCTGTTGGGATCGCATGGATCTGGCCCGGAAGCTTCCGTGCGGACACTTATTTCACAAGTAATACTAACATACAGAATATAATGGCTCTAAATTTTTAAATTTAAAATCTTGCTTTTGAACAGTCTGCTTGGCTTTAAGTTTTGCTAACGTATACATTTATGATCACTTGTATGTATCACTTGTACGATCGCTCGATTTAGTAACTAATACCAGAAAATGCCGAGAGTGAGTTTACATTATTCTAAATTGAATATTACAGTTCCTGTCTCAGATCGTGGTTGGAACAAGACATATCGTGTCCCACGTGTAGAAAATCTCTGACCGAAGCAGATTCGCATTCGATGGAACTCTCCGATTCCGCGTTGGCATCGGACGACGATTCGAATCGATCCTCCACGCGAATCTTCCATTTCGGCAAGTTTAATTTTCGTCACCGTTTGGTTTTTCTTTCTTCTCTTTACGGCAATAATAATTTCCTTTCTGTAGGAACTAGGCACAGCTGGTGGCCCGGCTTCACGGTCGAAGTGACCAACGCGGACGTAATTCGTAACCGAGAAAATTCCGAAAACGGCAACATCGAAAATATGGTACATATGCCCATTTTTTTATATAACTATAAGAGCGAAGGATTCTGCCAACGATATTTAAATGTTTTACTCTGAACTTAGGCTAAAGAGATACAAAAGTTGTTTCCGGACATGCTGCTATGTCAGATTTCTGAAGATTTAAGGAAAACGCATTCTATGGAATTAACTATAGAAAACATATTGGATGGAAAGATAACAGAACCTAAGGTAAGTTAAATTAAAACATACTCTTCCCGCCATGTTACATTTTGACTAATGTTAACAATTAATCCATAGAATGACCCGGCAGACAACAGAACGTCCGAAGGAACCCTGCCAGAGAGACTCTCCGTTTCCGACGACGCCTCCCTTTCCTCGAAAGTCGTCCAGAACAAAATGTAATGTATTTTTCTCGTTTAAAATAGTAACAAATTTAACGGTGTAAAACAAGTGAAAAATTCTGTATGCTCAAATTCCACTCATTCAAGTGTGTAAATTGCTATTGCAAAGTATTGGATTTAACTTCTTTCCCAATGCATTTGTGGGAAGGAGCTAAGATCATGTTTTTCTGTTCCCCTTTCTAGTGTTTGATTTTGTAATTTCTTCTAATAATTTTGAAGTGAGAAGGAGAGAGTAGAGCTATGTAAGTATGTCTTGTGATTACTTTCATTCTTTTGCTCCCTTCTCCTTCGTAGGGGACAATATTATGTATTAAAGAATTTTATGCTACAATACCGACCGAGCGAAGAAAAACGAATACGAACTTCCATTTAAATTGTCCGTTGTTTCCATTTTACACTTAACAGATAAGTGCAGAAATTGGACACTACTGTTTCTCACTTGATACCGTAACAAAATCTACATTTTAAATACAACGAATTAACAAAATTTTAATTTTAAAGGGAGGAGAACCTGGCTCTTCCGTCTTCCAGCGGCCTGGGTTGGAGATTTTCTAAGTTACCAGAAGAAAGGGAAGTGATTCTTAGTCAGAAGAAGGACGAAATGATAGAATATGCTCGAAGGTTAGCCAGTTAAATTTTGTAACTAGGCTCTTCAAATTGGCTTTGTACTTGCTTAAGAGACACTGTACGAGTACCGTTCCTTTTTTTTTCAGGAAATATTTGAATAAATTGGCAGTGGCAAATTCCACGAGCGAAAAAATGGCACTGATCGATCTGGAAGAGAGAGTCAATCGGAGACGGAGGTCGAGAAACATACTCTGCTCGCTGATTCTCAGAATCAGGGAGATGTGATGGCCGTCGGAACTCTCGCCAATCTGCCTTGTCTTCCGCCTCCGCCGGCCAGAAGAGACCCGTCAGCCGTCGCCTCCCGAAACGGTGCCATCGTAGTGGGACTTTCAGAGAACTCGTTCGCGTGTCAGCATTCTGCCGAGAAATCCGGACACCCGACTGTATTTAAAACTCCCCAAAAACTGTGATATAGATGCTAAAGTGACAAATCGGACCTTGGGCGCCGTGTGTCGTTTTTAAGCAAAATTGGTCGTCGTCTCGTGTCGTCGTTGTCAAATTGTCGACTTCCACGCCGCTTTACAAAAATAAAGTTTTATTATTTTAACAATGTGTGAATTTTTGTATGCATTAAGTATAAGTAATGCATCTTCAAAAGTTTTAGGGTAAAATGCCAACCGGTTAGCCATAGAATTACATTGAGGATTGTCAAAGTAGATAAAATAATCATAAATTTTTTTGTACGGTATAATTAATGTAAAGATATCCATGATTATCAATAATTGCCATTGTCGATGCACTGTATTTCTTAAGTGGTTTACTCCTCCCCTAGAGGTTATCAGAAGAATAATCATCTATGAACAACCAATCCAAAGGCAGTAACCTCGGAGATCGGCTCCAATTAATGCAATGCCATACGGGCATGGAAACAGTGTGTCGTCTATGGGTTTCGGATTGTCGGAGAACGATCCAAAGAACAGCCCGATGCCAAACGAGCCAGACCATCAAAAATGTTACGTCGAGACCTGCATTTCTACGAGTCGGGAAATAAAACTCCATTTCAAATTAAAAGGTTAATATAATTAATAACTGTTCTGGCAGATCTAAGGTACAAAAATTAAAAGGACCATTGAACCATTATACAGAGGCAGGCAATTTGGTATAAATTAGATTCGACTGGCTAAATTCTGTAATAGTTTAGTAAAGTTCAACACGAACAGTTTTGTGCAGAACCTCCCTCATTTGGCAAACATACGGGAGATCCTTCTGCGGATGAACAAGAGCTAGAAAACTGGGTGCACATTTTTTTTATAATTTTTGTGTATAGGAACAAGATTAAAGAAAACCCAGTAGTGCAGGCGAACGTCGAGTGCCGTTCAGTGCACTAAGTCGCGATAATTTTGACAGTGTATATATGTGTTTTAAAAGTGTGTATAATAGTTTGCACCACTATACCAAATGTCTGTAAGATTAATAGTAATTTACAAACATACCTTTTAGTAAATATGTAATATGATCAAATTCCATTGTGTAGCCAACAGACGAAGGGCATATGCTCGAAACGTGTATCTGCGTCTAAGATAATACAGAGTAAAGAATGATGTAAAAATGCCCAGTGTCTACTACCTGTGCACCTAGTCGTGTGGTAAAGACTAACAAATAAAAGAAGGCACAGTTTTGGAAAAAGCAACGACAATTACCAGTTGCATCCAAAAAGAGGAGTTTATAAAATGCACCTTAAAGGGAAAACAAAGAAAAAAAAAGATAACCCTGTATAAGAAAATAAGAGATGAGATACAAAGGCATCTTATTGATTACTTTAAAATACACATTATCCTTACCAAAATCAACAGCAAATGCAATACCTAACAGAGAAGTAGAGGCGCCAGAAGAAATTACAAGAATTCTTCACGACGATCTAAATTTTAACAGCCCAAACCGACGGGACGTGTCGGATGTAATACCACAACTAGATCGAGTGCATAATAGTGTAAAATTACCAAAAAGAGAATTAAACTGTTTAGGGAAAAATTGTACATAATTTCTATTTTCGTGTTGTTTATGTATTTTTTTAAATCTTTTTCCTTCCTTTTATAAAATACAAGTTATAATTTTATTCTTACAAACCTTTTTAAAAGAAAATGGTATATAAGTTATAAAGACAACGATTTGTTTCGATTCGTCTACAGTTTATAAACGACGGATTCGAACCTAAAAATCCGAAATAGTCAATAGTAATAAACCCGAGGAATTACCTATAAATCTAAAAGAAGTTATATGGAACTCAAAAATAGGATTGATAAGCCATTCGAGTCAAATACAATAAAGAAGAAAAATGGTTTGATAAACCAGGACCTATTGTTGATTTGGAGGATATTGTAGATTGCACCCTACGAAAGTTCGGGACTTTGAGCACATATTTGAACTCGGGACAGAGAAGAGTTCGACGATACCCTACTTTTGGGCGGGAGACGGAAAATAAGAAAGTTATCATATTTACGATTTCTTGCCTTTCACAATACATTCTATACCATTTTAGAGTTTTTCACTAGGTGGTGCTGTTCAACAACTACTGTGAGTCCATCGATAGCACGGTTGAACGCTACCTAGTGGAAAACTAAACACGTACGCAAGCGTACCGAGCACTCTTTCTCGTAAACAATTCTTTTATACAAAAAAATAATAATATATGTACAGTACACATATAATAATAAATAGTATTGAGTTATTAATTACGTAGTTACAGTTGTAAACAATTTACAAATTCGACTGACGTAAAAGTCTACGGTTGGCATTACATAACTTGGGGTATTACCGTGTACAATTAAAAACGCAGACGAACTCGTAAAAGAAATGAAAGATATAGCGCGGAATAAACACCGGGTCGACGGTAGGACCAAAGTCGGCAGAGCCCGTCACGATAAACATAGATATCGAGGGTATAAAAATTTATAAAAGATACGTTGATGACAATTATATTATATGATCAAAGAATAATAAAAGTAGAAGAAACCAAGTGTAATTCGAAGTTATAAATTATAATTCAAATACTCCACTGTACATAAAAGAAAACAGTTATAAACAGAGCAAGTACAAACCAGAACAAAAATAAAACAATTAGGATAGTCATTTAGTCTAAATTTCTCTTTTAACAGAATAGTACAAAACAACAAAATAAAAAGTTCAACATAAAACATGTAGCTTTCCCTTATGTCAAAAGATTTTTCGAAGAAATAAATAGAAGCTTTAAATATAAAACTGGCACCAACTTACAAAAAAACTGCAAAAGAGAATACAAGAAAGCAAATTTGAAGGAAGAAGGTATACAGCACAATACAATGCAGTTTATACCATGTACAGTACTTGTAAAAACTAAAAAGTGGGTGTGTATAATAGCTTGCACCACTATGCTAAATGTGTTTAAGACAAAGGTGTTTGTAAGTTAATAATTACATCAATCATATTACAAACTTACTATATGTTCAAATTCTGTTCTGTAGCCGACAGACGAGGGGCATATGCCCAAAATGCGTATCTGCGTCTAAGATATTACAGAATAAAGAGTGATGTAAGAAAAGCCTAGTGTCGACCTGTACGCCTAGTTGTGTGGTAAAGACTAACAATTATAATAATTTATATATAACAAATCCAAGTGCAAGGAGCACCAGGTGAAGTTGTTCTTCGTATAAACTATTCTACTTTGGTAGTTAAGAAAAAAAATCACTATTCAAATGCATACAGTAGCCAAATTTAGTAGAATATTTTTTAGAATGCGAAGCAATTTCCACAGAAAAAGTTGTTTCAAAGACCACTGGCATTATAAGCAGTGACATTTGCAGAGACGACTTCTATAAATGACCACAGATAGACTCGTAACCGGCATGGCATAACATTCCTCACAAGCGTAACGGTTGTTGCCTGATTAAAATAAGGTGAGACCTGTTATGCTTAAAATTCTGTGTGTACAAAGCTGTATCGAAATGCCATGGCTACCGTGCTTTGGATGTCGCTAGCAATTGCACTGGTTTGCCAATCACTTGCCTCAGAAAAATAAATACTTAATTCAAGGAAACCGTGTTTAGAAGCAAAACAGAGCAGTGGAGAAATGCTCATTTTCATCTAAATGGAACCATAAACACTGGTAACTTCTGCATTCGGGCCAAAAAAATCCCGATAAAACCAAGTACTTTACATTTACCAAAAGTTACCGTACAGTGTGAATTACAGCAACCTCTATCACTGATCCGTTTTCGCTGTCAAGAGCTTGTATGGGATCTAGGGCCGAGCAAGCCTTTTGCGCCATTTTTCGAACATACGAAATACGTAGAATAAGACTGTATTTTAGCAATAAAGGAACAGAGATGATTAATGGGTACAGCAACAGCTGTGGACTCTAGTTTTCTCTAGACCCGAAAAAACCCTCGGCTCCTTTCCTCGACGGCCTCGTGTATTAATCAGAAGTATTGAGTGCATCTCAATACTTTGCCAGTGTTTTAAAAGACAGCAATTAATCACATAATTTGGATAAGTGAGGTCACTTCATCTGATATTCGTACAATACTGTACAAATGGAGGACAAAAGCCAAAGTACCTTGATCCAAAACCTCAATCGTGCCCCATCCGATCATTACTTTTGTGAACGATCAGTTCAAGTGCATGGTTTTTCCAGACTAGCTTTCCACCTTCAGCAAATCTGAGATTCTATTTATGAAAAACACCAGAACAGATTACTTTCTCACAGTGCCAAATTCTCCCTGGTGACAAAAGTTGAAATTTTTTCAAAACAAGAGGGAGAAGTTTGTGTGTGGTGCAAAAACCAAACTCAAGTTAATAGGCAAAGTGTCTTATAGGGCAGTCATAAATATCCCTGTGAAAACTTTTCTAATAAATAATAAAATATGAATGTGCATAATGACAACCAATGCTTCAATATATTAAAAACTAAATAATTTAAAACAACAGTCTTTAATATTCAAGTTTCCTTACAAACCGTACGGGAATGCAAAAAGTGTAGTCTGCAACGAGTAACGTTCACGCATATTACAATCATTCTTGACACAGAGTTTAATGTGACGTGCATCTCCTCTCTGGCTGTAAAAAAAGAACAGTATTGTCAGTAACATTAGCATCTTTGTCTTTTAGTTAGAAATGATAACAATTACTTCTTTATCCAATGAAGTTCATGACCACTAGATGAAGTATGATGTGTGCAAATATGAAGTCTGCAAATGCCCTCTCTGTATTGATTCCAGAGAACTGGCTCTTATTCTGGATGTTTACCTGAAGTCGCAGACACACTGAAAGAAAGAAATTTGGCATCGTTAAGACATGCTCTAAAGATCCACTGCAACGGTCATGACATAGCTACGGAAATTAAAAATGACTCGTGTTTAATTTACAAGCTAATTTCTCTAACAGTTTTGGAACAATAATTGAACTTTGGATCTAAACAAACCTTATGGCCACAACACTTACCGGTATACGTATTTATCGGATGGTCGACCGACGATACGAAATAACCGCGTTGGACACGAATCTTCCGACGTAAGAGGCACGATCAAAAAGTATCAGAAAATAGCGACATAATTATGGAGCCTGAAAACTAGGTAGAAAGTGAGCCGTTGTAACATATTTTGCACGTGCTACAAGTAACATCTTCCCCATTTCTTTTGGTTTATACCATTCCTGCTTATATGAACACCACACATTGCATTAGTTGGCAAATTTTTCAACTTCCTGTACGTTTCTATGAGGAGGATTGTGACTTAAGAACAACTATACGACAAGTTTAATATTTTAAAGATAGCCACAAAAGTGTTGAGAGCAACGAACGATCGGAAAGGCCCACAACGAGCGAAATTGGAAAAATGTCAAACGTGCATGTAGTCATACCAGGACATTAAACAAAAACTATTGCTGTTAATTTTTGCAGCAGTTAAGAGACAAAATCAGTCACAAACAGCTGGCATTGCACAGGAGTGGCATCTAGCATCTCCATCACGACAATTTGCCTGCCCGTGAAACCAATACATTTGACAAGAAATTGACACATGCCACATTCCACAGGCTGGCAGCAACCCATTATTCAGACCTAGCCCCCACGACTTTTATTTTCCACAAAACCAAACTCTAGTAAAAAGAATAAACATTTCAAGATGTTTGAGAGATATAATAGAATAGGATAAAGTGGGCTGAATTTAGAAATCTGCCCAGCCTAAAGCCTACAGCAGATGATTTTCAGGGGTGGTAAAATTTACAGGTATACACAGTAGTATATGAATGGTGACCAGGTGACAAAGCAATTAAGGTATCCCATATAGTATGCCTACTTAGCTTTAAAATTGTGTGTGCGCCAAAGTTTTCTACCTCAAATAATGATAGTTAAATATATTAAACGAATACGCTTTAATTAGAATAAATGTAAAAAACTGATAGAAAAAAGAATGATTGAAAAAGACAGATGATAAATCAAAATCATATAATGTTATGTGCCACATGATTTCTCCTTACATGCCAATTTGGGGACACATGACATAGTAAGTCTAGAACGGGTGGCAAACCTATGTTATATATCATGACCAAACCGTTCAGTAGAGAATGCAGCATACAAAGTAATATATTTCTGATAGGTATTATACGACGCCTGTCGTGACAAGGTTTACCCAGCCGTTATATAATATCAATAACAGTGTAAATGTAATATAAAGAGTTGTAACTCCTTACTCCATAGTCAAATCTTGCAATTGTCAGCCATGCCGGCATCTGCAATGGCTGTTGCCAATAGCTAGTAAACTTCCTCCAAAAACCTCTATGACTGCAACCAAACTAGAAACAAAAAGTTTGTTCTATTTGTGCCGATTGCAAAGGCACATCCAATCAGCAAATTCCCTTGGGCCACGTCATATGGTGACAACTTTGAAAATAGTTATCATCATGGCAGAAAGTGAGAATAGCAGTACAGCTTTAGAATGAGATTTATCAAACTTATTCGAGCTCATGAATGCCAAAATAAGTTCAATACTGGGCTCCATTCCATTGGCTTGTCAGAAACATCATCTCAGTATTGGCTAGTTTGCCCGCAGTACGCAGGGGCCTGCCAAGAATTGGGTCGTTCCTCGACCTTGAGCCTGTCCATCGTTCGTACTTTAACTCCCATATACTGGCCACGAGCCGACCTTCCTTCTCATCAACATAGGGAAGCCTTGGAACATTTCGTGTACCGAACTAACAGCTTCACCTAATAGCTAAGTGGCGCGCTTCGGAGAAAAAGCCAACAGGCTAGTCTCCATATTAACAAGAAAGAAAAAAGAAGAAAAGAAAAGAAAATTCCATTGGAAAAAGATAAGAGAGCTCAGGCATGGCATGGCTTGAGACAAGTCTCAGCATTGATCATAAGCACCATTTTTAGATTTCTGGATGTAAAATATTGGTTGATTTGAGTTTAATAATTACTATTTTAAATGTAACTAAAGAACTAAGTAATAAGTGCCATCATTTGAAGGAAAAAATTAAGAAGATAGCTGGCAAAGTAGATGTGAAGTGAATGTCGGTTTATTATAAGATCACATTTCAAAGCTGCAATAACAACAATGTGACTACATCAAGACATGTGCAATGCACGCTCTCTGCACGTCTTGCATAGTACTTCTAAAGCAGTTTACTGCAACATGCGCATGTTGCAATAAACTGCTTTAAAAGTACTATCCGGCAACAGCATTGTGAGATGAGAAGCAAACACATGTGAGTGGAAATGTCACATTTGCATCTATAAATTTTCATGCTTCACGTTTATAAACATCTGTAACTAAAAAACTTTTTCATATTCATAAATATGAATACAAATATAATTCATAACTTATAGAAAAGAAATCTTATACTACATTCGCACACAATCCACAACTCACTTCGATCTCAATTTACCTACAATCTGGATTGTGACTGTCGCCAGTCAAACATTGTGCTGTTTGCACAGGCTTAAGAACCTGGCTATTGCAAGTGATGATAAAACTGACATAACTACACAGTAAGTCACAAACACCAACAAACAAAATGGAAGTTTTGGTTAGAAATAAATACTTTTTCTTGCCATATATCTAATAATAGACAGATGTCATCGTCTCTCTATCTTTTTTATTTCTCTGTCAATAGCCCGACACGTGTTCCGCAGCCATCTTGTATCTCGCGTGCGTGGGATTGTGGGATCTCTCTTATGACTGGATCTAGTTTCAAGAACTCTCGAGTCAATCGCGATTGAACTCATTTCAGTCGAGATTGAAACGGTCGAGAGAGGTTGCACTACCGCATAGTCACCGACCTTGATCACAATTTGAAATGCTCGATGCAAATGGGGTATTAGGGTGCTTTACTTAAAATTATGCTGTTACAAGTTTCCTCTTCAAAAGAAACAAATACTGTTGCTTCATTGCATATAAATGCCATTTTTATACAAACCAAAAACATTTAGTCAGAGATAATGCAGTATTGTAATCAATACTATAGTTATAATGTAGAAAGTATTCTTTGACATCCATTATTTCCCAGTCTAACAATAATAGAGGGTCTTAAATTTTGCTTGCAATGCTTCCAAACTTCTCCAAATTAACTTCTTTAGTGGTGCACTTAAAACAGGAACCATTAAACTACTCTTGTTAAGAACTTAGGGACTTTCGGTAACATATTCGTCACATCTCAAGTCGTGCGGCTTTATCCTCAAATCAATCGTGAATGGAGAATTTTGCGGCTGCCCTATAGAAGTGGTTCTCGACATTATCGATCCACGGACTTCTTAAATCAAATCATAGATGAACTACAAACCACCCACACCTCTTCTCATCCTGTAAATATCACCTTAGATAATGATAGATCGAGTCCAAAAATATGTTGTCTATCCAGTAACCTAATGTAAACAATCGTGTTGCATGAAAATATTTTGTTTTATAGATAAATCTGTAGTATTGAATATTGGAAAAACAACTACATCAGTGTGCAGACCATCCAGCACATGCTAGTAGACACAAATGCAGTTCTGAATGAGACAGTTGGGATTTTATTAGTGCCATAACCACACCAATAGGAATAAAAAAGTCAAACTTTTTGTAACATAACCAACCGGGCTGTTTGTTAAACACACAACAGGGTTAACGGAGTGCAAGGCTTGACTTCTGGGGCCACACTCTCATGTTTTGAGAAATAGTTCTGGATGTTTTCAGTTTTAAATTTTACCCCATTTTTGAGGATATTCAAAATTCCAGACAGGCCAATTTCTGGGGCTCTATCTCACAAAAGATCACTGGTAGACCATCGATTTCTTTGACTCTTTTACTCCCATCGGCACGATTTATGGCTCCGATAAAGTCCCGGCCACCTCATTCGGAGCTGCATTTGTATCTGCTGGTGGTCTGCAGATGGTCTATAGACCATGCATTGTGAACTACTGTTTCAGAGTTAGTTTTGTTATTAAAACAGTTTATTATGTTGGATATACTATAGATTACTCCCTATGAAATTTCGGGATTTTGAATATATATCTGAACTCGGGACCGAGACGAGTTCAACGATACCCTACTTTTGGACCGGAGACGAAAAATAAAAAAAAGTTATCATACTTTTTTTGGCAATCGCGCGATGATCAGGAGTCGCATCGCTCTCTCTGCTAAGCCTATCGCATGTTATCAGGCAGTCCAGCAAGTCGTTATATATACCTTCAACAGAGGCAGATGTCGATCCACGAACACACTGATCGTCTGCTGTCGGAGTTAAGTCCTTTTTGCACACCCTCGCGCTCCTTGACCTCGGGGCCTACAACCCCTCAGCCGCCGACATGCTTGCTGTCGGCTAGTACTACACGCTGCTATTGCGGCTTGTTCATCGAACCTAACCTATCTCTCCGGGAGATGACCATAGTCCAACGTCGTGGTTTGCAGACTTTAACGCAAGATGGCGGTACTAGAAACTACGGTGTCGTCTGCATGATAGCATTAAAAAAGTATGACGACTTTCTTATTTTTTGTCTCTGGTCCAGAAGTAGGGTACTGTTCAACTCATCTCGGTCCCAAGTTCAAATATATACTCAAAGGGAGTAATCTACAGTACAGCCATTATTTCTGTTCTGTACTATGCTGTTTGTTATAGAGCTGTTCTCATACTATTACAGACGAATGCAAACAGTTCAACTAAGTAACACCAGGGTGTATAAGTGCATTATTATTAAACTGCAATTAAAAGCGCATAAAGGAAAAATGTCTTTTAATGGTGGAGTACTAAATTACGCTGATTATAACGATTATTTGCATGTAATTCCGTATAAAGGATTAGACACGTTCGTTAATTTAATATAATTATCGACTCTTACCTGCCAAGACGAAGGAAGCAACACACGAAATGAAACCGGCTAAGAAGGAATTAAACGGGAAAGTTCCCACTAAACAACAATATACGAACTGTATTATGCCAGTTAGCATTATGTATATCAAATACGCATCGATTATTTTTAATTTTTGCGGCGTTGTCGACTTGTAATCGTTTAAAAACTTCGAAACCACGTCCAACACTGACACCGCCATCTTGGAATAAACAAATACGTGTCAGATCGGAAAATAGCGCCACCTGCCAGATATTAAAGATAAAAATAATAATGTGTAAATATAAATAAAGTTATTTTTAAATATGGATAAAATGTGTATATATGAAAAAATTTTTTCTAACAATTAATTAATCGATAATAATAATTTTCGGTTAATGTTACCCTAGGTATACAAAATGGCGGCTCGTTTCTAATTTCAACAAGGAAACAGCGGAACGCACGTTCTAATCTAACCTAACCTATTCTAATAAATTACCATAATTATTAGCAACCAAATTATTAGAATAGGTTAGGTTAGGTTAGAACGTGCGTTCCACTGTTTCCTTGTTGAAATTAGAAACGAGCCGCCATTTTGTATACCTAGGGTAACATTAACCTAACTTTCTAAAATTCGGTGAGAAATTCCCGTTCAAATATTCAAAATTTCTGTTATTGAAACGTATATTTCTAATGGGCCAGGTTCGTTGTTAATTGATCGGCATGAAGATGGATCGGAAAAAAGAGCATGGTTCAAATTATCTTTAAGGAATTACTAAGATTCGAATCGTACTCGGACCCGAGATCCATTGGTGGTCCGATGGCCGAACGGTTAAAAGCTGATGGCGTTTTTAAAGGAAAAAAAATGGAAGAAGGTTAGTTTTTCTATCGAAAATATGTTACTTTTGAAATTGTTTTGAATATTATTCAATAAATGACTACGTTTGGATCAAATTGAGCAAAGTTATGGTAGCGGTAACTGCTACGTAATTGTAATGAATCTACAACTCTATGGACGTATTGCCTGGTAAAGCTAGATGAGCAAGCCAATGATATAGTCCGTTTCAATTGAAACGGGCTAAGTCGTTGGCATGCTTATCCAGTGGTATTAAAGCCGCTTAACGCGTGCGATTAGCTTCTCTTCGTTTTCGCAAACTTAAAAACTTTAAAATAAATTAATTTCATTATTTGAAATATATCTGTTTTTATTTACTGATAGCTGTGTGTGGGCGGATTAATACTATAATGCACGCCTTCATATTCGTAAATAATATATGACTTCACGTGTTGCGTGGGTGCAGCCATCTTTGTTCTGTTATTGCTACTCCAGCTAGCGTAAACGAAGTTTACTATTAAACGTGACGTCATACACTCAACACGTTACGAAATAGCAGTTTTCTAGAGGGCGTTTGGCAGAAAAAAAATTAAATAAAATTTTGCTATTATCGCGTCGTTTTGGTTTATTTCCGTAAACAAAATTTAAACACTTAAATTTTAAAATAAATTTACCGGAATTATTTTAACGATTGAATTTTAAAAAATTCGCCATTTTGTTCTAAAATAATAAAAAAATGTTTGAAGCGCCATCTCGTATTAGATAAAGATGCAAAAATTTAATTTTGATGATAATTTTTTCAAATTTTTATATACTTTTTATTCTACTCGCAGGATTATAATTAAAATAATTTGGTTCAAAATTTCCATTTTAAAAATTAATGATATACACATGCCTTGGCGTCCTATATGTTTGATTTTAAATAAAAAATGTCAAAGCAAATTAATTACCGAATTTTATTATTTCAAATTTTATTATTGAATAGAAACCATTTAAATATTAAATATATGCAAATTACATCTAATTATTTTTAAGATTGTGAAGATTGTTTGAATTTTAATCAACTTTTACCCAAATACAGTATGACACACTTTTTCGACCTTCTTCACAATGTGTCGTCTTTCCTCATTTCTTGCAATTCTATAAATTTTAAGACTACAAGTAATGAAATATTACACTGTCTAATGTCATGTAGATGGAAAAATTTATGTTTATCATTCAAACCATTGCTTCATTACATCATCAGATGGATTCTTGTGGTGCTCATCATTAGTCGTGGATAAAACCACCAAATACTAATCGCGTGTTCGCGCCTCACAAACGGGCTGGTCACGTGAAGTTTTCCTGATTTTCTTGACATGTGTAACACAAATATGGGCCATTTTCCTATAAAAGTTCTTCCGGCAGGCAGATCGCCCACGTGTCGCGTTGCCGCAATCAAATAAACCATGGGCTCTTGTGTGGTCTTGCGTGTACTTCTTTCCAAATTTTACTATTATTGACCTAAACAATATTATAATTTATCGCGTGATGGACATGAAAAATGTATAATTGCATGTATAATATGTATAATTGCAAATATTTGAATAAAGTTCAATTTTAAAACTACATTTGTAAAAATAAATATATTATTTTATATGCTTGCAAGAACATAATAATGAGATGATTGTGATTAGATTTGCAATTATACATTTAAATTAAAATAAGAAAGAAAAAAGGCACATTTTTATCACTTTGTTGACACTAATAAATTATTCTGTTTTATCTGCCGCCATTTTTGCTCTGCCACGAGTAAGGAAATGTTATATATAGTGCCGAAGATGTGTTTACCTTTTTTCCTTTATTTTTTCTGATGATATATAAATAGAATTCCGTAAGCTATTTTCTATTTTGGAAAGATTCTACTTACTATTTTTACTTTATTAAATATTTTCCTTGCAATCTATAATGTATAAGCTTAAAATCTTCAATAAATGACCTGTGTCAATATACTCTCAAGTAAATAGCCATCATCTCTTTTGCTTTTTTACTTTAAAAATATTAAATTATATTAAAATAATCTTCATAAAACCTCGTGGTATGGCCGTAATTCCTTAAATCTCAAAGCGTTTCAATATGCATTGTAAAAACAAAATGGTCCATCGATTAACTTCTTATTAATCTGTATTGATTAAAGTTAAATTTAAAAAGAAATTCGTGTTAAAAAAACGAATTTAATTACGTTTTTAAATTATTTATAACCGTAAAAATCGAAATATTCATATACTCGGCTTCACTTCGGATGTTTTAAATGTAATTAATGATGTCGCGAACAGATTTATTAATTTTAATATTAATCAACGGTGACATTTTTACAAAAGATGACATTAATAGGTTTTAAATAACATTAAAAATATTTAATTTTTGATTGCAACTACAGGAATGCATATAGTAAACACTTAATTTCTTGAATGGCCGAAGCGATTCAAGAAATCAATATGTCAGCCCGCCATTCTGATGACCCTGGGAATGAATTCGGGTGAAAAAATTTCATGAATTCTTCGTGCCCTTGAATATGTCGGGCCCCATCCCTCACTACCAGGCCTCTTGCCATTGTGGCGGTCCGATATATGGGATGTAGTGAAGGCCTTTTTTCAGATCCATCTGACCGAACCCTTAATGGATCTAAGAAAAGGTCTTTTTAATGGACACGGAGGTGAAAGTGCAGAAGAAAAAACACGTTGATTTTAGTAGAATGCATAAACAAGGCAAATACAATAAAAACTAATCGATAAACGTTGTTGACGTCATATAAAATATTAATAAAGTTACCAAAGGAATTTTTAGAAGCGATGAAAATACTTTTTATGTCTATCGTTATCTTTAAATCACATTTTTTGCCGAGATAATTTTATTAAAACTCATTAAATAAAGTAAAAAATAGTTTCGTGTAATAAAAAAATGTTCTTCACACTTTCGAACTTTCTTAAAGTTTTTAAAGAATGTTTTTCTTTATAAAATTAAAGTTAAAAAACGAACGTGCCAATAGCCACACGCTTATTTAATGACATAAAAAAATGAATAAAGTTTTATTGTATTTTAGATATTTTGCCAAGAAATTCATGTGGATGTTGCAACATGGATCGATAAATCCATATAAAAATCTGTCCATTTGACCTAAAGAACATTGACCCTAATTTTCTGACCATATGTTGGAAATTATTGAGCGATGTTACTCCGAAATGGAATTATTCAAGTAATAAAAATTTGATTAATTCAGCATCGATCGTTCCTTAATTTTGCAGAAAAGTCTTCTTTTTGCTTCATTTAACTCTTAGATATTAAGAGATGGACAAGCATCCTTCTGTCTGCCCTTTATTTTCTTACATTTTGTGAAGAAGAAACTTAGTTAATCTCTAGGGTCATGGAGAAATACTTGCGCAAGACGTCCTAAAATGAAACATCGCTGTAGTTTCATATATAAATATGTATAAAATAAAACTGTATATAAAATATATATCTTTCTATTTTTCTACTCGAGTGAATTCGTAAAGTACAGTAACTTTTTTCGGTATATTTCTTTCTAAAAATGTAACTTGTATCTTCCTTAGAGAATCGCCGGGCAAACGTGGATTGAAGCGATAAGTGAATTTGTTGGCTCCGCTTTAGCGGTTCATTCTAAGGGATTGCTTGTATTGCAATATAACAACGTATCATTTATTGTATGTTTTTCCTTCGTTGATTCGAAATATTTTGAATAATTAATGAAAGTAACCTTTCTAAGACCGCGACGAATTCAGTATATCAATACTCTTTTATAAAGCTGTTTTATTGATCTAATTTTCAATTTTTAAGCTCTTTAACGCGTTAATATTAGCAGGAAGATTGATGTTTCTTCGGCTTATGTAAATTTATATACTAATTTTCTTATTTTGTAACGAGAGAACACTTTATGATGATGGATACGGTATGTAACCAAATGTATGTTATGGCTGCTACTGAATCAAACGGTTGCCTCTTCACACGTTTCAATTTACTATAATCAATCTTTCTAAGCTCTATTCTACAAATTATAATAAATATAGCTTCTTTGTGTAAGAAAGAATAAGTGCAGAAGATTACAAGTTTCGGAACATACCCAGCAAAGTTACCATCGCTCATAGAAGAAGAGGTAAGCATTTATGTTTCTCTTAATTAAACACGAAATTTTCCGTGCGAAATATGAGTAAAATTTAATTTTATCAGCAATATTTTATACCTCTATTTTTGTTTTTAAAGATTTAAAACATTTTAAATGAAAATTAATGCCGAATACGTGAGACGTGACGTTGCTAAACCGTGCTTTAGGAAGCTTAAAAATATAAATTTCTTTATTATTCTAGCAATTTATATTAATGTAATAACCTAAATATTATATTTTTGCGTAATAAAGTTTTTCAAAACAAAAATAAATTATAAGTTTTAAGAAAAATTATCCATTTAAAAATTCAAATTTAAATTCCGTTACAATACGATTCTTATACTTAAAGATTTTGTTTGTTTTAATTAAGTATTTAAGTAATATATCATGTTTAACGCTTATAACCAAAATTACTTTAAAATATGCTGAAAAGTATAAAAAACAAATCGTGTAAAACTGAAATTTAGTACAATAATCGAATCCGGATCCGTATGTAAAATAAATAAAATAATAAACAATTTATCTATAAATATTAATATTCTAAAATTTGTACTAATACTAACAACAACTTTTAAATTAATAATTAAATAATAATAATAATTTTAATTTTAATTAGTGTTAATTCAATTAAAAATTGAAATTTATTTTAAAAAAACAAGATGTCGCTGTTGCTAATTTTATCGGGCGGTTTTGAGTTACGTATTTATAGGAATTATTAATTTTTGTTTTAAAGTATCGTTTAATTACTTTTCATGTTAAGATTGTTATTAAAAAAATAATTAAAATCACACAATTAATCATAAATGGCAAACAAATACAAGATTTTAGCGTTACATTAGGCGGATGACGCGACAGTTATAAATTTTCATTTATATGACGAAATAAATTATTAATATAATTTAAATAATTTTTAATAATTGTATATTTACATTTTCCATAATAAATAAACCTTAATTTATTATTAAGAAACTTAAAATTTGTTACTATTGTTTAACATAGATTAAAGTTTCAAACGTCATTACGTGTTATTTCAAATATTTATGGACATTTTTTGAAAAATACCAGTTTATAAATACATAAAAAAGTAAAGTTATAAATTAAATTATTTTATTAATTCATTATTTCACTAAATATATTTCCATCTGTGACGTAATTTTCGTGAAGCAGACAATTAATATGAATCAAACTAATAAATTATTCAAATGATTTTTAAAATGTCATTATCAGTTAAACTCGGAAAATATTTTTAAAGAATTTTTTATTAGCCGAAAATTAATATTAATTACCAAAATTAAATATTTAAGGTATTCAAAATGCATCAATCAGAATAGATCTTTCGGTTACGTCATAAAGCAGACGATAAATTATTATAATAATATATACAACAAAGTTAATAAATTATACTTCGATTAAATTTAAAATTACTTTTTCGAAATTTTAAAAGTAATTTATAATAATTTCGAATAGTTACATTTCGAAATTATTAAAACGGAACGTTTTAATTATTTTTTGAAATTTCGAAATCGGCCAATCGGATGCGTTCGTTTTTAAACGACTTTGATACGTCATAGTTTAATAAACCAGACGATAGACGATTAAACGAAAATGGCGGCCATTGAATGTATTTCTTATTTGGATAAAGCCCAAAAAAACCACTCCAATTTCTCACTTCTCCAAGCTCTATTGGAATGTGAATAAACAACATTTAATCCGGATTTTTTTGGTATACTTTTGCTATGAATATAAATAGAAGATAAGGTATTTATTACAACTTTGGTTGTCATCATACATTTTGGAATGACGTGAATCTTTTTTCCTTCTCTTAAATGCAATTTTTTCGCGCAGAATTGTAAATTATACTCTTGTTGATATTTTAGTAATCTCCCGCTATCTTTCATGTGTTGATTGAAGAGAAAATAGGTTAAATTTAGTTATTTTTAGATAATTTACTTCGTATATTATTTATATGTAGTGTATGTAGGTCCACAGTCACATATATACATGCACTGTATGTGCGTGACTGTGGACAATACAATACAACCTCAGTTATACAATACAATACAATCCACAATCACATACATACCGTGTATTGTATGTGTGCAGTTCTGTACAGGCCCTATATATATATATATATAGGGATCTATGCATGTACTGGACTGCATTAATGCAGGGGCTATTTGTTACCAACTTTTTTGAAAGTTGGAGAGTGGTAGCATTAATCATTTTTGTGTGTCCTTTATCCAGTCAGAAATCTGGCAATCTTAATACCAGGTTATGACCGGCCTCATTGTACAGTACATCATTAGTATTTTTGTTCTATACCTTTTCTTCTACAGAAATTGAGCTGGTGGCCTCAAAAATGGCCCTATATATTGTGTGGTGTTCTCTTGTAGGAGCCCCACATATCTATATTCTTCAATTTGCCAACACACAGTTTACTGGAATCCTTTTACATTACTACAAAGTCACCAAGTTTAATTAAGAGTGTCCTCATTATAATAAATCGAGACTAATATGGAATCATACAAATAATACATTTATTTAGCTATTTCACAATAATATCTTGGACTTCTTCAAATTTTAAACCAGTAATAATGAAAAAATAGCATAGGACGAATAGAAATAGACATTTTGATTGTGTTTCTGATAATCCCGTGATTCCAAAATCACTACCACGCAAAAAGAAATCAAATATTCATAAAAAATCCAGAACGAGTTGCATAACTTTCCCCGGTGTCATGAGATTTTATTTAGAAAATAACTTTTTATATTCTTAATTACAGTATAATAAATAAAACTGTGTGTGGCGCCATCTGTTAGGCGATTTGGTTATAAAAACTTTCTACATTTTTAATTATCATCGAATGGCAGAAAGCTTAATTTTCAGGGTAGTGATCGGTTTCATAGAAAATTGTAAATGCTAATAACGTATAACATCTTCATTAAATCCCGCCCTACTCGAGATATGACACGATCTCCTCTATCTCCCCACTCTCTTGACCTTTCGGCACCAAAGTTTAATAGCATCGATGTCCCTTATACACAAGCTGTTTTGCCAAATTTCATTTTTTAATCTTTACCCCATCCTGAGATATTAAACGAAATAAACTCCAATACAACACACATCCAAGGATTTTATTGCCTTTTTTAAATACTTTCCCTTGCTATGTATACATAACAGCCGGGAAAGTAAAAGCATTCAAAATATGAACGATTTCAAATAAAATAAGTCAATAGGACAATACGACACTTATCAACAAAGTTTGTCAAACATCAAAAGCATGTATCCAACCATCATAACCTGCAGACAAACCTAGAATAGTGCTGCCAGTCTAACAAAACATGTTCATAATTTAAAAAATAATATATAACCCTTTTCCCTCTGTTTAACATTCCTCCCCCTGTAGTTAACATCCCTCTCTCTCTCTATAAAACCCGCCTCGTTCTATAACATCCCTTTCCTTTTATAACATTCTTCTCCCTCTATTTAACATCCCCCTCGCTGCAAAATGTCCATGTTATGGAGCGAGACGGATTTTATAAGGAGAGGAATGTTAAATAGAGGAAGATGGATGTTAAAGAGGGAGCGCATCTTCCTCTATAACGTCCCTCTACTATCGAAATAAATTTAAATAATTTTACACTTTTAAAGAGTGCAGAAAATCATTTCTACTTTATATTAATTTATCTAAAATCAGACAGAACAGAACTGTCTGATTGACTTCAACTGTTCTATAATGGAATATTTACCTAATAGCCATTATAAAATCAATACAGGAATAAAACACACAGTAGTGGAAGTTTCCAATCACCATGATGTCTTTTTTTAATCTCGAATGGCGTGCTACGGTGTCATTTATATGTATTAGAATAGATAACTTTTTGGGAGTAATTGCCAGAGTACACACGACACAAACATACAAATATAGAATAAAGTTATTATTTTATTATATTTATTACGGAAATAAATTATATTAATATATTAAGCGAGAGAGATGGATATCACATACAAGTAGCCCGAAAGTTAGTTAACTAAACAAAAGCCCTTTTCGGCCTACTCGCTACCAATTTAGCATTCTTTTAATAGAGAAATAATGTAATTTTACCTGATATTTATCGTTATCTTTCAGTAAAATAATGCGTTAATATTTATTCCTTCACTCGACCTTACGTAAGACCGCAGTTATTAACATTTAGTACAAAGAAAGATAATTAAACTTATTTGAATTATTTACATCCTTGAAAATTAAAGTTCTGTCCGTTCAGCAAATTCCTTCTCCAAACATTATACAGAAAAAATATACAGTCGAGCCGTAAACTGTAATTATAAACTAAATGTCCACTAAAACAAGAAATTAAAGTGAAAAGTTGTCTGGAATTAGCAGAAACAACACAAATTATTCAGTAGGAAGGTCACAGACTCGATTTACATCATACTTTCTGTGTGTTTGAGGGTTTTTTTTTCCTGTATGTATGGATGTAGGTGTGCGTGTGAGGGACACAATTTTCTTCGCCCACTTTAAAGCTTAATAACTCCCGTGCCTTTTGTCGAAAATTTCTGAAATTCTGCAGTGAGGTTTGTGTATTAGGGGGTCGATGCTGTTATAATTTTGGTGGTTAAAGGTCGAGGGGTTTGGGAGATAAAGGAGGGTGGTCACGTGTCGTATCTCGAGTAGAGTCGGACTAGGATGATTTCCAATAAAAATTTCCATCTACCTTTATCTTCTAGCATGGAAGTAGTTAGAAATAGTCAACAATGAGTGTTGATAAGCTCTTTCCTTAAGCACACGGAGATTAAAACTTTCTCTTTAAAAGAGATTAAGTTGCTAATTCTTTACAAAATACAGTATTTTATATAGTAATATAAAATATAGATTCAATTTTCCTTATAAAAAACATCAGAGTAAAGAATAAACTTGAATACATATTTTATTCAACGATTGTGAATGTTATAAAATATCCACGCTCATAATGTTAAAAAGCTAGCTAACTTTCCCGGCAGAAAAATTTAAAATTGCGTGTGGCGCCATCTGTTATGAGATTTTATTTACAATTTTTTTTATATATATATTATAGTGGCAAAAATCTTACTTTTGAGGGTAGAGATTAGTTTTATAAAACTTGTAAATGCCAATAACAAGTAAAACCTTTAAGTCTGACCCTACTCGAGATACGTCACGTCACTCCACTCTATCTCACCACCTCTAGACCTTTAATCCCCAACATTTAACAGCATCAATGCCCCTAAAATGCAACCCTCCCTTCAAAATTACAGAAATTGTCGACAAAAGGCAGTGCCCCCCACATCAGTGCCGTAACTAGGGCAGTGCCAGCGGTGCCCAGGCACAGGGCGTAGACCCTGGAGAGCGCAGAAATGACCTGGACCAAGTTTTGGGTCATAGTTTTGGGGCGTAGTTACAGATGCTCGCACCGGGCGCATAAAAGGCTAGTTACGGCGCTGCCCCACATGCCCTAACGTTAATCTATACATACAGAAATCCCCCAAATATTTTTGCATTTAAGGTCCCCAGAGTCGAAAAATGTAAACTTTTGGGGGTTACCATACTTTCCACCATAACAGTCAGAAACCATATATACTTACCATACATAACAGTCAGAAAAATAATATAAATAGATAATATATATATATATTATACATCGACGTATGTTGATGAAACTATGTACTATTCAAATCGCGGGGAATAGAATTCTGGGGAACAAGAGTTAGTTCAAATTTTTGCCATTAGGCGAAAATATGGCGCTTCGAGAACAAAACGTTATAATACACGTTGGAAGCGTGATATGGCGTGATCAATTGTCACACGAAGCATATGTATTGATGAGATACTGTCACAGCCCAGGAACGCTACTTTCTACAGTAATTTGCATAACGTTACATCACCGTACTGGTTCTTGAAGCGCTGTATTTCCGCCTAGCGATGGAAATTTGAACTAATTTTTGTTTCCGGACATCTATTTCTCAAGGTGTACCCAAGTTTATTATACCAATACAGCCAATTACACTGTCGGTTCGTAATTTGTATCCTGTTATATGTAAATTCGGTTCTGTATACATACCTTAAAGTGGGGTGAATGGGGTAAAACTTCAAGAAACTTTTGTAGGTGTCTGGCATAAACAACCAATCAAAAATTTCTCCGTGCCATCTCTTTATAGAATGAAAGGGATATTGAACAGAGGGGAAAGGGTTATAGAATGAAAGGGATATTAAACAGAGGGGAAAGGGTTATAGAATGAAAGGGATATTAAACAGAGGGGAAAGGGTTATAGAATGAAAGGGATATTAAACAGAGGGGAAAGGGTTATAGAATGAAAGGGATATTAAACAGAGGGGAAAGGATTATAGAATGAAAGGGATATTAACTAGAGGGAGGGGGATGTTAGAGAGAGAGAGTGGTTATCTTTTTAAAATCTTATACTTGTCTAGGCGTAAATTTTAATAAAATCGAAATTGTTAACTCGAGTCTAATATAAGAATTTTTTAATTTATTTTACAGATGTGATGGCTACAGACAGAAAAATCATTCTGCTTGGAAGAATTTCTTTCCTTTTCCCCGTTTATACTGGTTAAAATTCTATAAAGTAAGTGCATGTTTTATTCTATTTTTCCGCTTTTTTTTCGCAGTCGAGCGTAGCTATAAACTGCATTTACAGGGAATTGGGTCACACAAACACAATAAACATTTGATTATAACTGATGCTACAATGATAACAATTACTTTTCTAGCAACAGATGCGAGAGGTCAGTTTTATTTTCCAATCATTTGCTACCGATTAACTACATTAACCACAGGATACGTAATAGAAAAAAAATGAAAAAAATAATTTCTTAAGATAAAAAGGAACATTCGATATTCTATAAATAGCTTTTAATGGGATTCTTAAAAAAGAATTTTTCTGATATTTGATATTAGAAAAATGGATTATTTAAAATGTCATGATTCATAAGGGAATTATAGACTTTTAGATAAGATTTTTAGGTTACTTAAGTATTTTAAATGGGGTTTCTCCCCTCTCTAAAGAAAAAAAACACGTTCTTTTACTCATCACTCTTATATTATTATTTAAAACTTGCTACCTGTGTACTGCATTGCAAGGGACTTTGAGGGGTGGAGATTGGTGAGATCGGGTGGGGGTGATAAAAACAATGGTTTTAGTAACTAAAATGTACATTTATTGACTTGTGTAAGCCTATTTACAATGATGAAACTGCTCACAGTATTATTAGTATCAGGCTTTAGTATTATTTTCTAGGGTGTAGAAGAATATTCACACCAAATTTGGAGCGGATAACTTCACCGTTATAGAATCTTTTACCTAATAAATTTATATAATAAGTTAACAGGGGTTAAGATTTAGCGTTGGTTCGGGCCTTCACAGAATTTTTTCTACAGTGTCGAAGAGTATTCATGCGAAGTTTGCTGCGGCGTACATACACCTTACCCTTTATCTCACATACATACATATTTTGACCTCTATATATATATATAGAAGATATATATTCAATAATACTACAGGCGAATTTAATTTAATTTTTTCATATTTATAATCACGATTTCGGTTTTTATTAGCCATATTTTCTGCTTTAGGCGTCAAATTTCGAGGCTCCTTACTCAAAGTAAATGTACACTTTATTAAAAAGAAAAAAAAAGCAATGGATTCCGACCTAAATTATAGCTTTGTGTCGACTTCTAACTCCATTCTGAAAGATTTAAAATGATTTATACATTCATTAAGAAGTTTACTGTTACATTAACCAATTTATCAATGGGTAATATCAGGCCGTAGTTAAGGATATAATATTATATCTGGTAATGAGAAAAGATAAGAAGGTGGTTAAATTTTCGTTTTGAAAAGCATCCTATTAAAATACAAAGGATTTTATTCAGAAATCTGGGACGATAATAGAAACAATCAGTGTAAATGACGGAAAATTCACAGATTTAAATTCATTTTAATGAAAATTAGGCGAACGAATTAAGCGAGAATACAATCAGATTTATTATCCGGTGTCCAGTTTCTATACAGGTTTATTATTACTCACACGGCCTCTCCGCTTCTGTTGTTTTGCTAGAGCTTATTACGTTTCGTCATAATTAAATTCTGTTTAGTTAAAAAGAAGTGTGTCGTATGTAGGGTTTTATCTTCGTACGGTATAAAAGGAGACAAGTATTGATTAGCATTGTGTTTATAATAGTTTTGACTTTCTAATTTGTGGAATGAATAGGTAATTTCTGTTTATATCGCTCCTGGAGGATTAAATCATTTTCCTTCTCGCCATGCTTTTGATTGATATTTAACATGAAAAAAAAACACGAAGAACAATGTTTGCTTTGATAATGATTTCCTTCCTACCTAATTTTTTTTTTACCGAAATAAAAATATTGACATAGCATCTATTACTCCTCGTTTGAAACGCAATATAAGGGTATTTTCTTCGTTTATTTATTTATTTATTTATCCTCCCGACGAAAGTTTATTTTTTGCTAATTTTAAGCTCTGTCCCGCATTTAACAAAATTTAAGTATTTATTATTCATGAGGATTTGTTGCGCCGATGAATTGCAGGTTTATAAAACGGAATTCGAAATCGAAGAGGATTATCAACAAATTAAAGGAGTAATCGTTATTCGGAATAACTGACGTGGTAAAACTTATTGAAAATTGCATAAATTTAGTTACAGTTTCTCGTGTAAAAACAACTTGAAAGTGAAAACTTCTAGAATAAAAACTTGAAAATGATTCTCAAATCCTCGAAATATTGATTTTTCCAGGTGAGAAGAATCAATATTTATTGTTTGTTGAGTTGTGTGAAACAATGCACACATACACACACTGTATACAACATTTGCTGTGTATTTTATAATACCCTGCCTTATTTTACAGGAGAAAAATCGATTATGTCATAGGAATTTTAAAGAAAACTTTTGTGTTACATCAATATAGAAAAGTTAGTCCAAGCTTAACTCAATAGTGCGATTTTACGATTGTGAAGGGACTTAAGCGAGTTGATCGATCGAATAAACAGAATAGAAAATCAATTTTATTTCCTAACTTTTGAATATCAATACTACAAAAATTCCACACAAACTTAGAAATTAACTCGGAAGGGTGGACAGAAGGCAGTTTTATTGTCAGTAAATTGATGAGTGGTAAAACTATTTAATACAGAGTTATCATAGGAACGGTTGGTGGGAAGATAAATACATAAAGATCCAATTACAGGAACAAATGCGGGTGCCAATTTGGGATAATCAGTCACGAGAGCGCATCTGGATCGAAATTACACCGTAAACACGGCTCGAGAAGGGAAACAAACAGTAAAGAATGAATAATGAACGTAAACATGCCAGGATAAACATGACGTAGATTGTTAAAATGAATTAGAGTAAGTAAAAATTACTGATAGAAATATAAACAGAGGGCATGTAGTAAGATAAGGACGTAAAACACTAGTGTAAACATAGGTATAAGAATGCTTCGAGAAAGTACAAGAAAACAAAGATGGTTAGGTAAACATACAGGGAGAATGAACACGGAGATTAATACAAGACAGAATAATAACGATAATAATAAAATCCAGCAACGAGTTGCACAACTTTCTCAGCAAAAAAGTTAAAATTGTTTATGGCGCCATCTATTATGTGTTTTTATTTTAAAAACATTTTATAATGTTAATTATTGTAAATGGCAAATAGCTTAATTATGAGAGTAAAGACGAGTTTTATATTTAAAAAAAAAGAATCTAAATGCTAATAACGAGTAAAATCTACATTAAGTTTGATTCCATTCTACATACGGCACGTGACCCCTGTATATCTCCCACCCCTCGACCTTCGATACACACAAACATCCATACGTAGAGGGAAAAATCCCCAACTTTTTTGCATTTTTCGACGTTTCAACGTCTCCCGACTCCAAAAATGTGAAAAACTTGGGGAGGGAGATCATTTTTTGGACCCATCGCCGTACTTTTCCCCCTATTATATTAAGTATATAACAGCCGAGAAAGTAATATACGTGCGTACATAATACAAGAACTTGCAGCTCTGTCAGAGAATTTCACCTTATATTCTATATTTTTTAATAATAAACAAATAAATATATATTTATATTATACGGAAATGAATCCATAAATAACTATTGAAGGACTCAGCTAAACATAATATATATATATATATATTCTTCATATTAAATTGCAATATAATAATTTAAGATGTGTAATAACGATTATCATTGGTAGTCAACTCACAGAAAACTTAAGGTCACTTTCTATAAAGATCAAAGGTCGTCATCAGTTACCAAGTCACACAGAAGGGATAAATATATATATATATATATATATATATATATATATATATATATAATTTTTGGCAGAAAACATTATAATCAACATGTCCTATTAGTAATTATTGTAAAGGTTACATTCGTTAGGGTGTAAGTAAATAGAGAAAACGAAGTAATGCGGGGGAGTTCGACCACGCAGTCCTTTCCAGAAAAACTATAACTCTGCTTGCTACCTTGGCTTCGCTAGAAATGCGAAAATTTCGTATATAAATACATCTCCTACGTTATGACTTTTCTAATAATAGTATTAAGAATCCATTTCCTAATTTATTCTTCACATTTCGCATCCTCCTCTTCCACATAACCGCAATAATTACCTCATTCACGCGTCGTTTTCTCCGTATATTTAATTGCTAATTCTTTTCTAGAGCAAACAAAATAAAAAAAAGAAAAATCTATAAATAATTGCAGTAAAACAAATTTACAGTAATTTGATTACGTCGCTATTCGTTACGATTTTAGTCGGCTTTATACGCTTATCCACTCCATTATCACGTACTAACTTAGTATAATATACTAAAATATAAAGAGGAAAGAGTAAAAAAAAAATCTCATTATCTTACAGGTCTTCGGGGTCGACTTTTCTAGTGTTATTAATCGAATTATCATCCACTGAGCGATAAATATGTCATGTGCCGGCTTTATATATCGAAGATGTATCATGTCGAAAAGGCGCAAGTGCAGACTAGCGATATATAAGCGACGATTCAACCTCCGCTTCAACCACAAACATGTCGGATAAGATACCCCATCTGACCGTCAGCGCTCCCGATCTACGTTGGATGACGTCACCCGGGACCACCCCTGTCCACTTGAGACCGGATACAACATCGTGGAAGAGACGTTCCAGCGAGATACCGTCGAGTGATACTCATTTAGACGTACCCACTTCCCACCGCCTGCGTAGCTTTAGTGTGACTGGCAAAGGTGTCGTCTGTTTGGGTAACCATCTGATACCCGTTCCACAGTTGTGCATATCACCCGAAACCATATACAGAGTTTTACTCATCGGATCGACTGGGGTGGGCAAAACTTCTCTGGTTTCACAGTTCCTGTCGTCCGACTTCCTGACAACGCAGGAATCGCTAGGTTTGTATGTTTACCTGTCGTTGTATCGAGCTGTTTTTTTCGGCGTGGAAACTCGCTTATTACGTTCGTTTGCCTCGCGTAACGTAATAGTATCCGAATTCGTTATAACGGGGCATTATTTTGGTTCGGAGAGACGTGGCAGACTTATTATTATTATTATTTTCTTTTAATTCGTAGCCACCTTTTAACAGATGTAAATTATATAGAACGTAAACGTATTAGGGGGGGGTAGAACAATAATGATTATCGTTCTTGGTTAATGGTGGGTGACGGAATGATGATGCTTTGGAACGGTTTGCCATCCACGCAACCTTGAAAGTAGGGATGTTTTTCGAAGGAAGAAAGAGTTTCGCCGCCTGCTAATAGTTTATAAGAGGATTTAGCAAGTTTATAAACGTTGTAAGATCAACATTTTGATATTTATTTAGCTAATAATAATCGTTATTTGAAGTGAACCTTTCAAAAGCTATTAAAAACGAAAATAGCGCGTTGTACTCGTTACACGAGTCAGCATTTTTCTTTCCAGTACGTAACGTAGAAGGCAAGTAATTTTATATTGAATTGGAAGAAAAAGATGTGTCAGACTCTCAATAAATAATTCTATTATAAAATCAATACTCTCTCGACTTAAAGCGGGCAATTATTAACGCTTGACAGTTTTCCTCTCCTGTAAAGCTTCCTTTACATCATAACAAGAAATTACTTCTGGAAATTGCCTCCGGTAAAAAAAAAGAAAAGAAAGTAGGGAGACGATTCTCAATACCTGTTTTTGTTTACAGACGATTGTCCAGAAAAGACGGTGACGTTGATGGTGGACGGTGTAGAATCCAAGCTAATTTGTGTCGACTGCATGAACGTCACGGTAAGTTCCATTTAGACAAATCAATCAGCGAGGGTGTCGTAGTGTAAACTTGACCTAATTATCTGTTATAGATCGATGAAGAATGCCTAAACTCGGCGGATGCTTTTGTCGTGGTGTATTCGGTGACGGACAGATCTACTTACAATTACGCCAGTCGCACTCTGTCGTCATTGTCCAGCCTGTTCGACTATTGTCCAGCCAAAGCTGTCATTATCGTCGGGAACAAAGTCGACTTAGTGAGAGGGAGGACGGTATCTTCGGATGGTAACTTCATAAAACTTCATTAAAATCGACTACTTAGCCTGGTTTCTCCGGTAAAACGATCACTAACAACTTTACAAATCTGTAAGGGAATCGTTAAATTAAATTTGGCAAAAGCAATTAAAGACGAGAGCTGGGCAGATCTTGTTTATCTTTCTCCCTTCCAATTTCTGAACCGATTCCATTTAATTTGGCAGAGACGAGTTATTTCATCATTTCTGTCAGTTCAATATTACCAAATTTGCCTATCCCACTTTAAAAATTTAAACTAATTACCGGATTCCTTAAAGTCTCCAGCTGCCCTAATTCTCTTTTTCTGACCCATTTATACAGTTTTAAAAAATATATATATATATATATATAAAATAAAAACCCGACAGGGGAGACCAGGCATATCTGCGTGTTCGTGTCCTTACACGTGACTTTTTTCTGTTCTTTAGAGGGTAGAACACTCGCTAATCGCTACGACACGAAGTATATCGAAACATCGGCTCTCCTTAACCACAACGTGGACGAATTATTAGTAGGAATTGTCAGCCAGATACGTTTAAAAGCCAAGCAGCAACGTCTGTCTGTCAGCAGAGGAAGCTGGAGCGCCACAGGATTAGTAGGAAAAGCAAGAGACATTATGGATAAAATACTTCAAAAATGTGACTTGAAAGCTCGTTCCTGCGACGATCTCAATGTTATATAAGTAGCCATTTTTGTTTTTGTTTTTTTCCCCATCTTCAGATTACCATAACATATATATATATACATATATATGTATTTTTTTCTCGTAAAAAAATAATACATATATAAACGATGATATGCAGGTAACAACGATGACAACATCGAATTAACGCGCCTACGCGAATCCAACATATCCATAAACTCTAATCGGAATGATGGTCCAATTTTAATTTGATATTTAAAAAGGCCAAAGTTTAAATTTCTCCATGCTCAAAATTTCAAAAATATATATATATATATATTAATAAACCGAGCCAGTTCGAAGTTTTTAACTTGTATATTCAGCAATAAGTCAGTGTGATGACACTATGTTGTATCCAACTGTTTATTTTTTCAATTATTTTTTTGCTTCTGAAGAAACTCGCAGGTTCGAGTTAGTTTATTATTGTTTTGAGGCACCCAACTAACAAAATATATATCAAATGAGGAAACTTAAAGAGGAAATTCATATCAAAACCTATGTGCTGTAAGTCTATGTAACTTTAACTGAATATATTTTATTAATTACCGAGATAATGAATACATATGTATTTCAAATCGTATGTAAGAAAGAAGATTATTTTTGTCTAGATGCTTATTTTCAGAGAGAGAGAGAGAAAGAGGAAAAAATTCTATATATATACATATATTAATGCATAAATTTAAATTTGCTTACCGCTTGAATGTATGTAAAAGTTTATATTTTCAATAAAAAAGGCAAAATACACGTAAATACAGTATGTAAAAATGTAAATTATCGCTGGCATGGCGCGAAAAACACACAAAACAACGCTTGTATGATTAAAATTTTCCTCCTCGGATGCCCATGTTTATAACGCCTTAAATAACCCCTTCTTCGGTTGGCCAGACGTGACGTGACGTAACTTAAGAAGAGCCTTCTGAAAGCATTCTTACTCTTATTTTTCTGCTACGTCACAGTTCGAGTTACTCCAGTACAAAAATTGACTTTTTTTTTTTTCTTTCGGTCGTTGTCTTGTAGCTCCTCGTCTCCGATTAATGCGTAAGTCTTTTTTAATGAGTACTTTTGGGCTTTAAGTAACGTAATTATAGATTTAAATTAAGGACGTATTGATTCTAATGATCAGTCCCATTTAAGCCTCTCTAGAGACAGTAGAGTATTTTTTTACACGATTTCTTCAAAGATATTCGTTTATTAAAGCGTATTTTAGGGATTTCTCTTGTTTGAAACAATTTATCTTCCAATTGTTTCTTGTTTCTATACTTTAATCTTCCTATTTTCAAATATATTTCATAACAATGAAAGATTTATCGTATTCACCATTCAATAAAATATAAAATTTCTTATTGTAAAATCATAAATAACGTCGTTTTGCTCAATATTTTATCAATTTAAACCAAAAAAAAAAAAAAAAAAAACTTATTCAAAAACATTGTTTAACGTTTACTTTACTTATTATTTCGTTAAAATTTGAATAATTAATTTAAAAAGCTACCATTGGCTAATATATTTATTTGATTTCAACCAGTAAACGTGGCTCTTACGTCAACGAGAAAAGTTAAATGATTGTTAAGTGGTCAATTTGAAAATTATCACGTCTCAATTATGCGGAATTGATCGGTTATTCGATTATATGTGTTTTGAATTAGCCAATGACGCCGCTTTAAACTTTTAAAATTGATTAGATAATCCTAAATGGTCACATTTGAAAAACGTCACATCACTAATTTATTCATTAGCACGATTTTAAAGCATAGAATTGATTTAGAGCTCAGTTATTGGATGATTTGCTTTTGAATTAACCAATAATACCGTTTTAAAATTTTAAAATTGACTAGCTAATCCTAAATGGTCAGATTTAAAATACATCACGTCACTAATTTACCCATTCGCGCGATTTAAATCCTGGAGCTCAGTTATTGGATGATTGGTTTTTGAATTGGCCAATAATGGAGTTTAAAAATGTTTTACGTTGATTAAAACAATATAAACGATTTAAATTGTTCAAATTTGAAGTAGGCCTACGTCACACTTAAAATTTAATTTATTTACTCACGCGATTAAAATTATGTTTAATCGATTTCAAAACTTAGTTATTGGCTAATTAATTTTTAAATTAACCAATAAGATAATTTTAAAACTTCTAAAATGTTAAACAACGTTAAAAATGTCTAAATTTTAAAAACGTTAATACCTTAAACTAAATACTGTAAATTGACTTTATTCATTAAATGTCGTTAAAACTCGAATAATTAATTTAACACGCGCTCGTTAGTTATTTATTTCGAAATTTTTAATTAATAAATTTATTTTTGAATTAACCAATAACCATTTTAAGGATTTTAATTGAATTTACGGGCGATTAAAAGTTTTAAAAAAAGAAAGCGTCGTATTGAATTATTTTGCCACAATCCACCATTGATGATAATTACTTTTAAGGTCGATACTCACTTGAAAACTCCTAAATTTAAACGAAATTATTACTCTAGTAGCTTTGATCGATTAAAATTCGTCACTATTGACACAAAATTGAAATTTTCTTTTAGTTTTGAATGAAAAACATCCAGGACGTTCCAATAAATTTAAACTTGATATATTAAAATGTCGTTTCATATAAAAAATCATCCCGCAATGCATTTTCCACACTCCCACGATGCATTTTCCACAAAAATATTCAAAATTTCACTCGACGACACTGATTGGTCGAGAATTCAAAATTAACCAACCAATCGGATCATTAGGAAACTTTTTAAATAATTCGAATTGTCGCCATCTAGCGCACGTAATAACAGGTTGAGGTTTTTTAGATGCTGATTGAATATTATATAATAAATATTTACTTAATTTGGAAAAGTTAATTAATTTTCTAACGATTTATTTATATTTGTTTAACAAGATAATTTAGGTTTTTAATTACACGTTAGTGCCATCTGTTGAACAATCGTGGAAATTGGGTCGCTCCATTTGAATTGCTAATTACGGGACCTCATAAATTTTAATTACGATTTGTTTTAATTTAGTTCAGGAAAAAAAATAAACGCGCAGCTAATTAAGTAATTGATAGAACTCGAGATTAAATTGGTTTTAAGCGGCGGAATACCCGCTAGAGATGCTTTAATTGCGATGTTTTGGTGTAAAGCATTCCTCCCGTGCGCTGATTTTTGAGTTTAAAAACTGGCCAAATTTGCTCATATTTTACACAAATCGGATATTCGGCTGCTGCATAGAAAATAAGGCAGCTTGATGCTGTCAAACATTTCCATTTGTCAAATCACACGATGCGAATTCTTGCGACTTAACTACACTTTGCAACTTTGATATTGCATTTACTCCGTCATTCACACTTTACTGTTAATCATTCGCCAATTCTACTCGTGCAATCGAGTTTTAAAAGTGAATATTTACTACTTTGAAGCCTTTTTTTAAATAGAAAGATAGCGTACACAACTTTAAATTCTCTTGTAAGACCTAGTTTCTTTCCAAGAGTTCATAAAATGCTTGAACGTATGCAGACGTAACACGCACAAACAAATATATTTAGCAATAATTTTTCCAGTGCAAAACAAGAATTTAAATTACGGGAATTTTATTTTAATTGACTCACGAATATAGAATATTTTTTTCAACTGGAAAACATTCTTTTTAATTAATCACTTAAACGGCACTTGTATCTTCCAGAAAGTAATTAATTCTTACTTTTCTTCAATTTTAATACAAAAAATTTCTATATAACAAGAAAGATAATAATTATTATTTGATAAATTTGAGCTTTTAATTAAATTTCAAGTTGGTTTGATAATTTGGTGGGAAGTAAATGCATCGTTAATCTGAATTAACTAGATTGATGCCATTACTATGTTACGTAGTAATTATGTTATGAGTGTACAGGCTTATATTAAAGCATGTAAGCGCTTATAACGTCAATATATGCGAGTACGAGTGTCTTACGTGTGCATTTATAATCCAACAGCGATACATTTTAAATCATATAGGCCTATATAATTGACAAACAGGGAATATGTTATATGTTTTTGAAATTTGAACCCACACATTATTACAAAGACTTTAAATATTCACGAATTTCTCTTTTAATTATTAAATGTGAATGAATATTTGTAATCTTGCTTACAGTTTCGCTATTATTTGGATTTATTTTAAAGAATATTCGACTCCTGACCCTCACTTTAACATTTATTCAACGTTCTATACCTCAGGCAAAAATTTTTTCTTATGTATTCTGGCTTGTATTCAAGACATTTCTCATATCATTCCAGGTTGTTTGCTTGGGGAATATTCCAATTCGCTATTCCTTAAACTCGACATTATACGAAATAACCACACATTGGAATATTAGAAATGAACCCATCCATTAAAGGTTGAGATTAGCTGCGAAGTTATTTGTTTATTCTGTTGCGTAAAAGCTTAGTTAAATTTACTAGTCTTAAATTTACAAGACGAATAAATATAATGTTTTTCAGTTAATTTAATGCAGGATTATTATTATTTTAAACAAGCTTGAAGGTTAAATACTTAGACTATTTGTCAGTATTTACGTTACTTTACACAATATCATTTAAATTTTATGTAATTAAAGATTTTGAAGAATTGAGTTACATAAAATTTTAATAAAAACTTTAGTTTTCCTTTATAATTTTCACTAACTTCATATAATATTTTAATTGAAATCGCACGCGATTTGATATTCGTGGTAATAAAAACCGTTTATTCTTGCCAATAATGCAGTCGATGAGTGAAGATAGATTAAGTTTCAGCCGTTAATCAGAATGTTGTGATTATTAAATTCTAATTAACCGAAATTTTCAATTCCAATTAAAGATGTTATCGGTATGTTTAAACGAACAATTGCATGCTATGTTACGTAACTATTCATTTCTTTTTAAAATAACTTGAGAAAATCGATTATTATTTTCACTTTGTCTGCTTGTCTATACAGATTTTTATCTCCAAATCGATTGTAGCTAGAAGCTTTAAATCTTGAATTATGTTCCACGTCATCATTGTCTTTGTGTATAATTTCAAAATGGCAGTTGTTTCAGCTCCTTACTGTAGTATAAATCATAGTTTAGAAGACAATAGAACGACATTTTGGTCTTAATCTATAGAGACGTTGAATGTTTCATGGTAATGAAACAATCGTTTCAATTATTCATAGCAATATAAAACATGAATTTTTACAATTTATTTTTAGACAATTTTCAAATCTGTGTTAATGTATAAATTTACCTTATAATTAACTCTGTAGCTAGTTTAAAAATTTTAAAAAGCGATAGAATTGCATTATTTATAAAGCATTATAGAATCAATTAAAAATGTATATAGAATTTTTCTAATTATAGTAAAATCCGATTCAATATTTTAGTATTTGTGACTAGTTCCTTCCTATAATTTATTTATAACATTCTTCTACCGAGGAGGAACGTTGCAAACGTTCTCCTATTCAGAAACATTATGCGGAATGGGAACGATAATATATATAAAAATTGAAAAAATAAAATAAAATAAAAGTTTAAAACGGTTTTTCTGTTTAGTCATTAATATGAATAATGCGAATACGTTATCGCTTTTTAAAATTTATAAGGTCTAGTTGGACTGTAGAGCATTATCTGTCGTCACTAAACAGAATGAAGCGTTCATTTTAATGATGTTACTACACCCTCCTTTTTTTCCAGATTATATTTATTTGAATTATTTTTAGTTCAGTAAACTGCTCGATACAGTAATATTTTATTTCAAATATTGACATAGATTTATAGATACATCGAAGTAAAAATAAATAAAATCGAAAAATGTCAAATTTATGCTCGCAAAAAAGGAAACTTTTTGCGCATAGAAGCAACACCAAAGGCACGAACGGTCGTGGAAAAAGTCATTCCAATATAAATAAAAAAATCCGTCCGATTATCAGGTTTATAATATACACATAATCGGATTTTATACAAGACTAGAATAATTACAACTCAATAAATTTAAAATTAAATAATTCTACAATTATAAAACGTTGCATTCATTAATTATAAAGATATTCCATGCGCGCTTCACTTTTTTCAGCATTAAACACGGCATTAACAAGCCTCAAACACCACCCTTTCAACATCAAAACACTTTAACCACGTGTTAAACAGAAACTGAAAACTTTTCAATTACAAATCTGACGTAGTTGATACGTTAAAAAAATATACAATCGTAATTGGTTAATTTTGAAATTAGAGACCTCCTATTGGCTAATTTAAAATTTAAAAAGAAAATTACTACGCTCTACGCATGCGTTTTATATTTTCAAATATGAAATTGAGTTTTATTGGTCGGATAATTTTTAAATTTAAATCGATAAGTGTTGAGCGATTGGTCTTTAAAAAATCCCCTACGATAATTGGCTGATTTGAAATTTAAATGCGAAAGCACGCTTTTACATAAGCATATATATTTTTATTTATTTATTTAATTATATATATGTGTGTATTTTTTGAAGATTTAATAAATAAATAAATTAATTAATTCTACGGGATAAAACTTAAAATGAGGAACGAAATTAAACAGTTATTTATTAATTAACATGATAAAATTTCTCGGGGCGGATCCTTTTTATGTAAATAATATATAATAAATTATATATATATATATATATATAGATAGATAGATATATATACTTGATATAAAAATAATTTTTAAAATTAAATGGAAGATATAATTAATTCACAGCACCATAAGATTCTCGCAGGACTTCGACTTGATCTGAGTTTCGGGTTTACCAAGTAACCAATTCAGGAAACCAGAAGGTTTCGGACTAGATGTCCTCAACTTATCTTTTTTATCCTTTAATCTTATCTGATTAACTATACCGGCTAATAACTCATCAACGTTATGATTAAATCCTGCAGAAACTTCTATAAATTTGCAGTCGTAGCTGCTAGCGATCGATTTAGCATCTGTAAAAAGAAAAAAAAAACATGCATATTTACAAAATCCATCAATAGATGGCGGCACATTTTAATAGTTAATTTTTTTTAATTAAAATTAATTATACTTTAATTATTTAAAAATTAACACGAAATAATTATAAATTTATATGATTAATTTTTAACGTATTTGATTTTTTCGAGGCGTTAGTGAATTTTTAATTAAATGGTTTGAGTTAGTGGCTAACAGATGGCGGTACGGGTGAATTCAGAAAAAAAAAGATTCTTCCTACCTTCGGTAGGAACTTCTCTTGCTCTTTCTAAGTCGCTTTTGTTTCCAACTAAAATAACGGCTTTATTCTCAATAACTTCCTTTTCTTGCAGTACGTTCAAGATGGCAGATGCTTTATTGAAGCTTCCTCGATCAGTTACTGAATATACGACTACAAAAGCGTCTGTCTTCTGGAAAAGTACATGCTCTGTCTACAAATAAATAATACACATTATAAGATATAAATAAACCCGTATTTAATAAATAAAATGAAACTTTGACTGATTACAATCTAGACTATGTACAGGATAATCATAATTAAAGCGTACCTATTCAGAGACATCTATGGGGCGTAATGGAACAAAACTAGGTGATAATACTATCGAAGACTTGCGGAAGAGAGATTCATGAAAAAAATTTTAGTTTCAAAACTAACCACCAGGGCCAATATGGCGCTGTTAGACAAGTAAAACTATAATATGCCTTCTTTAAAGATTGCTATAAGGGTTGGTATGTGTAAACAGGATTTTTACGTGTACTGGTTTAAGTTTTTGATCATGAGAAAACGTTTTCTCAAGTGTCATATTGTCTGCTGGTGGTGAGTTTTGGAACTAATTTTTTATTATTATTATTATTATTATTATTACCGAATTTTGTCAAATTACACATCGTAAATGTCTCTCTAGACGTCTCTGAAGAGGGATATTTTAATTATGCTCACTCTGTACATGAAAACACTATAATTAAATTGTTATTGGATAAATTTAAAAAATATTAAACCACACCCTTTAAACTATAGGAAAAATCGTATCGTTTGTTATTGATTATAATTTAAGAAGAATTTATTTAATTTTGAGTTTTTGCAATTGGAGTGATTTAAATTTAAATTTAACCAATAAGGATAACATAGCATAATTATTATCAACATTAAAATTTAATTAATATCAATTAAGTTAAATTTAAGTAATTATAAGTTAAAATAGACCTCAACCAATAACGATATAATACAGTTTTACGTCATGTAATTACATTTAAATGTCGACCAATACCGTTTTTTAATTTCTAACGGGCGTGGCTTAAAATTTAAATTCGACCAGTAACGGCTTTAAATTCCAGCGTTAGGTATTGGAATATTTCAATTTAAATTTTAACCAATCCAATTGATTGAGTTTCAAATCACGCAATGGGCGTTGCTTAAATTTCAAATTTATCAATGAAATTGCTGGGTGAAGCTTCCATATTAAATATTTGAATGCAGAATTTAGTTAATAAAACAACATTACAAATTTAAAATTTACGATAATATATTAAGCCTGTTGGGTAATTTTAACTACGTTATTGTCAGATATTAAAGTAGAATATAATAAAGTCGATATACAGTTAGTTTTATTGCAATTTTTTTGTAATAAACTCTCATGAGAGTGATTTAATGTCAGATGAAGTTTGTTGATCGTAGAAACTTTGCCAAGTATATTTTATCATTTCTTTTTTTATTTTCTTGGGAGGAGCGAGGATTTAGTTTAAAGGGATTTAGTTTCTGAATAGGAAAGAAAAGAATTTCATTAACTAAATTGCCTTGATAAATACGTGCAAATGAAGGGAGGGGAGATAAATAGAGAGAAAATTGATTACTTATCGTCATCATTATTATTCTTTATTTTCCTGGCTGTTACGTAAAGATGGAGATCGGTCAAAAAATAATCCCCAAAGGTATTTACATTTTTGAACTTGGGGGACGTTGAAACGTCGAAAAATGCAAAAATTTTGGGGATTTCTCAGTATGTATTATGTGTGGGGAGGCACGATTTTGTTCACCCATTTTGAAGCTTAATAACTTCCGTTCCTTTTGTCGAAAATTTCTGAAATTTTGCAGGGAGATTTGGGTATTAGGGGGATTGATGTTGACGTCAAAGGGGTGGGGAGATAAAGGGGGTCGTGTGTATCTCCAGTAGGGTCGGACTTAATGACGATTTTACTCGTTATTAGCATTTACAATTTTTTAAGAAACTCATCTCTACCCTCAAAATTAAGTTTTCTGTTATTTTATAATAATTACTAATATAAAAAGTTTTAAATAAAATGCCATAACAGATGGCGCCATATACAATTTTAAATTTGTCTGCTGGGAAAGTTACTCAACTCTGCTGGATATTTTTTTTACATTATGCGCTACGTCAAGAGATTGGTTTTCGTATTTTTCAAAGTAATTATCCTATGTAGTTTATCACTTACCGGTATATCAGGAGGGATTGGTGTATCAGAAAATAGAAGCTCGTATTCTTTTCCTTCTAATAGTACCGACACTGTTTTTTCTACTTCTTCTTCTATAAGAAAAACACATATAAAATTACGTAGAACTTTAAAAAATGTACTAAAATTAACACACAAAACTCGCGCCAAAAATCCCACTTAGCTCCTATGATATGTGATAGACACGGTTAATTTAAGATATTTATTCAATAAATTAATCTTCGAATAAATTATGATATATAAAATAATCAAAAAAGATTATTTTATAAATATTTCTATTTGAAACGACATCATTCAATCAAAATACACATATTTGTTTCTTTTGTATCCATATGATTGACGTGCCTAAGAAATTCAAGATGGGGATCGCTTGTCATAAGGCCGAGTAGGTTATTTGACAGGTGTCAAAGTGACATTTTTCTAAGTTTAAATAAACTGCATTTCAAAGGAAAATTACTTAAACCTCTGTATTCTTCTTTCTGTATTCTGTATTCATTCAAAAGTATAATTATCTTTTGTATTGTTTATTAATTTAGTTGTAAAAAAATTTAGTTCGTAGCATACTGTATTGTACCTCAAAGTGTATTTTAGATTTAAAAAATATAAATAAAATTACATATATATTTAATTAATAATAGTATATAGTAAGAATTATATAAGAATAATTTCAGGTAATCTACAAAATTTTTCAAGAAAGTAGCGTAAAATCTCCCGATATATTTATAAAGTTAGAAAGCAATTTTTCACGTTTTATAAAATTCTTTAGTGTTTTTACCGAAAAATACTTCTCAAGACCTTATAGACAACGTTCGAGGTCTTTGTTTACACATAAATTAAAAAGGAAGCGTAAATGTCAAAGAACAGTTAGGTAAGTGACGTAACAGCGCAACTACCCTCCGGCCAGTATTCATATTTTAGAAGAAATAACGACAATCAGGCGCCACCAGCCGTGAACCAATCATGCTGCCATTGTTAATATTATGTGATCGACCTCGTTTGTACTTGTCTGTCCTTTTTCCCCCCTCCTCCTATTAAGGATGAAGCGCATCTATTGTAGGTGAGAAGGTGGTTTCTAGAATGGGTTCTATGCCAAGTTCACATGACTCATTGGCATTGTGAATGATTCGTAATTCAAATCATACGATTTAGTTCGTTGTACGTTGGCGTATCTATAAGCTATTCTTGTCTCTTACAGATAAGAATAGCACACAGATGCACAGATAAAAGGTCTCCATTTTATCTGTTATGTGCACCTGTTGAATCTCGTTAACAATGCATAGATTGGAACATAATACCTAGTAACATAACTCACCTAAAACGTTTTACATTATTGATGCATAGTAGCTACGAAATTTAGGCCTAGTTAAGTGCCGATAAATAATAGATTTGGCTGTTAATTAAGAGTTACGAGGCAGTAGGGATTATCGAGATTAACGGCACTACATTCTACAAAATAAATCTTACTTTAGGGAATTTTTCTTCGATAATCTCTTTGGGATGAGGAGCGAATTAACCCACTTTTTACCCCCTTTTTTTTACCTTCAGTAGCGTGAAAAATATATTATCCCTGCTTCAGTTTTACGCATTACACAAAGCAATTACTGTGATGATGAGATATTGTTTGAAGGCTATCTTCTAGCTACTAAATATATAGTTTATAAAATTAGAAATGTCCTCTACATGTCTTTATTTATGCTGGCTTGTGAATGTTGACAAAGGCATCTGGTTCGTAAATGATAAAAATTTTCTTCTTGAAAATCATTAACAATGGCGCCCGTTTTTTTCCGTTTAATTCAACTCACGATAACACAAAGTTAATAAATCTTTCAAATTAATTAAAAATTAAATGCCCGCCGATAGCCCATATAAAACTTTAATCACTAAATTGTGTAATTTTCTCAAAATTTAATAAAGGTTAACTTACTAATTTAAATTACTTATTCATTTATTACGTCACCTAATGACTAATGAATTTTCCCAGTTAACGAAGTTTTAATGGAATTTAGTCAAATGGTAAACGCATCTGTTTACTTTTTTTTGTTGTTTTATATATATAAAATTTTATTGTTTCTATAAAAAAATAAAAGATAACGCTTTATTAGTTAATTTAAATTCCTTATAATCGAGTCGTTACCTTTGATTAGCTCATTTAAAATTTAAAAATTGCGTCCCGATTGTCGATTGGTTAATTTAAATGACAAAAATTCAAATCCTCGTCGATGATTGGTTAATTCAAAATCGATTCGAATATAACAAACGTAATTATCAAACGAAACGGAAAAAAAACGAAAGTTTATTTTGTGAAACGAAAATTAATTAATTTTATTTAAAATATTAAATAAGTTTTTAATTATTAAAACTTTTCTTGATTAAAAAAAAAAGAATTTAAAGACATTTTTAAACGGTTCATATGTTTAAATTTTCGAAAAATAATAAAAACAAGATGCAAAATTTAAAAAAAAAAAAAAAAAAAAAAAATGTTGATACGAAAGTTGACAGACGCCTACTTGAAAATTCTAAGATAGGCTATATTTTATTTTTAAACTCACAGCGTTAAAATAAAGTAATGTAAGCTTAGAAGATATATTCCTTTAAAAATTTATAAAATTTTAAAAATAAGAGAAGGTAAATTATTAGATAATTAAAAAAAGAATTTCAACCAATAAACTACGCTTTGAGATTTTGTAGTAAACTTCTACAGAATCGATTTTTAACGAACCAAAAAAGAAAAGTGATTGGCTATTAATCAATTAGACATTTGATTAACGACCGTCGATTGGTCAGTTCGAATTCGATATATAAACGTCAACCGCGGCGATTGGTCAAATAATGAATTCACTGTCCCGCACTTAATAATTGTCGTCTGCACGCGAAGTGGAAAAAAGTCGTCTGCTAGCTCAAGCTAATTAGATAAGTCAAACTAACGAATAATCTTAATAAAACGAAGTTAAAATGGCTAAAATTCGAATTATTTTACTCGATTTAACAGAGTTTAATATTAATTGTGGTTATAAATGTGCAAATATTTAAGAAAAATCGGTTAAACTATCGTCTGCTGCGATAATAGGCTTAATGACGTTTAGGCCTAACCATGATTTTGGATTGATTTAAAACTGCAAAATGTCTAAAAATGGACGAATCAAGTAAGTTATTTCATTGTTTGTTTACTTATTTTTTATATTTTAACATTTATAAGACTCAAACACACTAAAAATTACGTAAACAACGAACTATGCATAGAAAGATTAGGCCTACTTGTTATTAAACAATATTCAAACTCGAAATATGCATACAAATTTAATCACATTATAAATCTGCAAATTAAATTACAATATTATAAATCGTCACAATATATTCACAATGCTGGGATGCAATTTTTCGTCAGTGTTCGATTTTAGTAGTGCCTTCCCCCTGTACGTCATACTTTTCCTGTTAACAATGGAGTTATTCCGGCCATTTTTTTTTAAATTTAAATAACGTGACTTCCGGTTCAAACCGGAAGACTGTATATAATTAATGTGGATCCCTTTCCGAGCTTTCTATATCAGTTCTCGACATTATGGAAGGACAGACACACAGACAGACGGTTTTTGAATGCTTTAATACAACATTACTCAAACTGTAGCCTGCGTACCTCTACATATTCTTCGGAGTTTTGCATACAGATTCGCCTGTTTTTTGTGCGTATTTATATTTTTTTAAAATATATATAATCTGATAATTAAAGTAATATATTTATGACTATACTTTTGAGACATAAATCTAAGTTATAAGAAAAAAATAAGACACTTACATTATTCAGATTTGGAAACAATACAATATACAATATGAATAAGAAATATTGTATGCCTTTATAATTTAAATATCTTACTTATACACTTCTGTACAGTGGATGGGTAACAATGGATATAAATGATCTGGTCACGAAGGACTGACGGCTGGTAAATCAAATAAATTAATACGAATTTCTCCGATAATTTTGACGAGTTTTAAAGAAAATTAATTTGATTTTTTTACCGAAGTATCAGAAAATTAAATTTTTGTGATCTATAATATGGAAAAAGAACCCGAAGGAATGCCTAATTGGGCCGCCTGGCCTATCTATCGGAGGCCATGTTTGCAATAAACAGGGCCTCCGACAGGTAGGCCACAATAACACAATAAACATATACAAGTATATAAATTAATTCGAAAATTATTGGTTTTATTACTTAGAAACGACATTGTAAAGAGGTGCAACTTTTTAACAGTCTATAATTTGTGTTATATATGCGTAAAACTTGCTAATAGCTTGGCAAAGAGTAAAGAAAATTAACATTCGAGGCGTAACTCAAATATTAACTTTTCAAGAAAACATTCTTTTTCTGGAATAAGTAATCATGTGAAAACATCTACAGAGTAATGCGCGCTGGGATTTATAAGTTCTAATCAAAGTAAAATGTATTAAAGTAAAAATATATTCTAGTAATTCTATTGATTTGGTATAATATCGAACAAATTCTATCGTTATAATAGGCGCATTGCCATAAATTATTCATAAGTCAGAAAAAGGCGAATTCGTCAGAGTAAACAATAACATTGGCGGAAACAAAACACGTAATTTCTGTTTTGATTAAACGAATTTAAATTGGGTTATAAACGCTTGAAATTTAATTAATAAATCAATTAATCTTGTGGGCCATTATGCAAAAATCTATTAAAACCTTTTACCTTTTAACACATGAAAATAATTAGAAGGACAAGTTTTGAATTGTTAACCAGTGATTTTGTTCTAGAAATGGGTGTATGCGCGATACCTGGGTTACGCTTCTATTATGATACATAACAGAACATCCGTAACACGAAACGTGACGATTTAGTTCAAATTTTCACGTCTAAAACAGAAGAATTTCAAAAGATAGCGACGAATCTGATACTTAAATACTTCGAACACGTTCCAAGAAAAAGTTATACGCTCGATATCCATCATATTTTTGCCATTTATCAGTTGCGAATGACCAGTAATAGCATTGATTTTACTTGTTAGTGTCTGTTGAATATAATGGTATCCATAGTTACCATTATTTTCAATTTGTCGTTTATTATTGTATCAGCTCCACACGGAGGATGATGTGACAGACATTGATTTCGTCACTGCTTATGTTAAAATGATACGGTAATTTAAGTGTTAAAATTCGATATCTTCCGAAATCGCTGGAAAATCGATTCTTTAAAACAATCCACAATACATTACTGAAACATTAAACTCTGCTGATTATATAAAGAGTTATATGACCTATCGTAACAGCGCAGTTTTGTTTGATAACAGAGCGGATTTAATCTTAAAAAATATTTTCTTTTTATACATTCTTATATTACAAACAATGTTTTTTCTTTCTTTTTTTTAAATCGATTTCTGGTATGAAATCACGTCAGAAATTCATAATATATTTTATATATCAAAGCCAACATCAATCATAAGGCAAAATTAACATATAACATACCGTTACCATCAATAAAAATTAGTTTCATTTTAATATTTATTGCTGAATTAGGTAATTTTTTAAATTAAAAAAACGTATGCTTATATAAATTTTAACGTAGCGATTGCCGAGTAAAAAAAAATTGTTAATTTATAACAAAAAAATGACCATAAAATTCGCAATTTAAATTTTGAAATTTAAAAAACAGCCATTAAAAGTGTGGATAAATCAGTAATTACGATTAAAATTAATTGTAAGCATCGCGTAGGAATGTTAAAAGGATAAATATAGATATTCAAAGTATGAATATTTACAAAAAACATTGCTTATAAGAGACGATGCAAACATGATTTAATTAAAATTATCTCCAAGGAAGTCGCTTTGATCTGGTAAACGAATTTAAGTAGTTTCATTTTAAAAAGAAAGAAAAAGAAGAAGAAGAAAAAGTAGTTTTAGAAGATAAATAAGACTTTAGAGAAACTTTGATGAGAAAACATTGAAGCATTTAATAAAAAAATAAGAACGCCATCCGGGCTTAGAATGGCAAAGAATATTACATTTTCAGCAACGCGAAAGGCGCAATTAATAAGTCATAATTATAATTTTAATTGGAAAAGAAATTTTAGAATGTCCAATTAAGTTATCGAACGTATTTATCTCGTTAAGTTTTCAACAGGAAGCATTTAATTAAGCGAAAACAATAACGGAGCCAGATAGAATCCATAACGAAGATTACAACGTAGGTCAGAAAGTTCTACCAATCGAAAAATCTATATTTTATCTGGCAGCGTGTAATTACGCTGCACTTTTGCCTCTATTATATATCAGTTTTTAAAAGGCCACGCTCTCCCCGTCTAGGCCAAGAAATCTTTATCGATCGCTCGCCACAAAGTTTTGACAGCGAGGAAAACACCGAATAAACAGCGAAATTTATTCCGTACGATTTATACAAAACGGAAAAAAAAGGACAATCGGCGTCATTATCCCGTACATCAGACGTCCATTACCCCATCGATACAAGTCGTAAAAACTATCCATTCCGGTGCCAGGCCAGCTTCTTCTCCTCAAATAAAATAAATAAATTCCGTAATTTCCTGGAAAATTTTCTTCTTTTCTTCCCTCCCTTCATAATTTCCTGTTTGTTTAGCGTGAAAGAAACAGCATTATTCTTTACCAGGAATTCCTCTCTAGCGTGTTTGCAACAAAACGGCATCTCGACTTCGTCTTTCAAATGCAATTACGTGATCGAGATGCGTTTAGATGGCTGCAGAAGGACAGAAATAAAAAAAAAATGGGATCACTCTCGACGGCGCATCCGCTCGGTTTTCTTTATCTCCCACCCAATAAAACGAAAAAATGAGATTTCTTATATGTCGGGTCACGTTCTTCGCACAGCCATCAGCTGCACGAAGTAACACCACGTGAACACACGGCTAACGTTCTATGCGGGAGAAATGCTCACCGTCCCCTCTAAAAGTGTCACGTAACGTCGAAAACAACACGTTAGATGCGGCTCCAACATCGAACGGTGGCGCGTTAAAGAGGGGGTTAATGGAAACGATAGGAAAAATAAAAATAAAACCCAGCAGTTATCCATTAAGTTACTCGAACAGCGACTTTATTCTCTCTTCACGTTTCCGCTTAAACGAACGATTTCGGTGGAAACGTGAAGAGGAAAAAATTACACGATCAATTAATTCCTTTTTCCTGTCGATAAAGGAAATAGCCCCACTTCTACACTTAGAATATCCGCATCCTTACAGAAAAAAAAATAATAATACCCACCTCACCCTCTACGCGGTGTTATAAATAAAAGAAGTAGAAAAATAGATTTTTCCGTTGACACTCGGGGATCAATCTATATCGGATTATCCCTATCTAATCTCATGATGTATGTCCTTTCTTTCCCCCTTCTCACGCCCTTCCACACTTAAAATCGATTATTATTATTATTATATGCGACAAAATAATTGCCTATTAATCGCGCTTGAAATTATTCGAGTTTTATACGAATTACTCTCCCTTGTTACAAATGCCATCTGTTTCTGGAAAAAAATATGCTCCTTGCAATAAATCGTGGGTTTACGCCAGGGAAATTATAAACATATTTACGTAGAAAGTCGTGAAATGTTAGGGAAAATTCATTAAAAAATAAAAAGTTTAGAATTGAAGCTCGGCATCTCGCGTATCGGAAAGGGGGGATCGTTAGGTAAAATTCGGGTTAAAAAACACAGTACGATTTTCGAAATGTGTGTATTTTTATAGGGAAATATCCCCAAATGTTAAGGTAACGTTTCTTTCATTACATCAGTAATTTCGATATTTACTTTAATTAAAGGAGCGAATATCGTATAACAAAAGATTACACGGGCGTTGGCCCCGTGTTGAATATTCTTACTTTTTTCATAAGATTTTTTACGTTTTCTCGAAGGATACGCCCTCGTAAATGATTAGGCAGCAGATACGAATTACTTCGATGTCATATCGACAGAATATATTTAAAAAAAGTCGATTTAAGTAACTTCTTAATAATTTTTAAAAATCTGGAGAAGATAATCTGTGAAAATGTCACTTTAAACCTCCCTAAATTAGGTTAATTATGCAAAGTCTCTCTCAATGTTCCGTCGCCAAGACGGGAAGATTCCCCCACACCTAATTGTTATAAGTACTGTACTTATGTAAATTTTTATGTTAATTTTTTATAGTATTGATGCTGGCAACACGGCTATAACAAGGTAAATCTCTCTTAAAATCAATTTGAATAATCTTAACTTATTTATTCAATTACTAACGTCACGCGGACACCACCCCCTACCAGCGATTCAAAAATATCAAAAATATAATTTTAACACTGCCAAATAAGGACGTCCCTTAAAAAAACGCTATATACGTGTATTTAAAACCCGCCAATGCAGCGAGAAATTGGGGAAATATCCCCGGAACGTACGTAAATATAAACACGTTATAAAGGAGGTTACCCCCGTTATAGCGCCGTTACTTATTTATATTATCATTTTTATATTTTCTCACCTTGCGATCCATCGTAGGCATTGGCCGTATCCGACGACATAAACTGGGCAACCAGTGCAGTCTTCCCTACTCCTACACCTCCGAGCATCAAGACTCTACGGACGAGGGCCGATCCATCTTTAGTTTCGTGATAAATTGGGCAGGATCCGTTCGAGGCGAGGTTAGTGTTACTCCTGGATTTGTGACGGAACGAATCTCCCGTGTTGACTATGTTACCTTTAGAAGTAACTTTAAAACTTCTCACTAAGTAGCGATCATCGTAAGACGTGCTAGGAACCCTCTCCTCCGCTCTAATTTTAGACACGAGAGACGATAAAGTCAGCCCCCTCGGTCTAAATACGTGGTGTGTACTAAAAGAAGGAAACGAAGAGTTACTAACACTAGCAGACGAACCTTCCCTGTCAGACATGTTTAGATCATTGCAAGCGTGCTTTACTACATCAAACGGACACGGGGCCTGACCTATTTCTGTAGGGAGGGAGAGGGATTACCGCCGAACACCTGTTTTACCCGCACCCGACCGAAAATGCGCTGGCGGTAGGGATATTTCCCTAAAGTTTATTCCCTTGGACGGGAAATGATGCGGCTCTCCCTCGTGTTGGTCTATATATTTAATACATCGATACAGGCTTTGTAGGGGGAAAATCGGACACGCGCTATCGATTTTTTCCCCAATCTATTATCCCCAACGCCAAAATTTTAGGGTAGGAATTTAGACGATATTTTTATCCCCGAATTTGGATCTGTAACAACTCCGTTTTAAGACGCGTTTAATTTATATTATTTTATATCCCTTAACGTAAATAATATTTTAATTTCGTTTAAATCGAATAACTACGAGATTATATATATATTTTTTAAACACGCCAAACACTCCAATTTCTCGAACGGCAAGGAACCGCCGCTACGCGGTAATTCCCTAAATATCAGCAATGACTCGAAATTTCGGTAGAACGACCTACGCCGTATCTGGCTTTAGGGAAATAATGTTCAGCATTTTGTCAGGCTTATTTATAACGTTCGTTTCCCCTATTAGTTAAAAAAATATATTAGAATTTTTTAAAAATAAAAATTCCACGAGAATAAATAATCGACATATTTTAATTAATACCATTCGATAAAGAAAATATGAGTTTGTGCCTCCAGTCAACTGCATAATTAAGAATGGCATCGGGAATTTAATTATAAAATTATATGGCCTATAATCGATAGGGATGAATTTTTGTGTGTATTTTAAAACTTTAATTTGGAGGATTTTAGAAGCTTATACGAGTTAAAACTAAGTTAATTTTACTTTCCCGGCTGTAACAGGGGAAAAGTATGACGATGACCCCTAGGATTTTTACATTTTTACACCTAGGGGACCTCTTAACGTCGAGGAATAAAAGAAAAATTTGGGAATTTTCTACAGAAAATCCCCAAATTTAGGGGGCACGATTTTGTTCACCCACTTCTCTTGCCGAAAATTTCTGAAATTTTGCAGGGAGGTTCGGATATTAGGGGAATCGATGCTGTTAAATTTTGGCGATAAAGGTCGGGGAGGGTCCGTATGGGGTCGGATGATGATTTTACTCGTTATTAGCATCTATAATTTTTACTAAACTCGCCTCTACCCCGAAAATTAGCTGTTTTGTATTATTATTAATTATTATAAAATGGCAAAGTTGTAAATAAAAATCTATTAATAGATGGCGCCACGCGCAATTTTAAGTTTTTTTGCCGTGAAAGTTACGCAACTCGTTATTAAATCAATTTTTATTAAAGCAATTAATAGTTCTAATTAAAGAAGGAAAGGCGTAATATATCCCTCGTCAAAATAAATCTTCTAATTGTTTTAGCGTCTAATTTACATTACTTTCGATAAAAATCCGGGATTAAACGGCGACGTTTATTACATTTTTATTTAAATATTTATAATTTAGGGGAAAAAAGTATCCTTTTTATAAAGTTTTGTGGAAAGTAAACCAATTACTCCTCGATTTTCCGTAAAAATCCGCTCTCCTCCGAGAGAAAAATAAGCAAATTTAAAACAAATCGGCCATTTTTTGGAGTAGTTATTTTCCTTTTTATATAAAAAGATGTACACTGAAAAATGATCGCGCCGAAAAAGTAAACAAATTTGCATCCGAAAATAGAAAACTCGAATCAAATATAAATCCCCCTATTTATATAAAATACCCCCGTCGAGGGGGGAGATTTTCGAGTCGATTTGCATTTTTTTTGTGTCCCCCCCCTCCGCGCTTAATGAAATTCGCTGCAGGTAGTGATCCGATAATTACCCACTTGTGATAATCATTAGAGAATTCCATTTGTATATTGATAATGGATTTTGCCATCGCTTCCATCCCGATGATTTCTCAAGGTAGCCATTAATCTGCCATAAATTTGATCATTTCGTTTCTTGCGCCGTCAACGCGACTGGTGGGGAGGAGGGGAGAAACACGACGTTTTCCTATTCGGATTGACAGAATAATTCCCCAAATTTTCCCTCAACCTTTATAAACTAGAATGTAATTAGTAAACTTGGTTTAATGCCACGTTCGTCTTGGACCGTCTCCAGAAGGTTAATTCTGTTTGTGTGAAAAATATCATCGTCCCATAAACAATTAAAAACCCATCTAAATTTTTTTCCATTTAATTTCCCCCCTTCAAAAGGCATTTTTACTGTTTTTTTTTCCAACGCTTTTGGAGGAGAAGCCATAATCTTAATTGTTAATCGATAACTTGAGGTTCGTTTATACTTTTAAACTGGCTAAAAACTGTTTTATCGAGTCCGGTTTACACAGGTTTTACCGTAAGATAAAGCTTTAACTCGTACAATACGACCGAAATTTCGCGACAGGATGGCAGTTTCTTGCGTCATAACTTGACCCAAGCGAGTGAGAAGTTAAAATGAATATAATATACACCAATAACTTTGTAATAGAAATGTAGAAAACATTTATTTTTCAGTTTTATAGGGGATAGGATTGAATATTTGGTTACAAAATCAAACTGACAAATGACAATCCAGGATTTAGAGAGCGATCCAACATCACTAAGGCTGACGACTTTCGTGGGATTCTGTACGTATTTGGCTTCAGATTCTTCACAGATGTGACCTACTAACGACAAGACAAATAAGATGGATTAATAATGACAATAATGTTACATTCTATATATAAAGTATATAGAAGAAAACAATAGAAAAACTCCAACTGTAATACTTTTTATTTCATTTGTTAAGGAGTTAATCAAGCAGTAAATTGCCCGAGTTTTATGACCTTGACCCAATTACTTTCATCCCAAAAGCTCCATAAGTTTGTGGTAAACTGTCAATAAAAGAACCTTCTTACTCTGCACTTTTTTAATTAAATTTATATTGAAATTATAAAATTTAAACAGAATTTTCTAAATTCAATTAAACTGAATACTAATCATTTCTTTAATTATGTTGAATTTAAATATTGATTGAAAGTAAACTGTGGATATGTATATTTCTTTAATAGAATTAATGATGAGCTTTGATATCAAAACTCTAATTATTTAATTAAATATCATATATATATATATATATATATATGTGTGTACTGTCAATATTTAGAAATAAGAAATGAAATCTAAGAAGCCAAAAATCAATTATTCAAATCAAAAATGGATTAACCGTGAGGTCTGCCGAAGAATTTCATATCTGGAGAATGCACCGAAGAGGGGGAAACTATTCAATTTTCGGCCGCGGCCACCCGAATACCTAGAGCATAATTTCTTCCCGACGTATTGATTTTTGTTTTTGCTTCCTTCGGCGAAACAGAGTGCCACTTTGCAATCTACATTCTTTGCCTACTTCCGCGCGCTTCGAAACAACTCTTTCCAATCTAATTGAAAGTAGTCATATTCCTTTTTTACTCCAAGTCTGTTTACAAAGTGGAAAGAGAAGTCACCAGCAGTGGTTAATACATTAGATAAATATTTGCCAAGCTCCAAAAGGTCTTGATATTTATTTAATTATGTTTTATTTATGAATGATATAAAATTAAAATGTGTGTCAAGTTTTATTAAAATTTCTGTTAGTAGTTGAGAGGAAGATTGTGTTTGTCACCTTCAAAAAGCCATATCGACTCTCTCATCTCATTTTTTATTTAAAAGGATAAGTTTCTGTTTGGTTTAGTAGTTTTTCCATCAGAAAAAATGCTCTCTCTGCACTTTTCTAATGCTTTTTTTTTGTGAAATGTAAGTTTAAATTATACTGTAACACATGGAACACTCTACTATATAATTGCAAAGTGGAAAATTCAAAAGGTAAACTATTATAATCGTGGAATTGAAAAAGTTAGATACATGGAAAATACTGTGATTAAATTAAATTACAGTAATTTTTTCTATAAGGAGTTATATAAATGACATGTTAACAACATACTTATGCATTATAGATGCATAACATAGTAAAAAAAATGTATGATTTAGACTAGTAATGTAGTATAGCAAGTTTGTAACATGTTACCTGTTAATCCTGCATTATTAGAATTTCAAAAATTCATCCTTGTGAATTTCAACAGGCACGAAAAATGTCAAAAGAATGAAAATGAACAGCTGGAAAGAGGTAATTTATAGAGCAAATTGATAATTTAAGTATTAATTATGCAATTACAATAATGTTACATTAAGCGAGCTAGTTAATGAAAATATTGATTATCCAATCACGCCGGATCGACACAAGAAGCACAGAAAAGACAAAACGACACACTCAAAATCCACCTATCCTTAGATTCTCAAACTTTCCCCCTCCGAAACTAAATTACAATACGCCCAAAAAGAAGCAAAATGTGTTTTTTCATTGGCAGAGACAGTTTGGCACTTCGAAATCTAAATTTGTTTATCCGAAAATCTCGTCAAAGGGTGTCAATTTGCGCCTGTCAAACTACATTTGAAAAATTCGAGTTGAAAATTTATCAATTGTCTGAACTGGGAAATTAATAAATGCTTGAGTTATCTATGCTACGATTTGGAGCTCGAGCTCGATTCAAGTCAAGCAAACGACTAGAATTGTTTATAAAGCATCAAAATTTCTCGATTTTGATGCTTTATGAATTAAATTTTATTATTATTTGTGCCAAAATCTATTCATATTTGTCGACTACATTATTAATATTTTATAAATAACAGTTTTGCTTTAATGATTAAATAACGGGTGCAAACACCCGATTAACTAATTCATTAATCGACTGTTTATATTTTCATTTATACATAGTATTGAATAATAAATTTTATTCATTAGTTTTGTCTATCCATTAAATATTCTTTATACTTTTGAACACACCCAATAGGAATTTACAATATTTCTCAATTGGCACCTACTGTAAACAAACACTAGGTTGCCCAAGATGTTCAAGATTTCTTTGTGTGTAGACCTGATGAAAGATTGTAGCATGCAAGTGGTAAAGAAAAAAAAGCTTTATTTTTTATGTACGTGTGGCAATTTTTTTTGTATTTCTGGTAGTTTATATATATAAAACTACAGAAAAGCAGCTGAAAAGACGTTAAGACATTGGTTTAAGTTATTGTAGTCTGGAGATTTACAACGCATTTACATTTCAATTACTTAAATGAAATTGATATTTATTGCATGTTTTGGCCACTTTAATAGCCTTTTGATTTTTCAAATCAATTAAGTAAATGAGACCCGAGCAAAGCCGGCTGCCGTTTTGTTTAATAAAAACCTTCGAAGATTACACGGGAAACTTTTCTGTCTTATTAGAATAAAATTTTATGGTTGCATAAATGGCGGGTCGAATATTTTTAGGGCGAATTTGTCGGCGATTTATTATGGCTAGTATTTGTCTGCCGGCAACGAAACAAGTTTCTCCAGTTTTACTTCCTCCTAAACTTTAATATTAATACTAATTATTCATGTATAATTTATTCCTTGTAATGCATTCCGACAAGATGTTTCTTTAGTTATAACTCTCGAAATATATTTTCCGATCTTCAAATCTCATCTCGAGCGTCTCTAATTTCTCCATATCTCCTTCTATTCTTTATGCCATTATATCTCAAGAATAAGAAAGTTTTCTGTAAAGGTACAGTACAAAATAATAGAGTAGAGGCTCGTTCAATTTCCGTCACGATATCAATACGTGGATAAATATTGATCTGTTACGTCTTTGAGGTAAAAGGCACACGTAAAACCTGCTAAACTTAATAATTTCTTCCTTTTTATTAGAAATATCCAAAACAAATGAGAAGGTATCGTAATTTCAATCATCGTCATCAAAAATATGGACACGCAAGCCTTTTTAAATTCATTTTTACTGACTATTTTTATCAGAATATTCATCCAGTCAATTTATTTATTTATTTTTTCTGTCATTTGATATACCTTTATCATACTTAACTATTCAATTTTCCTCAACCTATTGTTGACGTTGTTTCTTTGTTATTTCTTCAAAAATAGCTTTCGTCGTTTCTGCTTAAATTGGCCATTTGAATAGAAAGCTTGATATTTGAGATGTATTTTCTCCTCTACAATATCTTAAAAAGTACAACTATTGGTAACAATACATGGCAAGTCTAAAATATAGATTTTGGAGCACTTTAATATGACAGATAAAGGAATGAATTTAATAACTTCTAAAAAAATTTTGCTTTTATTTTGTTAAAAAAAAAAGAAATAAAAGGTTAGAAGCTTCAAAAAACAACTAGGATTTTTTTTTGGTTGCATTCACGTTGTTGAACATCTACAGAATCATCAAAAAATATTAGCACAAGACAAACCTTTATTTATAGATTATTTTCAAACTAACAAACAGAAAATGCTCTTCCTGGCTTCAAAATAATCACAAAGTAATTCTGTTTTGTTGTTTTATATTATATAGAATTTACTCGGCCAAATACAATCGTTTCCTTATTTATCCTTGCTTAAAAAATGGGAAAAACACAGGACTCTTGCTAATCTGGCACATCCTCTAGTGTGATTTTCACAAAACTGAAGCATGCAGGCAACATTAGTCACATTACACGCCGTTTTTCCCGTTTACTGCGGTTTCATTTCCCACAAAAGGGAAATACAAAGTGTCGACGCACCGTACTATTTTCCTAGTTTCCAAAAAGAATCTGTACCAAAGATTGACAGGTTATGTCATTCTTTACCTTTGAGTCTGTACACACATGGTAATCCCACACATTCACTAATACAGCAAGGAATGGCCAAATTAGCAAGATTCTTATATATACTATTCAAGTTTAGTATATGCTAGATGGCTCTGAAGGCAATTAACCAATATATTTTATATGCAAGTTAAACTACACTATATTAAAAATAACAGTAAGCCCTCGACAGCATCTTATTTATTCGTTAAATATTTCAAATTCGTACGCGTGAGCATCGGCTTCAGAATTTTCCCGATTTTTTTCACACGTTATATTTCAAAACAATTCTTTTTCCTTAATTACTTATGCTCGGCTTGATTTTTATAGTTAACGAATTACGTTATCGAATATGCATCGAAAAATATCTACAAAGAGAAATCCCGTAAAGTCCAGCAGATCATTAGTTGCACTTGTCTTATACAAACAGATCAAATTAAATATAGCCGTAATAAAGTAAATGCTTTTGACATCAGCGGTTACATAAATATAACTTTAATATTTAATTTTAATACTACTAACAAATTTTATATCAACTACTACAATAGGTATTTCAACATATTGTATAGAAATTATAACAACTTTGGAGTTCTACAGAAAAAGGTATGCAAAATCAGATTTTAATGTTCTTGGGAATTCTCAAAAAACTTTTTGCGAGGAAGTGTAAATGTTAAAAATGCTCGAGGAAAATGCTTATCGTAACAAGAGTGTTATTTGTGCCAAATTTGGTGTGGCTGCATTGAGCAGTATGAATAACATCTGAAAAACTATGCATGATAAAAGACTTAAGTGTACTGGTACCTAAGTACAGTACACTTAAGTCTTTTTATCATGCAAGACAACTGTTCCAAACAACTGTTATCTATGATGATTTATTTGTTCTATTCTATCCTATATTGATGGAGTAAACAGGTAGAATGTTTTTGACAAAGTCAACACATCTGGTAAATTACAAAAAAAATCAAGTTTTATCCACTATTCACAATGCTATGAAAAATCATTTTTCTGTTCTCTATTCTAATGTACAGTATTGTATTTCTGAACTCGTCAGCGTGTAGTTCTTTCATTCGGTTGCTGTCAAATTTCTTAGCAGAACCAATTAATTAGTTGTATATGCAGTTACAGATTCACACTATGATTAGAACATTAAAATATTCTACTTTCTTCTAATTATATTACAAACATACAACCACATTCCACACATGTAAGCAGAATAAATAGAGAGTTGTGCAATTTCTAATTTGTATTGTACAAAATTACAATACATAATGTAGTTATTGTACATATTTGTAATATATATATATATACTTTGGGGGTCCTCTACTTCTCAACTGCCCATAAATCCCCCTTTTTAACTTAAACCCTAGCAACACCACACGTGCACAATTATTTTTCAACTCCTTAAAAAAACACTGTACAAAGTAAAGCTGGCCCTTATTCACCTAAAGCCCACCCTGTTGAATGTTTGGTGTTCGGTCACCAAATGAGAATCATTCGATGCCGACGAGAAAACGTCAGGTCGGATTTTTATATCTTTTTATTTACAAGTATATACAGCAATGTGCAATGTTTTACAGTTCGACATCGATCGAAGGTCCAGTCGGTTTTTGTTTGTGTTGACTGCTCGTTAAAATGTCCGTTCTCGGTAGCCGTCAATCCAAAAGTGAGCGACCGGTTCAAAGTTCGCTTCTCTCTTCTTTTCCTGCACTCTCTATCAGTCTGAATCGGCACATTGCTGATGGGTGCCACAAATGCCCGAGTAATGCAGGTATGGCATACGGCTAGTTACTTGTAACAATTCTTAGAATATTTAAAATTGGGATTAAAAGAAAGGAAGATGCTGGATTTATTAAACATCCATAAGCATAAATTATTTACACCAAAACTTAGGTTAAGTCCTTAAAAGTTGAACTTGTTAACCAAATATAGAGTTGGATTATCTGTTTTAACTATTGAGTGTCATTCCACTTTATAATGCATTGATTATAAATTACATCAAATGGGTGTGTGTAAAAAAGAATTTAATGTGGTTAAAAACAATTCATAATTTTCTAAATTTTGAAAAATAATGTATTTAAAATTAAAAATTTAATAGATTATAATGGAATTTAATATTAATTAAAATTCTAATGTATGCAATTTTAAATAGTAGGATTGAAAGGTCATTTATTCGTAATCCATCATCGAGTCGGAATTTCTTTTTTGTTTTACTCCTGGCTAACGACAGTAGATTACGAACACACGATAATTGCCATTACAAATGCACGATAAAATAACTCACTTTTTGTTTTATTGAAATAAGAATTTGTTCTTACTTAAATAATAATGTACTCTAATAGATAAAGTGGATTTTTTATTTTCATTTTAAAAGTAAAAAGGCAGTTATGATGGTCGTTAAGTTTAATACGCTTTGACGGATTGGCCGTCCATTAACTAATTGATCTGACAATTCTGACTGATTAGGAAGCAAAGAATAAAAACCAAAAGGGACCAAGCAATCTAAATTAACTGGCGTGTCGGTTTTTCTATGCTTTCACTTTGATCGCCGTATGTTTAATAAAAACAAAGTTAATAGCAGCAATGCTAAATGAGTCCCGAGTCTGCGAAATCAAGACAAAGATCAAAATTTATAATTCAAGACTAAGATCGCGACTCCAATACCTCGTAATGCTGCAGTTTTTAATCTGCGAGAATTTAAAACCGAATTAACAGTAGAAGTACAAATGTTTGAAGATATCTGTAATCTCTATGAGAAATGTGTTTTTATTTTCTTCATTATAATTTGATCTTAAACATTCAAAAAGACTTTCATTTTAGGAAAAAACACAAAATTTATATTGGCCTTGCAGGTAAGCGAGCTTTCCATTTATTTTGGTCAACTTATAAGACCTTTCTCAGGTATATCCCTTGTAAAATCGATTCTTTCTGGTAATAATGTTCTGATCATCTACACATTCTATTCTACAACATAATTATCAGAAAGATTCTACCTGGTTGATCCTGCCAGTAGTCATATGCTTGTCTCAAAGATTAAGCCATGCATGTCTAAGTACATACCGAAATAAGGTGAAACCGCGAATGGCTCATTAAATCAGTTACGGTTCCTTAGACTGTACTTTCCTACTTGGATAACTGTGGTAATTCTAGAGCTAATACATGCATCAGAGCTCCGACCTTCGGGGACGAGCGCATTTATTAGACCAAGACCAATCGGGCTTAGGCCCGCAAATGGCGGTGACTCTGGATAACTTTCAGCTGATCGCACGATCTAGCACTGGTGATGTATCTTTCAAGTGTCTGCCTTATCAACTTTCGATGGTAGGTTATGAACCTACCAGATGAAGATTGCCAAGTGTCTGCGTGTCTGCACTTTATAGTGTTTAGGAGACAAGAAAGATTCTATTTTAGAAGGGATATACACAAGGAAGGTCTTAGAAGTAGACCAAAATGCTTATAACAGAAATCTCACTTATCTATAATTTATGGTTTGTGCACTTATTTTTGCTTTTTGCCTTGTTATTAGAGGATTAATTTAAGAAAATACTTCTCAAATTTCCATTACGGTCCATTACGGAAAGTATCCATTACGGTCAATGTTTTTGGAGACTAGAAACAGACTGATAAATTTGTCAATATTTTTAAGATTTCAGTCAAAAATATAACTTGGATTATAAATTTTATGCACTTGTCTCGTCGATGCTTGACGTGTGCCACGTGAACGCGATCGGAATAAATTTAATAAATTGGAGTATAAATAATGCATGCATACCAGTAATCGTCAATCCACGACAAAATATGGAATGAGTACCAAAAAAAAATCAATAAGATATCAAATTTGATTTGCATTTTGGAGAGAGGAGAGAAAAGAGACCCGCTAAACTAAAGTATAATTGGAACAAAAATTTAAGTTTCAGGTAAATGAATATTTACTCAGGTGATATCCAATAATTATGGTTGGAATCATATCAAAGCGTACAGGTGTATAAAATCAATACACTAGTCTAATAATACTTCTAATAGTCAAAAGTCCAATTTGGTCAATAAGAAATAATTAGAAGTAAATAAAAAATACACAATAGGAGTCATTTTTATTGTTTTTTAGTGTTTACTCTTGAAGCAAACTTGTATAATGTTGATTTTGAAGTTAATTTTTAAGTTATCATTATAGAAACAGTGCACTTATTGCTGGTAGCATGAGTAAGCGCTTGTTTCATCATTATTAATTGATACAAATAAATGAAACTGAGTAGTGTCTAGATTAATGAAGACCGACTTAGTCGAAGTTCCACATTATGAAAGGTAAATTAAGGATGAGTATTTTGTTAACAAAGACAAGAGAATGTAGCACACTCATTTCAGTCTTGTCCAGATGTGTGGCACCAAAAAGATGCTCTAAAAGTTTAAAAATTTACTGTAGAGACTTTTTTTGAATTCAAAAATTGCTAGAATCTTTCTATCGTCGTAAAGCTTTGATTTTATAACACCATTCTTGCATTTTGTGAATCACACTGTAACAAACACACTATGTTATCTGAGTTTTGATTATCTAAGATACATTCAATTCATGTTACTTTGAATAACTGTGATGCTGCCATACCTAAAAAATATAATAATGTTATACTGTTAAAACTAGTCTGACCAAAAAGAAAAAAAAAATTCAAACACCACCTTCAGTGTTTTTTACCATAGAGAAACAATTTCATGCACAACAGTCATGCAATTTAAAGTACCTTTAGTACATTGTACAAGCTTCTCTTGTTTGGATACATGCAACAATATGGTCTGGAGGCATAAGGTAATGTATGTTATCCTACAACAGCTGTTCCCGATCCCTCAGGTCTTACACGGATAAACCTGGCATCCCATCTGGTCCCATAAATGCTTGATGGATGATAAAACTGGAGACTGGGTAGGCAGGTGAAGGAAATGTGAAACACAACACATTCTTGGAAACTTAGCCATGTGTGACCAACCATTATCTTGTTGGAAGATGGCCATTTTCAGGGGTGCCACAAAAGACAATACAAGAGCATAGTATTTCCTAAACATACCGCTGTCATCAATGCCACTCATACCATTACTGAAGGTGACCTGCTGTCATATGAAATGGCTTTTCAGACTGCCATCTCAGCAGTGGGGGCATTGTGCCACTCAGAAGTAAAGAAGGATTGAAGAGCAAATCGGTAGTCCTCCACATGCTGATACAGGGGTCCATTCACAAACAGAATTGGAAACATTAGTAGTCCAGGCTTCTCAGTCATTGTCCCACTGCAAACAAAGACAATAATGTGGGGATACTAAATGCAAGATGTATAGAGGTCACTATGCATTCAAATTTGCCTCTGGTAGTCACCTGCTAATGATATGGGGGAAATAAAGTTCTTTAGTGAGACTTTCACCCATTCGAATGGCGATCAAAGATGCCATTGGAGCCGTTTTTGCTCGTCTCGCATTAGACAATCATCCCTCTGGTATATCCAGAACTTGCTTGCCATACGTGCATAGCCTGATATATCCACTGTTCTCAACACTTCACAGTCAGGTCATAACATCTTAGATGACAAGCAAAACTGCCTTCCCACTTGCCTCAACTCAATGATGTGGCCTTCATCAAACTCCATTAACTATACATAATGTACAGTACTTAACATATCATACAGGCATTCTAAGAGCGCCAAACAAAAGATACAATAAAAATTCTGAACACAGCAAGCCACTTGCCTGGGAGCAATTTATTTGTCAAAATTTTAAGTTTATCTGAATAATACAAAAACTATATATACTTACTGGTTAAATGTTAAGAAAGTTATTTAATAAATACGAGTTATACATTTAAGTAAAATTCCGTTTAAAGAAAATTAACGACGTTGCAGATGAATTTGCCGAAAGTCATAAAACGGATCACCAACCAGAAAAGCCAATGGATTGGAAATTTAATCCATAAATGTGAATAACCGCATAAAATACATTTTCAAGAATCACTATCAAATCTGCATGAATTATGACAGAATATAGATTCACTATTTTTTTCCACTATAAGTCATATCTAGGCATACTAACTAATCCAGTACAATCTGCATTGGCACAATGCCAAGCTAGTGTCTTTCATTTAAACAGTGTTTGTTTTTATAAAACAGGTATTTAAAGAAGCATGAATTATAGTGATGGAATGAATACACACACACCATTTGTATTCAAATGTGAAGTCTTTAAAAACATAATGTTATTTCTATAATTTTTTATGCTAGTCCTTAACATGTCGATACTTTCGAACGAATGTAAAATATTAGTAAAGATTCAAATAGAGTTTAATATATAAAATGAGAAGAAATCTCGTGAGGTTGTACGCAATATTATTGATGATTATTTCAGAACTTAAACGATAAACGTCGAGCACCGAGATAGCTCTATGTTTATAATAATATGCTATTTGGTAAGCTTCAAATTTTGTAATAGACTTTGTATTTACATAACGTATAAATGTACATGTATAATTTTATCTGTTTAACCAACTGTGTGCTTTTTATTTTGTTTTCTCTTACGTAAAATAGTTTGACTCGTCTGTACAAACACTTTTTTATATTTACGTAAACTCCGACTGGAATTAATTTATCGTTTCGAAATCTTAACGAATTTTGTAAATATGTAAATTAAGGATTAATCATTTTAATCGTACAAATAAGAAATAACAACCTAATATAAATGTATACGTACATTAAATTTTAGTAAATACATAACATGATAAGAAATAATTTAGTTAGTTGAAAAATAACAATTCAAAATAAGTTTACACAGCACAAACACTTATTGTATTTTGAATGTTATCACACACGTTACACTTATTGTAACGTCATAAATAATACATGTTTAATATTTTATAGAAGTTCAAAATTCAGTACAAACTTTATAAATTTTATTTTGTCTCTCGCTTTTATGGTAGTTCTTTGCAACAAGTCTTCGAAATTAAATTTTGCAGACTTGCCTTAAAGAATATATTAGTTGGAGTCATGTACAGAATAATCATATTTAATTTATTAAAATCAGTACTAGAGAATTCATATATATTCTAGGTAAACAGAAGATGAATTTTTAAAAAAATTTTCTAAGGCACGCGTTTGTATTCTATACTTTTCGGTAATTTAAAACAAGAAATACAAATTTTACACTATAATACTATCAATAATTTGTAAAGAAAGTTTTTCATTTTAGAAATAGTTGAATTTTAAACGCAAAGAAATTGATTATAATGTAATAACTGGCTATGTATTTTCAATAAAGACAAGAGTAAATAGTATGGTGTAGTTTATTTTGTGAATCTTGGCCTGGTAATGTGCAATACACTACAAGTTTGAAGGTATTTATTCTATTACCTCTCAGTCTTGCAAATATTAAAGATTACAAATAAAATATTAGTTTTTTATTCTACGGCTCTTGCCGTTTATGCAGCCGATCCCGACGTCGAGGCGGCCTTCGACCGAGCAAGGCTCGTCGTCACTTTGCCTCACCCCGAGCACCCGAGGTGGTTGGAGGCTATCTCCATTTACAAATTTAGCCGCGCCACCACGTGCATAAAATATTAGTTGTAATCATCTTAAAACTTTGCCAAATTACTAGAATACCATCATAAAATAGAACACTTTGTATCTATTATGAGAGTATCTATAAAACCATTCTAAGTGTGTTCGGTCTACATTACTTTAGATAATCAGAACACTACTACATAAATACATATTTTGGTTATCTGTATGCAATTTTTCTTATATAAAATATAATTAAGATTACAATTGTGTGGATTAGTGCAATAAAGCATAATCATGTTTACAGCAATTTTGCTATTATGCGTTTTATGCAACTCTCCAAAGATCGCTACGTACAATAGTAGGGCATGTTACTTATGTCAGCATATACAACTTAAGCATAGAAGTAAATTTACTCAGTTATTTATACAACTGAAGTGTAATTCAACATTACAAGAAAAATACCAAGGATATTAAAAATTCTAACCATTGCTTTTAATTCTTTGGTATCGTAAACATTTTTGGACAGTAAATTCGGCCTCTAGTAAAATTACATATGCACTATAGTTCTATTGTTATATTTAAAGCTATTTTCATTCAGAATTTTTCTTATGTAAGATAACATAATTGCTAAATTAGTTAATAGCAACCATTTTAGCTTTTGAAATGGTTAATTGCATAGTAATTTTCATCTAGGTTACATAAAGTCAAGTGCTTTTACGTATGGCACACGGTGTACAAAAATTTATTTAAAATAATGACGATAAGAGTACTTTATATCTATAAATCAACAGATGATACTGTTTTTTTACATATAAACAATTTTGTTTAGTGACTAATTATTTTCATTTAATTACAATAAATATCGGTTCTAAATGCCCAAAATTTTAAATAAGATTAGCACAGAAGACCTTAAATTATTTTTTAAAAGATTATTGAATTTGAGTTTTTCGTAACTTAAACTGTTACCTGTTATTTTTGATACATTGGGTATTAAAAATATCAAAATTTTTTCTACTCACCTCCACAAACACAGATCATACACTTCCGGAGTTGGTTTTGTACTATCACAGTCAATGACTACCTACGTTGTTTTTGGAATGTCGGGAATATTTTAGCCTGAGCAAATCTCCAACTTCATCTATAGCAGATAGTGCCTTAAAATACAATTAAAAACAAATAAGAACGATAATTAAGGATCTCCAAAGTATATTCGACTTGTACCGTTACTCACCTTATCTAACATTTCACGTGTATGAGCGGCAGATATACAAAAACGTGCTCGCGATTCGACGAGCGGCGTGGCGGGAAAGGCAACCCCAACCGTCGCTATTCCACGTTTTAGTAACTCCCGGACGAAGGCCCTAAACAAATATTTATCGTAAGAAGTGAGGTTCGTAATAAAGGCAAAATAAATATGTTATCTTTCACAACAAATCGGACTAAACGTTCTTTATTAAGAATTTTAAACCAATCGGTTTTCTTCACTAATCGAAGGGCTTATTGGAAATGTGCACTCCGTGGGTTGTATACCCACATTAATAAAATATTACATGTTAAAGTGGCAGCAAATTAACAAAAAACTCCTTCTTTCTTCCAGAATTTCCTATAATGACATATACTGTTTTTCCACACAGCCCCGTGATTCTAAATTAATAATTAATTTAGAATCGAGGGGCTCTGTGGTAGTTCAATTATTAAATTAATTCCAGGCCAATGAAAATTACTTATCACATAGTACTATGGAATGATAAGTAGATAGAAAACGAAAAATGAAATTTTTAATACAATATCTACTTAAGAAGAATTAGTGAAAAAATTTTAAAGTACCAACACATTAAAAATAAAAATTTAACTGAATTATTCAGATTTTTAACTTAAAATGTTCTCAGCCCCAACAAGTACAATTCAAACCATCAACAATCCTACTCTAATAAAACCCCGTTATCTCGACTCTCGGATAACTCTATATTTTTCTATATTTTGACCAGTCTAACGTATTATTCTACGAGAGAGAACCTCACGAGTCTACGTTGTTGACAGACGGCCCCATTAACCTGACCTACACTCGACATATTTTAAAAAGAAATTGCAAGTCTTTCTGAGAATTTGCATTCCTATTGTGTGAACAAACCTCTATATGGCTTACTTTTCTCTTATATCTCTCCCACCACACAAAAGTTGCTGTTATCTCAATTCCTTCACTAGGAGGGCACCGTCTAGTTACAGTTCTGCTTATTAATTACTCAAATTTCATTTATGTAAACTATCTGGCTGCATATTCTACATTTTACAATAGATCCAAGAGGGCTATGGTCATTAATGCTTAAAGCTAAATTAGAAATGTTAAGAAAACTCGGGTGGTGGCCATAAGAGGGAAATGCTGCAAAAGAATATGGTATACCAATGAAAACCTATGAGAAAATGCACATAGACGTCCAACTTCGGTCTCGTCAAAGAGGCTATTGTAATGCGGTTTAGGCTAATACTCTAATACAGTATGGTAATTTAAACGCACATAAAAATGATCACATTTATGCAAATTCTCATTAGACAGGCAATTTCGTGAACTGCACTATTATTTTATGTACTGTAGCAAGATAGAAAGTCAAATAAACTGAAAAAGCATGACAAATTGTGTGTACGGTATTTAACGACACCTCCAACCATTTATATTTTCCTAAAACCTCGCTAACTCAACACATTTAGCTTCTCCCACGAGGCATCAAGTTATTGGGGTTCCACCATATGTTGTTAAATTATATTTATCTTATTGAAACTGAATATTTTAATTACATTCATTAACTAACATTAATATTATATCAAGAAAACAAAAAGAAAACAGCATTTTTATGTACGTTACTTTATCCTATACTAAAAATATTAATGTTAACATTATTATTACTATCGATCCTTAAAGATCAAACCAGAATGGTTAACAATTATATTATACTACTATACATTGCAATTAATATTAAAAATGCAGCTTGTAAGAACTTTTACGAGTCTCCGGTCGGACAGAAAATGATAATTTTATAACCGGTTTCGACTCGCATCGTTTATATTCGAATGTATTTCGAAACAAAAAATTTATGGTAAAGAAAAATATTATTCATTTCATTCTAGAACGATTAATGTATCAAAAATAGCCGATATTGTAAGAAAGACACACAGTACAATAGACAATAAATTTTAGTTTGGTTGAATACTTCATACATTATATACACATACATCAAACACATACGCATGCACAAATGTTACCGAATAATCTGTAATTTAAGGAAGAATTCCAAATAATTTACATTTTAAAATCACTTACGGTATTTTTGCTGGCATATATAATAATAGTGGTACGACGGGAGAATCTTTGTTACCATAAATAATGAAACCCTTCTCTTTCAATTTCTGTCGAAAGTATCGGGTATTCTGAGCCAACTGAGTAATTCGCTGCTGTCCTGTACGCATAATATAAAACATAAATTATAGAATTATTATACGTTATAGAATATAAAATCAATTTAACGAGATAAAAGTAGAAAGAGTAAAAATAATTTTCCTCTCTATTAAATCACCTTACAATCAAAAATAAGGAAGAAGATCGATATCATTTCCGACACGAATCAATTTATTGATTTCTAATTTTAAAAACGGAGAATATCGATTTTAATATGTTATTAAAATAATCTTAAATGGATTCTTTTATTATTATGACTTAAAATCATCACTCTTATATAATTCAAAATAATCAATAACTCGACATATATAACATTTCGATAAGCGAGCGATTAGATAAGAAATGTAGGCCAAACGGACGATTCGTAAACAGCCGACTCACGGCACGACGAATCGTTTATCGTCTACGAGACGCTTGAACAAACAATATCGTAATTAAGAGATCACCAAAAACGAAGCAATTGTATACGTGTCAATGATGTTGACACAAACATTACTTAGCAAATCTTTTACAGAACGATTGTATAATTCATAACAAATCGATAAGCTCGACGGGTACTTATTTATAATGCATTTCGTCCGATATTTTGTAAGGAAGAAGTTTCGTAATTGTTTCAATTAATTAAAATATCGGCCAATTTGACAAATTTAATATAAATACAGTTATATTACACACCAAATCAGTTTATACAAAATATATTTTTTTATATTCTGAAATTTCTAAATGAAAACAGATAATTTTATCATCTGTTTTCATTTAGAAAACTTAGAAAACACCTTATATAATACTGATAGTTTAATCAGTTAATCTGAAAATATTAATTCGAAAATATATCTTGAAATGACTTTACAGACGTATAAAATTAATTTAAAATATTCTAACAACTTCCCGTTCGCCTCAAATTTCCGAGCTGTCGACGGCAGAGCATTAATAATATATATTACAGTAATTAAACAAGTATAAATTATATAATATATACTCTATTATTTTGCTATTGCTATTATACATTAGTATACATTGTTATCGACGATGTGTTAAATTAAGCCAATGTTTTAAAATTATTTTCTAGGATTTAGGAGGGCAAGCTGCTATAATTCTTCTAGTTTAACTTCTAGTTCAATCAAGAGAAGAAAAATAAAGGTAAAGAATAATATATAACAACAAGGACATAAGTTACAATCAATAATAAATTTCGTAACAGATCTATGCCAAGTTTATAATATTAATCTAAATATTTTTCTGCTGTTTCGTGGCAACTTATTGAATAGATATGACCTAGATATAGCTTTACTGTTACAAAGATTGCTTTATTATAATCAATATTTGTTTTGCATTTATCTAAAAATTACAATGCGAATGCATATTTGCTTTTCTTTAAATCGATTTCCCGCGTTTAATTTGTTAAAATATTTACGTCGGTAGTAAAAATTGACACGTTACGAATAAGTTAGTTCTCTCTCCACTTAAAAGCTAAAAATATATCGCATTCGTTAACATTTAAAGTCCGCATTTTGTTAATTTTCAATTAAGACGCCATTTTGACAATTTACGTTATATAGAATCAATTATTTTTCCACGTTTCTTTCCGTCGATAATATCTCAAATTACCTTCGTTAGTTCCATCTTCACCCATAATAACTTTCATAGCCGAAGTTATCTGACATACAACTGGCGAAGACATGCTCGTAGCATAGCTAAAACTGTAGCAATTGCTTCGTAGATAGTTAATAAGATCCTAAAAATAGAAGAATTAACATTAATACCATTTGCAAAAGCTTAAACGTATCGTCTTACTTTTCAGAAAATGGATTAACGTGCGAGCTCTAATAAAATTTTATTAAATAATCAATATATGGATTTCGAATCTGGTCTATAAACCCCGTTTAATAATTCAGTACAAACATAGCGCTTTGAAATTGTGCAAATGCATGACGTGACGTTACGGTCTAAAATTAGAAGAATCTGACAGACTGTTTAAATAATTTATGCCCGTTACGGTACCTTTGAGCCTGCAATGTAGCCTCCCGCAGCTCCGAAACTCTTGGTGAACGTTCCCATTAATATATCTACATCTCTTGGATCACAGCCGTAATAGTCGACGACGCCTCTGCCGCTGGTGCCCAAAGCACCGATGCTGTGGGCCTCGTCTAAATAGAGATAGGATTTGTATTTTTTCTTCAGGTGAATAATATCTGGCAGATTGACTATGGTACCCTCCATGCTAAAATTCAAAATAAAAATTTTTTAAAATTACAATATAACTTAACACAAAATATCTTAAAACGACAAGACTCGAAATGCATCGACCTATATACTCCTTCGACGATGATGATGATTTTCCTCCAAGGACGGAGCGTCCTGGGTTGCCCGGTAATAAGAGCAGTTCTTAATTTAGTCTCCAAGTCTTCCATATCTAAATAAATCAGTTTTAATTAATTATTCAAATCCATAAAAACGGAACTCCGAAATTTAGAAGCGTACGCAATTTACCGTTATGTTTGAAAACTTGGATTGAGGCGCCCGACAGACGGCACCCGAGAATTAAAGAGGCATGGTTTAATTCGTCACTTAGTAATAGACACCCTTTAGTGACTAAGGCTGGTATACATGTTGAATTAGTGGCAAATCCCATTCCTACTACTATACTATCTTCTACGCCTAGAAATCTTGCGACTAGCTTCTCCAATTCTTCGTGCATATCCAATGTGCCTGAAAAAGGAACGGCAGTTTTATCGACGGCAAAGTAACCGATTTTCGGCACCTCTCTGCTGCCGAACGCCCACCTAATTCGTGACGTGTAGTACACACTCCTACGCCGTATGTACATATAGATGTTTCCACTGTATCTGTACACTTTCCTTCATTTTGTGCAAATCCCAAATAGTTGTAGGAACCTAAGTTGACTGCTTTGCTCGACGTACCCGGCATCCTGTAACATTTAAACTGTCAAAAATGCAATGCAATAACCTCAAAAACTATTTTACTGGATTTAACGTTCACAGTTACGTAAAATGTAAATATGCCAACAAGGCCAACGAATAATGGACGATAAATAATTTCTGCCATTTATAGTTCCTAGAAGGAAACACTCGCACGTAACAAAGAAACATGATTCATTTTTGACATATTTTAATTGAATTATATAATGTCAACATATTTACGTAATTAACCGTAATTACCGAGATATTTAACCGTGCTAAAAATTAGCATCAATATTTTAGAATTATTTCAGCAATTTTCTTCTTCTAGAATATTAAAATGCTCTTGAAAGTAATGCTATTTTGCCGTTCGAGACATTAACAGACGTTTTTATAAATAGCAGTATTCGGCGGATCGATACGTATCGAGATGATAATCTTTAGGGTTATCAAAGATAGAGAAAAACATTATCAAGATATAATATTTAACTGTTTACATACCAACTATGTAAACAGATGAGTATATATATTATACTTTTGGAGTTCTGCCAAGACGATAAACACGATTTCTGTTTGTATACTCTTCTTTCCAAAGTAGACGCACAAATATAGTTCAGCAAATTTGGAACGCAAAGTTCTATAGTTTTTGGAAGGCAACTTACGTGAAATGCCAGTTGTAGTCGTTGGACACACGATCCTTTATGTCGATTATCGCACCGGGGGTGCTGCATATTGGTTTGTTGACGCAATCGGCTCCTCTTCTGAAGAGATTTCTTGTGTAAAAACACTGGAAACTTCTATATAGTGGCACATATCCCTTAAAAGCAAAAGTTTTGAGTTTAGTCATCCGACAAAAAATGACGTGGTCGATCTTTACTACGACATCACAATACAATAACAACGAAAAACTGTATCTAACAGAACTAATATTAATCCGTTCCATTTAGCAGATAAAAATAATGCAACCGACGGTAACGGGCAATTTACTAATTGGATATTAATGCAAAAATTAGCGATATTACGAAAAAGATAAGGGAGACGGTAATCCGTAGAGATTTACGTACCCATTATTCATAAACGGCATTCGCCCTGCTGATCTTTTTCCCACATTTTAATCAGGAAAACTATGCAGTATACATAATAGATTTGTTTTTTACTTATGGGATGTTTGGCATCGGTTGTTGAATTTGTCGAACACGGCAAGCACCGAAATGCCGGGTAGACTAAAATTAGACCTCTCGGATAAATTAATTAGTGTTACTGCAAGGAAGAAAAGAACCACGTCGTAAGCGTGTCACAGGGAACAGAAGAAAAACACTTTTATTTTAGGAACTAGCTATTATGAAGGCATTCTATCTTTGTACAAGTAAAAACTCACAGACTATCGAATGCACGGAGAAACACGCCAAAGCTTTAAAATACGCCGACCAAACCATTTTCAAAATTAACCATTCTTTACGGAAAGGTTCGAGCATTATCTCGGAAAGAATCGGCATATTTTAAAAGCCCGAGCGGGCGACCAGTTCCGCCGCTCCTTCAGAATCCGGGCCAAAATTCCAAAACTGCCAGTCGACCACAGCTTCATTTCCGAGAAACGCATCCTAAGATGCCAGAATCGTCGATGCTGGCATCTTAGAATGCGGAATAGTTCCAGATCCACCGGCCGGAAAGGCCGAGAGCACACGATTCCACCAAAGCACGACTAATCGTCCGGCAAAGGATCCGAAACGTTCTAGTTCCAAACACCTCTAAAATATAATCATTACGAATAGTTTTAAGGTATCACAGGCCCCAAACGTCGCTTAAAATCGCCACGCATCGAGCGATTGTATTTCCAAACGCATCTCGTACACAAAGAGGCAGGAGGGGGTAAAAAAAAAAGCACACGTCTACGTTCGTAACGGCGAGGTGAACGACATTAAAAATCGTAACAAACTGGCGGCAAACTCGGTCGTTCCACAGTATAAATAGCAGAAAAAACGGAAGAGGGACGTACGAATCTACAAAGCACTCGGGCACACGAGTCGAGTGAAGGTTAGGTTCGACTAGGGGAAGGTGGGCTTACCTGTCTATTCTTCTCGGAAGCCGAGTGTTTCTCTTCCAAGCCTACTTTGCGAAGGAGGTCCCTCAGATGTCCGAAAACGATTAAAATACCGTATCCCAGGTAAGTCAAAACGGCTACGATCAGCGGAGTTTCTTCTAATTCTTCGGACTTCATGATGTCATACTGGAAAGAAGAGGCAGAAATTGAAATTGGAAACCGGTCACGTGGCCGGCGAACGTCGCCGCTATTGGTCGAAACTCAATTCGTCTGCTTTAAAAAAAAAAAATGAATAAAATAATAATAGAGAATCGCGGGGAAGCCGAAGCGACTTTTCGAAATTTCTGAATGGTAAATTAATCGATTTTCCAAAAATATCCGTAACGTAATTTGGAAAACAACGACAAGAATTTAATGGGAGGGAAAAGGTAGATATTTCGTGTTACGTCACGCTAGAAGAATCGGTGCCCGTCGAGAATTTAAGGGCGACTCGCGGTGGGAAAACCGGGAGTGAAAAAGCTGACTAAAATAAGAGAAATTTCGCAATTGGCAGGCACAAAAATTATCGAACGGGCGAGGGGAAAGCGTTCGCCATCGATTATAAATCGATTTTTTCACATCGCCCCGTATACTTCGGGGAGGGGAGGGGGCGAAATGATTTTTCATGCCGCTGCTATATTCGGACGGCGAGAACGAGATTTCTAGAAGGTTACCTCCGATTAACCGGGGTCGTTATAAAAGTTATAATTAAGAACGACCGGCGACGAAATTAATTAGGCTAGCCAGTTACGAATCTCGTTACAAATTATCGTCGAATTTCCGAGATAGACGGGAATTTAATTTCGTTCGCCAGGGGGTCGAAAAGGACGGGAGAGTGGCCATTGGTCGGGCCGACTGTCCGACGGTTTTAATTATTCGCCGATGACGCGTCACGTGGGCAGCCGGACCAATCCGGGAGATCGTTTAAAAAAATATCTGAAAGTAGTGGTAAATTACCGAGAGCGATTCCTCGCGAGTTATTCGAGACGCGTCATAACGCGAATTACGCAATCGGAAACTTATCTAGAATGCGAGGGCGACGCGTGCAGACACGCGTTATCGCGCACTCGTCCTTACGACATACTTTGGTCGAGTATCGTCAGACCCAAAATCTGACGCGTAGACCGGTTTGCGACGTTATAACGAGGCTCGGCGTAGAGGTACTGTACGAGCCGAAGAGAAATCCTTAATTTATACAGCGTACGCGGCGACGCGCCCGTCGACGCTCAGACGGGAGCGTAGAATAATTGCTCGGGTAAACAGCGCGGTGACGTTAATCCCCGCCACGAAGGATTACCATTAACGCGATTCGGGGCGAAGAAGGACGTCATCATCGGCGCGTCGTGCCGGAGGTAATTAACCAGCGATTACCGACCTACTTCGTTATTCATCCTCTAGGTCGCGTCCTCAGCGCCGCCTAGGCCGGAGAAGTGGGCGAGAAACGGGAAACACGCGAGCGCCAGCGCCAGGTTCGATTCTCCCGCGGTGACGTTTGCCAAAGGGAGTCGAAGGTCGCGCGCCGTTTCGCTCTCTCCCCCCAAAACCGGTCGCGAGAGGTCGAGAGCGACGGGCCGTGACGCGTGCGTAACTCTGTCGTAGTGGGGGGCTCGGAGGAGCTTTCCCGGCGCGTCGCCCGGCCGGGCGACGCGACGCCGAGAGCGCTTTCGTAGCCGTCTCACCTTTTACCCACCGCGACTCTCCTATAAAGACCTTTTTAGCTAATCGACGGAGCGACTTCCGTTTCCGTCCGCGGGGTTCGGTCGGCGCACGTGACGGTAGTGTCATTCCTCTGGCAGTTTCTCTCCCATTCGTTTCCATCTCTTCCCTCCGTCGCCGCCTGACTCATTCTTCGGCCCTTTTTCTTCATTGTTACCGAATTAATACCCGACACCGTCGACAATTGACGTCTTCCGAGGTCGTTCACCGCGCCGGCTTTTGTCTCGCGCCCGGCTTGGTCGCGGGCCGAAAAACGACAATAAAAATCAAATAAATCCGCACCCGAACCCGACTCCTCCGTGCCCGGGCTGATGCCAGCCGGCGCCGTAAGATGGCGCGACTCGGAGCCGATCGACGGCCACGTTCGGCCACGCCGCGGAGGAAACAATAAAAAGAGAAAAAAACAAAAAAAAAAGAAAATTTGACTTAGGCGACGGCGGATGCGCGCGGGGAACGACGGACGGCAACGTCGACGACGGCTAACAACCAAGATCAAGGTTAAATCAATGGAGTCGTCCGCTCCGACCTCTCTCTCCTCACCCCTCCTCCTTCGGCAGACGTTCCGCAACGCGGCCATTACTCGGCCGGTCCCCCGAACGCCTTCCACCTACCTGAGACGTTTGGCACGTACATATTGCGAATCCCTCGTCTTCTACCGCTCTCCCGGTACACGTCCGACACGTGTCTGAGTAGTGTGATGCGTCGAGTCATGTGTAGAAGCCGCGCACTAAGCGGCGTCGTCGTCACTCCGTCGCTCGGCACCCCCGCGTCTAAGCATACCTAGTGGCCATTTCTGGAAGCTGTTTTTAAAGAGAAACGTCGCTCGCCTAACCTCCCCTGACGTCACCGCACCAATGACGACTTACTTTACCCCGTTCGTGACGTCACAGCGGGAAGTCGCGTGTATAAGCGGCGTTTTTTCCCCACCTTCCGATATTAATAAATCCGGATTAATCGCTCGACGCCGTATCCGTTCACCTCGACTGCAAAAATTATTATTATTATTAGCCTTCGATCTAGTCACGTGATGGCCGGGGCGATTTCTCTCGCTTCGCCGGTGGAGAGAGCGTGAAGGCCGAGCCCACCTCCCGCTCCCTATCGGTCACATGACGCGCATCCGAGCGCGGAGGGCCAAATTTTTCTCCTTCGGAGGGAGAGGGAGGGCTCTCCGCTCCGGTAGCTTTTTTTCCAATTATTTTTGGCAGCCGAGTTTCGCCGGCAGCAGCTCACGTGACGAAAAATCGATCGCGCGACTTAATAGCAGCGTAAACGGGCGAGCGGGTGCAGTCACATGACGCGCGCGCTAATCGATTAACTCGCGTGTCGTGACGTTTAAAAAAAAAAAAAAATACATCGCAGATAACAGCATTTTTCCAGTGTTGCGTTATCGCGGTCTCCAATTACTTTAACCGCAATCCGTCGCCAGTCCCTAACGCCATTTTTACATTTCAAACGCGAGCGAAACCGCTAGAAAAAAGAAAAAAACGAGTTTTCTCGAACGTACGCGCGATTTTGCGCAATTATTTCTGGAAATCGCCGTCACGTGACGCGACATCGATTAGAAGAGAGTAATTAACTTCCGGTAGGTTCGTTATTAATTTCGTTCGTGTGACCCGTGACGCTCGACTCGATATAACGAACGAGCCGTATTTGGAGGACGTGTGCGATTTTTACGAAGTGTGACGGAGCGTTACTAGTAGCCAAGGGGCGAGCGATTCTTGTCGCTCTCAATACTTTGCGGCACCATTTTTCTGTATTTCGCAGACGGAAACGGAAAGAAACACTTTTTAACGGAAAAGTATCTTACGTTAAAAGCGGAAGTTTATCTTTGAAAATAATTATCGTAACCCGGAATAAAGGAGAACAGAAGCTATTTCGCTCCATCGTAACAGTTACCACCATCTCTTAAAATGGGTTAAATAAGATAACATCGCGTAACATCGCATTACGTCACGCCAATCTAAGTATTCGTAACGCGACGCGATAAACTATAGAGGAAGCTAATTTGCAAGCTCGTAGAGCGTTACGCGTCGAATTTGTGCAAAGATTTGGGAAAAAAGAAAACGTTATGTGCGTAACCTATCGCCCTTACCGATACTTCTGGTTACTTAACGGTTCTTCAGGATCCCGTGAAGAATGCCGTTACCGATACAGAAGCGATTTCTGTCTTTACTTCTAAAAGATGGGAGCGCGATACTCGCGAATTGTTAGTTTCCGGTATCGCGCGATCGGCGATCGGCGTGATAAATCGATTAATAGCGCGTGACGATCGATACTTCGGCGTCTTTACGGGTCACGCCATCGACGCCTTTAGCGCTTCGCAGAAGGCCACCGTTCCATTAACGTTAAGAATCGACCGGCCAGACATTAACGCGCCACGCCCCTCGGCGTAATCGATGCCACGCGTATACCCCCGACCAACAGAGTAAACACCACTGTTTACTCTCGTTTAGCGTTTATCGGTGTTTTCCGCGCGGTTACATCACTAGGACGACCATTTTTAAGGCTGGAAGTAAGATCGCGTCACGATAAACCGCAGGTTACGCACGCGTAGCCGACGTAACGGTAGCGATTTGCTGGTAAGATCGAACGGGAAACGTCACAATAGTAAATTTAATGTAGGTAATCCAAAATGGAGTCTCCGAACCCGCGTATTTGCCAGATTACACAAGTGGATAGTTGTGTTCTCCAATCGTGTGGGTGGTACCAGAACCCGACAATCTAAACGACTCGTGAGGTTGTCTATCCGAAAAACACTTCCAGGAAAATCCCGGTGACGCATACGTAACAATACCGGACGGGCGCTAATCAGCGTGATAAAGGCGCGATAACAGAAGCGATACCTCTGAAAACGCTATAAGCGGGTTGCGTTTACCTATATAGGTCTGGCGATACTATATAATTCGAGTACTGTATTAGTCTCGCCCTATTCCGAAGTTGCTGTTACGTGACTTTGCTCGGAATACGACCGGGTATTATTTGACGAAATTCCATTATCTTTGTATTCGTTATTTACGGAAGACTCCATACAATTTCTGGTTCGAGGTCCGCACGCTAATCACAATATAGAAATACAATAGAGAGAGAGAGAGAGTTTTGTTGCATGTTCGTTAAACAATGACGCACCGAACGAGTTATAATGGCGTAATAAGAAAATACAGATCTTTGCGTAAGCAAGATCTGTATTAATCGACAATCGAGGTTACATCCACGAATGGACTGAAGAACTACTCAATTTTATTGTAGTGTAGAGCACTACACCATATAGTGTATTGATACTATTGATGCATAATACAGCACAATGGAATGTAGTGTGTATAGAATAGAGTAGGAATGTAACCGAGAGCAATACAAGGAATGAAAAATACGATGTGACGTAATTGAAAACAATAGTAATTTGAACGTGCCGGATGGCAGAATTTCAAGTATTTGTGTGCAATTTCGAGGGAGGTGGAAGGGTCCTGAGAACAATCGATTGAATTTTTCAAATTATCGGGATTTTTATATTTCTTTTGCCATTCCGAAAATCCGTCAAATACAAAATGGCCAATGCCAAGAGTGCAATTAGGCTAAAACAGTACGAGACAAAAACTGGGAGAGAGTATTGTTAAAAATCGTCGCATTATAGAAACACTGCAAGACACCGAATTCGGTAAACAGGAAAACTTCAAAATATTAAAGTAATATATAAAACGTGAGTACAGAGACGAAATGATGTAAAACAATAGAGAATACGGCGGAAGAAACAGAACGATTAAAAAATAAATAACAATTTGACAAAACGGCACGAGAAAGGAGCATTATTTTTCAACTCTTCCCGCCCTGTGGGCACTAAGAGGAGCTCGTTTAGTAAGCCCATTATGGGTTCGACCAGGCCCACAATGGGGCGACCGGGTGGTGAGGGACAGGAACTGATCCCCGAAAAACTCGTGGGATTCGATTCCGGGTCCCTCCCAAAACGGTAGGCTGCCATCTTGGCCGCTCTGAAAGGAGTATTGTGACGAAAATAAAGATCGATCGAAGCGTTCACTTTTGCCATTCTGAATTGCGTAAAATTTTAAGTGTCCATTGTTTTCTTATTGTATTGATATTTCTAAGGAAATAACACAGTGATGCGCATTGCCACTCCTCCCTTCTATATTCTTATAAATGTGGAATAAAAAATTAGCAGCCAAAACGGGCATATTTTCAAACTACAATTGGTAGATGTGTGGAATTGTCCGAACGCCAACCATGCGCCATTTTTCAACTTAAGGCGGGTAAAGCGAACCCAATGCCATTTTTTATCCTACCGCAGACGACCGAGTGTAGGGAACGGTAAACCTCGACACACACTGTTTACTTTCTGCAGTTTTAAATAGTTTAAACAATAAATAAATCTCAAAAAGCCAACCGAATCGAAGATAAAAATATATTTCCATAACTCGTGCGAAACTAAATATGGCAGGCGCTTCAAAAAACCACGACCGTAAAACGAATAGAAAACTTATGGGAATAACTGTGGTAAGAGGAATATAGCATTACCTATTCTTCTTACCACAGAGGAACGAAGTCCTTGCTAGCAACGATCACGCGCTACCTACGTAGAGACGGTGCCATTGTTTGAAGAATACACTATTCTAATTAGTAAGTTACGTCCGTCCCTCGTTATCACAAAGTAGCGTATGTACCCATTGAATGTTTTGAATACATAAGGGAAGTGGGGTTGAGCCTCCTCTAGTTCGCTTCTCCTCCTGGCCCGAACTCCAACCTATTCCAGCGTTCGAATATTGTCCTCATATTTGCCCATTTCAAAAATTGCGACTGTTCAGAACATTTCGAATTTCTTCTAATTTGTATATTCTACGCTACACTGAATTATTAAATCCGAAACCACCGGCTGCTAGTCGACCGTGTGGAGGAGTCTCGAGAACACTGCAACAGTACTCTCACCCTGGTTTTCCTAAAAGCGGGTCGACGTCACGTTAGAACAGAACGAAAGCAAAACAGTGCAGGATTTTGCTAAACGAAAATCGAATTATATTAAGAAATTAAACGATGCGCACGAATGGTTATATATATATATATATATAATTTTTCTTTCTAGAAATTGCGCACTCCTTCGTAGTAAACAATACATCAGATTACAAATACACGGTTTTCTTCCCGGCATGCGTCTGCCCGAATAGGAGCCGAAACAAAATTTAATTTGAATTTAACTCGCGCATGCTCATTATCCGATTATATTTTGTTTCCATTAATTTTAAATACACAGGCCCGAAAAAAGCAAACGGCTCGGAACATACTTCAACTCCACCCCCAAAAATACGTTATTGCCATACTTACAACGCCATCTTTCATCCACGAAAAAACTCCGATATTACGCATTTCGGCATTCTTTCCTTCGTCCACGTCCCCAATTTTCTCCGGATCCTCGGAACGTTCCGTTAAAACCGTGCACCAAATTAGCAAAATTGACGATCGCTTTCTTTAACCTCCGGAATGTCCTCCATCTTATAAACAGGGACACCAGAAGGAAAAAAAAACGCTACTTGTTTTCGGTTAATGTTACGCTCGTTACGCACCAATACGTACCTCGACCGCGTATTTCGGCCAATTTAATAATTTTCGAAATGCGACTTATAAAATAGAGGTCTTACCGGATCTGTTGAGGGGCACCACACACGTTAAGGTAATCTTCTCGGGAATAACTGCACAGGTCTGGCCTTGAGGATTTCCTGTTAGTGTATGGGGGAAAACTGTAGTAGAAACGAAAAGCAATTTGATTTTCCCGCACAGTTTCGGACTGTGAAGGCCGACCGTAACGTGTGTCGTTTCCGTTCGGTTGTGAGAACGATCGTGTCACGTGAATGTTTACATGAATTTTTAAAGATTTACGAAAGTGAACCATGCCTTTGGCATGTTAAAGTTTATCACGACAGAAGCAAAAAAGAAGGTGCCTATTTTACGTTTAATTGAAAAATTGAAAGACATTCTTTGTTAGGATTTGGCTCAAAGTGTTAAAATTATCATCACAAGTGCAGTATAGGAAGGAAATTAAGAAAATCGATGCATCAGTCAAGTCAGGATCAGGAAGTGATGAAGTGGTATTTCAAATTATTAACTTCTGCCTGTTGCCGAATACCTTAAGGTCGCGGGGTGAAATTGCTGCTCGCGTTACAATATTTTGTTGTTGTTTGTTTTTTTGATTGGTGTAACCAATGATAACAGATTTAAATTCTCGTTCCATTCTCAAATAGTTGAGCCAATCTTTAGGTACTAACTTTCTGAAATCAGATTCACACGAGGAAAACCATCTCTTTACACAATAGACTTTTACGAACACGTTTTTTCCAGCGAATTTTAATACAATTTATTGCCAATAAACATCAGTAAGTGCATCGTCACCAGATGCTATCGCCGACTGACTTTTCCTCCTCGTGTGGGCGATAAGAAATTCTGAATTTCTTCAAGGCCAGGCCTGCGCAGTTATTCCTCAAAGGATTTCCTTAACGTGTGTGGGCCCTTTACTCTTTTCGCCCCGCCAACACCAAGAGGACCATTCCGGCCGACTTACAGCGTTGCTCCTCCCCGGTAATCCAAAAAGTTAATCCCACCCGCGTCATTCGGAAGGCGACGTCAGGCGTGGGCGTTTTCCGCAATAATCGACGGCGGAACAAACGCTGAAAAACAAAAAAAAATTCCGCAACGCCGACGGCGCGCGATCATCGATTTCTCGCCACTGTTACGCAGTTTCGGGCTCCTTTCCAAACGGTAGCCCGGGTCTACTTCCGTTTATCGATCTCGGCGTTAGAAATCGCGCCAAATAGGCGAAACGGCGACCTCGCGGCCACTGGCGATTTGGTCGCGTTGTCACCGCGCCACTGTCGCTAGGCCGCTGGCACTGAAGTGTGATGTGGCAGATTCGACAATAGTTTGTCTGGGTACGAACCTAACACGGATTCGAAGTGAATTGTTTTCTTCTAAACAAATACAATTGTTACGCGAAATTATTTTAAATTACGCGCGTTTATATATTTCGTCTGTCGATTTTCTATTGAAATCGTTCTTTGATATAAACAATAAACCGGAAAAGTGACGTCGAAAGGCCATCGCTTACGGTCACGCGTAGTTCAATGCGACGTAATAAGTTAATTGTAATTTACTTAAAATGTCAATTCCTTGTAATATTCTTACGTTCAGGTGTAAAAAAAAAACACTTTCAAATTTACTTTTAGCGACCAGAAAGTCCGAAAGCTAATTTTTCGGGTAAAGAAAACGCACAAATTAATTACGAATTACACGGGAAAAACTGCACCCGGACTCGAACCCGCCATCTTCGATTTTCTCGAAAACGGCCGAGAAGCGGTATTACTGAAATCCCCAGGACCGCGTCGTAACCCGCGAGACGGTACCGGGTTCGAGCTCTCGACGGGAGAATTTAACTTTCGACCCGCCATTAGTCTGGCCGTTCCTATTGTATTATCGGAGACACCGTATCACGCGCGTCACCAAATAAGTCCGCAAACTCGTATACGCGGTTCGTACTCCGCCCCCGACGCGACAGACTAGCGAGACCGACACGATAAACTAAAGGTTCTTTATTCTCGTCTCGGTACAAAGTTTTTTTTTTCTTTTTTATATGTAAATCCGTTAAAAGAACTTCTTTGTTCTTAACATAAAAATAAAATTTTAACAACCTCCATAAAAATCAAGTGAAAAAATACACGATACCGTCGACGACCCCGCTGCCGGCCGGTGGACTCGCTTCCTTCTTCCCCAACGGATCTGAAAAGAGACAGACGGACGGACGGTGAAATCTCCCCGGACTTTTTCTCCTCGACTTTAGGCAATCCGATACTTACGGACGTTCAGTGTTTCGTGGAGTCGTGCGGACGTTTGGAATACTTAATGGTAAGCACGTCACCGACTTCGTCGATCGCATGCAGTGCCTATAAAACACAAATGACGTCACAATTACCATCTAATCGGTTTTCTTTCGTCGTCACTCGCACGTATCGAACAATCCCGTAATCGTCGTCTTTACGCCAACCAATGACGTAGCCCGTTTCGAACGTAACGAAACGCGTCGTTGGTTCCGAGGGTGTTACGTCACCCTGAGAAGTAAACCACAACTAAAATACACGACATTCGAACCCGGGCGTAGAGACTCGGGTTCGGATCTCGTCGGGAGCCAAACCACAATCCGTAGCCCACATTCTTCGGGTATTCGCGTAATTTACACTTTAAAATTACGGAAAACGGCCAGTTAATTAGCTTTACTACGCGTAAAATTAAGAGTCACACTAAATACAACGTATTTAATTTAATTTAGCTAGTTCAGACACACAAACGTTCCCGTATTAATTAACGAGGAGGAAGCATTAAAAAATGATTCATTTCGAAAGAATTCGAAACGCATTAATGGAACAAATTTCCCCGTAATAAAGTGTAATTCGAAAGAGTTTTGCAACATTGTAATTAAATTACAAGGCGGAATTTAAACAAAGGAAAAAACTTCACCGTAAAGAAGAAAGATTCCATTAACCCACATTTTCCGGAGGCCAACGGAAACTTAAAATTTGACTTTTTTTGAACTGTTTTAAATGCGCGAAGGAAAAAAGAAAAATGGCGCACAGAAGAAAGAAGAAAAGTTTTATATCCGACACAATGTATTCGCCTGTTTTCATTTCTCTAACGAGGAAGATGCCACGCGGCTTTTGGCACGTTCTACCGTTCTAAATAGAGAGTAAGGAATAATCACACGCGCGCACACAAGTTTACTAAATATAACACAGAGATTTACACAAGAAACAATCTTTTGAATTTCCTCGCACCGACTCCGAATCGGCCGAGACAAGAAAGAATTTCTCGTGTCCGGTTGGATGTATTGTCTCTCTACATACGAATCGGATTATGTAAACAATACAGAAAGACAAGCATCGAGTTGCTCGACTTTCCCGGCAAGGTTTAAAATTTTAGCGGCGCCATCTGTTACAAAATTTTATTAAAAACTTTTTATACTTTTAACTATTATAAAACGGCAAAAAGCTTAATTTTGAGGGTAGGAGCAAGTTTTATATAAAAAAAAGGTGTGTAAATGTTAATAACGAATAAAATCTTCATTAAGTTCTACCCCCTTCGAGAGACATGACCCACTATTTCCTCACATTGTCGGCTTTCACCATCAATGTCCCTCGCATACAAGCCACCGTGCCAATCTCTACCCCATCGAGATATTATGTGAAACAGAAGCCAACACACGGAATTGTTTTGCTGGTTTTTTCATTTTTTGGGGTTAAGGAAGTGTCAAAACGTGGAGATTGGCAAAAAAAAAAAAAAAAAAAAAAAACTCGAAAGGTCAAATTCGACACGATTCTCACACTTTCCCTTGTTACGTATAAAGTAACAGCCGGGAAAGTAAAAGTGGCAGCTACTGTGGAATTTTTGAATCACTTTGGGACTAGCCTGTACGAAGAATTACATTAGATAAACCTCGGGAGCCATCTTCCCTAACAATTTGGCACGTTTCTGATGACGCGGTCGTAGCAAACACCGGAATTCCCACACCAGTTGCCAACTTTTCTTTTGGCATATCTTCCTGTTGTACCTCGCCTCTGCAGAATGCCTTTAAGTTAGGCTAGTTCCTCGATCTCGCGGTAGAATCGGCGATCAACGTTTTCGCGGGAAAATCGATTATTTTAATTCTACGCGGTTGTAACGAAAGATTTTATTGGTAGACAATTTTATATCCCGTTTAACTAAGCGACACTAAGTTTACAACGAAGTTAAAACGGGAACAGAAGGAAAGTTAATCGTTAGATTCGACAATATATAAGGAAGAGAGTCGTCAAATAGGGGACTAGCAGCGTATTTAATTATGCCACATCGATATAATTATACATATTAATTAGCCTGTCGTAGGAAATAATAATGTAAGCGTCCAAGGTCACTTGTGTAGCTTAATTATTTGGCGTGTCGGTTATTTTAATAGCGCGTTATAAAACAATCCGCTTTTTTAACACGCACAAAATGGACCTCGCCTTGTATTTTAGATACACATCCCTCGATGTAAGCTCTAGAATACAGACAAACGTTTTAATTTCGGAATTATCGCGCGTTTCGTCTCTATACGATTTAGTGACAGTGTCTGTATATAAACTATGAAAAATCTGGCATAATTCCAAGCTATCGCTGGCCTTATTTCGAATTCTATGAAGACTATCCCCCTCGCCATTTTGAATTCGGACAAATTCGGTACTCCTAGTCTGTCGAGGCTTAAAAATTAGGAAATCGAAGAAAAAAATAACAGATCGACGTCCATAATATGCAAACATCCCGGCAAAATTTCAGGACAGCTCTAAAGTGAATGAACAAAATCGTACCCCACACGAACAGAAAACCAAAGTATGGCAAGCGGGTCAAAAAATGGCCCGCTTGCCATACTTTTTCCCGTGTTATATATAACAGAGCAGGGAAAGTAAACACAGGAGAAGGCCTTTGCTCCAAAATTTACGAGTTGTCTTAATGGGACAAGGTATAAAAAACAAATGCGTACAGTATTACAACAATCTTCATCCCGATCGTCAGTTATGGTTGCGGCACATTGGGATGGGCCGTTTCGAAGGTTCATCCCAGGAGGAAACTGGTGTCCGCTCAGAGGCGGGCACTTCTTTTAATTACAAAGGCCTACCGCACAGTCAGTAATAACAGCCTTCAGGTAATTGCAAGAAAGATCCCCGGACATCGAGATCATTAGGAAGAGCAAGATCCAGCAATTTAGATGGGAAAAGGATATTCCAATTGGTGATGATATTATTGAATCACAGAGAATGGAAAAACCGTACCCGTACTTTAACACATTTCCTGGCGTAAATGATAATTTCACTACTAGCAACTACACACGTATTAACGCCAACATCGAAATTTATACCGACAGATCCGGCATTGACGGGAATGTGGAATGCAGCTACGTGACATACGTTGATCGTACGGAAGCATATTCAAGCTCCATCCTATTTGTACCGTGTTCCAAGCTGAACTCCTGCCATCAACAACGCAATAGACTGGTCCAATATCACCTACACCAACATGCAGATTTCAATCTTCACAGACTCTCTCTCAGCCCTCAATATAATTCACAGTTACAAACTCCATCCTCTGGCTGTGGACATTAGGAATAAAATTAACACTTCTACAAACAATTTCCAAATTAACTGGGTCAGATCCCATCAAGGGACTGAGGGAAATGAGAGGGCGGATGCCCTTGCGAAGGAGGCAGCACTGGACCCTAACAACCAATACATCTATGACAAGATCAGTCAGGGCACCCTAAAACACCTAGTTTGGGAAGAGGCCATTGGCAAATGGCAAACACGCTGGAATGAGATGAATCAACACATCACTTATCGGTTTATTCCCGACCTTGAACAATTCCTCAAGATCAGCTGGTTTACACCTGATCACTACACGACACAGTTCCTGAGCGATCACAACGGCTTCGCCAGTTATCTGGCCAGATTCACCGACCACGCTTCCGAGCACTGCCCCACCTGCACCATCAGAGATGACGCCACTCACTATTTATACGACTGCAAAATCACCACCAGTGAGCGAACAGAACTATGCGTCCTCTTAAATGAAATTCATACAGACTGGCCCTGTGACATGAAGGATATATGGAAAACTACTGAAATTTTTCGTACTTTCAAAAAGCTAGCCAAAAAAGCTATCATAACCATCAATCCGCTCTTTCAAAGAAGACCTCGTTGGACAACATAATGGAATTTATTGTAAAGGCCATCTCAGCCTAACTCGTGCACATGATATTTGTTATTTGACTTGGATAGCCATTCAGTAGCACACTCCTTGTGCTACTTCTATTTCTACTTACAATGATAAAATATGAATAGAGTAACTTGGTTTTCTTAATGTTTCTCTGCTGAATGTCTATGTTCTGCATCCAGTTTGTAATTGCATGCCATAAGCTATGACAGCATTCTCTCTTATGTTCATTTCCTCACTGTGTGTGCGTGTCTAGCTGTATCGCGCAATTTTATGTTATGTATATATTGTTTCACCACTCTTATTGCTGCATGTAATCTACAATATCACAATTGCTTTACATTTAAATTGTACACTATCTCCCTGGTAGTGCCTCTGGCGGAACAGGGAATGTATGAATATACGTTAAATAAATAAATAAATAAAAAAGTACTACAACAATGAAGTTACAGTCAAACCTGTCTATCTTGGTTTTTTTTCGAGATGTAGAGGTTCCTACACGGAAACAGTAATAGGTTTGATTGGGAGGTACTGTATTTTATTAGCGAAGTTGAGGCTGAAGTTTTAAACGTGAAAACGTGTACGTCGGACGTTCAGCACAGTCTCCTTATAAGCCTAGAAGTTTGACAATGGCATTTGGAAAGTCAGTGAAATCATGCTCGGCATTCCAAACGCCATTGTCAAACTTCTAGGCTTACAGGAAGGCGGCGCCGAACGTCCGACGTACACGTTTTCGCGTTTAATACTTCGGCCTCAACCTCGCTATTAATACAATAGAAAGTACGATGCATACCCTTACAGGTATTCATAAAAGATTAACATTGTACGAACCGTCCGAAGATATTTACCCAACGTAAAATTTAAACAACGTTATTTAATTTGCTGTCAAAATTATTCTGAACTAATACCAAGAAGTATTGAGTTTATTGCTTTAATTTACTTGTTCTAGATTGGGACAGTTAAAAAATGTAACCACTAACTTAAACTAGACATTTATACCATGGAGAAGGAACATGATTGTCATAATACAAATGGGGGGGGGAAACCAAAATATTTTAACTTTGTTAGATTATTTTTTTTCTGCTGTTAAGTTTTGTCAAATAAATTTAAAAAACACACCGATGTTCATCTTTTACAAATGCCCAAAACCTCCTCTTCGTCACAAAATACCGAAATGTCCATATTATGAATGTAGAAGAAAGAAGAAAAGCTTATTATTTGAAGAAAGTCTTAAGGTACAGCTTACAGGAAAAAAATACTCTCTTCTCTGTAAGCCAACACTGCTTGAAAATGAATTAGGATCAATAAGAATAAGAAAGAGAAATTAATGAAAGTGTAATAGATGCAACTAAAAGTACTACTATTGAGAGGAGAGGTTAAGAAATAGAAAAAATACTACAAAAATTTACTCTAAGTGGATCAATAAGCACTCGATTTACTCGGATGATTTAATATACCCTAATTGCACGAAGGAAATCTTTAATATAAGTTTAGAGGATCATATTTTTTTAGTGACTCTTTCCAGATTATGGGCACTAATGGAAACTTAATCGATGGTGGGTTTGGCTGGGCCGACAGTCACTCTAACAGTAACAAAGACCGAAATATTTTGAGACAAACTGCTCGAAAATTTGTTCCCAGCCAAATTGAGTCTGGATATTTCACAGAACCTTTACTGTTTTAGTCTGACCTAATACCAGATTTAAGTAATATATGGATTATTAATTTAATTATATAATTTGTCTATAGGCAGGTGATTAGGATGCCTATCCTTATTTTAATTAACTACATAATTTATCTAACTGCCCAATAAATCTGTCAATTCAGTATTTAATTTAGTACCAATAAACCATATAATTATTTATGTAGCGTATATACTTATTGATAGTTTCCTGCTAATAATAAACATCTTACACTTAGCTAATAAAGCTCACTTTAATTTTTAAGTTAATCTAGTACAAAATGTACAGGTGTAAAGAAATTATTGCAGTCTTAAATACCGTATTTTAACGTTTAGAATCGATAATAAATATCAAATTTAATTTAGTCCGATGAATTTCGGTACTTTAATGGGAGTTGCGACAAAATTGCCCGACACTCACCTTATCCAGCATTTCTCGTGTGTGTCCCGCAGACATGCAAAATCGTGCTCTGGACTCTATGAGCGGAGTGGCGGGAAATCCCACGCTCACCGACGCCACTCCCCTTTTCAGTAATTCACGTACGAATGCCCTGCAAACAGAAATGTGATCAGTATTTTTGTTAAATTACACACGTTTTATTGGAAGGATGTTCCCGTGACGAGGTTGGCATCCTGGAAACACGATGCACTCAAGTACAAAGCATCAGAAAGTGTTTTTTAGCCTCGAACAAAAATAAAGGTGATTGTGAAAGAAGTAAATGATAGAGCGGTTGGTGTAAGATCACGAAAACCAATAATGTATTTTGCATACATTGGTGTAAGAAAGTTGTTAGCAAGTAACAATTTCTTTGGTATTGTGAATTGATGCATTTTAATTCCCAAAAAACAGTTAAATCCTTATTAATGTAGTTCCAAGCTAAACACAAGCAAAAATAATAGTATATATAAAGCTCAAATAGTATAAATTCTGACTTAAGTATAAGGGGATGTGAATGTTACTTGGGAGATTTTGTATATTTATGTATTTACTAATTTAAATAGTATATGGACGTTGAATGATTTGGCAAGAGATGATTTATATCTTTTAAGAAATTTTTAATTTATTTCTTCAATATGCTTTTAAATACAATTTTATTTTTTCCATTCTAACACCATTTATTAACTGATTTTCATTTATTTTTGAAACAAAAGCTTAAGAATTATGAAAATTCAAAGTATTCTATTAAAAACACGGACGAACTTTTAGATGATTTAAGGCAAGTTAAAACAAGAAATATGTCAAAATTAGCCAGTCTAGATGCGATCGACATGTATCCATCAATAAAATGGGAAATGATCAAAAATCAGCTCGAAAAAATGAATATAGAACCTTACATAATAGAATTATTAGAATTTACTTACAAAAGTAATTATTTTGAGATAGAAAGTAAATATTATACACAAGAGGATGGTATTAGTATGGGGTCGGTCAATGGATCGAAGCTCGCGACGATCGAAATAGACGAAAAAATTAAAAATATACCCGGTATACAATATTACAAAAGATATGTTGATGACGTTTCGATTGTATATAATGAACTAGAAGTTAAAATTAAAGAAAGAGAGAAAATAATAAATAATATACATAAGGAAATTCAATTTACAATTGAAGAGGAAAATATAACTGATAATAGCATACAATATTTAGATGTAGTAATCACAAGAAAAGAGAATGAGTTAGTATTCGAGCGTTTTAAAAAACCACGTTCGACCGAAACTACATTGAGATATCACTCCAATATACCTTTGTACATTAAAAAGAATGTTTTTTACATGGAATATAAATAGAACTAGTAAAGAAATTAACGAAAATAAATATATAAATGATCTAAAGAAAAAATTTAATTTAAACGGGTATCCTACTAGATTTATTAATAAATGGCAACAAAGAATCGATATAACACTATTAAAATAAAAAAGAAGAAAAAGAAAAAATAAAAGTGAAATTCAAATATTTAGGTTGCCCATATATAAAAAATATGTATGAGAAAATAGATACAGAGACGAGGAAAAATAATATGAAACTCGCCCCAAAATATGAAAATTTATTTTCTAGATTGAAGGCTAACAAAGTAAGGAAAAACGAAAAATAAATAAAGAGGAAATGAAAAATATCGTGTATAAAATACCTTGTACATGCAAAAACAATAGTTTTTATACAGGTGAGACTAAACGCAAACTAAAAATACGTGTTAAAGAGCATATATCTGATTTGAGATATCACCGACTAAATTCGGTATTCCACGACCACCGTGTAATGAATAATTGCAACATTGACAAATCTAATATACAGATCTTACACAAAGAAAAGAAGGCATATGATAGAAAGTTTAAAGAGCGTGTCGAGATAATTAAAAATAAACATCAGAATTGTATAAACAGAAATTTAAGTACAGTAGAGCATCGATTATCCGACCGCGTTCTAGTCGGCAAATTCAGACGTCTGCTAGTGATGTGGCGCAACAATATTTGGTTATGTCTTGGCTACTTTAATATTATTTTTGTTAAATTTTTGCATGTTTTTAGCTGGCAGCACTGGCTCGACCATGAAGGGAGGCTAGTATTTAAACCAGGCCTAATACACTATACTAATAATGTATTTTTTCACACTTTTCGGTTATCCGACCAACCCCAGTCCCCAATTAAGTCGGATAATCGATGCTCTACCGTATTAAAATTTGCGAAAACTGGATAAAAATATTATAAATATGTTAGTGATCACTGGATATTATTGTACGTTAATTACGAGTGCTTAATGTTTTTTATATAACAATATATTAATTGTAAAAATACGAATGTATTTTAGGTGATGTTTAATATTATAGAAATTTAAGTTTGTATCCAAAATATTCAATTGCTGCATACTGATATATATGCAAATTGGCAGACTGGATTCTGCTGTTGGGATAGTCGTGCGCGAGACCCGTCTGAACGAACCACAACACTCATTGTGCAAATCTGAATCACAATTTAAGATATAAATCATAGGTAAACTAGTGTTTGTAAATTTTATTTGAACATTAATTTTAAATAATTAAATTTCGTCATATTTAATTGTTATGCCGTCAAGCTCGCTACGTGTCAAATCGGCTTACTCTTCACTCGTTCCATAGAATTGGATTTGGTTTACTACGTTTCTTGCCTGTACGTTCATATTTACAATTTTAAGGTATGTTCCTTTTAATTATGTAATATCTAAAGGATGTCTAATTCGTGTATGCATATTTCTCAGGTCAATCATCAGCGTTAACTATCAACGTTTGGAATATCAAAATCAAATATCTTATTGTATCATAGGCGAATGTTAATTTGGTATCAATCTTCTGTGTTTGTGGATAATTTTATTGTATATTTAAATCTGTTTACCGATGTTTATGTAAATTAGCAAACCAGATTGCGTCGTCGTGACAGATGTACGGGAGCTGTTTCTGTAAATACTACAATAGTTATATATATGTTTAAATTAATGTTTTCTAAGATTAAATATATCTTAGAAAACATTACTTTAAATATATGTCTGTTGAATTATTTTGAGAATAGAGGCACCAATATTTAAATATATTGCTGTTATTTATCAAAAGTTTCTCAAATTTTCAATTTTACTTGGTATTTGTCAAATACCAAACGTGCGGATGCACCCTTAGAATTGCATCACGAGTCATATGGATCGAGGTCCTATTGACTGATTACAAATTAATCGATTGGCTAATTCCTCTAGATACATTGTAAACGAGCTAACGGGCTATTCCAACACAATCCAAATTTAAATGACGGTTCTACATTTTATTTGGTAACCTCATTATATAGTGCATGTCGGGAGACAAACCAAACAAGAAAGGCACAATATAATCAATTTATTTTCCATCCGTGTTTGTCTATTTTTGATTTCTGTGGTGACTTAATGAATTACTTTTTTGTGGTTGTATTTTTCATACAACAGAAGTTTATAAGACAAAATTTACATAAAAAATCAATATATTCAAATAAGCACAATGTAATGACAAGCTACCTTAATTGAGAACATTTGTTGAGAGTAGCTTGTGGCACACACGAGAAATTAAGTGAAGGTTGTAATATTTAGTAGTAAAGTACAACGGGACTGGATAATAGGTCACTTGCTTATACTATTTTCAATTAAAGTATCAAAATTTCATTTCATGTTACTACTGATTCTCATCCATGTTCGGTTGCACCATTTCACATTGTTGACGTTTCGAGCAGAGACTTCTAATCCCCCTAACTTTGTCTACAACTTCACTTAGGGCTGAAATTGTGGTGAGAAACGAGTGTTTTCCATACTTTTAAATTTTAGTGGAGATTCCCATTAGAGGAGCATTTGTGTGAATTTCCCCCCCCCCCATTTGTTGTTCACCATAGTTAATATTTGCTGCAATTAACCCACTATTGAAAATTACCCTATAATATTGTACAATCAAAGGTTTCTTTGGCAAGAATGCTTCAGACGTGTTGAAATTGTGCACAGAGTGAGGTTTCTGTCTCCGCACCATTTTCTAAGGTATCTGGCTGATACATTTAAATATAAATAATATTGCATTGTAAAAAATAATGAAAATATACTAATTTTAAAATTTGTCTCATAACACATTTAAAATGGATTTGCAGCATAAAGGTTAAGAATTATATGTTAGATGTAAAATTTAATAATTTCCTTGTCAGAATATGTGGATATAACGAAAGGGTCGTGTCTAGCTTAAACAAAGAAACATCGGACTAAAGGAAGGAATGCACGTTTGTTACATAACACACGTTACAACTCAACTAACGTAACAACCTGGGGTGACAAAGACACTTCCCCTTGACTGAGTTCCCAGAACTCCACTCACCCCCACATAGCAGTAGAGAGGGCACGACGATTACAGGGCTAAAGGTCACCTTCAGAGCTTCCTAACACCCTCTCTATCGGTGTGCCCGGAGTCTGCGTATACACTGATACTAATCATTTAGTAATTTTTCTTAACAAGCACTCGCATCCATTGTGATATATATATATATATATCGTACAGTACAATACACACACATACACATACGTCGTGTTGACTGGCTTCACTATTGTAAATAGTTCCCGGTGGTTCTAACTAGGTTTTGCTTAGTCCAAGAAGCTTGACGTTTGCTTCATGTTTACTTCTCGGGAGAGCCTTCGTTAGCACATCCGCTTTCATCTCTGTGGTAGGGATGTATTCCGTCTTGATTTCGCCCTTTTCTTGAGCTTCACGGGAGAAGTGATACCTGATGTCAATGTGTTTACTTCTCTCATGATGAACAGTATTTTTGCTCAGCTGAATTGCGCTTTGACTGTCGCAGTAAATTATCGTCGGCGTATTGACATAACTTTCAAATTGCATTTCTCTTAGCATCCTTCTCATGTGGATGACTTCCTTGGTCACGTCGGATAGGGCCATGTACTCCGCTTCCATCGTCGAAAGCGCAACAGATTTTTGTTTCCTTGATTGCCAACTGACGGGTCCGTTCGCTAGTATTATCATGTTACCTGATGAAGACTTCCGGTCGTCAATATCTCCGGCCCAATCTGAGTCCACATATGCGCACAGCTTCTGATCGCACTTCTCGTAATGTAGGCCGTAATTTACAGTTGCTTGAATGTATCGCAGTACTCTCTTGGCCATTTTCCAATGAACAATACCTGGATTAGAACAAAAACGGCTTAACATGCTAGCTGCAAATGCCAGATCTGGGCGTGTCGAGTTCGCCAGATAAAGGAGTCCCCCGATAAGTTCTCTGTACGGTTTTCCTTTCATTTCATTCATTTCACTCTCTGACTGTGGAGCCATCTCTTTTGTTAATTTTTGATTTGATTCGATGGGTGTTGCAACTGGTCTGCATGCTTGCATATTAAACCTTTTTAGGAGATCTTTAGCGTACTTTTCTTGTGTAAGTTTCATCTGTCCGATGGTCCCTTCTCTTTCTATTCGTATTCCGAGAACTTCACTTGCTACACCCAAGTCTTTCATTTTGAATTCTTTCTGAAGAATGTGTTTGATTTTTCTTATCATCTCTAGGTTGCGTGAGGCAATTAGCATGTCATCAACATAAACTATGATGACAATGTTGTCTCTGCCTTCATTTTGAGTGTAAGCGCAAGGATCGGAACTTGTTCTCTTCATGCCTATGCTTAGGAGGTAGCTGTCTAATCGCTTGTACCATTCGCGTCCTGCTTGTTTTAATCCGTATAAGGGTTTAGTTAATCGGCACACCTTATCGTCTCCTGCTTTTGTTTTGAAGTGCTCCGGTTGCTCCATATATATTTCCTCTGTTAAGTCACCTTGTATGAAAGCCGTAATTACATCCATTTGGTGTACATGCATTTCGTTCTCTACGCACCCAGCGAGGAATGCTCGGATCGTTTCATATCTTGCTACTGGTGCGAATACTTCTTCAAAGTCGATTCCTTCTCTCTGTTCATATCCACATGCAACTAACCTGGCTTTATAGCGATCGACGGTGCCATCCTGTTTTTTCTTTATTTTATATACCCATTTATTTGAAATTATTTTTCTGTCCTTTGGGCGTGGGACTAATTCCCATGTATTATTTTCCATTAAGGACTTATATTCTGAATCCATGGCATTTAACCATTCCTCTCTATCTTCTCGGCTTAATGCTTCTTTTACACTTGTAGGATCTGGCAAATCGTCACATTTTGCGATATCTGCTACTTCATTATACACCTTCTTTCGGTCTTCCAGGTTTTCCACTTTTAATTAATCGTGGGCGACCCGCTTTGCGTTTTGGCTGCGGATCTAGTGTTTCATCATCATGTGAAGGAATATTTTCATGTGTATCAGTGGAAGGAACATTACTCTCATCAACTTCAATGTTTTTCATGGTTGGTGTTAAATGTAAAGGTGCACTAAACAAGTCCTGTCTGTCTTCGGTTTCTAATTTCTCGACGAAACGCACATCTCGAGCTTTTATGACAGTTTTAGTGCCTTGCTCCCACAGTCGGTATGCCTTTGACTCTTGTGAGTACCCAACTAGAATGTATTCCTTTCCCTTTGGTTCAAATTTGTTCCTCTTCTGTCCCTTTTTCAGAGCGATTGCTTTGCTACCGAAAATTCTTACAAATCCAACGTAAGGTTTATTTCCAGTCCACAGTTCGAATGGGGTTTCTTCTTCTAAGGCCTTGGTGGGACAACGATTTCTTATATAGGCTGCTGCGTTGATAGCCTCTGCCCATAGACTCTGAGGTACCTTGGATTGAATCATCATGCATCTCGCCATTTCAACGAGAGTTCTGTTTGCTCGTTCGGCTACTCCGTTTTGTTGAGGAGTGTGCTCAACTGTCAACTGCCTCCTTATCCCTTTTTCTCCAAGATAATTAGTAAATTCTTTTGATAAGTATTCTTTTGCGTTGTCAGTACGAAGCCTTTTTATTCTCTGACCAGTTTCGTTTTCGACTCTTTCCTTGTATCGTTTAAATGCATTGAGTACTTCAGATCGGTGTCTGAGCATTGCTACTTCGACATAGCGTGTTTTGTCATCGATGAATGTCACAAAATACTTAGAGCCTCCTAGGGATTCCACACTCATTGGACCACATATGTCAGAATGGACTAATCCCAGTATAGTTTTCTCTCTCGTGTTGGACGACTTAAAGGGTAATTGATGAATCTTTCCTTTGTAGCATGTTTCACAATCAATTCTATCTTGTGTTTGTTTCAATGTTATTCCATCTACCATTTTTTTGCTTGCTAGTTTCTTTAAATCGTTGATGTTTAGATGACCAAGTCGTTGATGCCATCTCAGAAGATTGTCACTTTCTTCCGCATTCAATACTGCGTCAGATGTAGTTTCTACTACGTACAGCTGGTCTCTTTTCTTTGCTATCAAGGCGATGGAACCATCTTGGCGAGTAACAGTTGCAGATTCCTTTTTGAATGTGACAGAATATCCATGTTCTGTTATTCTCGGTACAGATATCAAGTTGTTTCTCAAGTCTGGAACGGCTATCACGTCTTGTAGCTTAATTGTATTTTTTGTTTTGTTGACACGCACGCTTATATTAATTGTTCCAGTTCCAATGGATCTTAATGCATCTTTTCCCGCAGTTTGTATTTCTTTGTGGATATCTTGATTTATCTCTATAAATTTCGTACGATCACTACACATATGTGCGGTGGCTCCACTATCAAGGCACCAGTCTGTTGAGTTTAGAGGTTGGGCCGTTTGTACTGTGACCGCCATAGCGTCATTCTTTTTGTGTGTATTGTTCCTTTGCAAATATTTGTTATTACTTCTACATTCAGCTGCACGGTGGCCTGGTTTATTACATATGTAGCATGTTCCTGTGAATTGTGAAGAAGAACGATTATTTCCTTTTGGGTAGTTGTGTCGGAAAGGACTTTTCTTTTGTTTCGATCCTATGTACAGTGCATTTTGTTCGACTAAACACTCTTGCTTCTCTTGTCTTGTTTCTTCTTCAATTAATTTTATTTTTAACAATTCAGGTTTCGGTATGTCGTCTCTGGACTCAATGGCAATTCGAAATGTCTCGTATTCATCGGGCAATGAATTTAGTAACATTATAGATAGTAACTCACTTGGAATTGGGATACCCGCTTCTTCTAATTGTTCAGCTTTTTCCATAAATTCACTTACATGTCTCGACATTGATTGTTCAGTTCCCTTTTTCATCTGATAAAGCTGTCTGTATAGTACTGCCTTTTTAATTGGACCTTTCGATTTATGTATCCTTTCCAATTCATCCCATGCTTCTTTGGAAGTTTCTGCCTTCTTTACGTGGCTCAACTGGTTCTGCTTAACGCCTAGTAAGATTAATGCTAAAGCTTTTTCATCTCTTGTTTGCCAATCTATTCGTTCAGGATCAGCGTCTGGTTTTTCTATGGATCCATTTACATACGACCAAAGTTCGTTACAAACGAGTATACACCGCATTTGTAACTTCCACGATTCGTAGTTGCCATCATCGAGTTTATCTACATGCTGTGTCCCCACACTATTCATGGCATTGTTCGTTGTTCAAACAGGTTATGCCTTTCGTAGCAAACAAGTATATATCACTTACTTGAATCTCCAATTAGATCCGTTTCATATGGTGAGCCTCGATCATCAAACCCTTAAACTAACCACGCTCTGCTACCATGTCAGAATATGTGGATATAACGAAAGGGTCGTGTCTAGCTTAAACAAAGAAACATCGGACTAAAGGAAGGAATGCACGTTTGTTACATAACACACGTTACAACTCAACTAACGTAACAACCCGGGGTGACAAAGACACTTCCCCTTGACTGAGTTCCCAGAACTCCACTCACCCCCACATAGCAGTAGAGAAGGCACGACGATTACAGGGCTAAAGGTCACCCTTCAGAGCTTCCTAACATTCCTTTATAGTATATAGTATTTGTTTAAGTTGTCCCTTAGCAACAAATTCTTGTAAATTATCCTTAAATTAAAAAGTGTGCAGGGTGATAGTTTTAATATTAAGATTAAAGACAGTCTGTCAAAACAATCGCCTTTTTAATTTTTCTTTCATACTCTGGAATGTGTCTTACAATGCCCGACTTTTCCTTTTAGGAAACTGTCATCCCACATAAATATTTTAATACGTCAATAAATATACAAGGTATCGGCCAGTAACAGTCCATGTTTTTCCCAGTTTTAAAAAGAAAGTAACTCTACCTATATTCGAGTGCAATTAAAATTTTCTTCAATTTTCATAACAGTCCATGTTACACACTGTATGGAGTTAAACCGATGCTTAAAATTTGGCACATCGATCGTTTAGTGATGCCGAATGTCGGTCGAGTTGCAACCCGTCGTGCAATGGCCCGCAAATCACACTGATATAATCATATTGAATACATAAATTTATAATGTTTTAAACCTTATCAAAAAATGTTTTTGATACTTCTCTTTCTATAAAACAAACTCTTTGACTAGATACGATTTAGATGCAGTTTGCTCACTAAGTAACTTCTAAATTAAAAATCGATTAGTTGGGAATAAATGTTTGAATCTGGTAAAGTATTTTCGAAAAGAGTAAAATGAATCCGAAGACCAATGGCAATAAAACAAAACGGGAATGACGACGACGACAACTCCGATAAAGACTAAAGTAATAAACATTGTTTAAGTAACTTTCCAATTTTTAAAAATGTATAAATTGCTAATTTTTTTGTATGCAAATGAAGTTAATGAAAGATCAAATGATATTTGGGCCTTAACTTTTCCCCAAGAACTGAGAATTCCGAAATTGGGAGGACTACTTACATTTGGGCCAGTGTTCCAATTAAAAAGATTAAAGACATGTTCCAATTTTGGAACAGACAGGAATGGACATCTATTTTTCCCCATTCGTACGGCATCGGAAACTCATTTGAACTTTTATCCATCTGGAAGCACTGATAATACAAATAAATCTACCAACGAGTTGTGTACTTTCCCAGCTTTTATGAGATTTTATTTTAAAAATAAAATTTATTTTGATTAATTTTAGTTTGATTTGCTGCCACACAATTTTAGTCATTTAATAACTAAATTTGTATGTAGTGCCATCTGTTATGAGATTTTGTTATAAAAAAACCTCTATATATTTTTAATTATTAAAAAATAGCCAAAGACTTAATTTTGAGGGTAGAGATGAGTTTTATAAAACATTGTAAATGCTAACCACAAATAAAAACTTCATTAAGTCTGATCCCTGGCAAGATATGATACACGACCACCCCGTATCTATCCATCCCCTTGACCTTTCACAACCAAAATTTAATAGCATCAAAGCTCCTTATAAACAAGCTACTGTGCCTAATTTTGTTTCTTAATCTGCATACCATCCTGAGATATTAAGCAAGATTTATTCATAGATTTATTTGTATTATCAGCTTCGACTATACTTATAGTAGAACATTGATTATCCAAAACAATTCGGTGCCAGATACCTGCAAGAATGGGACTCTTCTGCAAACATCCAAGCACGATAATTATATAATAAAGCCAAATAATTGCTAATTATAATTGGGCCATACTACTACTACTACTAGCCAGACCTTGTCTGGCGAGTAGTAGTAGTAGCATGAGTAATAGAATTTCTTTCTCGCCAGACCGTGTCTGGCGAGAAAGAAATTCTATTACTCATGTGCACAGTTTTACTTTGCAAGATTAATATTACTATATTCTTAATGCTATTTTACATCTGCATGGCTGAAGCATAACAGTTTGTAATTTTACACACCATACATCCAAATTTACAAATGTTAATTACATAGAAAGGAGATTCATGTTTTATATTCTAAGGATATACATCACGCAGTAGCTATATATGTTTCAATTAAATGGATTTTCTCAAATTTTTATGATTAATACAAATATTTACTTGATAAACAGAGCTTTACTTTGTACCACTTGTTTGTTTTAACTGTCCATTAGTTGTTTATAAGATCAAAATGTTATTGAAAGCTGTCATTATCAAATGAAACATGAAAAGATAGAGGAAAAAAATAATACAAAAAGAAATTATTTTTTATTTCCAAAGAATATTTAATGGCAAAGTGAATATAATTATTAGTCTACATACTGACTTTGCAAGTAGATACTGTAATTTGCAAAAGGTTTGAGAATGAAAATGATACTCAACAATAAATTTCTTCAGAAGTTTTACATTTGATGTAAAAATAACTATAATATTTATATAGGGTTTTTTAAAAAAAATTACAATAATTTAAAAGGGTAGCAATGTTAATTATTACCCAATAAGCACAAAATTTACACCAATCGAGACAGTAACAGTCTGGATTCCATCTCCCATCTTCATTCATGTCTTGTTTGCTGCCTCTAGGAAATGCCATAAACAAAAGTGGCAACTCCACAATAGAAGGCATTGGTTGTCATTATGCAACACAAATTTTTCAGCCAACTTCATAGAAACCCACTATGTAAGACTAACATTTGTGCTGCACAGTGACAACCAATTCGGACTTTATAATGGAAGTGTTCTGCAGTCCACAAAGTCAATTTTTGTTTATGATGCTTCCTATAGGTATAAAACAAAGATATTTGAATGCAGATGGTAGACGAAATGAATGATTATTCTACTGACCGAGATAAATCAAATACTTCTCAGGTAACAGGTAACATAATTACAGTAATTTAAAATGGTAATATTCTTTTTGGATGACCCTGTATTTGTTATATTTTAGGTCTATAATATCGGGGGGGGGGGGACAGATCTTGTAAACTTATGAGTGTATTTGATGTTTTATTATAAAGTTTTAAAATTTATTTCTATGTAATATATAAGACAGTAATCATCTTAGAAATAGACGTGTCAGGTTTTTGTAAGTTGTGGAATTCCAACATATATAGCAATGTGAAATTTTAAACACTTCCGACGACAACACGAACACAATTGGCTTCACAAAATATACATTAAATACTAATACATATATATACTTACGCAAGTTTTGCTGGAAGGAACAACATAAGTGGAACTACAGGAGAATCTTTGTTACCATAGATGATGAATCCCATCTCTTTCAATTTCTGTCTGAAATACTGCGTATTGTGGGCGAGTTGTGCGATGCGTTTTCTTCCTGTAAACGAGATCGTCGGCACGTTAAAATCTTAGCATATTGAATGCAAAATGTGTTTAAAATAGCACAAGATATTCTCCTTGAACCTTCGTAGTTTTAAACTGTTTTGTAAAATTAATTTGTTCAGATACACAAATAAAATATATTGGAGAATGTCAATTGATACTCCAAGTTTCACACGTGTCTCTGAAATAGGATGGTGCCGCTGCACAATGGTAATAGGGACTTTCATTGCCTGGTGGTGTAGATCGCCGGAACCCAGTTTCTTGGTCCGCCCAGTCACCCGACAAGATATCTTTGAACTTTTTTCTCGTGGGCACACCAAGGATCGCACATATTCCAAAAAAGTGCCCGACGCGAATCCTGCATACCGAAATTGCAGATGCCATTAACAGTGCAACTCCTAACGTGCTGATGATGATAGAATGGATGCTGCTTCTCACATCAGGAGCACGTGGAAAAGTACTGATTTAATGTAGTAACTTTTTTAGATGCATTTTCTATTACCATTGTCTACAGCATTACAATCATTTCTTCTAAAAAAATTAGTCCACGAAACAAGGGATATTTGTGGGAAACACCGCAAATTTATAAAGTTATAATACTTTCTTTGAATTCTCTATTTTTTTTCATATGCATTACATTCAGTTCCTGATATTTACAGAGTTGGAAAATTCTTTGAGACAATGAGATTCATATTTATGACATCTTAACTGTGGTGAGTAGCATGAAAAGGGTGAAAGAATTCTGTATTTCAAGATCAAACTGTCCATTCCTATTCCCCTTCTGAGTACTAACAATTAAAAATTTCCCTTTGAGGTATTTTATTTGTGTAGCATTCAAAAACATATTTATATGAATCACAGGTTTAATAATTTAACTGATTCAATTAGAAGTTACAGATAACTCAATTAAAACACAATACCTTATACTGTTGAGAAATTTAATAAAAACGTAACAAATGTTTTCAGTCAAATCTATTGGCCATCGTCACGTTAAACAAATTCGAATATAAACAAATGGAATAAAATTATTAAAAGTAACAAAATATATATGTATATAAATATGAAATATGCAAGATATGCAAAAACAAAAATCAAGGCGTAAACTATAAGTTTTCCAATTCTTTAAATAGGTATTTCCAGGCCGATGGTAATCCTTCAGCATCCATAGCATTAATGCATGTACCACGTAATCTGACATTCATATATTTCAATTTTTTTGGCACTTATCGCCAAGGTTGGAGAATGTACTGGTTTAATAATATTTGCTTCATCCCAATCGACCACAGAGCCCTCAACTTATGCCATCTGCGATAGAATTGTGGCATTTGATCCTTTACTGACATTGTACTTATGCTCTCTCAACCTGACTCCCAAACTTCTATTAGTGACACCAATGTAATTTTTCTTGATATCTAGTTCCAAGTTTCATACAGAATCTTGTATAATCTGCTCTTCTTTCTTTATCAATTTTGTCTTTGTCGTTTTTTAATATTTTATACAAGTTGGGAGCTCCCTTGAAAATTAACATGGACTTTTTTCGGTTTGAAATTTCCTTCATGATGGCTTTTTTACTATCATCATAAGTGAACTTTATGATTTTAGAGAAATCTCCTCTTGGAGCCTTTATTTTTTAGCTTTTAATCAGTGCTGTTATCATATTTGCATTGTATCCTAACGTTCTGAAGCCAGTTTGTACTGGAAAGGATCATTCGAGTGTGATGGAATGAATAGTGGGTAAAGCTCAACCAATGCCGAATTATCGGGCTAGCAAATGGCTATAATAATAATAATAATTTAAGACAATTTGGTACTAGAGTTAGGCGTTAGGCGCCATCTCTTGCTAAATTTAATAATTAGAATTTTAATTAAATAATTTAAATAAATTTAGGCCTAACTAGAAAAAAAGAAACGGCCCGAAGCGGGACTCGAACCCGCGACTTCTCTATCCGTGCAGACACGTTACCAGTTACGCTACCCGGACCTTCAGTCCGCTCTCCTCTTCCAGCTGATATAAGATTACCTTATGACATCGACGGTCATTACATTATTAGGAGGACGTGGGCAATTAATGTGTCCCCAGCTGGCATTGTAATGACCGTCGATGTCGTACGATAATCTTATATCAGCTGGAAGAGGAGAGCAAACTGAAGGTCCGGGTAGAGTAACTGGTAACGTGTCTGCACGGATAGCAGAAGCTGCGGGTTCAAGTCCCGCTTCAAGCCGTTTCTTTTCTTCCAGTTAGGCCTAAATTTATTTAAATTATTTAATTAAAATTCTAATTATTAAATTTAGCAAGAGATGGCGCCTAATGCCTAACTCTAGTACCAAATTGTCTTAAATTATTATTATTATTATAGCCATTTGCTAGCCCGATAATTCGGCATTGGTTGAGATGTATAGTGGGTTTAGCGTCGGTTTGACGTACACTTTTGTAACCAAATGGCCTTCCTTGAATTCAATATCTATGTCTAAAAAATGTACCCATGAGGAATCTTTTTGTTCAATCTTCAACTTAAGGCCATCATCGCCGTTGTTGATCTTGCTAATAAACTCACTGGTTTTTTGGTCATTCTTCCATAGCACAAAGACATTCTTTACATACCTTTGAAAATACAAAACATCAGCACTGAAATCACTCAAAACTCTTCTTTCTAGTTTTCTTAAAACAAGCTCACATAACAGTCCTGATATGGGACTTCCCATTGGGACTCTTTTTTTGTCTGTACTGACGGTCATTAAAGGTGAAAAACAATTCATAACAAATGAGGATAGTAAGTTCTACCAATTCATTATTGTAACAAGCCAAATCTGGGTTCTTGTTGTGCATGAACTCTAAAAAGTTCTGTCATACATGATTCGATTTTAATACAGACGTATAGGCTTTCATAATCCATTACGGTTCCTACTTCGTCATCCATTAACACTAGATCTTATATCTCTGACTACATCCGCAGGATTATGTGCCACACAAACATTATTCTCAAGCCGAGAAGTGAGTAATTTATGTAACTGCTTTTCAAGGATAAAAGTTGGTCCCATGCATCTTTCAACTATAGGTCTTACTTCTTCACCCTCCTTATGAGTTTTGTCAAAAGCAAATAATCTCGGCATTCCAGGTCTGAGATTGACAATTTTTGAGGAAAGGCAATACATTAGTGAACTTTGTTTTTTCGAGCTTCTTAACCCTTTTATCGATACTTTCTAAGATCTGTGTCAACATGCTCGCATTCTGTTTTTCTAATGTAATCCTCCAAAGCCTTATCATAAGTATGCCTTTTCATAATGATCAATGTTTTGCTTTTGTCAGCCCTTGTTGTAACCAAATATTTTTGCTCAGCCAACATTCAGCAAATGTAATGTCTTTACTTATACTTTCTTTCTTTCTTCCAAGCCCCGTGGTCTTTAATGACGGCTTTCCATCCGAGGTATTCTTTTTCTAATAAATCAAGTCCAGTTATTCATCTTTCTTTTTCCTGAATCGAGGTTTCCTAAGAGCTTGAATTTTCAGGGAAAGTTCGGTCTTTGTTTTAGAACTTCTTTGATATTCATTGGGACTTCTATTTGGTCCCAAAGGATGAATGTTGAAGGATAGTCCTTAGCTCCTTTTGTTGTTTCTTAACACGTTCGTGGCATTACAAGGCACATGTGACTCGTACAGACGTGTCTAATTAGGACGACAGCCATAATTGCTTGTTTTCCGTGGGGCAGCACATGTTTTTATAACATTATTCTACAAACATCATACTTGATATATCAATATTATTTTATTATGTACAATAAAATATTTAATTTAATAGTACAAAGCATGGGTGACTCGTGCCGCCCTGTATTAAAATAGATTACGTGTCACTCATGACTTGTAATGCCCAGCAGCTGCCTAAATGTTTGTCTACTGACGCCGTGAACGTGTTACGAATCAATTTCATTTTTCAAAAATATATTTCTTCTTTAAATTCATCTGAATCATATTTATTAGTTCAATTATACCTTTGTTAATTTCTATAAACTTTACAGTATCGTCATATATAACATTTTCAAAGTTGATAAACTCATGCAAGATTCCATATTTCTTATTCTTTGCTATTCTAATGGATTTACGAAGGCATGTTAGATGAAACTTATTTTTCAATGACAAACACTCTTTTGGGATGCTGATCCTATATATTGACATCGGAAACACCTTAATTTTCAAGCATTCTTTCAAAAATTCCCATTTGCATTCTGCCCTAACAAGTTTTAATTCTATCTTCCTGTATTTCTTGTAATAATCCATCGGTGCCACCATATTAATGTTCAAGTAAATATTTTATATACCGTATTTTACGGACTATAAGACGCACTTTTTTCTTCGAAAAATTGCCCCCAAAATTCAGGTGCGTCTTATAATCTGTAGCGTCTTATAGGTATTTTTTTTAAAAACTGCTTAAAAATTAAGGTGCGTTTTATAGTCCGTAAAATACGGTATATAAATTACTTAAACATTATTATTAATGTAAATATCAATGTTCAAGTAATTATTATAAATACAAAAATTAAAAAGAATTTACTATTTTAATATTTGTCGTTTTTCCATCGTGTAAAGCTAAATGACAAAAATTTTAGTGTAAACTTTCTGAAAACATTTAAACGTTAAATACCTTCGCCGTTTCCTTCTTCACCCATAATAATTTTCATTGTACAAGCAATTTGACAAACGACAGGAGACGATATACTAGTTGCATAACTGAAACTGTAGCAGTGGCTCCTCAGATAGTCGATCAATTCCTACGGAAATAAAATGCTTGAAATTTTAACAACGAACAATGTATAGACTGACTTTTAATTACATGAATATTTTACCAGCAAAATGCGTCTTACCCTGGAACCTGCGATGTACCCTCCTGCAGCTCCGAAACTTTTGGTGAAGGTCCCCATTAATATATCTACATCTTTGGGATCACAGTTATAATAGTCGACGACGCCCCTGCCGTTACAACCTAGAGCACCTATACTGTGGGCTTCGTCCACGTAGAGATAAGCTTTGTATTTCTTCTTTAAATGGATGGCGGCGGGTAAATTTACTATTGTACCTTCCATACTATAGATGTGAGCCTTTAAATCAAACTTTAAATTTGCCTAAACATAATTCTGATAAAACCAGTTTACCTATAAATTCCTTCAACAATGATGACAATTTTCTTCCAGGGTCTCCTCGTGCGGGGATGGCCCGTAACGATGGCATTACGTAATTTTGCTTCCAAATCATTCATGTCTGTTAAACAAAATGTGTATTTTATACAATGTTTCTCTTACCATTTTTTCCCCTTTTGTACAGATGCCTACCGTTGTGTCTGAAGACGCGAATGACCGCTCCCGAAATTCGGCAACCCAGAATAAGAGAAGCGTGATTTAGTTCGTCGCTCAGTATTAGACACCCTTTGCTAACTAAGGCGGGAATACAGGTTGAATTAGTGGCGAATCCCATTCCTACGACTATGCTATCTTCTACGCCTAAAAATCTTGCGACTAGTTTCTCCAGATCTCTATGAACGTCCAATGTACCTATCAGAAGAGATAAAGATTAAGTTATCTGTAATGTCTAAATGCTAGAACAAAAAGAAAAATATTCAGTCTCAAAACCAAGAATTAGATGTAATAGCTATAAATTTTGCCAAATTTACACTGACGTAACTTTTTCTCCACATTTACCTACAGAAACAGAACTACACGTTCATAAATTTCTAATTTCTAAAGTTGATAACCTCGCTATTGTACGAGGCCGAAGTGTTAAACGCAAAAATGTGCACGTCTGATGTTCGGCGCTGCCTTCCTGTAAACCTAGAAGTTCGACGATGGCATTTGGAATGTCGAGCATAATTCTACCGACTATCCAAACACCATTGTCAAACTTCTAGACTTACAGGAAGGCAGCGCCGAACGTCCGACGTACACATTTTTGCGTTTAAAACTTCGGCCTCAACCTTGCTATTAAACAATATTTTGTAGCATCAAAGGAATTATTTTGTCACACATTCAACTCATCTCTGAAGACAGTTTGTCATTACTCAACACAAGTGTATCAAGCTATGGCATACTAAACACAGGCAAGACAGACAAAATACATATTTAATCATTCAAAAACAATGGAAGTTAGATGGATAAAATATTAGTTCAAAAACTAATATTTTATCCATCTAACTTCCATTGTTAGGAAAGGATAAAATACTCTTACTCCGTGGCTCGTAGGTTCAAATCTCCATTTTCTTTGCTTTATTTGTGCCATACATTCATTTCTCAGTAGTAGTGCCATTATTTCTAACACACATGCAGGTTACTAAAAACTTTATATTTAATACAATACAGCTGAATCCTCATGCCAAATATTAAATAGCAGAAAGGAAAATTCACTGTGTACGACGTTATTAAATGTTTTTTATTGCTAGTGCTTTCAGCAAATTATTTTCGTCGTCGTCATCGGGCAAATAAAAGTTTTTAAAATCGAACATAAAACGCCATACACAATGAATTTTCCTTCCGACTTCATATCTACATTTGTAATTGTCAATAGAAGAGTTCACATTTCATTCCATTCTCTGTTTACTTATCACTCACTTATAAATCTTAACCTTTTCTTATTGTTAAATAAAGAAAACCGACAATCGAGAGAAGCTTCTCCCATTTCCTGTTATATCAGAAATTAACTAATCAACTCTTCTGTTTTATTTCATTTAGAAGTTTTAGTTGAGAGTTAACATTACAGTGCTACAAAACAGATATTTATAGGATGTGGGCAGGTTGAGAGGGTGATGTTAAAATAGACTATTGTAGATCCTATCTTGTCATCCAATTTCTAACATAATAAATGATGTAAAGGTCTGCCACTTACAAAACTTTTGTTTAGATGTTTTCAGAATGAGATATGCTTGTAAATTGGGTTACAGTAGGTACAACGGATATAATTATTGAGTTTCACTACAAAGCCATTATGTCCTCATTACTGACGACAATACTTAATCATATAAAATTGGTTTAAATAATCAGAAAATCTCTTATCAAGTTTATAAAGAATTAATTCTTCGTAAACTTTTGATATGAGAAAGGGCAGCTGATTACCAGACAGGTGAAGCATAATCTACAATAGACTGGAGACATACCGTATGCAGAGATAGTGTCTGGCTACTAAAAACAAAATTACCAGATTGGCGCACACATTAGTGTTTTATCCCGGTTTACGAGAGAAGAAAATGAAGTTGACTTACATTTAAATCACGATTGAAGTTCTCACCGATTTCTATAACTGTTTGTGGCACACGTCAGAGTTAACCCTTCGTCACGCGCGCGCTCAGTGAAATCGAAATTACGCGCGCTCGGTCAATTCGGCACCAATTTAAAAAATTAATTAATAAAAATTTAACATCGAAAAACGGGTATTTTTACTTTAATCCAGTTTATTAATATGTTTCTAATCGAATTCAGTCAAAAAAGTTTTAATTTCATCATAATTTATTGATGATTTTAATTTTTTAATATTAGAAGGTAATTAGCATAAATTACAAAGTGTCGTGTTTCATCTTCGCTCCCGTTCAAGTTTATTGCTCTAGACACGCGCCGATGTTTGTTTTTAGTTCTACTGGTGATTAGGCTTTTATTTCAACCTCGTCCGTTTTGGTTACGGAAGATGGGGAGACGGGCGTCACGTGATCGCTTACCTCACATTTTACCACAGAAATTACCTTACCTTGAAAGTTTTATTTTTTTTCTCGATTTTAATTATTATTAACTATCTTTTTTTGATGGATTCTCATACTTATATGTGTTATGAAGTTGCAGATATGTTTTTTTATTAAGTTTTACAAATTTATGTTTTTTTCTTCGATTTTTATATATAAAATATACGAAAATTCAAATATTTATTAAAATTTATCAGAAATGCTAAACTATAAGTACAGTGTGTTTTACAATACTATTGCGAACAGATATCGTCAATTATTTTATAAACATATTTATAATTTTAATTTTTATAAATTATTTAAATTGATGCAACGCGACGCGCTCAGAATCAATTAATTACTGTCACGCGTTACTAAAGATGGCGATGGGACTCGATTCAATTACTTCTTCATTTCAGATGTTAATTAAAGAGTGTTATTTTAATATAATATTAAATAGTGTATGTTTATTATAATTAATAAATCTATATAGGAATAATATATATTAATTACTGAGTGTATTTTAAAAATAAAAAAACGGAACAAAAATATAATAGAAAAAAAATGTTTATACTACACGAAAATGTTTTTTACATCTATTCTATTAGATCTATAATAATCCTAACGATGGTGGACTTCACGCCGATCTCTGAATAAGCAAGAGACGAGATAATTGACATCCAGGCGTTAAGTGTCGCCTGGATGTCAATTATCTCGTCTCTTGCTTACATCTATTCTACTTTCAATACAAGAGTTATATAAATAATAATTAAGATAAACAGTATAAATTGGTAATACAAATAAAATTATATTATATATTATTTATTTATACATTTAAATATTCATTTCTATTATTCGTTTATACATCTTACATTATACAATGCTAAAACTTTATGTACTGTACAGTACATCTTGTATTGCAAGAATTATAATTAGCGTGTGCAAAAACGTTAATTTTTTTATTTTCTAGGTTAGGCATACGGGGTTTCTTTCACTGATTTAGCAGACAGGACCTTTTGGATGCAGAATCCAACAAATGAACAACTTTTATTGATATATATATCAATAAATGTCGTTCATTTGTTGGATACTTTATCCAAAAGGTCCTGTTTGCAAATCCGTGAAAGCAAGCCCTTATGCCTAACCCAGAAAATAAAAAAAATACAGAAAAATAGGTAATATAAAAAATGAATACGTTCATATAGTGTTAACTTTCTAATTGTGTTCTTCCACTCAGGGAAATGTTGTGATGGTGTCATAAAACTTTATAAAATAATTAAAAAATACCATTGTAAGAAATTAAATTATTTCCGGTCAAATTTCAGTTTATTAGAAGTAATTCACTTTAAAATAACGCGATTATAAACAAAGAAGCGCGCGCGCCACCGCTGCGGCTATTTTTAGTAACAACGACTGGCGGGAAATTTGAAAACTGAAATCCGAGATAACGCGCGCCATAGTGCCGATTCGGCACCAATAATTAATTAAAAATAACGGAATGCTTTAAGCAAAAAATGAATAGCGCATCGTAAAATTGAAGAAAAATTAGACAGATAATAATTTTTTCAGATTTTTCGGACAATTAGAATTTTTACACGAACTAATTAAAAATCGATTAGTGCCGAATCGCACTAGGCGCGTGACGAAGTTAATTAACTTAAACAGACTAAAATTCAGTGTAACTTGTGTCACAGCCCGTAAACTGTGCATGGGAATTAAGTGTTTGGCACATTTGTAAATAATCGATTAGTTCAAAAGCAATTCTGCTAAAATAGGCCTATTGATTTTGTTAAATACGATAAAAACAGTCAGTTTTAGTACCTTGTTACACGACAAGGGGTCGTAGGGAGGCACTATCTTTGTCGAAATTAATGAGTAGAACAAGTTCAAGAAAAAGTAACAAAGGCAATTTGCAAAAACTAATGAGAATAATGTGATGCATTGGTATCAATTAGTCATTAACTACTCACTCCTTGGAACTCAAACTGGCTCGTTTGCCATCGCACAAACTGTTAAGAATCATATCCGCAATGTATTTTAATACCCAAGTAAAAATTAAAACTTGGCCGACAGTATTTGCATTTTAAAAATATATAAAAATATTTAATAATATAAAAATATAATACGGACTTTACAAAGTAAGCTTTGTCCTTTTTTTCCGCCGTTCGTACCATCCGCAGTCCTCAAGGCTTCACAATCCTCCGGAGACGACCTTTCTTTAGAGGCTACTGCCTCCGTGCAAAGATGCAAAGTAGGTAAAGCGTCCTCTGGTTTTTTGCCACGGTAAAATTATTACATTTTGAGTAAAAATTATAAAAAACATGGCCGGCGTTATTACATTTAGACTGCGGAAGGTACGAATACGCGAAAAAAAAAGGACAAAGTTTACTTTGTAAAGTCCGTATTATATTTTTTATATTATTAAATGTAATAACGCCGGCCATGTTTTTATAATTTTTACTCAAAATGTAATAATTTTACTGTGGCAAAAAACCAGAGGACGCTTTACCTACTTTGCATCTTTGCACGGAGGCAGTAGCCTCTAAAGAAAGGTCGTCTCCGGAGGATTGTGAAGCCTTGAGGACTGCGGATGGTACGAACGGCGGAAAAAAAGGACAAAGCTTACTTTGTAAAGTCCGTATTATATTTTTATATTATTAAATGTAATAACGCCGGCCATGTTTTTTATAATTTTTACTCAAAATATAAAAATATCACAAATATACAAAACACTTTGTCTATTTTTCTCTTTCTGTTGTTTCAACACATCAGCAACACTCCAAAACTTTTACTTAAACATGTTGTAAATACTGTTATACTAGATGAACGTGGCGTTGCTCAGACAAAAAATAACAGCAGCAAAAATTAAGATTATTTCGTACTTCTAATCCTTTTACTATATTATATTATAGTATTTAATTTATATTTACAAATGTTATCATACGCAAGAGTCTATCACACTGAGTGCCCAAACTAACATTTTAAAAATTCTTTAAATGGTGTGCAGTAGGGGAATAAAGAATTTTTTATGTATGTTATCACCTACTTCCAAATTAAATACTAAAACAAGAGGAATTTCAATAATTGGTGTTGCATACATAATACTAAAAGCTAGAAAATAAACTGCAGCTTTTACAGTATTCTTGATATTGTATGACTGAATATAAAAGCTTGGGGCATTCACGTTTAGAAATGTTCTTGTTACACTTGCTACTGACTTTCATGGGCTTTCCACAAACTCCCCACACTTTCAGTTTTGGTCATAAGATATCAAATACTGTGAGAGACAAAGAAAATTTACATTTTAGTGCATTTATGTGAATGAAAAGCATTTAAAAAAAATCTTTTTCAAATACTTAACTGTTAATGTTCCGAATTCAAACTTTGGGACGGTTTTCTTTAGTTGGTTTAATTCGTATATGGAAATGCGACAAGGGGGTGATCTGCCAAGGGAATGCCTTGCAGGAGGATTTTTGTGGTAAACTGGCCCCTATTTAGGTGTTAAAAACGTGAAGTAAACCCAGAAATCTCCATGAGGTTGGCCCATCGGCCAGGCGCAAATTCACAATCGATTACTGGCATTTAACAGTTCTTATCCTCTTGCCACTGGTGGGTGTCCGGCAACAAAATGGAGAAATCCCGAGAAAACCGAATAGAGTTAACCTCTATGTTCTTCTTAGTGTTCAATTTATCCGAAATTTGCATGGAGTCGACCTACTACAAAACTGACAAGGTGTAAGGAACTGAGTCCGAGCCTTATTTTTATTTTATTATTATTTTTCCGTTTTATTATATTTTGTTTGGAGCTTATGTTTATTTAGGACGAAGGTTCCCCACCACTCTCTTGTTAGTAACGAAAAAAGAAGATAAAAACAACTCACGAAAAAAAAATAAACGCCATAGGAAAAATCTTGCGCACTTGCGCTGCCCAGCGGAAGTAAACGGTCCGCAGAAAAAAAAAATGGAGGAGGGAATCCCCACACTCACTAGTAAAGAAATACTTACTAAACCGTCTTAACATCCCCGGAAATTATGATAAATACTTTGTAAACAGTTTATAAGCTTTGTCGGAAACTTAAAGCTGCCAGAAAAGAAAATTAATGTTAGCAACTAAGTATGTAAATAAGAGGAGTAACCCAGCTGAAGTGTGACGTCACCTCACAGTATAAAACCCGTACATTAACCAAAGAAGGAGGAGGTGAATTCCAAATCGAGGCGACTTTGAGAGCGAGGTGAATTCGAAAGCAAAGTATTTTCTGATAGAAGTCCAGATTGATAATTGGACAATCCAAGGTGTTAAAGAGGAATTCGATTGATGATATCGAAAGAATTGAGGAAATAGGTTCTTCGTATAGTGAGGTGACGAATGGACGTGTAATTCGTAAGAGATTTTGTTCATAGTTTCTAAGTATTTGATTTGTCGAATTTTCAAAGGGGAATTAATATTAAGTTAAGCTAAGTAGCTGAGTTTATTGTCGGGTTGACTTGTTGATTTTCGTTAATAAATTTTGTTTGGATTATAGACATTTGTATGTAGTAAATTCTAGTTACTAATTAAATATATTTGAACTTTTACTTTGGCTTGATATTTATCGTTATTATTACTAATTTTTCGATGCATGCTTAAAAGCCCAGGCCTGGCAAACTAATCTTGAATCCGCGTAAAGTACCCGTTAGGTTAACGGAAGTTTTACCGACCGCATTTAGTGTTGGTTTCCTAAGATACTAAAAATAGTACTTTACAAAAGTACTATTTTGACAACTTTAGCAATTTGTATGTAAATAAAATTAACAATAAGAGGTCAACTTATATTAAAGTCCCAATTTTTCCAAAAAGTAAGGATTATGAAATTGGAAGCTAACATATCCCCAAAATCAAATTTTTATGGTTTACCATCAACTGCTTCTCACAAACATTTAAAGTATTAAAATAATTTTAAGATCCTTAAGTCCACAGTTTCCAAAGCATTGGTTACAACACCCTTGGGAGTCGTGAGAGGTTTCACATAAAATGAAAAAGTCATTAAGACACATTTATTTTGTATTTACAACAGAAAACAAATGTGAAGTGTATGCTTGTTTTTCAGAAACTACCTTCACACATGTTGGCTCTATTTGTAATGCATACAATCAAATCATTTGCATTCAAGGCAATTTCTTACTTTCGTTTTGATGTCAATCATTGACAGGAAACTTCTTTTTGCAAAGATACAAGATTGCAAATGATATTATATTTGCAGAAAGAGGGAGATATAAATGGAAAAGAGATACAAAACAGTAGGGGTTGCAGCTTCAAAAAGTTTGGGAACCTTTAAGTAATAGCGGAAACCCAACGAGGAATAATAATTTTAAAAACAAATTATTTTTAAGGAACTCTGTAGCAGCAGCAGACATTGCAGATCGGCCACCCACAAATTCAATTTTTCCGACTTGTTTAGTCACACAAAGGAACTGAACATGTTAAAAAGGGAGATGGCATTTATTGTCCATGGCACTTTTGAGTAACATGGAAAATAAAGAATGACATTAGAAGTGGTGTATTACAAAACTGAAACTATGCCTACTTTCTAAATGATGTAATTAATGCAATGGGATTTTTAAAATATATTTGTCAATTAAATAAGTTCAGTATTATATTCTTTATTATTATTATAGATTATTATATAGAATGAAATAAAAGTTAAAATATTTTCCGATTATAAACAAATAATAAATGATCTACAGGATCTTCCGAAAAGAATGCATTATTTATAAATTATTACAATAATTTAAAACAGTAGCAAATGATTGCAGTATTAAACTTAATAACAGAAGGCACCTAATACTTACCTATGTCTAGACTAAATTACTTAGCATTTAATTATTCGTAGCAACAGTAATTTAGCCCAGTTTAATACAGCAATCGTTTGGCTTTAATATAACTAATTGGGCTTACAGATGTTAGTGTGATGTGGGAAGATAGCCCAAATGGAGGGTTGAAAACACTTTAGAAGAGGTGATGTTATGTTTTCGGAGTTTAAAGAAGGTTGTGAAGCGCTGTGACGAAGTTGTAGATATATTTAGTAAAAACTGAAAGCAGAGAAATAAAGTATTTTGTTCTTGCTCCGTTGTAAATATGGGAAGTTTTTTACTAACTAATGCATTATTATTATTAACTCGGCATAAAAACAGCCTATTTCATTTTATAAAACCTTAATTTTCATGTGTTTTACAAGTTCTGACAAACAGAAGTAATATAATTAATAAAACTAATAAAAATTTTAAATATACAAACGAATTCAGTTCAAAGTTCTCAAGCCAAACAAAAAATTTATTTATATACTTAAAATAACAAAACATCCTTTTATGAAATTGGACTAGAAGTGGGTTACATTGCTACCTCATTTTATTAATTGTCTCAACATTATTTTTAATTAAATTAATAATATTGGTAAATTTTTATAACTACAAAAATGTGTTTAGTGGGAGAGCGTATTTCTAGGGCGAACTTTGCATAGTTTTCATGATCATCTATGTGAAACAAATCTTAGTAAAAACACTAAACATTGCCGTCTCTCTAAATAAATAATTTATGGAAGTTTTGGTAAGGTAACTGACACAAAAGTTTTAAAATGTCATTATGCTACTGTATGAATTTCTATTGAATTTAGTGTACCACATATAAGACACTTTTCTCAAAAAGTACCATCTGAAAATAGGGTGCCTCTTATATGCCGGCAAATACATTAATTAAACCCAATAAAGTCCTATTTTGTAACCTTTATTTTAACGATTACTTGCTTTGTTATGTTAAAGTACCAGTTTTTGTACCTTTTATCGGTGCTAATGTCCTGTTCGATATATTGCCGAGCAAATAAAAGTACTCGTTTAACATTACTAAAAATTTTTTGGGTATTAGTCAATACGGGAGAAAAAAATATGATGTGCCGTTTTGATATTCGCGGGAATGAAAATCGATAAATCGCTGATTTTTTTACCTAATTCGTGGCGTGTGGTGCACACGCCCACTCCGTACGCAGAGATGGACGACTCGACTTTGTCGATACACCTTCCTTCGTTTATTGCAAATCCTAAATAATTATAGGAACCTAAATTGACTGCTTTGATGGATGTACCCGGCATCCTATGTATGTAAAAATAAATTTTAATTAGTTTTAAATCCTTAATTAAATTTTATTTCAATTTAGTAAGAGAAACAACTAATTTAAATTAAAATTTTAAGAAAATCAAACCAAAACAAAACTGGACAAGACAAATATTTGGATTTATGTATTTTGTGCACATTATATTTACAGAGTTCATTGCTGCGTCATATAAATTTAATCGGAAATAAGACATTTATCAATTCATATACCTTACACAGCTGATAAGTTGAAAGATAAGGACAGTGATTTTGTAATTTGCTTTATAGATAAAAATTTGACGTTTTATTTATCTTTATCACTATCGATTCATCACTAGAAATTTATATCAAAGCATAAAACTCTGTAAATTTACTAAACATGCAAACTACTTGATAATTTAGTAAAATTTCATTTTTAAATCGTAACAGATTATTTTCAAATTTATCTGATTTAAAAACTAATAAAAAGTCATTTTGGAGAGAACCGATTCTTCTGTCTCCACCTGTTTCCCTACTCGTGCAACACAATTATACACTATAAAATTAATTAATCCATTTATTATGATTAAGAATGATATGCTAAAGTTTAACTAAATATATACAAATTACTGCTAACTAGAAAAATAGAATTACTTATCTCGTACTCTCGAGTGCTCTTGCATCTCTCGATGGGACATGCCGTTACCGTATATGCTAATGATGGGCACAAGAAAGCCTAAGAATTCCAAGATGTTTGTCACCCAAAAACAGTGCTTCAAAGTCATGGTAGCCAAACTGTGGCTCACAAACTGCATTTGGCTCTTCTAGACCTCCACTGCAGCTTGAATTTATTTAATTATTATAATTAAATATACAAGAATATGTATCCATTGTATAAAATACCAGTTTCGACAGAGAATACGGTTCTCATATTTTTGATAGGTGATGTATGACTCCTATCGCGACAAGATTTGGCCAGCCCCTGCTTACGCACATTTACAAATGTACAACGTAAGCGATAAATGAAGTATGACATAGCAATAGTAGGTTCTTTATTAAATGAAATTTTACTATAACAACACCAATTCAAATTGACAACAACACAGTATTTTAACATCTTTCTCATCTTTCACACAACAATTCTTTTATATAAGAAAGGAAGGAAGAGGGTGGGACAGCAAAAAAACATGCACCTGCATTACTTGTGCTTGAGAATGCCTACAGCTCGAAGCCAGTCTTTTTGTAAAGGCAAAGTAGCTGCAACCATAAAAAAAGAAAAAACTTAATTCGGCCAAGAAATGTTTAACGGCAAGAAAGTAAAAAACAGAACGGCATGCAATAAATTCAAATCCACCAACCAGCTTACGAGAGACGTTAAAGAAAAACTCTGGCCGATTAGTTAAGTAGCTTTTTGGAGAAGAAATATGCTGAAAAAGACACGATTAATAATTAAAAAAAAAAGAAGCAAAGCAAATAATGATTTCGTATTCAGAATATCTATGAATTAATCTGACGTTTGTGCAAAATAATATGCATTGTAACAGATTGAATTTACAAAGCTTACAGTTTGCATTCTGCATAGAAACCAATGTTAAACTTAATCTGTTCAACAATTACTCTAAAACAATTTTGAACTTTTACTATTTCAACTTAAAAGATCATCAAAAAGTAATGCATCTCAGTCTCCAATTAAAAATAACTTTATGTTCAGAGATTTAATGGAATTAATGTTAAAAATCATTTTTTAATTACTCCAGATATTTAATATATCTTTAACTCTTATGTTAATGCACAATGTTTGTGGTTGCATATAATTCACTTAATTTTATTGAATTATCAATGGCCGAACATTTATTTATGATTTGTTTCGAACCAACCGTACTTGTTCGACTTACGCATTTCAACTAAGTTTTTGACAGAAAACCCAGTTGCTCCCAATGTCCGCCATGTTTTGGCACATCCACACGAATAAAAATAAAGACAGTTTTAGTATCCACACAATGGAAAGAGTCAAAAGAAAGCCATACCATGACAAAACAATCAATCAAAACATTGATGATTTAGCGATGGTTACTAAAAGGCGTACGTGTGTAAAGACAGGTAGTGTATGCAAGCACAACACCTGTAGACACCTACCACCTACAGTTCTTATTCGACTGCAACACACAAGAAAATACTTAAGGACAGATTGTCCCGAAGTGTTCCAAACCAGATAGATAATCTCAAAAAACTAAATATATGGCAACTTTAGCTTTGACACAAATATATTGAAAATAGGTTAAAATCTAAACACACGAAACTGCTTACTATATTAAACATTTGCTGAACGATACTTCATAAAACCGATTATACTTTGCAAAATTAAAAACTCAAAAATAATTTAATACTAAAAACAATGCAAGCCAAGAAAAATGCTTGATCCATTTATCTCAGTTGTACCAAGATAAAAATGAATTGCCATTTAAAAGGATCTATAAGACGAACTACTCAAATGAAAACAAAACCACCGAGAAGTAGTAAGAAGAGCTCGGTTATGCCGTGGGTGGAACTCGGCAACTTGCAAGTCGGTCGCACTGCCACTCGAAGTCGCCGCAGCGCTGCCAAACTTTAAGAGTTTGACTTTAATCCGACCGCTTGGTATTATGTCAAATATATTTCATAACAATGAGGTAGAGAAGCATTACTTTCTGAATCTTTACAAATTTTTTAAAGGTAATTCTTAGCAGCCGAGCCGAAAAGATGCCAATTTCATTTTATTCGTGATAATATCGATTAAAATTGAGAGCTTTTGTTCGTTAAATCTAAAATGCACTTGTGAATTTCTGAAATATTTTTTGTTTCATTTAAAACACACGTACTCTGCATACACAAAAGAATTAGGACATATTTATAGAGCTGTAAGCTTGAACGGAATACATTTTCAAAGATTAATTTACATTTGTGCTGACTGTGCCAGTATCGAGAATGATATTTAATAACAGACCGGAGCACTCTCGGCATAACTAATACTCTATGTAAATTTGTACATACAAAGTTTACGTATATGTACCTATACATGCATCACCGGTTTAGTGAAAATAATTAGGACAGAAATAATTAAACTGCTTGATCGACTCATTCGGGTGTGTACGTGTGTGCATGCGCGTGCACACCTTGAGGAGGAGAGAAGAATAAAACCAAGTTAAACGTGATCTATAAAGTTATTAGCAATTAGAAAAATGACAGTCATCTGAGTCTTTCTTCACAATCGAATAAAAATTGAATTTCAAATTAAAATAAGCTCTGAAAGAGTATTAATTTACAATTATTGGCTTCTTTACTGCATTGAATAAATTCTTATTCACAGAAACACTGAACTAAATATCGGAATAGATTTTCGACTTGCAATCCCGCATAGTAGTCGGATTTTTTAACCTATTTTGATTAATACAGTAACTTCAATATTAACCCAGATGCCAAATAAAGTCATCAGAGACATTAAATCATGTAAACAGTGATAAATTTCAGACTATTCGGTTACAAGCAACACCTAAGGACTTATTGCTCCAAACATTATAAGACTAAAAAGGTAGTCCTTGCTAATGCACTTACAAAGTGTATATGGCATAATTTGTTTACACTTCATATAAGAATCATCATGTTTTATCCTAAATATACAAAAAAAGGTTTCACAAATGCATTTCAGAAAGTTTTGCTCTCAATTTTTAATAAATCTAATTTTACAGTTATTTAAAGCGAGCATTATTTCATAACTAGAAAATTAGTAAAATGAAAAACGTCTTCTACGACTAATAATTGTAATATCGTCGATAGTTATAACTTTATCTGCACTGTTGATACACCGATGCAATTTAATATCAAACATTAAAATCAATAAGAAAAACTTTGTCTTAAAAATTTAAATATTTACAAAATTAAAAAGAATTTATTATTTAATAAAACGTAATGAAAACTTACGTAAAATGCCAATTGTAGTCGGTGGAAACCCTATCTTTGATGTCGACCATGACGCCGGGAGCACTGCAGATGGGCTTACTCCAACAGTCCCTGATTCTTCTGTAGACATTATGATTATAAAAGCTTTCAAATTTCTGATAGAGAGGAACATAACCCTGTACGAAACCATTTGTTACTTTTTACTTTCCCTCCGATTACGATTTTTTCCCCCCAGGAAAATAAAGTCCTTGGAAATCCTTTACCTCTCTGTTCCTTTCCACGGCACACCGCTGGTCCTCCAGTCCGACTCTCCTGAGAAACTCCCGCAGATAACCGAAGATGATGAGGATCATGTAACTGAAGTAGGTGAGGATGGCGACGCCGAGCGGAGTCTCTTCGTACTCATCTTCGACTTCCATGTTCCTGTGGGAGACGACCTCTTGTTTTGTTATTTTCCACAAAACTTTACGCGCGTAAGGTGCGAGTACGTTCGACCAAATGCGAGCGGAGGCGTTCGATCGACCCACATTCGTTCCAAACGATGGATCAACCCATTTAACTTCTACAAATTACGACGAGCGTCGGAAAATCTAAACACGATTAAAGCTTTCCGACGACAGAAGTAAGTTAACAGCCCGCAAGGTGGTATCGATAACGACAGATAGGTTATCAGGACAGGGACAAACACACATTATACAATGTATTAGCAGCTTAAAAATGGCACACAACCCGTATATAAAGAAGACTGCGGTTTCCCGGATAACGGAATAAAGTAAAAAAAATAACTTTACCTTATGGAATTTTTAGTTCTCAACATGACAAAAGCCTGTTTAGTAATTAAAAAAATATATATATATATACATATAAAATCAGTCACAACAAAATCGAGCGGTAGATAATGGCAGGGAGTGAAGCCGAGAAACAAGTTGGCACACTTCCAAACCGCCTGGAGTCAATGCGAACTGGCTACCTGGCAGTTAAGTAACTCTAGCACCGTTTCCCCACTTCCTGCAACCGCTCGAGCCGCAGCTGGCAAAGGGTCTGAAACACGCACGTGCTCGTAGGCGTCGGAGCGCAACCGGATGTGGCAGTTTGATATCCGGAATTACGTCGCGTAGCAGAGTGCGAAACGATAAGTTCGACCCAGTGATAATAACAATAATCAGGCGTGTTTTAAACACGCCGCCCGCTAATTTTATCACAAACCAGTGAAATTTTCTACTCCCCCGACCCCCAAATCGCCAACACGTCGCTGTGGAGTTAACAAATACGTGTTATGAGGTGCAGAAAAGGGGCGGGCGAATGCGGAAACGGCTTTACTCGTTTAAAAACAATACTAATCACTCACTCTTTCGGAGACTTCATCCTCCATAGCTTCACTCCTCCTATCAAATTCGTCTTCATCTCGTAACGGATTTAGTAAATGTGTAATAGAATAAGGAACCGAACATTTATTTACACTGGTTCCAGCAGGAAAAAGTACTAAAGTAATCCGAAATTTATGTACTCCATTGCGTTAATAGAATCGAAAGTTTAACGCCGGCCAATGAGAGTTCATTTTCAGTAAATCAACCCCCCAATGCAGGAGAGAGCCTTCAATTTAGAAGCGGCATTCCAAAATTACACGCCGAATTTCTAAAAGGAACCTTAAACTTGCAAGATTTGCGTTGGAGGAACGGGGAAACGAAGCCAAAAACCACACCGGTGGGAGCACTACCCCGTTAAAGCGTCACAGAACAAGGGCTCTCAGTATACAAACGTGGATAAAACGGTTCCAAACACCACGTTCTAAATATTCGCGCTTACAAAAAGAGAAACACTTCAGAACGGTCGCAACTGGAGCGAGAGGAGAGGGGTGTTTTTTTTTTCACGCGAAGAGCCAGCTGTACCAAATGTACCAAAAAAAAAAAGCTCAAAGAATCCGATTACAGTCTGCAGGCGGGTAATTACAGTTCTTAAAGTCACAATCGTCCACGAAACTTCACCCTTCCTCCGGTGTTAAAGCTTAACAAACAAGGCGCACGCGCCACACTTCTGTTTAGCGACGCGATTTCGTCGCTCTGAACACACTTCTCGAGGGAAAAAGAAAGTAGGAAACGGTAGGAGGAACGAAAGAATAAGGTCAAGGCCGAGTCATCTTCGAGCGACAGAAATGCGCGAAAGCGACGCATTCCTAGCGTGCGACACGTGTTCGATAACGTCACCGGCCAACGTCACATTCGGCCTTCCATATTTTATTTTTGGGAGCGTGTTACGTTCCGACTGCTTAATCATCGGGAAAATATCGAAGAACCCGTCAACGCGATAATTATGCCATCGTATTTTGGCTCTAGAACGAAACACGTGGCGCGGTTCGATAGCGCGTGCTATATTAGAACGTCACACTACGGCTAGAGGGTTATACAAAGTATCGACCGCACCGGTTTAGATTAGAGGGAGGAGGGGGAAGTAAGATAAACGGGTTCCAGAAGTAACGCGATATCGCGGAGAACAGAGGAACTGTGTCAAGAGTTCAAACAAAGGAGTAAAACGGGAAAACAAAGCGAGGGAACACAGTAAAATATCTATAGAGTAAAATTCGGGACAAGTCTAATTTCAGTTGCAGTTTTTTAAGGTATGGGTGGACGGTTTACGCTCGCGCTTAAATCCTCCAGTTTTCTGAAAACAAAGATAAACACCTTCAGATATTCGACCCCGCTGCAATATACAAAGCCCAGTATGGGGCATTTCAGATCCTAGCACAGGCCTCACGTATTATAAACTCGTAGAAAAGGCCCGGTGAATCCCGCTTGCCTGGGCGATTTCAAGATAAAGCATTAGGAGCCTAACCTTTGATGGTGGGTGTAGCATCTATACAGATGGGTTTCTCCTTATTTTTAAAGCGTACCTTCACAAAGGGACTGAGCTTACAAGTAATCCTTCAAAGAAATCCAGTTAATATTTGTTTTTAAATTAATTCAGGAGATGCGAGTTAACACGTGACGGGAATATCCCCAAACCGGTTGTTTCTAATTCCTAGAAAATTTCGACGGAAGTTAGCCGTCGAACGAAGGTTCCTGCACTATTATATCGAAACTTACGCATTAAATAACCGTATAATTAATTTAAAAGGGGGCTTCTGGACTGAAAATTATTCCATATTTTTTGAAAACGCGCTTAAAAATAGTTAATTTGTATATTTTTTCCCGTCTAGAGATTCCGAAAGGGAAAATTGTGGTAAAGTAAACACGCTAAAATAATCTTCTGGATAAAAATGGCGCAATTTACTACAACAAATAGACGTGGATGAAATTTAAAAAAGTATTTTTTGGACAATTTTGTAGAATTGACAACAGAAATAAGTTTTAATATTAAGAATATACGGTTCTAACAACACATTTTACTGGCGATTTGTGGACTGTTTAAGTTAAAACTATTACAAAAAATAATATTAATGTTCGATATAATTTACTTACTTTTTTTCTTACAACACGAAGGGGGAAGAACATTTCTGAGACACAGAGATATTCGAGCAGTATCTTTCGTGCTCTGTCGTTTTGTAAGAATAAATGATTTACAAAAAGAAGTTCGAATCCTATATGAAATTCTAACGTAAACTGTATTCCTTTATCTCTAAAACTGGCACTAAATTGAGTGTAGCGCTAAACCGAAGTACCTCAAACGAGTGTTCTTCTAGTTGCATACAGTAATTCGGATACCGAATGCTTCTTTTAATATTTATGAGAGAGAAATCATAAGTATGTACTGGCGCTATATCGATGTTGACTTTCTCAAATCACAGTATAAAGGAAAGACTTCTGGCATTTATAATCCCGTATAAACCGAGCGAGTACCGATCAAGTGGGGCAGAGGGAATCACACAAATGCTGATGTAAATAATGCGTTACAATCAGATCAAAAACGCCGTTATATCGAGTGTGCACCTACAGTTTCATTACAACGGAATAATATCTTCGATATAGCGCATACACTCGCAAATTTTGTTGAATTTATTACTTTCTAATGCGTGCATCGCGTTACCTCGATGAGGCGCAGAAAGGCGAGGGGTAGTAGGTGTGTTGGAAGCCAAGGGGGAGCAGTCCGAAAAGTTTGGGAAGCACTGAGACAGTGAATTACCTCACACACTTGAAATTCCTAAAACATATCACTTAGCCTATATCAAACACAGCATTTTTACTGATACTCGATAATTATTACGACATAATTTGTAGAAAATATTGCACAAATAGATCGGAAGCTACACATCATTCCAATGACTCATAGTTATGACATTATTCACTGTTTATGTGAATGAAATATGACATGAGTAAGGGTAAAAAACACGACAGTAATTTCTGCTGGAGTCTGGATTGTGTTCAGTAAGAAAATTAATTTTTATCATCGAAATTTTATTCCCATTATTCGAAAAACAAGAAATTCCAGAAACGAGGACATTAACTTACCAGGCAAGAAAAATTAAAATCACGTGTGGCGCCATCTGTTACGAGATTTTATTAATTTTTTATATTAATTAATTAATTATAAAATGGAAAAAGGCTTAATTTTGAGGGTAGAGAACAGTTTTATAAAAACGAAAAAGTTGCAAATGCTAATGAGGCAAGTTCGGCCCCACGTGACGCCTATCTCCCCAATCCCTCGACCTTAATACAGTAGTTTAGCATTCAATCCATCGCCTACCAGCAGAGGGCCCAAGGGGAGGCAAAAGGAGCAAGTTGCCCTGCTGGGTCCCTAGGAATTAGAGGCCCCCCATATGGGGTTGCCTAAGTTCGAAACCAGAAAATCGGAACATCTACCCCCTACGCAATTTCCCTGTTTACTTCCCTAATGCTCTAGGAATCCCAACAAATAGTTTATCCTTGATGGTCCTGCAGATCAATATTTTTGTGAAATCAACAGATTAATAGGCTAAAGATTTATGATTAAATTTACTGCTCAATACAAGTAAATAATTTATAATTAATTACTTCCAATTTTCTAATAATATAAATTTTTTTACTCTGCTCCTTGGGCATCGAGAAAGCTTTTCTAAGTAGACCTCGTCTCGAGCCTGGCCAAAACGACGTGGCCGGGGGCCCAAAATACCAGGGACAGACTACCCCTTGACAAATTTGGTTTCTTTGATCGATCTGGATTTGTTTACGGGTTCCCCAAACAGTAGCTTTGCCATTAGGCCACCTCTAGTATTACTAATAACGTCAAGAATTCTCAACACTGGATTTTTGAATTTATTACAGCAATTTAGATCTGCTTCTCTTACTTATGAATTAAAAATGGTATCAAATGATAATTATGAGAATACTCACTTACTCATTGATGATGTTGAGATTAACAGATGTCAAGCAGGCAAAGCCAACCAACCTTGGTCACGTGTATGCTTTACTTAAAGTAACTTACATGTTGATTGAGCATTGTGGAGTTGTGTGTTGTTAAAATAGCAACACAAATTAACAATCTCATGGCATACAAAGTGATTACTGTTATTTGGTTTCCAAATTCCAAAAAAGGTTGTCTAAACAATATTCATTTTTTGCACGTTGTCTAAGGGCGGTTATCTCCATGAAAATGCACATGTTAACACAACTTGGAAGACAACACCTGCTTTGACAACAAATGGGATTTCTGCACCATTCTGCCTAGAGTCTGGACTTAGATCTCTGTGACTATCACTCGTTTGGGAAATCAAAGGAGTTTCTGGGTGGAAAGCACTTTGCCGGTGCCAACAAATTGAAAAACAAAGTCACACAGTGGTTAAAGGCTTGGAAGCAGGGTCCATGACAATGGCATTCACAAACTGGTCACAGGATACGACAATATGACAAGTGCTTAAACAATGACTGTGATTATGTTGAAAAATGACTAAATTGATATGTAATATTAAGGCAAAAAAAAAAATTTAAGTAAGTAAATTTGTGTTGAGATTATGGGCAAACAGGAATTACTTTCCAAACAACCCTTGTAGTATCTTAACCAGACAAACATTAAAAAAGATTCAAAAACTATGAAATAACTATCTAAAATTATGCAAATTTATCAGAATATAGTTTATAAATCAGTAGATCTCAATTGTTGTTCTACAAACTTCCATGCATTCCATGAAAAAAAAATTTTTTAATTTTTTTATAGCAAGTTTATTCCAAATTTACTCTAGCATATGTATGTAGACAATTCAGAGTTTACTATTTTATTCAATAGAATAAAGTTTGTTGCTTTGTTGTTCTGCAAGAATTAGTAAATGTGAAATTGCTTATTGATTTTTGAATGTATCGACGCTAGCATTCCGTATAATAAGTACACGAATGGTATTCCGCGGCCTCGGAAAGGTCGAGAACCACTGCTACAAATAATTATTGCAGAGTTTACTTAAAAATGCAAAAAATTACTCTTAAAAAAATTAATTGGCTAACCGAGACAAATCAAAATATTACCTGGAATGGCAGGCAGATTAAAAGTTAGTGTCTTGACGAATTTCCAATGTATGATTAGTCATGTCTCAAACATAGAATTGTCCATATCTGGAAAAGAACACACAATTTAAAGAACTGTAAAACAGATAACTAACATTACTTAAAACACATTTCCTTCAACTTAACAATGCCCTTTTTTTTTTTTTTACTAGACTAAACTAATTAAGTAGAAAGAATCATTAATTAGATCATCATGACATGAAATTATCTTAATTGGATCATCAATTGATGAATTAAAATAAAGTTAAGTGTAATATGAAATTTAGCAGCACTCAAAAAAATAAAGCTTCATTATGCTAGAGATAAATGCTAATGAATCAAATAGAATCAAGTTTTGTTCTTTGTTTTCAACTTTGTATTTTAATACAAAAATAAAAATTCTATTACGTAATAACAAACCTAACCAGAACAGGTGAAATTTCCTGTTTATATAATAATATAAATTACATCTATATATAAACTTACTCTGTTTATATTATTAATATTGCATTTTAGAACAAAACACTACTGTAGTTATTGATCTCTAAATTTTATTATTGTAGCGTAGGGTGGTCGTATGTTTGAAACTGGAAATCGGGACATTGTGAGAGTGTGTTGTGGTGAAATTTGATGGATACCTGACATTAGATAGGATTATTTTCCAGAGTAAAATTAATTTGATTAGACCATGGTTAATCAAATTATCAATTATTGAACATTTCTTTAATATTTGTTGAACCAATCGTACTTGTTTGACTTTTGATCAATCGACAATTTCGTAGTCATCACACGGGACAGAACACAAACATTTGTGTCTGCAGATTACTAAAGGCATTCCCTCAAGGACAGGTGGTACAGTACATGCAATATACACACAACATCTGCAAATATCTACCACCTACAATTCTTATTCGAGTCATTTTAATACAAATTGAAATATTTTTGGATAGAAAAGAACGAATTGGGTTAATGCAAATGCCAGAAATTTGAAATACGTCAGGATAGTGTGTTCCAAATCTGGACTTGTAAGCAACCTTATAAAAAGTATGACGTTCTAAGTGTAAATTTAAAGTGATTTTCATTAATAAGTTTTTCATTTGACAAGTTTAATTTCATTCCAAAATAATAAATTTTGCTAATACAGTATAGGTCTATACATGACAGAATTTTAACTTGCAAAAAAAAAGGTATCAAATACAACAGAGCAAATTACATAATACTACTCGTCTTAAACAGTATTTATCTAAAATAAAAATCTTTGTAATATCAATGTATTATTTTAGTAGCTCCCAAAGAGCATTGAAATACTAATCTAAAGTAAACAAATTTGAATAGCGAGATCCCATTCAAGGACTAAAATGTAATTTTCTAAGACGTGCAAGCTTAGATTGAACGTATTCATTTGAAAAGAAGAAAAACTAAGTGTATTTTAATTGCTCTATCAAATATACAATATTTGGAATGTACTATACAAGTACAGTACATTCTTGACAGATGCATTACATCAGAGAAGAATTTCAAATGAGTAATGGCTGTATTCAAATGTACAATTTGTAATTGCTAAAACTGCAGTTAAAAATGAAATACATCAAATCTATTCAAATGATCACTATACAAAAAATAATGTAAATTAGAAATAATAATTATTTTAAAATGTATTTAAACATATGTTTCTTTACTTTTATCTCTAATTATCTTGTATAGAGTATAAAGAAAACTGAATTCTAAACAATAGATATAAAAGAGTAGAAACTTCATTAGCCAGAGTAGCAAGAGTGAGAAGTGCCCAGACATAGAAAAATCATAGATAAAGCTTGACTTTGTCAAATTTTGTATTATCAGTTAGGTGAAAATTTGGCACTAAGTCTTCTAATTTTCTCACCTTTGTCAACTGCACAATTACAGGGTGTCCCACATTCCTATGCAACGAGAAATTGATAATGAGATTAAAGTTAGATTTTGTTTCCAATACTATACATATAAGTTGTATGCAATATTGTACAGTCAACCAATCCCAAATGGACAACTTGTATGCAATACCATATGTATAAATTTTAATGTCATTACAAATTTCTCACTGCATGGTAATTTTTTGGACACCCTGTATAAACATTTTTTCTTTATAACATTCCCACTTAACAGCAACCCATTCTACTCAAAAAGAAAACTAAAATAGTTAAGGGTACACAAACACAAACTTTAGACCTAACCCAGAATGAAACAAGATTCACTTAATAATAAGTAAATCATTACATCTTATCCTGTATGCTTCATAAATTTGTTTCTCATAAATATATCATCATCTATGAGAAACTAGTTTATGTAACTTGCACAGCCCCAACACATTTCGGCACCACTTACTCATTTATACATAGCTTGCTAATTTTGTTTTTAATGATCTCAGCTGATCAAATTCTGCGTTAACCAGAGTTTCTACCACCTATCATTTTTAGCCTGGTTCACTGACAGTTGGATGAATAACGATTGACTTTGTGTGCAGTCACGTGTACCACTCACTAATAAATACTAAGAATGCAATAGCAAACAGAGACTTCTTACATTAAAATTTAGTGTTAACAAAGAACAACTTTCATAGATTTTAGCATATTTTTGAAGTAAAATTTTCCTCTATTCAATTTGTCATTTATCATATACAGTGTCCTTGTAAATTGTTATACTAAAATTTACAGGAATAGTTGTTACGTGCCTTTTCGACATCAGTAAATTTAGTAAAAAAATTAAATAATATTCCCAGTCAGGTTCTCCGAGTTCAATATTGGCCGTTCTAAACGTTTATTGGTCGAAGCCGACCTAGAGAGTTAAAAATGTTCTCAAATTACGATAAACAGGATTTGGCACAAGCAATAACATAAAAATGAATTATTTAAAATAAAATTTTAAAATATTATTATATAATACCACTACTATATTCAGAGTTGTATGATAATCCTTACAATTTTCTGGCATAAGAAGTATCATTATGGCATATGGCCAATTCCAATAAATTTCAAAAACGAAGGTCAGGAATACAAAAAGAAAAAAAAAAAAAACATTTTTACCTAGAAACATAGCCTAGATGGCAAAGCATATCTCCACAGCACCTTTTCCTGCATAATGGATTAGCTGGTGTGGACCCTTTGCTTGGCCACAATTACCTAGCTCGTCCCCCATTTATTTTTTTCCTCTGAGTTACCTCAAAGACTTGTCTATAAGACCCACTTAGACTAACGCTGACCTTGTCTTGAGAATCGCTACGATGAGACCTTCCAATTTAAAAAAGTTTCCCACCTGAGCTAACTGATCAGATTCTGAAGCAAACTGACCAAAGATTCAAACTTAACACCTAGAAAATTCCCTCATGTTTCTTTGTGATTCATAAAATGTTACTCAGTAATTATTTTGAATAATTGGAAAAAAGAGAGGGAATTTATTATGGGCAAGGATTAAGGTTTATTCGACAAGAACAAATCAGTGCGCCCTCCGGGATAAGCGAATGATCTCTTGGCCTCTGAAAATTTGTACTCTCATTTGTGCTAATGCATAAAGAATAATAATAAACATAATTCTTTATGTATTCCATTGAATAACGAGCTAAGCATGTAACTTGATTCTCGATGATATAACAGTTTAAATTTTAAAATTGTGTGACTTATATAAATACACAACTATCATCATTATTCCTTGGTATCTTATTTATTATAATATAAAAACACAAACTAGATCAGCATTTAACAGTATCTTTTAACAGTATCTCACAATTAGATATTTACAAATTTTCCTCCTTAAAAATAAATAAAACTATATTGCATCACAATCATGTTAGAAATATAGTAATTTAAATAACTTATCTTTGAACAATCTTAAAAATTTCTATTTGTACAATAAGTCATTAATTTTATGCATTTTAAATATTCTTACATTGATTACAGATATTTTAAAAAGATAATATATTCTATAAGGAAACAATTTTAATATAAACTGCAATAATAAACAATATTAGAAAATTTCCAAGGTTGTATTTCTAATAAAAATTCTGATGTCGTAAGTTAAATCGATAGAATATTAAATTTTATAAACAAACTTAAGGAAAATTTTTTTATAAAACTTCCTTACAAAACCTACATTCATCAATTTTATATAAAATACTTACAAAATTTCAGCTAAAAGTTTAGTTAAATGTACGTTTTTCCGCATTAACTGACTACTTTTGCATTCCTGAAACATATCCCATAGAAAAAACACAAAATTTTAGGAGGATAATTGGTCAATTGTGAGAATGATCTATTTTACATGGGGTTAAATTACCAGAAGTTTTATATTACAGAGAAGTCATATCTAATTTTTGGCATCAATTTTGGTAATTTTAATAATTGAACTGAACACAGGACATATTTTTCCGAAAAAAGTAGTGCATTAGAAATGCTTTCAGGCAGATATCATTAGAGACCTCTCCTAACTATAAATGCTCTCTCCCAACTTATCTACTCTTTCATAACTTAATTTCCTCCCTCCCCCTATAAACATAAAAGGTACTCTACTGCAACGATCAATGACACACTGGCGAGAGTGCTGGACTCAAAGTATAGTAGGTAGGTCAACCTATGCCTTCGTGCCTGAAGTTGGCCTTACTCTGGTGAGTTTATGTTGGTTAACGACACAAATATTGACCGGTCACAGGAGGTTCCCCCATTTCAAGTCCAAGTTTGGACAAGGAGATGGTAGCTGCTCCTGTGGGTGTCCTCGCGGCGACGCAAGTCACTACGTACTTGACTGTCCTTTACTGAGGACTTCCGCCTAGGGGCAGACCAAGTTGATTGGACCAAGCCCCCCGAACAAGTACTTAGAATGCTAGCAGCTAGTAAAGGAAACTTAAAGAAACTTAAGGAATTGATGGAGAAAGTAATAGGTCTTCTAGACCTATAAGCTCAGTGGATGCACTGGGCAGGGTACTCCTTGTCGGGAAGGGGAACCCCGCTGTCTGTTATATTTAAAAAGACTTATGTCTATGTGTGAGCTAATAAGGGAACAGAACTGAGTTAAATGCAGTACAGGCTGCATAATAAACAAAAGTTATGCCAAAGTTAGTGAGTTGAGTCTAAGAGGACAGATGGGAGCCCAGGAGAAGTTCTTGGTGACCCAACTAAAAGAAAAGATGTCTAGGACTACCTTCGGTAAGAGACAAAGGCCCACGATTAAGGCATAGTCTCTACAACCCTGTGATGCCACTAGGTGGGGCAGGGCAGAGTTTGCTTTATGAGGCTCCCCCTATAAACTAGGTCTTTGGATAGTCTCGTCTTTATTTAGAATGCAAATACAAGATGCACGTAAAATTATATAATTTCGACCTCAAAAGAACAAACACGGAAATACAAATATAGATATAATAATCTTTTGCAGTTATCACAATGTAAAAAGAAATGGCTGAAACAAAAGTTTATTTACAAGTACTTCTGATAAGTTAAACTTATCTTTAGATAATAGAAGAAAAGAATGAAACAAAAGATTTTTCAACAAGTTTTAATAAAATGATGTGTTTAAATACAATAATTAATATATGTATTTTCTGAATTATTATCTATTACGGTAATATTTAAAGTGAAGAGAATAGATAGACACAATGCAGCTTCACCTGTATGGCTTGTGCCTAAAAACAGCAACCAACCAACAACTTAATTATATAAAAATGAACATATGAAAACAGTATTGAGAGTATCACATGACTTCCTGTCACAACCAATATTAAAATGAATTTACTTTAATTTTTAACCTGAAGAGGCCATAGCTAAATGGCATGAACAGAAGGATCAGGAGTGTGGTTGTGTCTGGTCGTAAATGTCTTGTGTTTTGGCTTGATCAAACTGTATTGAGTGAGACATTCTTATTGAGTATGAATTTCACTTTAAAATTATTAAAAAATGTCATTCTTTAAAATATTTTTAAAATAAACTAAAAGATAAAGTGAATGTTATTAAGTCATTTACATTTACGCTATTGATTACTATGTAACGTGGCTTTAACTTGAAGTTCTGGCTACTAATATAAAATTTTGATTACGTATAATAAAAAATGCTACAAATATTAGAAAAAAAACTTGTAAAAAAATTATTCAAAATACAATGATAATATAATTCATAATTAAATTATCTGAAAAAATTAATCAACATTTCATTAGATTGAATCTGATGGGGAAGAGCAAAATAAAGATAACACTTAAGATTTGTGTTATGTTAAGAAAACAAAAAGTACAAATTTATTTTTATTGAATTTTAAAGCCCACGGAAGTCATAAATTATGTGATACAATGCAGGTTTGATTGCTTTATTTGTATATGGCAATGTGATACATGGGTAATCTGTCAAAGGAAAATGTTTCCCAGGAGAACTAAGGAAAACTGGCATCTATTTCATATTACAAATGTTAAGAAAACCCAGAAAACTAAACATAGTCAGCCATTAGCAAGATGCAAACCCCTACAATCAACTACTAGTGTTAGGTAGTTTTATCCATTCAGTCACTGACGGGCAGTACAACACACACTGATGAATTTATAATACCGGTAACTTAAGATGCACTTCTATACTCTCGTAACAATAGAAGCAATCTAAAAATGTCATAATTACAAGTCTACATGTTAAACACACTCAAAAACATGTGACCACGTTAAATATAGTATAAACATAATTTAAAACAGTAAATTGAAAAAAGCAATTTTATATTTAAATATTAATTGTAGAGTTCTATCAGAAATAACCTGAAACTTATATTTTGTTGCTTCAACTTTGGAAAGTCAAAGGATAATATTAACAAAAAAAAAAAAAACTAATACAATTTATATCTTTTTTTAAACTTACCTATAAAAAAGTAACACCAAAGAGTATCAAATTTCCAAGAACCATTCTACGTAATAAAGCAAGCAGTGTCTAACTACCACTTCATTCATTAAAACGACAAATAGATAGTGCTATGAACAGTACATGCATACACATACACAGACAAGCATACAAAGTAGGTTAAACAAAAATAAATATTTAAATTAAATTTGTTTCGAATTACTATTAAACCATTGCATTTGAAATGGCCAGTGAATTAAATATTGCAGATCTCTACATAAAGATAAAAGGAATTTTACAGTATGTTTTGATCTAACTACAATTATGGTACTTTTTACTGTACTATATATGACATGGGAAGCGAGATGGGATCATTTGTTTTCCACACCGTCGGAGACACCCTGCTAACTTTAGACTTCCGTAAATTCCAACAAACCTTCGTGCCCCTGCAAGTCCAAGTCGGCAAAGGTTTACCGTATTCAAATACTTATATTTACTTTATCCAAGTTTAATTCAAATATAACACTTAAAACTTTAACATATCAGTAAGGAAGCTACATTGTAGCAAATTAAGCAATTAAATACCAAAGTTACCTTCTTTATAAATATTGAATTTGCTGTATTTTTAATTAAAAATACAATAGTTCAGATATCAAAACTTAAATCTTATTTACGATTTCTAAATTCATTAAATCAATTCATTTATGAGTAACCTATAAAATAATGCTATTTCAAAAGCCAAAACAAAAGGTTTTGAATATTTTAAAAATGACCTATTTTCAATAAAAGACAACAATATATATTTATATTAACAAGGAAACAATAGCCACATTAATATTATTTATGATTTAGAAAAGCTTTAAAGCATAAAGACAAACATCACTTATAAAAAAAACTCATTAATGCAATAATGTAAATCAGCAATATAAAACAAACATCAATGTAAACAATTACACATAAGACAATATTTATGGACTTTGCACTAAATTATTTAAAATGATTTGAATTATTTTCTAAAGATTTTGTATAAAATCAATTTATCAGATCCTTTATGTAAGTATCCAATTCAGATTCCAGTTAAAAGTTCTTGTCTACAGTGTTTGCTAGACTGTTAAAACAGCTTATTATTATTATAAAAGTTGGGTCGAGTCTCGTACAAGCACTGTATCTGCCCAATTGTTAGGAACAATAGTTCAAACCTTTCAAAACAATTTCCTAGTAGGCATCCCTATTAGAATGCTTATAAAATAGGTGTTTTCTGGGAAAAAAACCGAGCTCTGTGGCATAGGAAACAAACAGTGTAAAGAAGAGAGTTTAAAATGGATCTAAAATATAAAAAAAATTTGTCAAAATTTGATGTACAGTACATCGTCAGCAATTGGAAAGTCAATTGATACTGTAGTCTGCAACAAGCTGACAACTGCAGTCGGCAAACTTTGACCTCTTATCTCAACCCATAAACTGAATTTCAAAATTCCACCTTTGTGGTGACATTGGCTTTTCCAAGTTGTACACTACCGCAAAAAATAAATCATATTTAGCGGTCGTGCGGTTGCTTTAAATCTCAAACGCAGACAAAAAAATACGTTGAATCATGCAGTGATCAGCTTACACTGCTCAAAAATTGTCATCGGCTCTGTTTATCTTTAATCTAAGTTTCAAAGTAACTTAAAAAACAAATTCACATCAATGTCAATTCAATACTACCGTTTAAAATTAGCATACTAGTTCAACTAATTTATCTAGCGCACATTCTACATTAAGATTAATTGTGAAATTATATTCAGTTATTCTCTAGTTACATTTTAGAATTTAAATAAATACACAAGATTTAGTTCAAACAACTGAATTAAACAGATACGAGAAAAATTGAAATTCACGATTAAATAAGCAATGAAAGCAAACTGCTAAAGTTCAATTGCTATCAACTGCATCTCTATGTTTATATACTTAACCTTGATTAATGAAGTAATAATGATTGATTACTAATATAACCTGGGCTTGGTTTTTCTATATATATAGAAATGATGCAATTGATATAAATTATTACATAAATATGTAATAATTTACATTTGTATTGAATTCATAAGTATTAAATTTTATTTGATATTGTAAAGTGTTACTTATTTATAAAAAGTAAAATTCCTATACAAGTTCATTTGGGGATAGCCATCATCCCCGAATAGAACCATTGCTTACAAAGCTCATTTGAAGCACAACCTCGATTCATTTAATTCTTTTTAAACTCAACTGCTCAACCTTTGTAGAGGAGGGAAAAGGGCCATTTGATGTTCAAATACGTACGCCTGAAAATGACAGTTTAACACTAATTCCTGTTGAAAGTTCTTGTACGTTTTTCTATATTTTTAAACAATTTAAAGTTTATCAATTGAACACGAGAACTCGGATTTTTTCCTTCAGATAACCTCTGATGAGAAGTGATATTGATTTTTTTGTTATAAACAAATTTTATTTTATAGAATTAATTATATTAACATGTAGGTTTAATAGTTAAATTACACGAAAACCATTTATATAATCGACAGAAATGTCAAAAATTAGCAAAAATTCCTAACCAGGTCAAACAGTATTGATGTCATGCTAGTGGTTTTCTCATCAAACTAATTCTTAAGTGACAGTGTAATTAACCAGTCATACAATGATAATGTTCCTTTTAATTTATATTCTATGAGATAAGTAATAATGATGCAATAACGTATTGCAAATAATAAATCAAGAATCCATATTTTCGCTTTCTATTGAAAGTTTGATAGTAAAATTATGAAAGTAGAATTAATGGTAACGATATCTTTTAATTACCTTAAACTGCCGTTCAGTAATTGGTTATTGTTTTGTTTTAAAGATCTTAGAAGCTGACGAACTACTGGAAATTGTTATAATACTTAAAAGGAGAATGCATTTTACAGTTATAGTAAATATCCCCAAATATGTAATTTGGAAGTTTCTTATAAATAAATTTTACTTAATTTTAATTGCTAAATATATGCTTAGTTTGTCAAACTAAATATCCCAAGCGTCACTCAATGATGCTCTATTTATATATAAAATTTCTATACTTTCACAATACGATTAAGGACATTCCAATAATTTTGTGTAAACGATTTGCTTTATGACGAAGTTTTCTGTATATGTTTGGTTTTAAATATAGCAGCAAGATGTTTATCATTAAATTTTCTACACAAAAATTCAAAAATAATTCAAAATAGGATTTAAAACTCTACAACACTTATGTTTAGTCAGGTACATTTCTAACGACAGTGAGAACTACCATTCCGATTAATTACACTGTATAATCCGAACAAAACTGGGTAATTAAGCATATATTTGGCAATTGATTCAGGCTTCAGTTCTACAGCACAAATAGATAATTACAAATTATTAAATTCAATAAAACAAAATACACGTTTATAATATATTACACAATTTAAAGTTTAATTTCAAGAAAAGAACCTCAATTTACGACAGTCCATTTAGGAATCTTTTTTTAGACATAAGTTAGTCTGTAAAAATAGTTTATTACATATGAATGTTTTTATATATCGACTAGTTTTCTTTTAACTGAAACAGTTCCCATTTGTATTTTGTGCCTTTGTTTATTTTAATGATGGTAAAACTGGAAGACTGAGTTGTTTAGCATCTGAAAGAAACTATTAGGTTGTCAATAATTCAGTTCACTAATGGATAAACAGAGAATTCTTCCAGAAATAATATAAACAGGTAGTAAATGTAAAATATAGCAGAGTAACCAATATTCTGTTAGCTACGTAAAAATGCGTCTTACATGTAAAATTAGATCAAATAATGATTTGAACATGCACTAATCCAACTTAATAGATACTACAATTGTTAACTTAATATGTACTGTACCAACCAGCATAAAACTTTTTTTTATATACAGTATAAGTACACTATATTTGCAATCTTTACATATACCTACTTAAATATTAGTCTGGTATTTAGTAACACGACATGTTTTTACAAATCATCTCTATCAAATGAATCACAGCAGAATTGCATAAAATGAGAATTTAAAATGTCAAGTCATCTCGGTAAGTTAATCTAAGGTCTACTTTTTGATAACCTATGGCCAAATTTTATCGAAACAGTAATTTTTTTAAACGAATCTTAACTATAAAATTTGTTAAAATAAAACACTGATAAACTTTCTAAAGAAACTATTTAATAATCCATTCAATGCAGTAGCTAATCAACATCCTAATAAGAGCTGCAAAAAAGAGCATTTTCTTCTAAAAAAGAGTTTTTGCACTTAGAAGTAGCACAATTCCAAAGGTTTAGTGTCTTGAAAGCGATTTTAACTAATTTCCTTTATATTTGAGGAATGCCTTTACTCTAAAATTAATCAAATGCTATTATTGTTTCTGTAGGGATTAAACTTGGCATAAAATAGAAGGGAGAGTGACCAAACTATTGGAGTTTTGAACCCAAGTGTAGACTGTAAAGAATGAAAAACGACATTGAAAATCAGAAAAACAATATCCATTGTGCAATTTGACAAATTTATTCGGACTGTTACTTTCTAAACTTTATTACGTGCCATTTTTATTATTATGATAAGAACTTGTGTCGAAATTTTATTTTATAGCTTGCATTATTAGTTGTATTGAAACGATCAATCCTTAACTCAATCTACACCGATACAAATAAGCAACATTTGCTATTTTGTTTTGAATGACTGCTGCATCATTCAAAACAAAAGTGATAATTCATGTACACTACTAATAATATTAGAAATTCCATTAAATGTTGTAAAAGCTAAATTAATATAGTATATAAATAAGAATAAAGTAAAGATAAATATTGTTAAAATATAAACAGGATATTGTAAACAAATAGAACAGGAGAGATACAAATGCAACACTTGAAAACTGATTTTGAGGGCTATATGCCCCCAAAATCAGTTTGTTAAACATGAGAGAGGATTAACAGTGTGAAATGCAGGCTGTGATCTCACAGCCCAATAGCAGTCAGTGTATTGGCATTTCTTATGTTTTATTAACTTTTAGCCATCTCTAGCAGAGAAAAAAATAATTGATTTTTATGCATTGTTTTGAGAAATAGTTCCAGACTTTCACTTTTAAATTTTATCCCGTTTTTGAGGGGTTTTGAAGTTCCAGTTACACCAATTTCAGGGAGTCAACTTTCTCAAGCCATCGCCCCTTGGCTTGAAACTTATACCCAATGCACTTAACCCATTTTCCCTTGTGTGAAAAAGGCTTGGAAATATTCTTAGAAAAACTGTTCTATGAACCTCACATTGTCTTTACCGTATATTGTTCTCCACATTTGGAAACTATTAAATGCAATGTTTTATCTTACCCATTTTAAGAGAGAAAAGGGGAAAAGTTATGACCGACCCCAAGAGTATGAGCCCCCAGAGCCCCTGCCACCCATTTGCTTCATTTCGCCCCTATAGATTTATTCACCCCCCATAGAGAGGTCAGTAGCATCCACTTTGGGAAAACCACTAATGTAGACCATCTGTTTCCTATTAACTTTTTTACTCCTATGTCATCGTCTACAGCTCCGGTAAGGTCCCAACCCCTTCACTGTACCATAAATTTGCCACTAAATACTGAATTATCTATTACACTGTCAAGTAGGAGTGTACTTAAATTTTATATTAGTTTTCTTCGTCTCTCATTATGCAAGACTTGAATCACAACATCCCAACATATTCTGTAATTTACTAAAGCAAATTATCTGAATTACTAGGTGATTTGTTAATACAAGGCAGCAAATTTTATGGACTACAATAAACTTCAATTTTTGTCCATTATCAGTTGTCCAACTAACAATATGATTGACTGGATGATAAGCTGACATGTAGACAGAGCATTCTTTAAATATTTCTAAAATTCCAACCAAATTCAAATTACTCAAAGCTTGATTACAAAACAGGTCGCAAAGTCCCATGCATAAGATTACATTTTAGTTTTCGACAGAGTTTGACTGTGACAGACAACAAAGTTATGATAAAAGACACATTACCTGTAAAAAAATTCTTCAAAATGTGCATTTGAAAGGACTGGATTGGAATAAAGACACATTTGTATGTATTGTCTTACAAAAAAATCTTTAAAAAGATTCTTCTAACACATTACTTGAATTTAGAATCAATGCATAAGGAGAAACAAGTTTTGAAGACAACAACAATGTTTTCCAGAGGTTCATAACCTGCACCTACACAACACTATGTGGAACCAATCCCAAACACAAAAGGAGGATATTCATGCATTACAATTTGTGCAAAAAATGGAAAAAAGTGCACAGATAGGGTTGCTTTAGATCCCAATTTTTCGGGATTTGTCTGATTTGGAGTACTTTGTCACGATTTGTCCATTTCTACTCGAAAAATATTGACAGTCAAATAATAATTGTATATGATGTCTGCAGGTGTTGTATATGTACATGCCATCTGCCCTTACATGTGTACACCTTTAATCTGTCAATCATAATGTTCTGTTGGTCTTGTGTAGTACTGTATGATGGCTTTAAAATTATTAATAAAAAGTGAAACATGCAATATTGGTTCAATAAATAATAAAATACACAATAACTGATAATTCAATAAAATTAGTTTAATTAGAATTATTTACTTATTTTACAGAGTAGCTACTATTTACCTAATGACAGGTATCCATCAAATTTTACCATAATGCTACTTTATAATGCAATGCCCCAATTTCTGGGTTTGAACCTAGTGGTAAATAGCTCTGAATGAGGTGACGGACTATCAGAGTTGTAGACAATACCCACAGAAGTTAAAAGGAAAGGATGATCTACACAACCCTTCACAAGATATACCCCTCTCAATATTCAGCTTGGTAAATTCGCAGTACACTTAACAGAGTATGCAGGACATTTCCAAGCACACTCCAGAAGTCATCAATGAATTCATGTGGCTGGTGTTTTATGAGCAAAATGAAAACAGTTGTTTTTTAGCATTGCTCTGAGAAATAGTTTCAGTTTTTTCTTTACTGTTAATTTTTACCCAATTTTTGAGTGTGTTCAAAATTCTAGATATACTTCCCCATAACTGACCTACCTTGCAAAGGGTTGTATACAAACCATGGGTTAGTTTTCATTTTTCTTTACTCCTATAGGCAAGGCTCTACAAGTTTGATAAGGTCCTAGCTTCCTCATTCATAGCTACAATTTTATTTTTACAGTAACCTGACATATAGATAAGGTCTATCTACCATAAATAAGTACTGTCACCCCCCTGGATACTAAGGTAAAATATAGCAAATATCTTAAACTGATATACAGAACTTGAACATTAAAAGACACAAAGACTAGATAAAAGCATGAAAAATAAATTTAAATATTTCAAAATAAGAAAACCCTGAATCACATGAACTGTGGGATTGGACTGGTTGGCACATTGACACAAAATTATAACGTTAATCCTAAATTATCATCAATTGGTTTTGCTATGTTTGTAATAATTTGCTTGCAAATGCATATAAATAATGCAGCTATTAAATAATTACTAACAAGTTCATTAACACTAAAAATCTCTCCACGTCATCAATCAACTCAAACTGTCGGCGGTGTAGGTACAGAATTCGACAGCAAAGAGCAGCGTTTTACAACCTTTTTCTCATCACGGACCGGTAAAATTACAGAATCTTTACAAGAACCAAGTAACCAATAATACGCAACTATAAGTTACGCTTACATGAGATTACTGTACGGTAACTCCACATTACTATTTAAACATCCTAATCAACTATACCAATGTCAATACGGCCAAATACTTTTTGCGGGCCGGCAGTCGAAAAACATTGAAAGATTCACACTGCCGGCATAGGGTCATCCACCACAAAAAGCCACGCGATTGTCTCCCGGTCACACCGAGGGTCTCGCATGGGCGGCGGTGGACGGCGTCGACGCCACTTCTCGCTTCTTCGGGCTCAGTCAGGCGATGCAAAGTCAACGTGGGTATCGTCGGCTTTGCATTGCCCGGCCTCTGTATCCATCCCCCCGAAATGTCATTATAAAGGAATTCCCTTTCATTATTACACACAAATAATTAATTTAATAACCAGGCCATCTCGGCACGTGATGCAAACCAAGCACGCCACCAAACGTGCAATTAATTTTTCAAAACAACATTCTTCCATCAGCAGCAGACCATTTCCAATAACCAACGCTTTCCTATGGCAATTAGGCTTAACGAAACGTAATTAATAACGATGAAAATTACCGAATTAACTCCAATTAAAAATAAACGTTAACGTAAGAATGATGAAAATGAACGTCTTAATTAAATTTTAACTCACTTTTTGGCCCAAATATCCGTTGAATTAACGCAAACGATCGGCTTAAGTGGATGCGGTTAAAAATTTTCATAAGACAACATAACACGATTCCCGACGGTTTAAACTTCAACAGACCGGTTAATTAACACAATTTACACGATTAAAAACGAGCAACGTTAAAGGAGAATTCTTAAATTTAACTACTTTTTGATTTCTTACTCATTATCGGAATTTAACGACCATGATTACATTTGTCACCGACAGATGTCATTTTGGTTTAAATATAGCAGTTCCGCAGAAAAGGCAGACGATAGTACAGATTTTTTTCTTGTTTTTTTTTTAATATACATAATCGAAAATTTAAATATATATAATTACCATTTATAAATATTTAATTATAAAACGAAATCTATTTTAGATTAATTATACAATTATGCAAATAATATATATATAAAGACAAATTTATTTAATGTTGTATTTAAAATTTTGAATAGAAAAAAAAATTTAATTTTATATTTTATTATTAAATTATTTCGTATGAATTAAAATCTGGTTTATTATAATTAACTCCTCTTGAATTTTTTAGAACGATGAATTTGAAAAAAGTGGCGGCTACTCGAAGGAAAGGAAATCGAATTCGGGCTCTTCTAATCGGTGGGAGAGCTACAATGGTGCAAATTGGTTCGGCCGAAATAGAACCCGAAACCAGGCTCAAAACTTATGACCTATTACCAAAAGAATTATTTTAATCATTGCTCGCATTAGAACTTGGAATCACGACTCGCGTGCCCTGGTCATGTTGGGAGTGTCATGTGGTATAAACTCGTTCAATGTTCCATTGAACATTCACTGAACAAGTTGGTGTCATACGACACTCCCAACATGTTCGTGTTTCTACTCACATGACTCGAGACTAGGCACACAGAAGTGTTGTTTCGCCTCTGTTTTTGATAGAATCATTACGATATTCTATGCTTCCGACTATATTGTTTTATTTTCCAAACAAATACATATTATTATATATTCACAATAGAAATATTTTCTCTTGTGAAAATCTAATGAACCAACATTCCTGTAATGCCATTCAGGCGAAAGTTAGCCACGTTTTCCGGATTGTCTTCGTATGTGTAACACCCGAATAGAAGCCGGCTTCCCATAGAAAGTCCTCCCTGGAGACACTTTCCATTGGCAGATCGCATATGTGTTACGTTACTTAAACCACCAAACCAAATCAAATGGCCGGATGACCGAGATGTTTAAGGAGTCAGAGTCGTTTTGGATCCGAGAGGAAAATCCCAGAAAGTTTTCGTGAGAAATCCTTCCCGGATATATCGAGTCTCGTCCCTCATCATCCCCACTGTAGGCTTGGCCAAATCCTCGAGGGTATCGAAAAAAATGTCTGCAGGGTCTAAAATATCAAATAATAATTAATAAATTATAAATGTTAGAAACATTTTGATGAATTGCTCTATAAATATTTTAATAAATGAGTAAATATGACTATTAACATGCCGCTAATGCGATTACGAAAAGCGACTTGCGTATTTAACAATCAGTATTTTGTACAATTAAATTTGTATTATTAAAATATATTTATGCAAATGGCTTTTACTCTTTTTTGAAATTTTTAAAAATATATTTAAACTTTAAAGGTTAAAAACTAAATAGATAACCATTATTTTTTCCATCTGTAACCGCGTTTGATCAGGGATAAAAGTAATACTACACCCGAAATGCATAGTAAAAATAAATACTAACTTCAAGCGTTAGTATTTATTTTTACAATGCATTTCGAGTGCAGTTTTGTCTTTTTTGACAATCAGCAATCGTGTAGTATTCACGAATTTTCTTTAAATTACACGGCAACTTAAGCTGCTTAATATAAATCATTGGCCATTATAAATAAACATTTAATAACTTTTTAAACTTAAAATTTTTTATATTTTATTTATTTATTTATTTTGTTGATTGGTTACGAACTGGTAGAGTTTGAGCTATAAGGCTATTCAGCCTCTGCACGAACAAACGTCTAGCTGCAGAAGCACATTGGCTGGTTGAAACCGACCGTAACGCTTCTAGCGGAATATATCGAGTGAACTCGAAATCAGTAGGTCGAACTAACATGTGTTAACAAAAACTTAATAAAATGATCGGATGAAACGACCAAGTTTTTAAGAAAGAAAGAAAAATTATAATTATAGTGGAATTTGTGATATATTTGTATAGTTCAGGGGTTCTGAAACTTTTTCGATCCACCGCCCGATAACTTTATGGAACAAAGGGGGCCCTTGTTCCATAAAGTTATACCCAACGCCCCCTAACCCATCTTTCTTTCTTTCTTTATTTGTTGTGTTCATCTGGAGCTGGCGCCTGGTGGTTAGAGAAAGCGGCCCGTTTGCCTTATGTCTCCTAACCCGTCAGTGATGCCAACTTTTGTCTTTGGTCACCGTTCAGTACCCTGCCTCCAGCGCCCCCTAGATTTACTCACCGCCCACAGGGAGCGGTAACGCCCACTTTGAAAACCCCTGGTATAGTTTAAAAAGACATTAAGACGCAGCGTACAGAAATAAATGCTCATATAAAAGAGATTTTTTAGAAAAAGAGAGTAGTGTTATAAGTAGAGAATTAGGACTTCGACGTCCAGTAAACAACTAACAATACGTTTCTTTTTCGTAATTTATTAAAGGCTAATCTTATTTCTGAACATGAATTATACAACTTGACTTTAGAGAAATATCAATTTACCTCTGAAAATGGTAAGTAATTTTCAATTAAATTTAGGGAAAAAATATGAGCGCTCCAATAGGGATACCAGGGAATCTTAAAACCAAATGTGAAACCCTGAAAGTACATTTATCGTACCAAGCTATCTTTTGTAAAATACAGGGTGTTTATAATTATTAAAGTTCCACTTTGAAATGGCCATAAAATGAAAACTACTGGACAGAATGTTATCAAACTTGGTAATAGTGTACAGGACATCATGGGATTTTATTTCCCGCCAAAAAAGTTCAGAAACTCACCACCAGCGGGGAATGGAGCTGTATAAAATATTATTAAACGAAATAAGACACGAAGACATCGGTTGAAAATGTTTTTAATCGTTTCTAAAACGTGATACAAAGCATGTTCAATGTGATGTCCACCATTTTCTGAAAGCAAGTTAAATCGCATTACTATGTTCTCAACAGTAGCTCTTAGCATATCAGGAGGAATTTATATAGTCTTTAAACATCCCGATAATCAAAGCATACTGGATATATTTCGCCAGAGAAGCTACGGGCGGTCTCAGCCAGCCAATGTGTTTCTGCAGCTAGACGCTTGTCGGCATGAGAGTATTGGTTGGACAGTTGTTGGTGCCATCTAATGGCGATAGTATTTAATATATTCTCGGAAGTAGTTGGTTAAGATTATGATGCATGGCAGAAAGGGTTGTAGATGTAGGCAATCACTTAATTTTTTGATGGGTTTGTGTTAGGTTGATTTCCTGCAGGTGATTCTGACGGGTGTCTTGAAAGATCGTGCAGTCGCCGATGTGGTATAGGGAGCTATCGATGCTATTTGAGTAGTACTCACGTTTGTCAGATTGTGTTAATTTGCGGCGGTAGAGGAATTGATTGGTTGTGAGGGTATTAGTCTGTGCTCTGTTAATTAGTTTGGTGGTTTGCCAATCATGGTTATCGAAGCTGTGTCTGATTTGTTGTTGGTTTAACCACGGGAACTCGTATTGTTTGTAGTACTGTCCACTGTTCTTCCATTGTCTTTTCGTTCTCTGTTTTTACGAGTTTGGTTAGGTCTTCCGGAGAGATAGTTTCGGAGGTTTGAGTCGCGGGCGGCTTTGTTTTTGACAGCTTGTCTGCGTGTTCGTTAATGTATATGTCCATATGAGTTGGAGTCCAGGTAAAGATGATTTCTGTGCCTGTTTGCTGACTCTGGAAGATGGTATAGCGTAGTTGAGTGATTATGGTCGGTGGGTTAGTGCAGTAAATTGTAATGCGGATTGATTGATAGATTATAAAGGCGTCAGTTTGGTGTTCTGATATCCGGTGGTAAGTGTTTAATGATGATGATGTGAATTGATTGTCGCTGGAACGGGAGCGAGCGGATATAAATTGTGGGTGTGATGGGGATGGTGTGGATATTTATAAATTTAAGTCTTTAGTTATAAGCAGCAGTCATCAAGTGACTATTTGGTGTCTCTAAAAAACCAATCATATGATACTACAGTGGTACCTCAGAACGCGAATTCAATTCGTTCCTAGAGGGCGTTCGAGTTCCAAAAAAGGAGCTTCCCACGAGGACTAATATAAAATGAATTTATTCTTAAGCACCAAACATACCCATTTTAATCTGAAGAGATTGTAATTTAATTAAACAAAAATAACAGAAGTAAATGTTTAATTAATGAATAAAACAATAATAATAACAACAAATAAAAGTAAATAATGCAATAGAATGAAAATACAGTACTATAACTTTAAATTGGTTAAGAGTGCACTCACGCGGCTTTCACGTTTAGCGACGAGTCCCTTTTTTTTTACCTCAATCGTCGTTCTTTCAAGCTTTCCTCCGAGATTTCTTAGCCTGAACACACTTTCAGGTGAATGCACTAGGATGTTATTTAAAACAGTGCCAAAAACAGCGAGTAAAATATCAAGTTATTTGAGGATGCTTTCGGAAAGAGAGCAGAGAGACTACTTGATGACTGCTGCTTATTGAGAGTGGTTAGACTCGTTCGTGTCCAGCCACTCTCAATTCTTCCGTGTTCCAAATTCGTATCAACGATGTTACAATTATCGTACGTAACATTGGCCACTATGGCTTTCTTTGTGTCCGAGTTCCAAGACAAGTTCGACTTTTGCGACAAAATTTTCTTCAAAAAAAGTGCTCGGATTCGAGTCTTGTTCGACCACAGTACGTTTGAGTTCCCAGGTACCACTGTGTTTAGTTTTACTTACAAGTAGCTCCATCAAGCGGCTATTTGCCCTTCCGAAAACCACATATATCATACTTTAGAAGTCGAATATCGTTATTCATACAATGCATTTGAAAAATTGGATGAAAGGCCTGCAACGAATGAACACTTTATTAAAGATTTTTAAAATTAAAAATATCCTATCGGCTCAAAAATTAAGCGAAAAGTCTAACGGAATCTTTGAATGAAACAAGCTATTTTACTATAGCTATTTCATTCGAAGTAGACTGCGTCTACTAAACGCAGCCAATGACAATAGTTAAGTATTTTTCTGCTGAACGCCCTCTACAGTAGTTATTTCGGGAAATGTTTGGTTTTGACATCCTTGTAAGAGACTAATGACATCATACATCAATATACGCCATTCTTAAGCATTTGAATAGTTATTATTGAAAAAATATCAGGAAAGATGTACTCATCCACTGCAGAATTGTCTTTCAACTTTTAACCTACGACAATTTAGGGCTCTAACTCAAACTTGCGTTTCTAAAAACAGGTTCAGGACTAAACCCGTGTTTCTAGAGCAAGATGGTATCAAAATGACGCCATCTTGTTGAGTATTTTGGCATGCGTACTCCACAAATGTCATTCTTACTCTAATGGAATGATTTTAAAATGGAAGATGGTGGATTGTACCCCAGTCAAAACAATTAGGGGTGCATGTCTGTTCTCATTAAATGGCAAGAAATTCTCCAACACCATCCATTCGGTAGCGCAGAAACGTGCAGCAGTTTTGGAACTTGTGAAAATCATATACCCTATTAAAGTTGGCAGAATGTATTGCAACATGCAACATCAGTACACTGCGTAACAATTTGGCACAATGCACATTTTTTTTTACATATTGCTGTATATTTTACTATATCTTACATAAAAACATGGTTTTCTACATGACATCTGCTTTTCTGTTTATACATCAAATTACATGGCATCTTCTAGCATGGTATACCATGTGAACCCACCAAACATTTCTTAGCTGGGTGATTGATTTCTCGACAAGAATTATTGAATCAACAAAATAAAGCAAAGCAACACATGGGCAATCTGCATATGGAAAACTGATCTCAGTTTAGTGGAGAAAACCTAGAAAATTCCATGTGTCCAATCTGTTGGCTCACGTGAACCTACGACCGACTAAGGTTGCCCCGCACTTTGATTTTAATAAAAATACATCAAATAATAAAAACTGTCTTTATTGTAAAAACCAATCGGAACGGCAACTCATACATTGTTCACAATGCGGATGGTATGAAACACGACACTGAATATTGTTAAAAATGGAATGAAGGACTGAATTGATTTCATGGGCATCTCTCTGTGATTGTCAATGGGATAAAGATTTCCTTCACTTCAGTCATAATGTATAACAGAAAACACCATAATCCAAGTCACCTGAAAAAATTCAAGTAGGAATTAAATACACATAAATAATATTACATAAAAATGTGTATGGGGTGATCGTAATCAGTGATTGCATTACCGATATATCGTAAAAATAGGAAAATTATACCCCGTAATGGGTCATTCCATTTGTAATTTAAGATTACTAAAAGCAATTCTCTAGTCTGTTTATAACTTGATTCCCTATATTATATTCCAAAATGGGTCTTGTTTTTGTTTTCAAAATAGCTGAGATACAAAAGGAAACTTTTTACAAAGTCTTGATAGTTCATAAATATGTGCTGACTGAAAACACGACTTACATAGTAAGTAATATTCTTGTTTATTGGTTTGTGCTTTATGAAGCTTGTGGCAGTACACCATATTATATATATATTTATTTATTTATTTTTAATTGAGTATATAGCTCCTATTATTTCTTCTTTGTTTCATTGTTCTATCCCTTTTAGAATGTTCCTTCTTAACTCACTTCTTGGGGCTGGTGACTAATCCATAAAACAAAAGAAAAGAAGAAGCCCCGAGGGCTAAGTTGGGAAAGAAACGATCACTTTTTGACTCGAGTGAAAATAGAGACTAATAGAAAACGCCACAGATTTTTGTAGTGAAGACAAGACAGCGATGATATTTTTGTGTAAGAAACAAGAATCAGGATTGTCACCACGCCCAGACTATCTATAAGAACGGGTACCCACTTTCCTATAGATTTAACTCTTAATCCTCTTTACGTCTATCATTTCCCTTCTTACTTAGTATTTAATTAGTTTTAAGGCCCTAGAATTAAATCTTTTCTTTGTGTTATCGCAGTCCCGAAGGTATCGATATATATTCTTTGTCGCAAACCTAATATAAGTTGTGGATTTTTCTAAATCAAATTTTGTAGTTAGCGTAATCTGTAAAAATTAATTTTTTGACTGAGGAGAGTTACAATTCAAAAAACCTCGTTCATCATGTGAAATAACGACATTTTTTTTTGTATATGTATCTGTGTGTGCACCCTTTTGCGACGAACATCACACATTGGATTCAGATTTTGTAAAATTCAGTTATTGGAATCTTTATTGTGAAATTAATTAAAACAGAAACAAAAGAACGCATTAATATAAATATAAAAATAGTTATAGATAAAAAGATAAATAAAAATATAAAATACCATTTTCCCTAATACAATATGTTTTACATTTATTGTAGTAATGAGTAAAAATTCGCCGTGGGATTACTTCAATCGCACGACAGAAAGAGATGCTGGAGTGTGCAAAATGTGCTTTAAAACAATCAAAGCAGTCGAAGGAAGTACTAGCGGGCTGCATAATCACCTCATACGACGTCATGATATAAACTTACTGAAAAGAAAATCTGAGGAGACAGCTGGAAAAAGTGCACAAAATGAATATAATAAAAAAAACAACTACGTTTTTCAAGAAAGAAAATGAGTCTTTGCCTATAGTATTATCTCGTATGGCTTCAGTTGACGGACTGCCATTCTCCAAATTTTGCACGTCGAAAGACCTAAGACGACTTTTCTCTGCAAGCGGATATGTGAATCTTCCTAAATCTCCTCATTCGATTAAAAAAATGATCACTGAATTTGGAAAATAAATTTATGATAAGATTATTAAAGACATCGGAACGAAAAGTTCGAGGAGAATCTTTCAGTATATCTTGTGACGAATGAACATCACTTAACAACCGTCGATATATGAATGTCAATCTCCATGCAAGTAACAAATTTTGGAATCTTGGTTTGATTCGCATACGCGGATCTATGTGTGCTGAAAAATGTGTTGAAATTTTAAATGTCAGATTAAAAGAATTCAATGTCGATTATAACAACCTAATTTCAATTGTCACGGACAGAGCTGCAGTGATGAAAAAAGTGTCAAGATTAATCAATGTAAACAGCCAAGTGCGCTTTGCTCACGGCTTACACTTAGCAGTAGCGAAAGTTCTATACAAAAAAGGCCATGTTAAAGAAAACAATCCTGAACCCATACATTCGAAACTGGATGAGGAAGATTCCGAAACCTCAGACAACGAATCTGATTATGGAGGATTTGAAGTAATACAGGAAAGCCTTGATGACACTATGTTTCGCAGGGATGTTTTTCAAAATGAAACTTTAAATCTTTTAATTAAGAAAATACGAAACGTAGTTAAAATGTTTCGAAAATCACCACTCAAAAATGACATTCTTCAGAAGCATATTAAAGTTGAATTAGAAAAAGAATTCTCTCTACTATTAGACTCAAAAACACGTTGGAACAGTATGTTGACCATGCTGGAATGTTTTTCAGAGGTCCGAAATTTTGTCAGAAAAAGTCTAATTGATATTCGTTCAGATATAACCTTTTCTGAAGATGAACTTGAATTGCTGTCTAATACAATACACTCATTACAACCTATAAAAGTAGCAGTCGAATCATTGTGTTGCGAAAACACAAATTTGTACGTTGCAGATCTAACATTAAAATTTCTGATAGAAGAACTATCAAAGCAGGATTTCTTTCTGTGTAACGAACTGGAGATAGAAATTATTTTTCATGTGAGAGACGAACCATTTACTCTGATATTTTAATGTGTCTACATAACCCAGAAAAATTAAACATAAGTCACACGAAATATTCAACGATGTTGACAAAAATACAATTTTAAATGGAATTGTAGAGATAATTAAGCACTTATCAGAAAATAAAAACGAATCAAGACCTGTCAATGTCGCTGAAATTAGTTCAGACTCAGATGCTGGTGAGAGGTGTTCATTGCTTACCACACCATCAACTTCTCACGTCGACACGAGAACAAAATCTACAATAAAGAACTCAAATTTAACAATGAAAGAGAAATTGGATTTATTCATTAAACATCAAACAAGCGTAGACACTGATAACAGTAATATTAGTAAATTTAAAAGTGTGAGAGATATAGTTAAAAAAGAAATGAATTATTTCGTAGAGCAAAAAATACAAGGAACGCATCTTAAAAAGGTTTTCAATGCTCTAATGATAGTACATCCGACTAGTATTGATTCCGAGAGAGCTTTCTCCAACGCAGCTGACATTTGTACGAAAATTAGATCTAGATTAGATGACGAGAGCCTAAATGTATTATGTTTTTTAAGAGCCTACTTTCAAAATAAAGAAAAACATGATTAATAATTAACATTATTTCAATGTCTATTATGTCATAATAATTACTATTATAAGAATATTGTTTGTGTAAACCAGCGGTTCCCAACCCTTTTTTGACCAGGGATTTCATTGTTGTTAGCAGGGACCACAAGGTTTAAGAAAAATAAACTTTAATCAAAACTTTTAACATAAGTAATCGTTAAACTCAAGAGTAACATGCTTTAACAGTACTATTATAATAGAAAACATAACATTTTTAGTAAAAATTAAATTCAGTTTGTATCAATGTGGGAATAATAATTTAAAATGAATAAAAGTTTTAAATCTTTCGCGGACCATATTTTAGCTTTGCGGACCACTGGTTGGGAACCGCTGGTCTAAACTGATAGAAAACTTAAAAATAAATGGTTGTTCAATAATTCTGTCAGTAATTCAGTTTTGTTTTAAATCATTTCTTAATACGATTTTACCGGTAAATTATTGATAAACCGGTAATTCCGAATATAATTACCGAATTACCGGTAACGTAATATCCAGTAAATTTGCAATCACTAATCGTAATTGAAGAGTAGGTGTTCGGAGTTCTCTGTTTGGGACGAATCTCAACCAAATTTAAGTTACATTAACTTACTCACAGCCCCGAGTATGAGATTTCAATTTTCGAATACAATTATACTTTAAAATTCAGCCACTAGTGCCAAATTTGGTACTGCTGTTCTCTTAATGTACACGTTGTTTGTTTTCTAAGCAATTTCTGGTTTAAAGAGTTGCAAAACATTCATAATTACTCTACAGTAAACAGTCGTAGTGCTCACTTTGCTTGATCATGCATTATGCTTACTTGTTAAGCAGTGGTGGCCTTAGGGGGTGGCGAGCAGGGCAATTGCCCAGGGCCTCGTGCAACAACTCAAGTAGAAGAAAGTTGATATTTAAAACTTTTTATTTTATCCTTAGCTATTAGTTATAAGCTGCAAACATCATTTTTAAATCCCTGCATATATCTTTTAAGGCATTTATGTACCTTAGTTTATCATCATTACTAATTTGTCGTCTTTATGATTGTTAACTTTTATAAATCTTCTAATATAATATTTTAAAACTCTAAATTCATTTATTTATAACTTTTGCATTTCTCGTCAATCATCAGAAATATCTATTTTCAATTCACATACTTTGCACAAAGAACAAGGGCCTCGCAAAGATCTGCCGCCCAGGACCTCGCAATCATTAAGGCCGCCGCTGTTGTTAAGGACACAAACATGGTACAATTTCCTTAGAAAATGTATTGCATTTTCACTTGTAGCTGAGAAAATCAGAGGAGATTCAAATTGACCAGTCAGAATCAGTATATTCTGTACTTGTGCTTAACAAGATGTTTGCACCCATATTTTAGTGGAAGCAAGTCAACGAGTAATGAAAATGGTAACCGAACCAACAATTATTTGAATATTGCATTAGAGAAACCATGATTTTTGCAGAAATTAATTTCAATGTACGAGAGCGTATATGGTCACACATAAATTGTTTCATTTCTTCTTTGCAACCAAGGGTTGTGTCAATGTTTCCAACAGTTCTACCTACAGAATGCTCTGAACACATACATGTTGATCATTATTGAAGAGTAGATGTTAATCAATACTTAGTGATTACATTCTAATTAGAATAATGTTTACTATAAATTAAGATAAATACAATATTTTTTTTTGATGAAAATCAGTTTTGTATGTGAGCCATGCAGTCAGGTTCGATTCACTCTCCACGACATGGTTCAACAGGATGTGGCAATGCAATACGTGGGCAATCTGCCGAGAGGGGGTGCTTCTTGGGTGGTCTTGTCTGATGGGAAACTGCTGTTAGATGCAGGTACCAATCATTTAAGTAATAGCAGCATTTTTTGGGTTAATGGCAGCTAAATTCTGAAATGCAATGTGTTGAAGGCAAAGCGTCGAAAATCGGAACATAAAAGATCAGAATTCGGCCATCAAAAAATGGATATAATACCTTTGATGACTGGTAATTTTGTTGTTGTGTTCTTTTGACCTTGCATTGTTTGGATTCTAAAATTCATTTGAAAATTGGAATTTTTAATTTTGAGATTACAAATAATGTATTTTTTTCTTTAAATATTGTAATTCTGAAATTTTTATTTTGAATCTTTGTAAGTACTTCTATGACGAAATACTGGCTTGAACTCAGAACACCTACACTTGAATTACAGTGTATTTGAAGTTTACAGTACTTAAAATGCTAATTTATAAATATATTTTAAAATAAGTATAGGGTATGGCCCCAGTTGGTCTGGATTTTACAATGCTTTGCTGTGGTTACAATAATTAATTGATTTGATATTTTTATAGGATAGATTCATTCTGCAAATAGGCTGAGGCAGACAAGAGATGAAAACTGCTATTTTGACTGAAATTATATGTGAAAAATAACACAAAAATCCAGAATTTGAACTAAGTACTCAGTACAACAAGAGACTAATTCATTGTACAGTAGACCCCCCTATAACATGAGTTCATATAACACGGATTCGTATAACATGCTAAAAGACTCATATAACACGATAAAACGTCATTGCCGACTCGTGTCATGACAGGATTGGTTGAATCTCGACCAATAGCGGATATTGTACAAACCGTTGAGTTTAAATGAGCACTGGACCTACTAAAAAACATTTATTATTCAACGGCCATAAAATTACATTTGTATTAATGATGTCTCCAAAGTTAATTTATTTTACTGCGAAAAATTCGCTGATCAGGAAACACGCGTCCGCCATTCGACGAGCCACTCCACGACAAAAACAAGCTTAAGCAATGGCGTCGTCAAACGCTGTACACTCGGTAAGTAATCCTACAATTTTTTGTTTATAGCATAGTTTATATGGATTATTCCCAAAAAATTATATGTGATTTGGAAATGTTGAGTCAAATTAGTCTAGAATCAATTAATTTTATGGAAGAAAACCTTACAAACAGCCATAGCCCCTAAACTGCACACGTGCCGGGCTGTGATTGGCTCATGTATTTAAGTGACTCGTACAACACGAATTCATATAACACGGAACGTATCTACCATGTTATAGGGGGGTCTACTGTACAACCAAACCAATAAATTTTTGTTTTTCTTTCAACTTCTTCCATTCCATAAGCACTAAGGGTCCCTTTTTCATAAGCCCAACACAATTTCATTCAGATTGTACCAGAAATGGCCAAGTTACAAGGACAGATCATAAATGTTCAGGCAAACTTATCTGTAAAAACTTCCAACTCAAATTTAAACCCTCCAGCATGGTCGACTGATGCCATTAGCGTGCTTGTTACAACTGATTACCAATTTATCCTAAGGCTAATCTACAAGAAGTATCTAGTTTCATTAAAAATAAATCAATGACGTATGACTTTATGCTTCTTTCTTTTTCTAGATCTGATATGTAGGCTTCTGACAGGACACATGCACATTTTTTACGGAGCTGCAAGTTTTAAGCCTATCAAGTATCAATATACACTGTAACTACTGGTACACCAAGTGCTAAATTAATACATACTAATGATACCCAAACTAGTAACATTTAGTTAATTCTCATCTCTTTACAGGTCAAACTTAGTTTGAATGTTCTTTGTCACGAATATTGGCTTAATTAGGCTTGCATAATGGCACGAGGCAAAAAAATAAGAAAACGAATTACATTGCCAAAGCTCTGGGGAGACCAATTAAGACCTCATGGGCCACGTGTCCAGGGATTGCTTGCGACTGCTCTAAGGAATCTGAATTTGAGTCTTGGTCATTCTCAAATTTCTCTAGAATGTCCAAACTGATCAAACCCCATCTCTTGCCACTTAGTTACTCCACTGAATGCCTAGCTGAACCCAAAACAGTTAAGCCAGAAACCTCTCTTAGTGCTGAGAGGACACAATTTAAATTATAATGATAAAATAAATTTTCCAACTTTTCTAACTTTAAAGACAGAAGATCCAAAACAAATTAAATCACAATAAATAAATCTTGTAGTCGAGCTTAAAAAATTAGTGTCAAAAGATACGTAAGACGTTTAATTGTTTATTAAATCTGTCTCTATATTATATTTATTATTTTTATAAATAAATTGTAAAAGATAAGTAAGAGAAAACTACATTATGTTCAATTAAATGCTATCCTTTGTCACAATGAAAATGACCTTGTGCTAATACGAGAATGAACAACGAACATTTTTACCTTCCCAAATAAAATTTAACTTTGTTTACGTCAATGTATTAACTTCTTTTTGGCATTTATGACATTTCAACAAAGAAAAACTGCACAAACCGAATTTTTCATTGAAGCTAGATGATCTGCCAAGTTATTGGAGTATAATTATAGCCCAATAATTCAGCAGATTGCCCAGTTTTAACGTTTACTCACATTAAAATACAATTATTTTATATTGAATCTGTTATTTGGAACATCAATCAAAATAAAAATTTTGTTTTTAAATTGCAAATGGAATTCTTACCAGAAAACCGGCAAATGATGTCATAAATCCTTCTTTGATTAGTTCCCAGATGCCTCCGTATTCTTCGGCGTCCACTTTTTGAAAGTTACTCGAATATACATAGACGCAGATCGCATTTACAATGCAGAATCTATTGGAAAAAAAGGCACCAAATTTACACATTTAAGAGTACTGAAATAAACTAACAAAGATTACAAATATACCTTTTCGACAATGATTTTGTCTGAGAAAAAATTCACTCTTTTGGCACAATTTAAACAACCAAGCCACTCACAGTGCCATCAAATACTTAACAATCGTGTACAACGTAAATATTTCTGCTATGAGTAACATTTAAGTCTCGGTCTGGCATGTCACATGCAACTGCTAAATATATGACAAAACCGTGAGCGGCTTGGCCCTTATACTATACAAATTATGCTATATAGAATTTACAGCTCAGAAAAACATGCAGAATTTATTATTATACATTCATACCATTTATATATTTTTATATATCAATTGATCAGTTACATTGTCATAAATGATGAAATGTTCTTCTATACAAAGAAGGAAGAATATTTCAATTTGTTAAAGTATAATCAATTTTTACAAAATTATCGATTATCTTTTGTCTAGAAAGTTCTGGAGTGCATGAACACAAGAAACCAAGAGGTAAGGCTAAATAGAGTGGAACGATATCAATGGGTACACTCAGGCATGCATCAGTCTCGTCCACATCAGTGAATATGGTTTAATAAGCTTTATCCAGAACGTCTGGCAACTTAAAAATATGGTGGAAGCAAACATCTGTGGACTTATTTTGTCAAAAGAACTTTGAGTTAATACATGTGTAGTAAAAATGCCAATAATGTAGCCGTGGATGCAGCCGTATTGCTCTGTCAGAGCTCACCCAACGAGTGCTACGTGCATCAGTTATTGCAGCGACAAAGTCATCGGTGAATATCGGAACAATTTAGTACACTGCAATTCACCGATGCACAATTTGACACACATCATAATGTAACCTAATATCACAGCTAATTCTTTGGATGGAGAAACTATAGTATTGAGAAAATTCTAAGGTAAGGATACAGTAAACTATTAAACTAATAGCTATTACACAATAACAACATTAACAACCAGCTAAATATTGTTTGCATAACCTTTTTGGCTTGTATCCAGCCATCTTCAGACTACAATACTGCAGGCAAATCATGTCTGAATTTCAAGTTCTTTTCTTGCATTCGTTTGAATGCATTTCCCTCAAGTTCTTTCCAAGTTCAAATGCGTTAAAATAATGTAATATTTGAAACTTAAGCATGATTCGCCATGGAATGATGTGGCTTTTAGATGACCAGATTTAAAACTGGAGATATTTCTAACTATTAAAACATTTAGGCTATTATTAAAACTATTAGTGTTTATTACTGCAATTTGCATCAGTTAAAATTATTACCCGTAAGTTCAAGAAAGCTAACGCAAAAAGGTTGGGGTTTATACATTTATGCAAACTGGACAACTATGCAACATACTAGAAGAATGTGATGCTAGAAACAGTAAAGGAATCCTCTTTTTTATTTGTCATCTTTGTGTGTGTGTTTTTCTGTAATTATTTCTTTTATTGTTTACTGGAATACATGTATTTAACCAAAACCCTCTTCGTTCATGATGCGATACTCATTCCTCTACATCGAGTGCTTATTTTTGAACTTTCCATTGTGTGGCAGAACTCAAACAATTATTTGATCTTTCAAGCAATTGAATGTTCAATTGTTTGAATGCATTAGAAGACATTAGTGATGTTCACGTCCCATTTTTTAATGTCTGTGGATGTGGATTTTGGTCCTGAAAAACATTTCAGTCAGAATGAAAATCGATTCCTTATCGTTTCTTATATTTTCTTCCTGTCAGAGTTTAATTAGATGAAATATTTTTCAAAATCAAACTCTTGTCACCAGCAGATTGAATGCACATATATTTACTGTATATACAATATATATCACACATACACAAACAGGTACATTTACTACTCACATCAACCACATGATGTAACACACCTATTAGTATTTTTGTATCTGAACACAAATAAACAATTTTTCAGCTCCTTTATAATCTTAAGGATATTGTATATGTGATCCAAGCTTTGTTAAGCAGTGAATAGTTGGTGTATATAAATATATATTATACATGTACTTAATCATGCACATTTGGTAATCAAAACTACACGATTATGCAAAAACTAAGTATAGTGGTGTTTAAACAACATTATAAAATTAATCAGATAAAATAATTTATACAGAATACTTACAACGCTATTCCAAAAAAACCTTTAAGTGGTAATAATCCCCACGCAAGACCAAGTAAAATTCCTATTATCTGTCGCGCCCAATAAATAACATCCAGAAACTCATCCTATTAAAAGAAAACAATGTTAATAACCATATTATTTATCATTTTTTTGCCATGCTGGCTTTATTTTTAAGTTTATTGACATGAAACGTACATCCAATATGGTATAAACAAAGTAAAATATAATTTATTGAGTGCATAATAAATTTAAATGATTAATTTTGTTAAATTGGATCATACTTATTAATAATACAATTTATAATCTTAAAATATAATTTTTGATATTTAACAGTTGCTGCCTCAAGAAGTGGATGCAATAAGCCGACTTACAGTAATACTAGAAGTAACATATGTATATCGGCATCACTTTCTCTTCTACGCTACTCACTTATTTAAAAAAGGACCGAAGAGATCCCATGTCTAGTATCAAAGAAAATGATATTTGACAATTGAATGCCATTCTGGAAGTCAGTATGGAAAAAGATTAGACTAAATATAATTGTATTTGAATAAGCGTGTTATCTTCTCTGTATAATCATTGTTCATTTATATGACGACGATGATTGAGAATAAAGAAAGGGGCAATTTATATCATTGCTATATATCAGAGGTTCTCAACCAGTGTGCCAACCAGTGTATTGTGAAGTGAATAAAAAAATAAAATGTATTTCTATGTGTTATCAACTGTAGTTTGAAAGTATGTTACAGTAAACTATCATAAAAAAGTATTGGAGAGAGTCCTTCTGTTGGCCCATTCACAAGTAACATTTAATAACAAAGTGTGGAGCAATGATTGTTTGAGTAAGCGGCAAGTCCCAAAACAATAGGAAACCACTGCCATAGACTAATGCTTGCTCCCAGATCCACAATGTTTTTGTTTTCATAGAGCCCATTTGCAACCGATCGACAAAGCACAATTGGAATTACAGTTCTACCATAAGATTTTTATAAGAATTAAACTCTCATTTAACATTTTGTCCGGGTCGTGTTTCAGAAAACACTTGTCGTTACAAGCTTTACAAGTTACAAAATTACAAAAAGCAAATATAAACTTTCGTAACAAGTTACAAGATAGCAGTTGTAAGCAATTTCGGTTTCATAAAATTACTTATAATCAGCAACAAGCTATTCTAAGTCTTAGGTTTATGACCTGTATTTTCTATGCAACAGGGTCTTGTACTGTGTAAGAATTAACAAGAGAAGTGAGTAAGTAAGGAGACGAAAGCGGGCACATGCCCATCTTCATGTCGGCTCTCCACTTAGCATGATTTTGAGGCAATTCAATCACTTTTAGGTTAGAATCTCTTTCAAGTACTTTGGCGACAGAGCACTGAAAAAATGTAATTTTTGCACGGCGATTCCCGTCGCAGCTAATCGGCATGTAGCATTCATAATTCAAAGTGTATACGACATCATATTTTTACCCATAATCTTTAGCACTATATACAGCATAATGTGAAACTTATGAAAAGGTGGATCAAATAGCAATTATTATATTTTACAAATTAAATTAAAAAACATAAAACTAAGTTAAAAAAAATTTGCATAAATCATTGTAAATTGTCTTCCATTTCACACAAAGCCCAAAGGCAAATACAGCCAAAACTGCTTCGCTTTACGAATCATTAGGTAAAAGAGAGGAGATAGTGCCAAGCGAAGGGGCAGCATCACTCCCTTAAAACTTTCTGGGTTAATGTTACCTTAGGTAGCCAAGATGGCGGCTCATCTCTAATTCCAGCAAGGAAACAGTGGGATGCACGTTGTAACCTAACCTATTCTAATAAATTACCATAATTATTAGCAACCAAATTATTAAAATAGGTTAAGTTAGGTTAGAATGTGCGTCCCACTGTTTCCTTGCTGGAATTAGAGACGAGCCGCCATCTTGGCTACCTAAGGTAACATTAACCACTTTTTGTAATTAACACGGACTGAGAGGTACCAGATATGAGGTTTGTCTCGGGTACCAAAACAGTTTGGTACAGCTCTGGACGAGAGCATTGGGAACGAGCATCAGTACCGGTTATCGGTAAAAACGGAACCGGAGGCAAACATCCCGCAAGGGGGTACGGTTCCATCAGGTCATACAGGTGGGTCTACAATTTAAGAGGTGGGCAGGAAACCCCTCAATCAGAGTTCACATCTTACCAAACTGTTTGGCATAGCTTTGGATGAGAGAACAGCTGTAAAATGATGAGAGAAGATGAGTCAGCTCCTGCCACCGACGACGAGAGATCTACGCGTTTGTCATTGAAATTCGCAGGAAATCATCGACAAGTTTCCGTCTCCGGATCATTAACCCACATCTCGAATTTTCCAAGCCAAGAATTGCGAAACCGCACAAAAAACTAGCAGGACTCGTGCCAAGTGTGTTACACCTTCACCAAAAAAAAGCAGCCAAAGATAACTCTATCGTCTACCGAAGAGTTCAATGTCTTTAATGGAGAAAATTCGGCCGTCTCCTTCATTACTTTTAACCATTTAATGATTGTCCACTTACCTTATCCGGCCATTTAGAACTAGGGGCGAATGCGCGTAACCAGACGGATGCCAGACCGTTTTTGGCCACTCCGTTCCTGTCTCCGTGCTTCTTTTTCTGGTTCATTCTTAATAAATATGTCCTTTAAATAATTCTGCGGCCCGACCGATCTTTTCCTCGTGCACTTTTACATCTGGTTAGGCGAAGATTAACTAACTTGTGACGACGGAGCGCCCCCTGCTACCATCGGAATAATTTACTAATTTTAAGAAAGACTTTACTTATTTTTTCTAATTTTAGAGTAATTGTATTTAATTATAATTTTATATTAATTATAATAATTAATCTTGTATTTGTTTACTTTAATTTAATTAATTAAAATGTTAATATTTTGAATGAAGGCCGAGCGCCTCCTGCTACGACTAGATTAATTTATTTATTTTGAAAAATAATTTATGTCGTTTTGATAATTTTAAAGTAATTGCATACAATTTTAATTTTATATTAATATTATAATTTATATTGTGTTAATTTTTTTAGTTAAGACAATTTTTGTAAAGTATTCCGATCATTTCTGAACGATAACTGGTGGCCGAGGGGTTAAGGTGTCGGCCTACCGCTATGAGAGATCCGGAATCAAATCCGTACCAGTCGAAAAACTTCAGAACTTTTTCTTCTTGATATATCCGTCTCTATTGTGGAAATTTACACAGGTTAGTCAGTCCTAATATGTCGGGTTCATCTCTCATCATCTGGCCATCCCGTCGTAGGCCTGGCCGAACCCGTAGCAGGCTCTCTAGAAAAGGCCCTCTTAGGCGAAAGGGGTTAATAGTTAAACACTTTAACTTTGCATCTCCATCCAAATTTATTTTCAACTTATCCTTAGGCTAAGAGTGACAGAAAATTACTTTTAAAATCCGAACTCGCAAATATCTCTGGCAAATATTAGGTCTGTTCCAACACAAGTCTTTAACTGGTTTAAAACTGGCATATGCATTATTCACTTCTTGGATGTAAAATGACATTGCGCATGCCTCGTACGGTTTCAAATTAAAACCAGTCAGGGACTTGTGTTGGAACAAACCTATTGTCTGGGTCAGCAATTTTAAAAAGCTAGCAACACTACATATAACACTTATTGGCCAATGTTGTAGGCTATATATAGTAAAACCCGACTGAACTGGACTCGCTAAATACAAAATATTTATTCCTGTTTGACAGGTTACTCGAGAAGTAGTACAGGTTTTCCTGTACTACTTCTTGAGTAGTCATGTCTAGAATAAATAATTCATAAAAGTGATAATTCAAAATTTCCATTTAATACAGAATTGGAATTATAAATTGATTTAAATATGAAAATAAACACGGCATGCACATATTTCGAATATTTCAAATGCAAGGACAAAGGAAATTCGTATAAGATTACCTTCATCGATCGCTGTATCAAACCATTACATCTGCAATGCGTTGTTTCGTAGTTCTACATTAACGAATCAGAAATTAAGAACTGAAATATATTTGAAGATTATTCTATTATTTTGTCAGTGGAAGCAACAGCGTACCAAACGAACAGCTAAGATTTTCGCTGGTTACAAATATGAATTATCCCGAAGAGCAAGACACGTGTCCAGGAGCCATCTTGAGTCCACTTTTAGATTCTGCAAAAGTATTCGGACTCGATTTTGTGGTTCCGTGTCAATGCATGATCGAAAGAAGGTACAATTTGAGTTCCAAACTTGAAAAACTATTCAAAATATATTGTAATTTCATCGAAGTATTATACTGGACAGTGATTACTGTTATTATTTATTGGATATTCAATTTAGACCTTTATTGCTTTCGAATCGTCCGTTTTCTGAAAGTTTATGCCTTGCAGGGTGCAATCGTCAATGCATGTCTAATGATGTTCACTGCAACACAGTTTAGTATTTTGAGAAGAAAGAAAATCTCTTTCCATTTTGTCAGAAGTTGCTACAGAGAAGAGTACAAAGTGATTGATAAAATCGAAACCTTTCAACTCATTTTCTTCATTGCGTTATTTGTCGTACTTTTAGTTCTTTCGATTTTTTGTCAGATTGTCATATATTCCGAAGTAAAACGACAAAATGGGTCGGACACAGAAGCACTGGTTTGCTCCGTTTACATTCAATTTGTATATACTTACTTTGCTACACACATTTTATCAGATGTCATTATTATTTTCTGTTTATTTTTCATCATGGTGAAGAGATTCATAAAACTTTCTCAAGATTTAACAAACATGAACACCAGAAGTTATAATTTGAAAGAGAAATTGCAGGCATTTATCGAAAAACATGTAGAAATATGGGGCATTTTCGACTTTTTGAACGACCAGTGGAAAGAGCTGTTACCTCTGGTGTACACGTTGACTACATACGTAACCTGCTTGATTTTATATGCTGCGATATTTCTGAAGGTAGAACTGGATTTGAAATTAGCCATGATAGCTGCTTCCTTGGCATTTGTTATAGCTTGTCCGGCACTAAGTGCATTGATGTCATATTTCGTTTCCTGCGTAAGTGTAATGTCTTTTTAATTACTATTATAATAAATAACATTCCAGTATTAAGTCAACAGAATATGGGAAAGAGTATCTGACAATTGCTGGAGATGAGGGATGGAAGGCAAGTGTTTAATGATGTAAGATTACACTAGTTGTTTATTCTTTTCTCCAGTCATCAGAAATTTGTTAGAAAATACGTCCCATGTACTGTACATGTACTTGTAAATTGTTTTAACCTCTGATCTAATAACCAAATCAGAGAAGACAGAAATACTGATTTCTGATAAATGGTTCAGAATATTCAAGAAAAGAAAAATGTTTGCTGTTGAACTAGTTAAACGTTCTTATATAAATGCATTTTTCATAATTATTAATTGGATTTTTATTTAACTGAATACTGTACATTTCTGCTATAAGTTTCATTACTTATACTACTTCTCTAATATTTTAAGCATATTTTTCAGATTATGCATATTTGTGTTATTACATTTTATTTATTTGTAATAACCAGAATTACCTTGTTTATAGTAATACATTCACATACCACTGTACAAATATGGAACACTAAAAGAAATAAAAGTCTGTTTTTTTTCAGATGTACGATGACTTTGTATCGATGTATAGACTTTCTCCAGCAGACCTACCAGTAGAATTTAAACTGAAGGTAAAGGCTGATTCTATCTGATGATCTATTTTTAAAACTTCTTTCTCAACATATTGTTAATAATAATAATGATAGTGAAAGATCTGTACGATATTCACAGTTTGTTGAACATTTTAACACAACTTAAAATTTCAATAATTCTAAAATTTATAAATGGATATATAAAATAATTAGAAATTTGAATGATGTATTTATATTTAGATGGTTTCCTTCATGAAGAGATTCGGTAAAATACCCTTGGGCATCTCTGTTGGCGGTTTCTTCTATATAAAACAGGACTTTTTTATCAAGGTATTCGTCTACACTTAAAAATTCTTATGAAATTTACGAAACATAATACTTTAATTAAAACCGATTTCACATTTTATCCCTTTTTTGCACCTCGGGAACCTAAATTTAGAAGTCGAAATTTATATTGAGGGTGTGAACCGCCAAAATGTACAAAACGTTTAAAACTTTGCTCTGGCGATAGAAGTGTTGAAAGTTTATAAATAAATTTGCCAGTGACATAAGTACATACGCAAAATCCTATACAGTTTTCAATGGATTTTTCATATAGAGGCGAATGAAAATTCTAATATAAAAATTTACTTACTTGTAAACCCTTAGGTTCCAGAATTGTCATAAAAAGGGAGAAATGTGATGGAAATGAATGTCAGTTTTATTATCTTTACTTAATGATTTGATTGCATGATTTTCTTATTTCTCTGCAGATGATGAGCGGATTATATTCTATATTTTCTACAATCCTCGATTTAACAGGGGTGTTGGAAAACGAGAAGAAATGTACTCAAGTTAACCGTAATATGTCTCAACAAAATCAGAGCATTATGTCCTAAATTCCGGGTCTTGGATATATTTTTAGAAAACTGCGAGTCGAGTCACCATTAGTTTCTATTAAGCACTTTCAATTTTAATAAACACGTTAATTTTCACTCATTTCACTAAACACTAGCGTCAATACTTTGTAAGAAGTACCCACCAGTGGCCAAGTGGATGTAACCACTGAACACTGGTAATTGGTCTTGGGTTAGCGCCTGGCCAACGAGCTGGCTGCGTGGAGTTTTCCGGGTTTTCTTCACGTTTGTAATACCTAAATAGGGGCCAGTTTTTCTTACAACACGTCCCGGTAGGCATTTTTACCATTTGCAGATCTCCCAAGTGTCCCGCTGCAGTAAAGGAATAAAAATCAAAATGGTATATGGAATAAATAAGTTCCTACTGTAACGCACAAAATATTTCTGATACTTGCGAACGGAAGTGGTCCGGACTTCTGGATTTTTCGGTGTTCTAGACAGAGGCTAATTTTGTATTTAAAATTTAAAATAAACGGTTAATGTTACTTTAGGTAGTCAAGATGGCGGCTCGTCTGCGATCCCAGCAATCAGAAGACAGGGGACAGTGGGGACGCACGTTCTAACCTAACCTAACCTATTCTAATAAATTACCATAATAATTAGCAACCAAATTATTAGAATAGATTAGGTTAAGTTAGAACGTGCGTTCCGCTGTTTTCTTGCTGGAATCAGAGACAAGCCGCCATCTCGGCTACCTAAGGTAACATTAACCAAATAAACAATGTAATGTTAAAAACTAGTTGTACTTAAGACATGGTATGCCAGCAGTGGTAGTATAAATGGCACCCTGTGAGGCATACCACACAAAAAACAAAAATGTCAAAAACTGTGTTACCGCCAGCCAAATTAGGAAAGTAGCTTTCCTCATAAGTAGCCAGATTTCTGAAAACTGAACAATTGTTTCGTTATTTTCACTTTTGATTCTTTTTACCCTGTGGGCACTGAGTGCACGTTTTTATCATATTATCATATATCATATATTTCACAGGTTGGGCCAGGCTTACAATGACTTACAAGTCACTTACAAGTCAAAAATGGGTTCGAGTAGTCTGAGACAAATCATCTCAGAAATTTTTGCACTTTTGGATTTTGTCCAAGGGCGGGAGCGCTGCACCTCATCGTCCACTCGCCTGTCATATAATTGTGTGTTTACATTAGAATGAAAAATTTTAGGAATTTGCTGAATTTATTCATAAATATTCTGTTTTAGATAAAATCTTGTATAGACCTTTTAATTACTTCTTTATGTTGCAGCATAGTTTTATAAGTATGAAAACATTTCAGTTTTACGTAGTTTGTCTGTTTTCAATTGTAATGTTCATTGTAATTTGTGTTTTAGAGATTTCCAGTAATAAAGTAACAATTTTATCTGTAAGTTTCGTCTTTATTATTTTTACGTTTTCATTATTTAATTTATGAAATGATAAAACTGGTTTTCAGGCCGAGACCACCTGACATAAATACGTTATTAACCAAACGTCATCAAATAAGTTTCAATAAAAACAAAAATTAGAATGCGCAATACAGTAATTCACATAAGCATGTTTAATTACATGAAATGGACTAATATTCAGAGGTGTCAAACTTTTAAACCGTACTGTTAAAATTTCAAATTCGTACGCTAACTAATACTACTAAAAATGTCCACGTTGTGAGTTCTTTGACTCTTTCACGCTCGAACTTGCACCATGATGTACTGTGTTTATACTTTACGAAACCATTCTTTCTATTTGTTAATCTGTATACCCAGTTAATTGGGCTGCGCCTCACTACAACAAACAAATTATATAATGCCACCTAGAGTTATCTTTATACCGTTAGATAATACCCTATTAATTCATAATGTATTAAATGTGAGACGAAAAGCTTGCCGTTTGTCCCATATTTAATACTAAGATCTTTCGTAGGTTGTCTGACGACGGTGATTTAAATTTGCACTAGGGCATCGTCATCTAGGAACATTCAGAAGAACTAATGCCAAAAGTAAAGAAAACACACCGTGACTCCAATTCTATATTTTTACCATCTCAATAATAATTTTTTTAGTGTATAATGGGAAATTGTAAGAATAATAATCTATATTATAAGAGCTGTGAAGAAGATTATTTATAACCAAATTTATTTACTTTGAAAATTAAACGCCAATTCTCCAATCAATGCAGTTGCATTAGTTGAATCACTTAAATACATGAGCCAATCACAGCCCGTGTGCCGGGCTGTGATTGGCTCATGTATTTAAGTGACTCGTACAACACGGATTCATATAACAAGAAACGTATTTACCGTGTTATAGGGAATCTACTGTATTTAACACCTTTTATGAATAAATGTTTGAATTAAAATAATGTGACTTCCAGTATAAACCAAAAGTCATGGTTAAACCAGAAGTATGGATGTAGTTACTCGGGACTCTTGCCTGTACGGTGTCCAAATCTGCTATTGGCTTTCTTCTAGTTTGACATTGTGACAATGTCACAATAAGTAATTGTTCATATTATATATAACGTATAGCATTTGATACATCCCACCAAGGCCGAATCATCTCATAGACAAATGAGACAAATGTGTAGGGCCCGGTTTTTTGAAGAGCTCGGTCAAACCGTCTATTTTGAAAAGATTTGCAAATAAAATAGTTTACTTTTCTGTTGGAAAACTGTAGATAATAAACAAATAAACAAAAATTTATTGGTTTTTATATGGTTATTGTCAATTCTAATATCTAAAGAAAATTTGTTATCTTTCTTCTCCTTGGAGAGGGAAGGAGTGAAGATCTTTATGTAATCTGTTACGATCTTTACGATGATCTGTCTCGAGTTTGTTCTTACAACTCGAAAATGTCCGTACGATGGTTCGAGGAAAGCTACACCTCCACACTCAGTCCAGTGAATATTTACAGTTTATTTACAAAACAAATATTTACAGGATGTACAAGTTTGACAACATTACACAGACGATGCAACAAAGGTGTGGTGCGTCGCGTAACAGCTTGTCTGTTGGGGATTATTAGACTCTGGGGAAACTCCGATCGGTTTGCAAAGTTGGCTCAACCGCGTGGCCGTCCAGTCTCTACACTAACCCTTCTCAGAGGAATTCCTAAGAGGAGAAAACTCTCTCTACACCTCACGGGCTTCCTAAGTGTCAGAGACTACTACATATCAGATCTCTCGCCCTTCTCCCCGTTCCTCTCGCCACTCTTACAATTTAAAGAGTTTCACGGCGACCACTTGCGACCAATCAGGTCCTGCTTTTCCCCTGGGAGACTGCCCTCCTCCCGACGACGTAGCTCACAGTCGTGTCCGTCCCTTGTTTACATTTCTCAAACCGAGCAACACGTGGCAAACACATTGATGTGTACCCATAAACGGAGACGCTACCCCTTTGTTCTTCCCGGCCGTTTATAGCCCCAACGCCAGGTGAGACCAATTATCCCGGTCGCGTGGCTTTTCGACCTGCTACGCTAAAAGCGGACCTTTACAGAAGGGACTGCAAGAAGAAAATGTCTAGGGCCCCAAACTGGTTAATCCGACCCTGCACACGACCCCATTATGTCCCTCACCCCTCGACACCTACTAAAGAATTTAACAGCAACAATCTCGTAATAATCAGTTTCTTATCGGATATTTATATATTACTCGTATATCGAACAATTAATTTCATAACTCTTTTAAATAACTGTTAATTACATTTATATTAAACTATGATATGATGTGTATAATGACTATAAGAGAGTAGAAGTGCTGGTGTGTTTGAGGTTTTAATTACTACTGCGGCAATTAATGCCAAATTCATTATTAATGAAGATCAAGGTTTCCTGCGTAAGCATTGCTTCAAGGCTATTCATGGAAAAGCAGTTATATATAGTTGAAAACTATTATTGGAATTTAAAAGTAAACAATGATTTTCTGAATATTTGAAGCTTTATAGCTTTGATATTGCAAATATGAGCAATAAAATCTGCGTAATGCATAAATTCGTGATATTTAATGATGAAATTTCAATCTTTGGAACGTAGAGCCACTTTATTGCTAATTTGCGTGACACACGTGTAATTTCAAATCTTGTATTCTTCAACGTCGGTAAATACGTTTCAATGTAATGTAATTTAATTCGCTCCGTTAAACATTCTTCTCAGTAAATTTATGTTGCCCGGAAACACATGGTTATCTAATATATTCCTCGTGCCAAACTGCAGAAAATAACAAGTTAAAGGAATTAAATATATCTGAATATTTAAATTACTTTATAAATAGTCTCTAACGAATAATTGCAATTTTTATAATTGCGAATCAGATGAACATGGGTCTGCAGAGAGGGACAAACGGACTCAAATACACACACACACACACAACACACACACATATATATATAATCTGTATATCAACTTAATTAACGTTAAGTTTCGTTTATTAAAAAAATTATTCTGTTGTTTCTGCATGCAAAAGAGTATGAAAGAAACGCTAAATTAGTTTATAAAAAAAATCTATAGTATAATTTTGCTTTAAATGTTGTTTCATGTTTGCAGCGTAATGCATTTAATAAAAATTTACCCCAAAAAATATATATTTTTTTACCCACAATGGGGTGACTGGGTGGTGAGGGACTGGGCCCGACATATCCAAACAAACCAACCCCCGAAAAATTCCTGGGGATTATTCGACCCGTCCGGATTGGATCCCAAATTCCCCAGAGCAGTAGGCTGCCACCTTGACCGCTCGGCCATTTGGCCGTAACCCAAAAATTATATGTCACTATATGAAATTGTTCTCTATTACGAAATAATTGTTTGAAAATAATATCTAGGATTGTTTGGTGTAATTGTATAAAACAATACCATACATAGGTGGTAGTTCGTTGTAGTTTCATGAGGCTCACGCAAATTTGAATTACATGCACCACGCGCATTGTTCAATTCAGAATTTTTTTCTACGCTGTCCATAAAAGAAAAATCTTAAGAATTTTAAATAAAATTGCACTAAAAGAATTACATATATTACATTTACAGACAATTAAATGTAATCCACAAAAATGATTCGAAAATATTATACTTAATTAAATTAATATATATGTACTGTACAAGACATTTATTGTACTGAATAGCAAATTACATTGATTAATGTATTGACCATGACCGAAATAGATTTACATCTTACAAATACGGAACATTTATGATGCAACTGCATTTTAATAGTGTGTAGAATAGTACCTCCTGCTGTTATAATATATGATTATTTCATGAGCTATTTTTGTGGATGGCTACTTTCTCAATTTGGCGGGCGGTAATACAGTTTTTGACATTTTTGGTTTTGTGTGGTATGCCTCATAGGGTGCTATTTATACTACCACTGCTGGCATACCATGTCTTAAATACAACTAGTTTTTAACATTACATTGTTTATTTTAAATTTTAAATACAAAATTAGCCTCTGTCTAGAAAACCGAAAATACCAGAAGTCCGGACCACTTCCGTTCGCAAGTATCAGAAATATTTTGTGCGTTACAGTATGATCTTATTTATTCCATATAACATTTTGATTTTTATTTTTTTACGGCAGCGGGACACTTGGGAGAACTGCAAATGGTGAAAATGCCTACCGGGACGTGTTGTAAGAAAAACTGGCTCCTATTTAGGTATTACCAACGTGAAGAAAATCCGGAAAACTCCACGTAGCTAGCTCGTTGGCCAGGCGCTAACCCAAGACCAATTACCAGTGATCAGTGGTTACATCGAATTGGCTACTGGTGGGTACTTCTTACAAAGTATTGACGCTAGTGTTTAGTAAAATGAATGAAAATTAACGTGTTTATTAAATTTGAAAGTGCTTAATAGAAACTAATGGTGACTCGACTCGCAGTTTTCTGAAAATATACCCAAGACCTGGAATTTAGAATATAATGCTTATATAATTTTAATTTTTGGAACGTAAGAGCAACTTTATTGCTAATTTGCGTGACACATATATGTAATTTCAAATCTTGTATTTTTCAAAATCGGTAAATACGTTTCAATGGGATGTAATTCACTCCGTTAAACGTTCTCCTTAGTGAATTTATGTTGCCTGAAAACACATGGTTATCTAACATATTTCTCGTGCCAAACTGCTAAAAATAACAATTTAAAGGAATTAAATATATCTGAATATTTAAATTACTTTATAAATAGTCTGTAACAAATAATTGCGACTTACAACGATTATTAGAATTGCAAATAAGATGAAGTTGGGTCTTCACAGAGGGAAAACGGTTTCAAATACACACATATATAAGATTTGTATATTCACTTATTGAATTATTTCGTTTATTTAAAGAATTATTCTGGTGTTTCAGTACGCAAAAGTGTATAAAAGAAACACTAAACTAGTTCGTAGAAAAAATCTATGATTCAATTTTTCTTTAAATTTGTTTCGTGTTTGCAGAGTAATGCATTTAATGAAAATTACCCCAAAATATTTGTCACCGTTTGAAATTGTTCTCTATTACAAAATTATTCTTTGAAAATAATATCTAGGATTGTTTGGTGTAATTGTATAAAACAATACGACGTATGGGTGATGGTGTGTTGAAGTTACATGAGGCCAGTGAAATTTGAATTACATGCCCCATGTACATTGTTCAATTCAGAATTTTTTTGTAGGAAATTTTCTGGAAATGATCTTCTATTAACTTCTAAGCTTCAACGCTGTCAATGAAAGAAAAATCTTAAGAATTTCAGATACAAATTTATTTAAAAGAATTTTATATATTACATTTACAGACAATTAAATATAATCCACAAGAATAATTCGTAAATATTTCAGTTAATTGAATTAGTATATATGTACAAGTACATTAATTGTACTGAATAGCAAATTACATTTATTAGTGTATTGACCATGACCGAGATGGATTTACATCTTACAAATATGGAACATTTGTGATGCAACTGCGTTTTAATAGTGTGTAGAATAGTACCTCGTGACGTTATAATATATGCTTTATTTTATTTTTCACTACTTTTTTACGTGCAGAATTTGATTACTATTGCACGAGGGAGTTATCGTGGTTTGATTTACTTACAGAACAGTCAACGTTTAGTTTGTACAGTACTTTAGCCATTCACAATTTATATTTTGGAATTTCACTGTTTATCCTTTTCTTTCTAAACTCCGAAATATAGAATTTGTTATTTTTCAGCTATACAAGTGCAATTATTTTATGTGTCATCATCACAATGTCAAGATAGATGAAAGCCGATAGCATATTTGGACACCTTATAGGCAGGAGACCGAGTAACTATATCCGTACTTTTGGTTAACCGGAAAGGAGTTGAAATAACCACGATTTTCGGTTTATACCGGAAGTCACGCTATTTCAATTCAAACATTTTTTCCATGAAAGGTGTTAGATAGATGTCCGGCGCCATTCTATTGTTAACCGCAAACTATGATGTACAGGTGCAAGCCACTACTAATTTGCGCTGAAGAGCGTATATTTTAAATTAAATAAATTAAAAATTAAAAGTATCAGCCCAGTATTGTGACGGTTCGGTGTTGTCGGTATCGGTGTTGTCTAATACACAGTGAAACCTGCAAAATATGAATAGTGACGGGACTAACTAATAACTGTCACCTTATGCAGGTTTTACTATAGTAACTCTTATTTTGTGAAAAATTTCTTAAACAAATTCCAATTCAATTGTCTGCATTTTGCACATTTAGTTAACCAACTTTCCAATTAATGTGTACGTATTGTTAAATTAATACGCGAGTTGCTTTCCCACGATCGTTATATTTGTAATGCTATTAAGTTACAAAAACCATTTTAAAATCCTAAATTTTTCTTTAATTGTTAATATTACATGTATAATCTTCATAAGGGTTATTAACAGGATTGAATTATAAGTAATAATGTTTTGCGTGACTGGAAACGATCTACGACTGTTTCTATACTTGCACTTTAACGTGAGCACTAAAACGCATATCTCGGTTTTATATATCTCTTCTGTTTTTGGTAAATTAGTCAACCACACCAATAGAATAAATAATTACTAATTTATGATTTCTACATTTTTTTATTACTCTATAATATTACAATTGTGAAAATGTCTATACATAATAAGTTGAAATGAAATAAATCAACTTCAGTAAAATCACTTATTGTAATAGAATAAACACAAAATTAAATTAACTTCATTTTAATGTGTTCAACGTTTTCTCCATTGACATTAATTACGTGTTCAAAGCGCATTACAGCATGTTCAATGGTATCGCGAAGAAAGTGCTTGAGCTACCATTGAAAATCTCTCATCCATAAACATGATGTTTTAGGAATCCCCACAACCATACATTGCTCAAGCACTTGCTCCAGACAATTCTAAAGTGTAGGCTCCATCAATCTTAGCAACAGCGACTTCTTTGACAATTTCTTTCCGCCTTATTCTTGGCAGCATATCCAAGTTTCCAGTTTCTTCAAATTTCGTAATCGTTTTTCAAACTATTCTTTGGCATGGGCTTGTTTCTGGATTCCTTTAAACGCCATATTCTTGCACTGCAGCTAAGCCATTGTTGCCGTTCTAATAAAACAGCTTTTTCAGCGAAGTTTCTGTAAGGGCATGATTAATAATAAGATAAAAACGAGCAGAGTTATTTTCAGGCATTGAATGCAATCCTTTATATTGAGTCAGCCTACTTTGCATAAGGATTTTGTAAAAGGCGCAATCTGATGGTGATTTTTTATTGCAGAAATCTCTTATCTGTGGTCTACGTAATGCATATGAAAATGCGAAAAGCAGAACGGGCACTCGAAGGGTCTGAATAGGGTCAGTTTAATTATAACCTCCCTGTGTCTACTTAATGCTAGGGTGATATAAGTCATATTCAATTTCCGGATGGAGTGAATTTGATCTTGTGTTTTTTTTTTATCATGGTGATAATTGTTTATGAATGTTGTCCCTTTGTTAAAAAAACGTACAATTAATAAAACCCTATACTTTTTACACTCTTGTTTTAATCATGCTGATAGATACTCTTTTGCTCTGGTTTTTATTTAACAGATAAATTTAGATCATTTTATCATGCTTTGGAAATTTTTGTTTCTATTCCTTCCTGCCATTATATATAACAGAAAGAAAGTATTTTGTTCACCCACTTTAAAGCTCAATATCTTCCGTGAATTTTGTCAAAAAATGCATGGAATTTTGTAACGAGGTTTGTGTATTATCACATTGATGATATTCAATTTTGGTATTTAACTGTCAACGGGGTGGGAAAACAGAGGGAAGTTAATTGTATTTCGACTGGAGAAGCGTTAATAAAGATTTTATTCATTATTAGCTACCTTCAAATTTAAGCTTTTTGCCATTTCATAATAATTAATAGTATGAAGTTTTTTGTAAAATCTCATAACAGATAGCCCCAAACGCAATATTAAGACTTACCTTGGAACGTTACGCAACTCGTTGCTAAATTTTTTTTTTGCATTCTCAGGTTATTTTCTCTTATTATTTTAAACTAAATATATCCAATTTTTTTTAATTTCTGAATTTTTACTTCAATATTTCTTACTTTGTTTTTTGGAAAAAAACTCACTTTGGTTCTATTCAACTTACAATAATAAATAATATATGAACAATTTTAATTACTATTTTAATTTGAACAGAACAAAATTAGTTTATTTGGATTAATATTTTAACTGGATTATTTTAATAATTTTTATGCAACTGAGTTAACCTTCACTAAGTGGCTTAGTGATATAAATCATATCATTTGTCCTCCGCTGGTATTAGCAACTGGAATAATGACATAATTATATTCTGTCAATTTGCAGCCGGTATTAAAGTTACATATGACAAGATTTTATTCTGTATAAATACCGTCGTAACTTATTCTAGTTAATTCTATTTAACTTAATCGGGATAAATATTATTCCGATTAACTTCTGCCATAGTATAAAGCTAAGAATGACGGTGTAAGCAGTGGGTTATTCCAGAACTACCGAACAAGGCTAACTAAAATAGTTACAATATTTAAATACTTATAAGTACTTCTTATAGCCACGTGCAAGACTGTTGTATTGCGAATGGTTCGATAAACCATGCCTTATTTGCCATAATATATGTTTCTTAAAATAATGTTTTTAAGTTCGAATAAATAAATTTTATGTTTTTTTTTGTATTGAGGAGGAGGGATTAAGCCACTGTATGAATTACCTCCTGGACATTCTATTGTATGTATATAAATAGATTGATACATTTAGTGCAAATCAGATAAATAATGCATTTTGTTGGTAAAATATAATTATGTCAATTAACACTTTCATATATTGTACTTTAGACATTAAGAATGTTTATGGGAGAATTAGATAAAAGTAGTATTCTTGCACATTTTGCATCAATGACCTGACAACAATTGTTTCCGAATATTAATTTTTTTCAATAAAAGCAAAGAAAATGTTAATGATTTTTTCACTTTCGGAGTATGCTAAGCTTGCACAAACAGAAACGTCGATACTTTTTTGCTTTAATTCGAGATACGCACTTTTTCTCGAAGTATACGATAACCTCGATGAAGAAAACTGTCATCGAAATAGCATACCCGGCAATTAGTATATAAATAGATCCTGTAATATGTTCTAATTTTAGCTTATCTTCCTCTTCTATCTCTATGGTTTCGTAGAATTCTCTTTGTCTTCGAACATCTTCCTGTGAATCTCGAAGAAGTTTCTCAGCGATTCCAGATTGCTGAATGATGGTAATCCTATAAATACAATATACAGAATATGTAAAGTTATTCAGAAGTAACACCCAAAGGATCCTTTCCTGCAGAGCACGCATGGGTCTTATCAGAGAAAATGTAATTTACAACGTAGATCTTTATAACAATCAAGGCATACCGAACATTTAATTACGATTAATTTACACCAAATGAGTAACGTAGAAAACTGCCGTGTTTAATCATTTTATTAAAATACAACACAAACAGTACTGCTTATGGTACATACACACGTGCTATGCATGAAATCACCTCAAGCGAGTTACTTGCATTACCCTGTATAACTCGCTTCCCTGTACAGTATTAAAATATTCTTTATACTTACATTCTTTGGAATTCAAAGACATACGGAAAGTAGTCTTTCATGCAAATGAAATGATATTCGGTGTTCAAAATATCTGAAGATACGAAAAATTTGTTTCTCCCGAATTCTTCAATTCCCAGTTGAATATCATTATTGGATGAAACCAGGCAGCCATTTTCATTCAAAACATACTCCAATCCATGCGATACGTTCTGTATGTTTGCCAAACCGTATTTATAACCAACGTACTGCCTCAAATTTTCTAGAAGTTCATTAGGTTGTTTCTTCATTATTAAACCCTACAATTGTAAATTACAAAAAGATCAATTAGGATTTATATCTCTATAAAAAATACACGGCACTTCCAATGAACTTATTTCTGCTTAGAGATGACAGGAGCTCATTGTAAAGCTCGAGGTGTAATTTAGACTTCAGGCATTCTAGAACAAGGGAAAGACAGTTACTTAGATAATAGTTCAAAATTGTATAACCTAACCATTATTGGTTGCACCAGCCTGTATTAGGAGAATGACATTCTCAACAGCAAAAGGTAACATCTCAAATGAGATAAAGAACAGATACCGTTTATTAACGCAGTTATTTGAATTTCTCAAATTACAACGATCCTTTGAAAACACATGGTTCTTTAGGTTGCTCTACTAACAAAAACGACATGGTGAGCTTAGGTGATAAGAGTGGCCATAATGTTTGAAGAGTTGTATTTAAAATGACGTTCTTCCAATGGAAACTGCTATCACCTATAATGGAGAACATATTGAACACTACGAATGCATTATATCTTATCGTATCAGCTAGTTTGGTATGAGCTTTTAGACTTTATCACCCAGTGGTAAAGTGTGACGTAATTGTCGTGTAATAGTAGTTGGTTGTGTTTATGATGGTCGTTACGCAAAAAATAATGTCTTTCAGGAGGTCTTTTAAAGGTAACTGACCCACAATCAAACGATACAGACGTAGAGAAAACCCGGAAAACTCCACGTGGCCAGCCTGTCTGGGCAAGGCGAAAACGAACGACCGAACTCCCAGTGTTCAAGAAACGAAATTGCTTCGCACTGGTGGGCCACGAATGCATTGAGGAATGCAATGTGTACTACGCTATCTAGTAATATAAGTTGCAGTTAGTTTTCTAAATAAATGTTATTTCCGTGTATCTAAAATGCCAGTATTCCAGACTGAATGCATGGCGAGGATCCCGACATCTTTAAGTAGAAATTCCCTAATTAAAATTGCCATGTGTACTCAGTAACAAATTGTCATCTGTCCATATTTAACTTACCCAGAGTGACATATACTGCATGGAAAAAATTATGACACCCATGTAATAATTGTTTTTCGTAGAAACAGCTAGTAATTCTTGAAAAGTTTGAGGAATTTTCTCTTCTCCAGGAAAGATCATATAAGATGGAAGTATTCCAAGATATGCAGAAGTTAAAACGAAAGCCATCATCATCCAAATTCCGAAAGTGATTCGGGAGGTGTACAAAGAAACGGAATCAATATCCACATCTGTAAATCATTTCATTAATAGAATATAATATAATATTTTGTAGTAATAAAAGTATTTTAAATGTAAGATAAATAGAAAATCTGTACCGAATTTAAATAGATTTAATAATATTATTATATTATTAAGTCTATTACTACTGTTGAAATTCAAATTATTGATACAGCTTATTGCTTTTACATAAGACATAAGATTTAAAGTAATTGGCCGAACTCAAAGGTATAGCCAAGGAAGTAATAGGATAAAGAGAAAGAAGTGAGTGAGGGAAGAGAGGAAAGACAGGGGGTAAGTGTGGAGAGGGTGGAGGGAAAGGAAAGGGAGATGAGAGGGGATTATTGCTTTTACAAGAGAAACCAAAAATATATCATAACGAGGTCAGAACTCCCTGCAGGCCATTTCATAGTATTCACATTTTGTTTCTGAAGCCATTTTTTGGATATATTTGAACAATGAATGAGAGCGTTGTCCTGTTGAAATGTCCAATTTGTACTACCTATCACTTTTGCTATAGGAAGATGTTGTTCTAAGATTGTTTTGATAATGTTGAAAAGTCTGACGTCTAAAAAGTGATGCTAAACTAGAAAATCTATTAAAACTAAATGTTCCCCACACCATTTGAGAGCCGCCTCTATGTTATTTGCTGTAAAACACTCAATTTTCTTTTCTTAGATCTAGCCAGTAGTAATTCCCGCCGTGAGGACCATCTCAATTTTGCTTTTTTATAACTGGAAAATGTATTTAACCATTCATCTTTCTACTGCATGTAGATTTTTCGCCCATTTTAAACCTGCTTTAAGATGTTCAGGTTTTTTACACATCCTTGTTAGTTTAATATAATGATTTTTACTTATTATTCTTTCCACAGTATTTTAAAAAAATATTTAAGTTAGACTTTTCTAAAACTGAAAAATTTTGTTTGGATACCAGTGTAAGGCCGCGACTCCACTAGCCGTAAAAGGGCCGTAAAACCCCTCACCGTAAAAACTTTTACGCCCGAGCAGGTCGTAAAACCAACGTAAAAGCGAGTTGAGCAGTGTTCAACTCGCTTTTACGTGTGTTTTACCACCTGCTCAGGCGTAAAATATCATGGTCACGTGATTAAAAGCTTTTACGGTGAGGGGTTTTACGGCGCTTTTATGGCTAGTGGAGTCGCGGCCTAATAATACATTTTTTATTTGTGGGTGATATTACTCTAGGTCGAGTCATAACTGATGTCATTATGAATTTTATGAAAAAATTTTTTTAGAAACAAATAAAATATTATTATTAGGCCTACCTAAACTTTTGAGACAGCAAAATGTAACAAAATTTCTATTATTCTATGCAATTTAACCCAGCGTGGATGAGGTGCGAAATTGTTACACAAGCTTTGAGGCAGGTAGGAGATACCCGAAATTTTGATGCCGAATTTTTGATACTATAATTGTGTATATTAAGTATTTTTTTTACTTGAGATAATAATAATAGTATCTATTCAACAAGATGAGTGAATCAAATACTATGCTCAAGGTTGAAAAGCATGTTTTGTTATTGAAATAACAAAGTGTCTATATTTTCTTTGAAAAAGTACAAGTTGTGGTAGTTAACATTTCTTCGTGTAAAATTCTAACAAAATTACAATTTTTTTGATTAATTAACATAACTATAGTATCTTCTAATTATAAAAATAGAAAAAAAACTAAAATGTCTTATGAGATCAATTAGCACAGCACCGTCATTACACCTACAAATCAGCACAATCTTTACACAAAAATTTCGTGCTCTACACACATTGGCTTCTCACACTTCGAACAGCAATGTTCTGTTTTCCTATTTTTCTTTTTTAGTACAGTCACCACACCTGATGTATTTACCAGCCATGTTTAAGAGAATTGGTAAAGAAGGTTCTCCCAGTTGATCAGCAATCCTCTTCCGAGTTTCCCTTAAAAGATGTACGTTTTGTTGTCTGATGCGAAGACTATCATTTATCAGATCCAAAGCGAAATTACGAATGAACTCTGGGCGCTTCATGCATGTTTCGTCACCTATGTAGATTATGTTACCATTTATGGCAACCATATTGAGTACACTGTAAAAAATCGTCATAGGCCAACGTTTGCTGTTGCACGAAACATCATAAGTGGCACTCAGTTCATCTGCGACGTCGACATTGGCTTTAGTAGTGTTATAATAAGTAACCATTTCTGGTTTTTTTATTACCTGTCGATTTGTTTATATGTTTATCATGGTGTAAAGTTAACGTAACCAGCACAACTTTATTTTATTTAGGTACATAGGATACCAATGTAAAGCACTTGAACAGTTTTCTAATAATTCTTGTAGCCGACGTTTATTTTCTTCATAAGACATCTTGATAAATATAAAAATAAATCTAAGAATACTATAAATAACTATAACTCATAAATTTACTGTCGACTCAAAAATGTAACACCGACTACGAGGTCGGGTGGGACGTACTTCAGCCACTTTTGCGCTTGTGTATCTCCCGCTGAACCCGGCGTGACACTAAACTCAACACTGCTGCTTGCCCACACTCCCTTACCTCCAGCTACTGTAACGACGGGATTTGCATGGCAACAATAACATTAAATAATCTGCGTTGAAAAACTTTTCGGGTATGACATACCCCCCTCCATCGAACCTTTGTACTTTTAGTGTTATCTACCTTGGGTCACTGTGTTCCTAAGTTTTACTTAACAAGATCTTCATTGGTCAACCCAACTCGGGTGAGTGCTGCTGTTTTTTTTTAAAGCCAACCAGTTTTATCTTTCTCCTCTGTTCCTGTTAGACAAAGTCTGCTGGAACAGAGTTATCTGGTCGTTTGGCCCACTTTACTCTTAAACTATACTCTCCACTCTTCACTGGTTGGTTCATACACTACACAACTAGTTTTGTTTTCAACCTGCGACACTTCCACAAGCACTTGAGACTAAGCTCTATCTCAACGGACTTATTTCAACTGAGTTCTTCAGCCTTCATTCATCATCTGGCAGCATGGCGAGTAAGAAGTCTTCCTCCTCAACGTCACCCTTTGAAGACCACGATGAGATACCTACCGCTAATAGTGTATCTGATTTCCGTGTGTTGGTGAATTCCCTCGAAAACACAATACTTAATGAAGCCAATCAACACTATATGAGAATTATGGATCTTCTCCCAGAAAAATGTACAAATCTGAAAACTGATGAGCGTAAGGAAGTCAGAGACAGGATCACACACTTATTTTCATGTCTTGGACAGTTCCACGGTATTCTGAAAAAAGTCAGATCAAGCCGACCCCAATGTTCTTCACCACCTACTACATCTGCTCCTGCAACTACTTACGCTGAAGTCACGAAACTGAACACTCAGCCCAGTTTGACCACTAAGACCATCAATAAATCTCTCAGAAACAAAGTAAATAATGAGGGCACTGGAGGAAGTTATGCCTTGATCTTATATCCCAATACCGAAGACCAGGGCAGTAGCACTAATATGCAACATATTGAGAATGAAATTAAGCAAAAAGTAAAACCGCAAGAGCTCAAAATAAAAGTCAAATCTGTTAGGAAAGTAAATGGAAACGGAATTTGTTTTAGAACAGACAGCCACAGAGAGGCGGAAATCCTTGCCAATGCTATTGAAAACCTTCCAGAAATATCAAGCAAAGTTATAAGCAGAATCTCTGAAGGAAGAAGGCCAAGAATCATCTTAAACAATGTGCCCATCTCAGTAGATGAAGCAGAAATCATTCCAATCATTTATGACCAAAACCAAGTTTTTCAGAATATCACTAAGGAAGAATTTGTGGAAAATACCAGAGTAAGCACAATATTATATAGGAACAACAATAGAGAAAATTGCCGACACATTGTCCTCTCTACAACACCGAAACTTAGGGATATACTGATCCGTACTAAACATATCGCTGTGCAATGGGCCAACATTTTTGTTAATGATTACATCCCACTGGTGAGGTGTTACCAGTGTTGTGGGTACAACCACATCTCTACTAATTGCCCAAACAGGCAGAAATGTAGTCACTGTGCAAAAGGGCATAGGTTTGGAGAATGCCAAAGGCTTGAACATACCCCCTGCTGCACCAATTGTAAAACTGCCAACAAACACATACCTTCTTTTGACCGATATGCCACAGACCACAATGCTTTCAGCCCTCAGTGCCCTGTTACATTAAGAATGAAGACTCAAACAATACGACAGACCAATTATGGACTATGATCATATAACGATAAACACAAGGATACCTCATGTACAAGACTCGATCAACACCTCTCCTACTCCGACTATGGCTATTACTAGTACCAGTAATAACTGTAAAAAGAAAACCTTATCCATCTTACAGATCAACCTTCAAAGGGGTAAGGCCCCTTCGTCCTTAATCATCAAGACAGCTGAGGACTGGGACTCTGATATTATTGTTGCCCAAGAACCCTATCTCTTCAAAGGAGAGCTTACAAACTATAGTGGCTGGAAGACTTTTCCTCCCAGGGGCTCAAAAACTAACACCAAGACTGCCATCCATGTCAGGAACACCCACCTCACAGTGCAATACATGCCGCACTTGTCCACCTATTATGTCACGACCTGTTCCATCAATATTAACTGTGAAAACATCTTCATCTCATCTGTTTATTGCTCGCCCTTTGAAGACATTGAACCAATGATTTCTGACCTGGACCAGATCAGTCAGATCATTGCTGACAGGCCATGGCTTATTTGTGGTGACACAAATGCAAAATCCTTCTTATGGCACAGTCCCATAGAGGATGTTAGGGGCTATAGAATGCAAGAATTCATAGCAGCTTTATTTCTTACTTCATGCAATACCAGCCCCCTTGCTACTTACCACTCTTCTAGAGGTGAGAGCTGGATTGATGTCTCACTGGCCAACGTCCACATGGCACCTAGGATAACTTCTTGCTCAACAATGACTGAGCCGAGCGCCAGTGACCATCGATATATTAAGACTGAAATTCAAATTGAAGAAGAAAATTCTCATAACACCACCTTTTACCACCATACCCACTGGCCAACTTTCCGACAAATTATCCGGGACAACTGGTATTTCAACACCCCGATTATTAATATGGATGAAACTGAAATTGACACCTGCATCAAGAACCTTACAAACCTCTTACTACACAGCTATCAACGGGTGAGCAAGAGAAAAATGAGATCAAAGACAAGAGCCCCTTGGTGGGACAATGATTTGTCAAATCACCGCAAGAAAGTCCGCTGGCTTCGCAAACGTTACCAGCGCCAAAATGATGAGCAGGTCAGGATCACCCAAAAGGCTGAGTATATTGCCAGCTTCAATGATTATAAGACACTTATTAACAAGAAAAGGCACCAAGCATGGAGGAGTTTCTGTAGTAGGTTCAATGATCCTTGGTGCGAACCATACTACGTTGCTTTCAAAAAGAGAGAAAAGGTAGACATTCCTGCACCTGTGAAGTCTAGCGATGATTCATACACAACCAACCTGAATAATACTCTCAATGAACTCTTTAACTATCACTTTCCTTTTGACGACCCTGGCAGTGATACAGAAGCCCAGAGTGAATTACGTAACAGGACCGCTCAACCCACTAACCAAGACGATGATCGCCCCTTCACGTATAATGATGTCAATCATGCAATAAAACTGATCAACAACAGGAAGGCCCCTGGCCTAGATCAAATCACAGGCAAGATGATTAAAGAGGCATTCATAACTATTCCAACAACATTTATTACTTTGTTCAACCGTTGCCTCTCTTTGGGATACTTCCCAAAAGACTGGAAAGTTGCATCGGTCAAGTTTATTAGGAAACGCTCTAACGAGACACCGAAATATGCGAAGGATTATAGGCCTATCTGCCTGCTTCCGGTTATTGGCAAGGTTCTCGACAGACTTGTTATTACTAGAATCCTTTCCTTCCTTAGGAAGAACGATCTCCTTAGCCCACACCAGCATGGCTTTACGCCCGGAAGGTCTACATCAACTGCTCTAACAAAAATCATCGATTATATTAAACAAGCCAAAGCGGAGGGTAAACACACACTCCTTGCCTCAATTGACTTTCGTGGGGCTTTTGATAACCTGTGGTGGCCTGCTATTCTGTATCAACTCCAAATCCATCGCTGCCCAAGGAACTTATATGGTCTCATAAAAAGCTTTATCAGTGATAGAAAAGCTGGCCTTTATATTAATAACGTCAACTACACCCACCACGTTACCATGGGTTGCCCGCAGGGCTCTATAGCGGGGCCTGGCCTCTGGACCATTGTACATAATGATTTGCTCACTAGTATCAACAGCACCAATAATAACAACAACCACCTTTTACAAGGTTACGCAGATGATACGGTCATCCTCGTATCGGACAAAAACAGTGATAATCTACCTATTCTCTGTAATAGCCTCCTCACCAAGATCTCGAACTGGAGTGCCAAAGTTAAATTACCTATTAACTATTCGAAATGCTCCTACATAATTTTCTCAAAAGCCACCCCGCTTCAGAGGAGTCCACGTATAGAAATTGATGGTATCCGTATCTCTCGGGTCAGAGAATTCACCTACCTTGGAGTCAGACTAGAGCAACGGCTGCAGTGGACCAGCCACATTGATATGATGGTTGCTAGGGCCACAAAAGCATCAAACGCCCTCACCAGCATTGCTAAAAATACCTGGGGCATCGGCTTTAAAGCGGCCAAACATATCTACCTTGGGGCCATCGAGCCAATTCTATTATATGCAGCCCCTGTCTGGGCTGATGCCACGTCAAAGATGTATATCCAAAGAAAACTTCTGAAGGCCCAGAGAGTTGCTGCTCTTAGAATATGCAGAGCGTATCGGACAGCTCCGACCTCTGCTCTATTGGTTATTGCTGGCCTGATCCCTATTCACATTAAGGCCAGAATGATGTTGAGAAACTGGAAGGCCAATAACCTCTTTCTTGATGATTGCCCTATCAACAATATTGGTAACAGTGACATCCTCTCAGAACTACCTAATAACCTCAAGGAAGACATTTTCTTCTATGGAACAGAACTAAAGAGCACTGCCTCAAACATTCTCCAGGATTATCCTTCAACCATCAACGAATTATCTGACCATAATGATACCAACGATATATCCATTTTCACTGATGGATCTAAAAACAATGACAAGGTGGGTGCTGCTTTTGTTCTCTACGACCACCAGACAGGGAAGACTCACCGCTCTGCCTTCAAACTTGGCCCACATTGTTCTGTTCCTCAAGCAGAGATCCTTGCCATCACTAAGGCAATGGATCATGTTTTTGCCGACTGGTTCCCACATTCTAAATCCATCACAATCTATTCGGACTGCATGACTGCAATTTGCTCCATTACTGGCCTAGGAAAAAGGGGAGATAATGTTCTTCGTATTCATCGTTACCTCACGCACAATACTCACGGACATAACATACATTTTAAGTGGGTGCGTGGGCACTCAGGTGTCATTGGTAACGAAGCCGCTGACCACCTTGCAAAATCTGCAGCCATCTCCTCACTCCCCTCCTGCTACAATAAAATTCCTTTCTCCAAGATCAAGTACTGGAACTATCAAATTGCCATTCAACAGTGGCAAGAGGAATGGAATAGCAGCAATACTGGTAGACTGACTTTTGATTTTATTCCCAGCATCACTCGCCGTCTGGAATGGAAACACTTTTCACCATCCTTTGCCATGACCCAGCTCCTCACTGGCCATGGCAATTTTCATGCATATCTGAAACGCTTCCGCATTCGTGATGATGATGTGTGCACTTGTGACAATTCATCTGTCCAAGACAGTAAACATCTTCTTTTTGACTGTTGCCTATTTGACAGCAAAAGAAACAATCTCCTTGGAAGTGTTCTCCATGCTGGTTACAACTGGCCTTGCCCTCTCAAGGTTCTCATTGAAAACAAAGACATCTACCATAATCTTAGCGACTTCTTGTTGGCAACAGAAGCACTAAACCCATCGAGGCATCTGCCCAACACCGATGGTAGGCGTGACACTGCATGAATGATCTGTTTTTTTTTTTTGGTAGTGTGTCTGCCTCGTGCTGTATGTGTTCCCCATGCCTCTTTGCATAACCCTTGGTTGTGTTTACACTCATGCTGTGTCAGGTACCTCCTGTTGTTTTCATGCTCTTAAGAGGTATTCTTCTGTATCTTACTGCTGTAACATAATTTAACCCTTATGTTTGTACTACCTCCCATGTGTTTTCGCGTTCGGCAAATCTTGCCGTCCTTTACTATTGTAATCCTAATTACTGTCGGTTCCTCCTATGTATATTGTGCTCGCTGTGTATCTTGTTTATGCTTGTCGCGCCATCTTGTTCATAGTTTTATATTTTATCTCTGTTTTTATCCTTATACTCCTTTTGTATTCATGATATATTTTGTATTTTTGTTATTGTGATAAATGCGATGCAGGCGCCCTGAGCTCTCACCTGTACCCTGACCTTATCTTCATCCACTTCTCTTCACCACTCTCCCATCCTTCTTTCACCACCTTTCTTACCTCCAGGTCGTACCTCTGAGTGAAACCTAGAGCCCCTCTTTTCCAATTATTATTAGAGTAGAGCGTCGAAAATTGGCGTCAATTGGGGACTGGGGTTGTTCCAATTAGTCATTTGTTCCAATTTCCGACTTTGTACGAAAAAATATATTAACCTGTCCGATGTTCAAATTTTTCCCCGTTGCGTTCGCTTCGTGTTGAATTTTTCCCGTTGCGTCGCTTCGTGTTGAATTTTCGTCGATTTTAAGCCTAACGAAAATTTTTATAATAATCATCGAGGCTATCGTATGGTTAAAAATTATTTCTGCATTTTGTACAAACAAAATAAATATATTGAAGAATATAAAAAAACATGAAAATTATACTTTAGAAGTAAATCTAGTATCAAAAACGTTCGATTCAGCACGACACAGTCCGACTGAAAATCGTTCCAATTTCTGGCCATTTCAATTACCGACGTTCCAATTAACGACGCTCTACTGTATTATGTTAAGTTAAGTGAGATATACTCGGTTAACACCGGTGGCTGTGTACTATGCCGGACCAAAGTCAAGGCATAGTAACCAAAACAGAAATTAAAGAAGTGTATCAGTGTGTGTGTCTGTATTCAGGAATTTTCTCACAATATGACATGTATTCAATATAGTGGCCTTCTGCAGTGTGATGTATGTGTTTCTATTCAATTGCAATGTGCCCAGGCTTTTGTGTAGTATGTGTGGTATGACACCTGTAGAGGAGAGAACAACAGGTACAATAAGCACCCTATCCATCCTCCACAGATGCCTTATTTCCTGGGCGAGTTCTGTGTACTTGCTAATTTTTTCAGTGCATGCGTTTTGTATATTGTGAGTGTTTGGAATAAATATGTCTATAATGTATGTGATTTTATTGTGTTTGTCAATGAGTGTGATGTCTGGTCTGTTGTGGTAAATTGTTTTATCTGTAATTATGGCTCTGTCGTAGTACATTTTGTGCGTGTTGTTTTCCAATACTGTCTGTGAAATGTATTTGTAGTATGGTTCGTGGATGTCTGCTAATTTGTGTTTCTTTGCAAGCTCTTGGTGTATCATATTTGCTACTTGATTATGTCTGTGTAAATAATCTGTCTGTGCCAAGAGCTTGCAACCAGAAGTGATGTGTTGTATAGTTTCTGGCATGATGTGACATTTTCTGCACGTGTCATTCGTGAGTGTTGTATCTTTGAGTATGTGTTTTCTGTAGTTTTTAGTATTTATGACCTGATCCTGTATGACAATCATGAATCCTTCCGTCTCCCCAAAGAGGCATCCCCGAGCTAACCAGCTGTTTGACGCAGTTTTGTCAACAAAATCCTGGGCCAGATCATAAGGATGCCTGCCATGGAGTGCCTTTCGAGCCCACGATTGCTTAATGGTGTCTATGCTTTTTATATGTTGTGTTGTGTCCATATGATGTGAGTGTAAGCTTAATAGTGTGTTATTTGAGTCTGTTAGAGTTACTGCTTTATGTAATTGTGATGTTTCTTGTTTCTTGTAGAAAAACTCTCGCAGTGACTGTATTTGTTTGTAGTGAAGGTTAACTATGTCAATCAGGCCACGTCCGCCATCTTTACGTGGAAGGGTTAATCTTTCTGTGGCGGATTTAGGATGATGTTGTTTATGCTTAGTAAGTGTTGTTCTTGTTTTCCTTTGGAGTTGCTCAAGATCTGTGTGAGTCCAATGTATAACTCCAAAAGAATATGTGAGTACTGGGATGACATATGTGTTTATTGCTTTAACTGTGTGTTTTGCATTTAACTGTGTTCTGAGAATAGCATTTAACCTACTTTGGTATTCTTTAATTAATCTTTGCTTTATTTGTGCATGTTCTGTTAGTTTGGCCTGTTGGAATCCTAAATACTTGTAGAACTCGCCCTCTTCCATGGATTCTATAATGTCTCCATTTCCAAGTGCAAAATCTTCTTTCTTCAGGATTCCTTTTTCTATGTGAAGTGTTTTGCATTTGTCTAGGCCAAATTCCATTTGTATGTCCTTGGTGTATGAATGTGTGATTTGTAGGAGTTGATGAAGTTGTTTTTGTGTGGATGCATAAAGTTTCATGTCATCCATGTACATGAGATGTGACAGTGTATACTGTGTTGTTTTTTCATGTCTAATATTGTAATCATATTGCGTGTTGTTTAACATGTTTGATAATGGATTCAGGGCTAGGCAGAACCAGAAAGGACTCAAGGAATCTCCTTGAAAAATTCTTCGCATAATAAAAATTTGTCTTGTTTGTATGGAAGTGTTATTAACCCTGAAATGTAGTGTTGTTCTCCAGTGCTGCATAGTGTTTTGAAAGAATGCAATGAGTGATGGATGTATTTTGTACATGTGTAGAATATGTAGCAGCCAACTGTGTGGAACACTGTCGAATGCTTTTCTGTAGTCTATATATGCCATGTGTATGTTTCTGTGTTGTTTGTGTGCTTGCCGTAGAATGACTGAATCTATGAGTAACTGTTCTTTGCATCCCCTGTGATTTCTACGACAACCTTTTTGTTGTTTCGTTAGAATGTCGTGTTCTTCAATATCTCTGTATATTTTGTTTGCGATGCAGGATGTCAATAGTTTGTAGAGTGTTGGAAGACAGGTAATTGGTCTGTATTGTGTGGGGTCTGTGGTATTGTTGTTTTTGGGTTTCATGTAGGTGATGCCCTGAGTAAGAAAATTTGGCATGTTTTGTGGATTGATGATGATGTGTGTTAGATGTTTAGCTAGTTCCTGGTGCAGTGATGTAAACTTTTTGTACCAGAAATTGTGAATGTTGTCTACACCAGGTGTCTTCCAGTTGTGTGTTCTGTTAACAGTGTATTGGAAATCATGTATGCTTATTTCAGCACAGGGCATAGTTGGTATGTTGTGCAAGTTTCTGTTCTCCTCCTCGATCCAGCCTGCATCAGCATTGTGTGTGACAGCACTGGACCAAAGAGAAGACCAATATGTTGTGAGTTCTTCTTCTGTTGGTGTGCCACTGTGCTGTGTATCAGTGTTTGCTTTGTTATTAATTTGTCTGTAAAAGAGTTTTTCATTGTTTGTAAATAATTTATTTTGTTGTTTTCGTAGTGTACATGTTTTGTATCGTTTGAGTCTACGTGCTTTGGCAGCAAGTTTTTGTTTTAGTCTATCAATGTATTCTGTAATGCGTGTGTTGTGATGTTCGTGTTTTGTGTGTGTTTTTATTTTCTTGAAAATGTTTTTGAGCTGTTTCCTTAATTTGGGTGTTATGTTGTTTTTAGTGTATTGTGTCAGCCTGCCTAATTGCTGTCTAATGTCATTTATTTGTGTTTCTATTCTTCTCTGCCAGGCAGGCTTGTGATGGAATTGTGTTTTCTGTGTATTTGTCTGTGATTGTACTTTCAGTCCATGGTGTGTCACTACTGTGACTGCTCCAGCATAAACTAATGTATGAATGTCTGCGAGTGTAGAAATTGGATGAATGTAGTGTGGTATTAATTGAGTGTTTACATAATTTAGTGTTTTTCCTACTTCCTTTGACGTGTTGATTTTTGGTATTCGTGGTCGTTGTGTGGGATCTGTGCCTGTATATTTAGTGAGTGTTTCCTGAAATATAAGTGAGAGCGTATTAACTAAATCCATGTCTATGTTATCAGTGATGGATGAGGAAGTGTCTGTAGTATCATTAGTGGTAATTGTTGTATGTGTGTTATTATCAATGCTTGTTGCTGGATTATCCTGACAGGTTACGTGATCTTCATTAATGTTAGATGTTTCTGTCTGTTGATGTATTTGATCAGCAACCTGTTGTTTGATAAAGTTCAAGTGTTTTTTGTGAATAAGGTTGTTGTGTATAATTGTTCTTTTTTGATCAACAACCCTTTGTTCGGTGACAGTGAGATGAGGATACTGTTGTGTGAATCTATGGTGTAGTTGTTGTCTGTATGCTGTCATGTTTGTTTCGAGTTTTGTGATGGTGTAGCAAGTACGGATGATAAACTCGTTCATTTCTACTGTCCATTTCATCCGTTGGCGTGGTTTTCCAGCCTTTGTGGTCTGTGGATGCATTGCCACAGAAACACCAAGGCTGGGTTGGTTCCTCACATCTGTTGAGGGCATTGCAGTAGCCATGCTTGGGCCGGTGCTGTTTTCGCCACCGGTAACCAAGGGAGACTGTGGCCTATTTTTCGAACGTGAGCCTCTGCCTAACCCACGAACGCGGAACTTGTTAACCCGGGCGACGTCCGAGCCGGTATCACATATATATCATGGTAGTACCAGATATAAATCTCCACAGAATGTGGGTGTGTGGTCACTCTTAGCTTCATTTCTCCCCATAGACCTTACTGGCATGGGTGTCCCTACCAGGAGCTTGTGCTCCAGCCTGCATTGCCCTATGGATCAGTAAAATTACTGGGCTCTCCCACCACGACCAGGTGGTGATCACGGGAGAGTTATAATTATTATTATTATTATGACATACCCGACCTCACTCACGCCGAGTTAATAACTATTAAATTTTTAAATTTATCATTTTAATGACATATAGTATGACGCATTGTGATTTCATTTGTCTTATTGTTGTCAATCGAAAGTTTAGTATTTTAAAAGTTTTTCATGAAAAATCATTTTACCTAACGTTTTGGGACAGACCTTAGGTGAATTTCAATTAATTTTGTCCAGAATCGAAGTAAGTTTAATACGAGAGTTAGTGAGAGAGGTGGTCTACCTATCTCATGTCTAATCAGCGGTCCAGGAACTGAGAGATTTAGATGATAAATGTGTTTAATGAAACAGGGCTGTATTTTTATCCATTTTTTTACTACTAGACCTCCCAGATTGAGAATGTAAACAATACACCTCGCAATACAAACGCATAAAATAGCCTGAAATAATTATCCAGAAAGCATATTTTTATTTCGATAAATGACTTAATAAGGTTTAAAATCTTAACTTTAATCTCAGTTATTATATATTCGAGGTTATATAAATAAGCCAAGTGGGGTAATGTAGACTTGAAATTTGAGTTGATTTTCGTAGGTTTTCTCCTCTACGAAAAATCAAAATTTTTATTTTGCCTGAATTAATTATTAGTCGATTATTCAGGCAATATTCTACAATCGAATTCAGCATTGCTTCAAGAGCGTAGAACCTGCCATCAAAAGTATATCATCGAAGTATATCAGACAGTTGATTTCCAATAAGGAAGATAATGCTATGCTAGGCATCACTCTATCTTGTATAAACTCTGAATTATCATTTACATAAAGCTAATTATATACTACACCAGTATAATAAGTTTTATTAATAAACAATATCCAGGTAGACAGTATATACACAAAAACGTAAAACTGCAAGGACATAGAAGATAAAAAAAATTAATAGTTTACTTTATGTACTTTCAGCGCTTTAATTAAGCTGAAATTCTCTTTTCAGTTGTATGAATAACAGTATAATATGAATAATATTACAATTATCAATTGTATGTAAAGCCATGTTAACTGACTTTTGAAATTTGCATTATTGTGTTTGGTGATATGTAACGTCTACAATTTATAAATAATATTGTTGTCTGAAAAACACGAATTAATTATAATAGTGAGAAACACAGCAACGTAACTAAATGTTAATTGGTGGAGAGTAATCAAAAATACATTTAAATTTCTGTTACGCAGTATTTTAAACTCTTGGAATTCATTTCATTTTCAGTAAAGGTATCTCATACACTATGTGGCGGAGTTATGTTATACGGGTGATACGTACCTTGACGTAACAAACAACGTAATATCGTCGAAAATATTGTTGAGAAATGCAATGGTTTCTTCTGACTTATTCTTGCTTCCATTTTAAAAATGATAAATGATAATAATACTAGTAACGGAATGGTTGCACTAATGAAAATCCAGAGCTAAAATGAAAATAATTAAAATTGATTAATGAAAACAACATACAAAAGCTTTTCTTTTATAAAAATGCAAGAAATACTCACTAAAACCTGGAAAGGTTTTAGGAGAGCAACAGATTTATCGAGTGGCTGTGCTGCCTTGATGACGAATATGGCTGAAACTTCCGTAATTGCTGGAGATAAATAATAACCCCAAACCTGTTTGTTTCGACAAGGAAGATCAATCGGAGCCTAATTTATAAACATTAAATAGATATTTAATATCAAGTATACTTAATTAGTATTTTATCAATACCATATAGAATCACATACCCCTTGTAGGGAATCCACTGTTTCAACTCTGTGAATAAGCAATTTTGTAAACATTATATATTATCTGATATTGACATTAATTTTACATAATATATTAATTCGACTAACTTAAAAGCATAAATTTCTTGTAAAAGTTGGAAATATTTCACCACAAGTGAGGTATCTCGAAGTAAAATATTGTCATCTTCATCGAATTCGTATACAGTTGTGTCCTACGAAATATTTAATAAATTCTGTAATAAGGTTAATTTTGAAATTGATATTAGGAAGTTTCTGTAAACATACAACAATGTCAATCTCTGTCTATTTTTTTTCTATGCAGACTTTGATCGCATTGCATATTAGACCTACCATTAATTGAACAAAATTGAAATTATTACCATTATAACCTGGATTGCCAAAGTTATACTCCACGTAGGGAAGAAAGATCTGAATCACTTTATAGGATATACTGTATAGTGTTAGGTGTTATCCACTTACACAGAAATTACATATAAATTGGATTAATATTGGATAACACCTTTTGTCGGTATGTTTTTGCTCTGTTTGAATAAACTAATACCCGTCCACTTTAACGGAAATAAACATAATTACTGAAAAATTAAATTGTTATATACCTATGGAAGATAACAATACAGAAATCTAATTTTAATATGTACTATTATATGATATCACCGAAGAGGAATTGGAAGCATAAGCCAACCCGAAATGCATTTGAGTTCAAATTTTTAAAATAAAACCGTAATTTTCTAACCAAAATGCTGTAAGATCGTCTACCAAGAATGAATAATTTGGATTAAAAGGACGTTACACACAGAAATTGAACATACAGCAACCATACTACATTAAGAAAAAGATTGCATTTGATGAGCATCTGTCTAACTTAGTCGATTTGGCTCTGGCTGATTTTGCTCTGTTACCGAAGATACAGTTGGCCTCGAAGAGAAAACACAGTGGCTTTAGGGTATAAAGATTATCATTATTAGTATCAAACTTGCAATGGATTTCTGAAAATGTTTGACTGGTCGTGTGATTGCTACAGAAATGTATGGATTCTGGATGGGCACATGTTGAATAAAAAACAATCTTGTTCAAATATGTATCTGCTTTGTAATTAGAAAAGTCAAGTTGATGCACAATAGCATGATGTACAGCCAAGATTTTAAGTATACATCGTATAAATAATTAAACGTTAGTCAATTGAAAATACTATCCTTTTGTAATATGACAGACAGGAAACTAATCAAGGTAAAATATATACAATGAAGTGTTTTCTTCAACAATTCCTTGTGCAGGTTACACTTATTGAATATTTTAAATCCTATCAATTTTAAGAAAATTGTGTTAAGTTAGATAGATATGTTTCAAGAAAAATTAAACACTAATCGATATCCATGTAGATGTTACTCTTAAAATTATAGAATAAAATAAGACATCACTGAAAGGGAGCTATAAAGTCGCAAGTAGCAATACATATGATGTACAATCTGTGTAAAAATATGCTACAATAAAGTCTTGAGTCATCTAACCGGAGTTGCTGTGAGAAAATCAACCGATACGGATTAAAAGTGATTTTAAATACTTCATATGGAATAAAATGTAAATGATTAGGACCAACGTAGACTCGACATCCCCATAATCAGATGACTGGGTGGTGAGAGACAGGGCTCAATATTTCAAGATGGACTACCCACAAACAATGGTGCGATTTTTTGATCCATCCGGATTCGTTTTTCGTACCAAAAGTGTTATTCGACACCTTAACTACTTCGCTTATTATTACATGTTTTTATTTTAAATTACGTGAATCTCCAATCCTACTCAAAAAATAAAAAATAAAAAGTAAGTGTTGCAAACAAATATGCATAACAAGTAAATTGCTTCATTTAAATAAATAGTGGTAGTTGTTTCCATTTGCATCCATTATGTCGAGGCCATGGCAACTCCCTAAGTGTTCATTAGCTCTTCTTCTATTCAATGCTCTTCTTTGTTTGGATAGAAGTGGATAGGTGCCACATGTTCTCTCAGTCAATCATGATCACAGTGAGCAAACTGGAGTGGTCGAATCTGTGTTTCCAAATGAGGTGACAATGAAAACGCCAGTCAACTGATTTCCCAAACCCATGATCAATGGAAATACAAAAAAATCTAAAAACTTGACGAATGAAAGGGAGTTTCTGTTGAGTGCAGAAAAATTACAATGTTTAAACTCGAAGGTGATTGCAAAAGAAAAAAATAATATAATTTCAAAATGGGAGACACTATAAAATTTAAAAAAAAAAACAGCCCCAGGATTTCAGCAGAAAACAGATGAAGAACCAAACTCAGGGACTTTCTGACACAGAAGAAAAGGAAAGGAAAGACGTGGACCAGACAAAAAGACTCGTCGAAAATGTATCTCCATCTGATTAATACACATCACGATAAACCCATTGAAGTTCATCTGGTGTTCTTTTGCAGTTTTTTTGATCTGCGGTTATTTTCGAATATTAGTCCTTTCAAGAATCCTTAAAAGTAAAAGTCACGTGTGCTGAAGTAAGGAAATGCGATGGTCACAAGGTCATGGATTCTCCGTTTGAACTAATCAGTGCATTTAGGTATATTTTTAGAAGCTTCATACGGCGCAGGAATGTTAAATTTAGGTTTACAAGAATTGTTTAAAGTTATGTTAGAAGTTACTTTAATAATTAGATAATATATGAAACTTGTTATTATACAACATGCTTTTAAAAATCACGTTCGTATCAATTACATGTCTGTAAGCTGAAGTAAATGTACTTACCCCTAACGGATCTACCCTAACTGTAAGGTTTTCTTGTATCTGAGTTTTATACTTAAATTTGTATAGATGAGTTTCGCAGATGTCATGTACAGAACACTAGAAAAAAAAAGAAAAATTATAAATGTTAAAAGGTAAATATATAAATTAATTAGCAACTTACAATTTTCAACATTTTCTTTCCAATTTCAGCAGTTGAGGATTTGTCAATTGTTATAGAAATAGGATGCTGTTTAGACCAAAGGGGTGGCAAATAAAACATTTTGATCCTGGCCGTTTCGTTGTTTTCATTGTTTCTACTCTCCTCGCATTTAATCTGTGTGGCGATTCCTCTTTCGTTCAGTTTTAGCGGAATATCTCCTAGTAATATGTAATGAATAAATAAACTTCACTGAAAAATACTCTGACAAAAATGTTAGAAAATGATTTTAATTTTATAAGGAATAGTTCACTAAAAATATGTTATTTGACGATTTTGCTGTCGTTTATTTTGACTTTAATACCATGGACATGTTACAACTACAGTAAAATATGTATTTATCTCATATGAGAGATTTTATAAATACGGTAAACATTCGTAATTTCGTGATACTTTATAAATTAATCTTCATTAAATAATTAGTGTAAGATGAAATTTGAAACTGCTGGCAGGTCGAATATACATAACAAGGGCAATTATGGAAATTGTGTGAAACTTGACGCTTCGAGTTTTTCGCGAATGTCCACGTTTTCAGACCTAAAACCAAAAAAGTCAATGAAAGTGCAAAAAAAACAAAATCTGTGTAAATGTATGTATGTATGTTGGCAACTATTTCGTTTAACCTGAGGATGGCCTATCGAATAGGCCAAAAACGTTAGTTAGGTTTAAATAAATTGTTTCAGCAACATAGGTGTAATATTATTTTCTGAGTGAGTTTTGTTAATTGATATATTTAACCACGACACAATCATTTTTTACTGTATTGTGAGTTTAAATTTTTTTTAACTATTTGGACAACATTCTTGGCTTTTGCTGTGAAATTTTAGAGACAACAAACATCGAACACAAAGACTACTCAATAATTAATCATAAACCTATCACGAAATTACTACTTAAGTTGCTATCAAAATATTGTCAATATAATACATATACTTTTTAAAGTCACCAGGGTGGCGAGTAAAAGAAATTGTCGAACATACAAAGCATCTAAATAGTGTGTGTAACAATTTTAATTAAGTTTTTTAAAAAACAGTGTTTTTTTTAAAAACTTGATTAAAATTGTTGCACACACTAATTACAAACCAAATTACAAACTAAATTACAAACCTAACTACAAACCAAATGCTAATCATTATAGGAACACGAAGAAAATGTGCTATCGATTCACATAAAGATTTTAGGTTATTTTGTGTACGCACGTACGCATCCACATTTATGTATGCTAGCAGATAAAGTGTGTTAGGGAAAACATCATATTTACTAGAATAAAAATTATTTAATTTACAATACATCGGCTAAAGTATCCTCTCACGAAATTATCAATGTATTATTACGAACTTACCCACGATATCATCTGTACTCAACATACGAATTATATACGTAGAAAACTAAGATATAAATAAATTCACTCTGATCCCTGTACTCCCAAGTTCTTTGAGTTTTCCTATGTAAAATTTAGTAGATCAATGACTCTTATATACGAAACTTACCGTGATAAATTTCGTTTTTTAATCGTTATCCCATTCTGAGATTAAACCAAATATACATCAAAACATGCAAACCAAAATTTGTCCTCTTTTTTGACTTTTTTGGGTTCAAAAGATCTTAAAACATTTATATTTGCTAATACCCAGAGGATCAAATTTGACACGAGTACAATTACTTTCCAGTGTTGTTACAACAGCCAGGAGAGTAAAAAACAACGAGCAATTATTTATTGTGTCATCGTCTCAATTTCAGACTGAAATTTTTTATCAAATTATTTACTTTTTTAACTTAATATATATGCTCTCCATCTCAAATTAGTAGTGGTTTGCATCTTTACATCATACTTTTCCTTTAACTTCCGAGTCATGCTGGTCATCTATCTAACACCTCTCAGAAAAAATTTATGAATTAAAATAACATGACTTCGATTCTAATCGGAAGTTTTTCTGGACAGCCAGTCCCTAAGAGTTCCCTATACTTGTTCTTGTCTTTTATCTATTTAATTCGGTTCTTGAGATAAACACAGAAAGACAGAAGTGAGAATATATAGGTGTACAATTTTTGAAAATTGCAGCCAAATAAAAATAAACTAAATTTAATGAAGCGAATTAACTAATATCAATATTTATTTTTATATTTAATTAAAGTTAAATTTAAAAAAATGATAACTTATTTATACAGGGTTAGTTTTTTATCTTCAGAAAATAAAATAACTTATTCGGATCTCATTATTTTGGAAATATGTATTCTCAATGAAATAAACAGACGTTACCTTCAAATGACCTTGATGGTCAAAGTCACCAATTGATTGCCCCTTTGGAACCCTACAACTTTTGTTTAAATCTTTTTCCAAAATAATGAGATCCAATTAAATTATTTCATTATCTCAAAATAAAAAACTCACCCTGTATAGATACTTACTCATTATTGTTTCTTCACAAATAAATGTGATAACAACATAAGACAATACGATATACATTCTTCTCTCAGCAGAATGACCTAATAAAAGTAAAAAAAATTAAATAGTTTATTTTTTAATTAAGCTTGTTAATTACTATGAAATTGATTATTAACTTTGAATATTGTTTCTAGTTTCAGCATGTAAATGCAACTATATTTGTCATGAAAAGAAAGAAATTTTCAATTACTATTCTCTAATTGTAACAATGAAACTTTGTTCTTTCATATATAAACATTAAACCTCAATATAGCTTTCACGTGTAATAGCAACTTCAAAATTACTTACCCTATTGGTTTGAACCCTAAATAAACAATTTTATCGAGTGTCGTTACATTGAGGATAAATCTCATGCTGCGTTTTCATATAAAAGAAAGTGTATTAAATGTTCCTTCCTAATTTTACATCAATTACTTTCATCAATAGCTTTACAATGGTGCTGAAACTTCTATAAAGTGTTAATTTAACAACGAATTGGAAGAAATTTGCTGAAAAATTGATTTTCATTTAGTGGTAAGACTGTTTTGAAAATTTATACGAAGTTTCTAATTAATAAAAATATGCAAAAACTTTCCATTCAAATTTCAATAAAATTACTGTAATACAAAAGTCATATTATGATACTCTGTATAACCCGAGATATCTTGGGCTGCGTGTCAAATGCGCAGAACTTAACCCGAGATATCTCGGGCATAGGCCCTAAGGGCTTCAAAAGGGCCTTGACTTATAACTTTTCCGAAAATGTATCTATTACATTTACTATGTAATAGCGTAAAAATCGAAAATATTGTGTTATATTGTAACAGATTATATTGTATTGAAAATATTGTAACAGATGGGGCTACCAAAATTTTAAATGTTGCCGGGAACGTTAAATAACTCGTTTCTGGTTTATTTATAGTATTTTCGGAGATATCGAACATATTTACTTTATATTTTATATACTTTTTTAAATCGTAAAAATGATAATATTTAATATGGAATAATGGTCTGTAAGCTTCTAACTTTTTGTGTCTTAACTGTAATGTTAAGCTTGAGTACGCTAATATTATATTCTATGATAATTTGAAAATTACTCTTATTGAACTTGTTTACTGGAAGCAACTTTTTGGCCTGTCTTCACGATTTTTAACATCATTAGTATGACCCTTGTAAAGTTGAATGTACTTACCAGTTCAAGTGCTATCTGCTTTAATTCCATTGAGTTTATTCATTTTTAAAATAACTATTTGTTTTTATTTATTAGCTCAAACAATACTAAAACTAGTGCTTTTAAAGTATACTTTAATTGCTTTAACATAATTTTTAAATTAACATATCTTCTTTTGTTAAAACTGCTCATACGCTAATTTTAGTATCTATATGTATTCTTAAATTAATATTCAATATTCTTACTATACTATTAATTAATTTTTGTTCAACCTAACTCGGACTATTATAATATAAACTGAATTTTATAATATTAAGGATACTTTCTAATATAATAGTATTAGATTTATTAATGGCTAGATCTTTCGCCTACTGTAATTGTTTTTTTGCAGTTGGTGTATTTAATTTCTTTCCTAATTTGTTTAATCTTTCCTCAGCATACGGGTTTTGAAGATCTACTCAACTAAAAATCAAGCTTAGAAAACATATTAGCAGAATAAATGTATAACTTATACAGCATAATATTGATTTAATTTCTAAATTTAAACAAAAAGGTATTTTCTTAAAATTTTGTATTTTTATCCTTTTCATTTGGAGTATTATTTATTTAATTTTATCTAAAAATATGTATTAAATCATTAAACATGTTTTACATATTACAATAATTTTAAATAATTTTATTTGCCATGTTTTAGTTTTTCATATTAACTAACTGAGGAGGTGGGAGCTGAGTTAGGGTAGTGAAAGAACGCTCATTGCTTGATATCGAGTTAGTTATTATAGAAATGACCAATGGGAGCGTAGAAGGCGCATAAACAAGGTTTTTTTTAAAGCCAGTTAACGGCAAGAAGGTCTCCCATAGGCTTAGTATTGAAAAGTTGAAAGATAGAGTTTCCCAGGAATATTTATTGCTAAATTGTTTTGAAAACATGTTTATTCGTTTATATACTGTTAAACAAGTTTTCATTAGCAAATTAGAAGTAAAAAAACAATTAAAACAAGAGATTTTATAGCAATTGTTTACATAATTCAAAGTGGTAATCTGAAGGGACGCGGCATTTCGCAGGAATTTTTCCAGCAATTATTTTTACAGGTGGATGATCCGTAGATCTAATAACAGGCAAAGAAATTAACCAATTACAGTGTAATAGAAGTTTACTATCGATGTCATCTGCCAATAATCTGTTTTTTTACCTCTAGTTGCTGTAGAATTTTAGGGGGTGTATTTTTGGAAATACTGAAATATTTTTGGCCCGGAGTTTGTGACAAAGCATTTATTGGTTGAGATAGTTAAAAGACACATACAAGAAAGCGAATCAGAGCTTAGATAGCAGCAGACTTGTTTACAGTTTCTAAAAAACGCTTCTAAAGTTGATAACTTTTCCTGAAAAAATTTTAGAACGTAATACTTTTTTGTTTTCGTTATAAATAAATAAAAACGATATATTTTGAGTAGTTTTATTGATTATGACTTCAAAAACACATTCCCACAAGCACCTAACATCACAACACCACGAAAGAAACTATGATTTTTACAAAATTGATTTTTGAAACTGGCTAACGAGTGTTCCCCAGGCGCCAGACACCAGAAGCGGGCGCTGTTGCGTCTGACTCAGTGTTCATAAGAAATTTTTAAAACTCTGGAAAGTTTTAAATTAGTAAGAAATTTATTATATTTACTTAATATTTTTTTTTATTCCTTTAGTTTCTTTTTCTCTTATTTTAATTCATATTTTTACCTTTTAGATGATATTTAAATATTTACAAGCAATTATTTATTGTGACATGTTCACAATGCCGGGGTAGCAAATTTTTACCATATTTGTACGTTATAGAATTAAAAATACAGTGGGTGAACGGTTAACGAACAAATCAGATAACGAATACTTTCGCAAAAGATTTTTGTGATCAGACAACGAACACATGTTCAGCTAACGAACACCTCACTGAAGAAACAAGAAAAGAAGCAACGGAAATAACAAATACCAATTGATTTTCCCTTGTCTTCAGGTAACAATTCGAAACTTTTCGGAGCGCGGGAGACATTGACATCGACGGTCAATCCGATATATACTGATCAGATAGTATTTTTTCAACTTTGAAATACTCCTTTGTAATACCAGCCTTTTATTTTTCTGACAGAAACAATTTTTTTATAGTATTCGCGAGACTGTCAGGCGGGCACTCGTTAAGTTTTGAGTCGGTTTTTATTTTCGAAAGGTGAGAGTATAATAGCAAAGGTAGAGAGTGGGCAGAAGATGTCTGATGTTGCTGGACAGTATAGCTTAAACAAATCTACAGTTCAATCTTATCTAAGAAAGATACAGTATAATCAAGAAGACTCAAGCAGCTAAAGGAGTAACAAAAATCACATCTGAGAAATAAAGAACATTGAAGAGCTCATATCGGAACCTGAAACGGATCTAACGACAGAAGAGGGCCAAGAAACTCGGCGAGATATGTTTTCTTCTGAAAAAGAGGATTAATGTCGATATTTACTATTAATTAAAGATTTTTCGAAGAAGTGGGGATGTCAGATCAACGGTCTTAAAAGGCATACAAATCAGGTTGAGGTTAATAGGCTTGGAGATCTCTGCAATTGCAATGCTATTAATCACTTCTGAAAATCCTGAAGAGAGAAAAGCAATCGGCATTAGGCAGATTCTTTATCCCCTACCAACGGGAAAAACATGACTAATAAAAATGCAAAACTGTGTATATATGTATTTTTATTATTATTAGGAAATATGATTAACATTATATATAAAAACGGCTGATTATTTAACCCAATAATTTGTTGTTCAAACAAACAAAACAATAGCTTTTTTATTTTTTATAAAAGTCTTGAAATAAAATTTAATTAAAATTGTACAATATAATTTGAATATTTTTCGATTAATTAAAAGAAAACATTAATGTTATTTCTGTAAAAAGTACGTCGGTTGTGATAAAAAAATCAATTTGTTAGAATGTTACAACACACTACAGTGAAATTCATTTTAGTAATTCGAAGTCACCTATGCTGCATGTGAGTATTTTTCCAGTATTATACTTAAAATAATAACTTCTAATACTTACACGTTTTCATATATGTGTGTGTGTATACAGAGACATAACTATTACACAAGATATATTCCGAAATCTAGCTATCTCGATACAGTGAGAAAAAATTTCAGTTAAAATTTTAAGTTGAGTTATGGAGGATAGAAAAACTTTTTACACTTGTTAATCACTGATCCATAATAAACCGCCCATACGTTATTTCAGTTGGTCTTATTACACAGAATCTTTCTGTCAATGTAAAGTTTCTGTTCAGTTAGTTAGAAAAGGTACCGAGAAGTAATTGACAAATAGTGCCTCCGTTCACTATTAAGTGCATTTTTAAAAAAAGTAATTATCTAGTGTATTTAAATTTATTATTTTGTATTTGATGAGACTACAATTTCTTTAAACACTGTTCTTTACTATTTATTGTGCTGTTTATACACATGTAATAAATGAAATGATTTACTGTGTGAAGGAAAATTTAACTTAATTTAACTTTAATTTCATTTTCTCTACGGCAACCGTCTAAATCTAGTTACTTCTTTGAAAAAGGAGGTACCTCTAGGCAACATCAACTTGCAAAACATATTATTTTACAGGTTACATTATACTATACTAGACCATTTCTATACTGACCATTTTTTCCACAGAAAGGTGCAAGATTTTAACAAATCTTGCACCTTTCTGTGGAAACCTTCTCCGTAAAAGACGAACATAGGCTAACCATGTGGTTACCTTCTCTGTAAAAGAAAATGCATAAGTTGTGCGTTAGGAGAATCAATTAGATTAGATTGACATAATAAAGCAATGCAACACATAGGCAATTTGCCTATGGGTGGTGCCAGCAAAAAGAAATTTCTGTGGGAATCTGATCCCAGTAGATACAATACACATGCGAACAACGAATAATCAAAGCATGATTTATTCGTTGTTCACGTTTCAATAAATCCCAGTATAGTTACATTTTGTGTATATGTATTGTACAGTACATATCTGTTAGTAAGGTGAGTGCAGGATGTCTCCTCTGCTCTTATTACTGAGGTAAATTTCTCATGTAAAGTTCGTTGGGCATTAACTACAATTTAGATTCAAAAATTAATAATGCTTTTCAATGAATAGTAGAGAGAACTAATAAATTTATTAGAAATGGATCAGGTTAGGTAATATTCGAAATAATGCAAATTAATTTGTATGTTGGTAGACACAACTTATGAATTAGTGGTTGGTGTGGAAATATTGAACTTTCAATAAATTTCAACCACAATTTGAACCATGGGGTCGAATCCGTATGGGGACTCCGGGTCCCCCATAGTGGTAGAATGCCAACTTGGCTACACTTGTCTATTCATCCGGCCGTCGATGGCAATATACTTAAAACTTTATATTGCCATATTGCGTACAAAAAATTATCTCCTAAAAATTACGTTGCATTGATAGATAGTGAACACGTGATTTAATTTTAGATTTTAACGTTATGTAATGTAAAAATTTATGAAGCTATAAAAAAACAAGTTTATATTTAACCTTACGATTTGTTTCTGAAAATGTGAACAATAACACTTAGAGTTTTCATCAAACAATTTAAGTAAAATATAATTAAAGTTGTAAAATATAATTTAAAAAATTTTCGATTTGTTAAAAGTCAACATTAATATTTTTTTATGACCACATACCGTATATTCCGGCGTATAATACGAGTTTTTAACCCTGGAAAATCTACTCAAAAGTCGGGGGTCGTCTTATACGCAGGAATATACGGTATATGCGGGTTGTCATTAAGAAAATTAATTTGTTACAATCTTAGAACACGCTACACTGAAATTCATTTAAGTTATTCGAGACCTCCTATGCAGTACGTGAAAATTTTTACAGTATTATATTTAAAATGTATAATAATGATATTTTATAGTTATATATTATAAACACAATATAACAATTAAAAATTATACAGTAGATAATACGGTTAATGTTACCTATGGTTCCAAGATGGTGTCTCGCCTCCGATCCCAGCAATCAAAACACAGGGAACAGTGGAGATGTACGTTCTAACCTAACCTAACTTATTCTAATAAATTACCATAATTATTACCAACAAAATTATTAGAATAAATTATATTAGGTTAGAACGTGCATTCCCACTGTTTCCTGTCTTCTGATTACTGAGATCGGAGACGAGCCGCCATCTTGGAACCATAGGTAACATTAACCAATAATACTTATCTCGAATCGGTTAGGAGAAGAAATTCGAAATTTATGGAAGTTTCGTTTTAAACTGAACATTATGTGTAATGCTTTATGGCTGCGCAATGATAAACTATCCATACACTATTTCAGTTTCACTCATTAAACGAAATTCTTGTGACAATGTCAATGTGTCGGTGTTGTTCAGAATCTGAAAAATGCTTAATCGAATAGTTTAAAATGTTTTCGAGAAATGCGTTACTGAATGGTTGGTCCATTCACTTCTGAGTGAATGTTTGAAAAAAAGATATTTTTCATTGTCACATCTCTGGCCTAGAATCTATCTGATTTTTGAATTTTTTCATCACAAAAAGCAACTCTATGATCGTCGTGTGTAGGAAATTTTGCTGCATAAGCTTAAATTTTTACATAAACTGAGAATTTTTAATCACGTTATCAAAAGTCGATTCATTTGTTATTGGCGTTAGCTGGATTGAGAAATCCACAACCAATCAAATTAAACTAAAAAAATTGTTTGAAGATGACGGTTTTACAATAAATAATTGCTGGTTTGTTATAGAATTCAATGTAAACAATTATAAGAAATAATTTTATACTTACAAATTATTTTAATTTTTAAAATTAAATATATAGAAATTGTTCACCGACCTGAAATCTGGTAACTTCTTTGATGAAGCGAAGCAGAAATAAAAACGACGTAAAATGAAAAAAACAAATGAAGTAATTATATGTTACAGCTCATTAACAAGTGAAGATTTATGAGTACTTTCAATTAATGTTCTTAATTAGATATATGTTGCATGTCATTTGCAATTAAAATAATAACCGAGTTCATTAGTAGTTGCGTGATGACATCAATTTTTTTCATTTGTTCAAGAATAAATATTTTTAAAATTTTCTTTAGTTACGTGGATTAAAGGGACACTACGAGTCACGTGGTGTCTCAGAGAGCCACAGTGTTTTGCTAAAATGTGAAATTATTTGTATCAAATTATAAACTATTATTTCATGCATCTTTTCTACTATCTAACAAAGCAGAAAATGCATTTTAACTTTGATTTTCATGTAATTTGATCTGGAAACGAAAAAATTACTATATCAAATTTTAATACCGTAAAAATTATCTCGATTTACACCAATTCACATTTATTTGTTTGAAGTTTACAAGAAATAGGGTCAGGGTTGAGATAGTTAATTGCTGTTATGCAGTGACTAACCAGACTTGACCCACTCATCCAGTAAATGTGAATAAACTGCTAATTTTTTTATGACTAAACAAAAGCTCTATTATTCATTAAAACTGGGTCAAATATAAACGTTATTGTTTTATTATACTTGGAAGAATATTCTATTTAACATTTAACAGCTAGTTTTTCACATCTGATTTCCACAATTATGTTTTTTTGTGATATATTGAATACATGGACTACCAAAAATTCGACAATTATTGCTATGATGTTGAATATGTAAAGCTTTATAACTTTAAAAAATCTTAATAATATTGCTAAATAAAAACATGTATCAGGATAAGTGAATTATCATGAGATGTGATATATAAAAAATTTAAATTTCCCAAGAAGAATTTCCCGTATATAAAAAATTTAATTTTTCTGGGAATAAAACTAGGTGAGCGAATTTAGGAATCTGTAACAGGCAGTAGTTCCTAGACACATTCCTAAGTCAGGTCTTATTACAAATTATTATGTTGCACCATTGTAAGTCTGGAAAACTCACTAGAAGTATAAAGTGAAAAGAGTAAAGCACTCATAAAGTAAAATGGGTAAAATCTAAGATTTATTAAATGTAAACTTATATTAAAACACTTATTTATTGTGACATTGTCGAGCTGTAATTTTTAATCATATTCTTAATTTGTTCAATTTAGAATATATGTTCTTCATTCTGTACATCATACTTCTCCTGAAAACAACAGAGACTTGCCAGTCATCTATGTAAATGAATTCAGGAAAATTTTTTTTAAGTTCATGTGACTTCTGGTGTAGACTGAAAGTTCGTACAGTTAACTCGAGCCTCCTATCCCTAAGCTATCCATATTTTGTACCGACTTTCATCTACGTAACACTGTTCTCAAGATTAAGGAAGAACAGTCGGACAGCCGGACAGGCAGAAAGAGTGTAAGAATTTAAGTCTATATTTTTTTTTTTTTTTTTTGAAATTGCAGCACATTTTACATTACACACCAAAAGCATATTTAAAGGTTAATCATTATGAATTTTCAAATTTTTATTGAACAAATCGTCTAGTGTTTGACACAATTATTAAATTGAGTTGATCATGTGCTAAAAATTATTTGCATAATGAACCTAATTAAGATATATACGTCATTAACCCCTTACAGCACCTGATGTATTAGTCAGCTTCCGTTAAATCGGATATAAAAAAGGGGCTGAATGCAGTTTTGAGCGCGGACATCGACAGCAGATAGAGGACCCGTCACGCAATATTCCTCAACGATCACCTCCGGCCCGACTTCGCCATACCCTCTGACAGTCTATCTCCGACTCAGCTCAATCAGCAGGTGTCTACCGACTCACCGCATAATCTAGGAGCTAGGAATGTCAAGGGTATTAATTTAGACTAAAACGGTCGTTGAAAACTCTCTCTTTTAGTTTAGATTAGACTAGTTTAAGTTAGACCATATTTACCGTTTCAATTGCGTCTGTAGCTATATTTTAGAATTGTAGTATATTATCTGTTTATTAAATGTGTTGTTTGATAAGCCTGTCTTTCTTTGAGTACGGACACCTTGTCAACTTACTCGCTGCTTTCCCACTGCACAATTTGCCCTCCTACAGCCATTCTCTGACAAGAGCCGCCGGTAAGTGAGGTCTAGCCCACAGCTAACCCCCATTCTCACAATGCAATCTCTGGACAACATCGAGAAGTTTCCACTGACCTTAAGATTGTACGTAATATGTCCAACGGAAATATCTTATAAAGAGTTTATTATGGGTTATTAATAAATCAGCAAAAAATTTCTTGATTTTTGCTGGTTTATCCTCCATAACTCAAAATCTGAATTTTTTTTTCTTCTGAATTATTCGAGTAACCAGTTTCCACTGTATTACTATTATAATAGTAGTAGTATACATATGAGTAGCACTAATTACAAAATTCGAGGTATATTTAATGAGCCAAAATTGTCGAGTAAATTAAATTTGTTATAATTATAAGTAATTTTTCAGATAAACTTAAAATAAATTGTAACATATCTTAAAATCTAATTTATATCAAAACCCAACCAATTGCAGTTCTTATAAAAGGTGAGTATTAATAAATTATTTGTGATCTAAAAAATTATTTAGATTATTAAATAATTTATAATTTACTTGACAATTTTGTGCTACTCATTTGAATTTTGTGATTAGTGCTACTCATATGTATACTGCTAATAGTTATGTGTGCATTTATACATGTATAAATAAGTTATTATTTTAGATTTTAAATATATTATTGTAAAAGTACTCACACACTGCATAAGACGCTGCATGCAATTACAGTCTTCGTTGTTACTGATGCGAACCAAATGTTGCTAATGGTGTAGCTTTTTGACAGCGTAGCACTGTTGTCATTCCAAATCTTACTGCTAGCACTGGCTATGACAACAGTGCTACGCTGTCAAAAAGCTACACCATTAGCAACATTTGGTTCGCATCACGTAACAACGAAGACTGTAATTGCATGCTGCCAGTGGTCTATAAACGAATGTGTCATCGTTTGCTATCTCGAGAATTAAACATGCCTACTGATTTTTAAGACGTTGAGGGAAACAAGAACCGTAATGTGGAAACCACAACTCAAAGTTACAGCACAACTGCACGTCATCTGACTCATCCTCTAAATGTACAGTACCTATCCTATATTACTCAGAATGACTAAACCGTTGTCCACATTAATTTATCGTTCTCAATGGATTTCATGCTTTCCTAACATGTTCAATCGAGGGAGGGTCTCACAGTCTAATGCAGAAGACAATGTGGATGATCACGACCAGACGAGCACGTATCATGAAAAACCTTGCACAGTACACCCGAGTAGTGGAACGCTCGAGTTGACTGTATTTCTTTGTAATCGGCAACACGCAACATAACAGTAACAGGGACTAAACCACTGTGAAAGGCATGCAGTATGTAAATGTTTTTCAGTTGGCGATGCATGTACACTACACAAATTCCGGTTATTTGTGAAATTCATGTTTACAAATACATTATTTTCCCAGAAAAGACCATGAGCCCACCCATCATGTACCAACAAATATTACACGCTGACTGACAATTTTAAAGACTAGTTTTTGCACTTCAACATAAGTTTAATGGCCATTAGCGTAATAACACACAATTATTGATATCAAACAAGTTAAATACTTTCAACTATTGCTGATTCTGCTGCGGGTATAAGTCACATAGATCAGTTTTCTTTATTATAAAATACGTAGAAAAAACAATGTCCAATTCAGGAACTTTTCGAATCTTTCATACATATTAAAAGCCATTATGCTATTACAAACATACAAACTATTATAATTTCAGAATTAAAGCAATGTACTCTACATATACCAATTACTAGAATGTAAACTTTTAAAATAAATAATGCTTGTAGTAACGTAAATTATGCTAAAATATCAGTTACATATTTAACTATTTTTCAGCTTTAAGACTACACGTAAGGCCGCGACTCCACTAGCCGTAAAAGGGCCGTAAAACCCCTCACCGTAAAAGCTTTTAATCACGTGACCATGATATTTTACTCCTGAGCAGGTCGTAAAATATCAACGTAAAAGCGAGTTGAACACTGCTCAACTCGCTTTTAGGCGTAAAATATCATGGTCACGTGATTAAAAGCTTTTACGGTGAGGGGTTTTACGGCCCTTTTACGGCTAGTGGAGTCGCGGCCTAAACAAGTTGAATTTTATTCAATATTTTTAATTAAAGAACATCAATTATAATTATATCTGTTTATCGAGGCAACACAATTATAGAAACATGGTAAAGTTGGTAAATACGTAACGTGGTCACGCACAATTAAGCACAAATCGAAAAATATAATCAAAAGTCTGATTAATTGCTGTTTGTAATGGTCTTAAGAAAATACGAGTGTACACAGTGTATCCAGGGAAGTGCTTAAAAGGAATAAATAAATTACTGCAAATCAGTGCACAAAATTAATTAAAGCTGTTAATTAAATGTAAAAAATAAATTAATCGATACTTTAATCTTTAGTCAGTAACTTTTATTCTCTTAAATTACAGAAATTCTTAAAGATCACGATATCATTTCCGTTTGAACTTCGAACAACTTTAAATCTTTCATGTATATCAAGAAACATTTTTGATATTTATTTCATGATAATCTTAATCAAAATTGTAAAATAAAATATAGTTAAAATTGTACATTATAATTTATAAATTTCGATTAGTTCGAGTCAAACATAACTGTTCCCTCTATAACAACAAGTACTGTACATCGGTTGTCATAGAGAAAATCAATTTGTTAGTTAGTGTTCACGCTCACTACACTATAATACATTTCAGTTATTCGAGGTCTCTTATGCAGTGTGTGAGTACTTTTACAATATTATATTTAAAATCTAAAGTAATAACTTATAATATTTATATATGTATAAATGCACACATAACTATTAGTAGTATACCCCACAAAATTTGAATTTTGTGATTAGTGCTCTTCATATGTACACTACTACTATTATAATAGTAATACAGTGGAAACTGGTTACTCGAATAATTCAAAGAAAAAAAAATTCGGATTTTGAGTTATGGAGGATAAAGCAGCAAAAATCAAGATTTTTTGCTGATTTATTAATAACCCGTAATAAACTACAGTAGAGCGTCGTTAAGTGGAACGTCGGTAAGCGGAATGGCCGGAAAGTGGAACGATTTTCAGTCGGACTGTGTCGTGCTGAATCGAATGTTTTTGATACTACATTTACTTCTAAAGTATAATTTTCATGTTTTTTTATATTCTTTAATATATTTATTTTGTTTGTACAAAATGCAGAAATAATTTTTAACGATAGGATAGCCTCGATGATTATTATAAACATTTTCGTTAGGCTTAAAATCGACGAAAATTCAACAAGAAGCGATACGCAACGGAGAAAAATTTGAACATCGGACAGGTTAATGTATTTTTTCGTACAAAGTCGGAAACTGGAACAAATCATTAACTGGAAGGACCCCAGTCCCCAATTGGTTCCACTTTACGAGGCTCTACTGTACTTATAAGATATTTCCGTTGGTTATATTACGTACAATCTTAAGGTCAGTGAAAACTTCTCGATGTTGTCCAGAGATTCCATTGTGAGAATGGGGGTTAGCTGTGGGCTAGACCTCACTTACCGGCGGCTCTTGTCAAAGAATGGCTGTAGGAGGGAAAATTGTGGAGTGGGAAAGCAGCGAGTAAGTTGACAAAATGTCCGTACTCAAAGAAAGACAGGCTTATCAAACAACACATTTAATTTTATAGCTACAGACGCAATTCAAACGGTAAATATAGGTCTAACTTAAACTAGAGAGAGAGAGTTTTCAACAACCGTTTCAGTCTAAATTAATACCCTTGACATTCCTAGCTCCTAGATTATGTGGTGAGTCGGTAGACACCTGCTGATTGAGCTGAGTCTGAGATGGACTGTCAGAGGGTATGGCGGAGTCAGGCCGGAGGTGATCGTTGAGGAATATTGCGTGACGGGTCCTCTATCTGCCGTCAATGTCCGCACTGAGGACTGCATTCAGCCCCTTTTTTATATCCGATTTAACGGAAGCTGACTAATACATCAAGTGCTGTATGGGGTTATAAGTTCGATTTGTGACTAATGATTGTTTGTCTTAACTTGACACAAATCGAACGTTTCGTCAAATCATTACCTTTTTATTAATGTTAGGAGGGTTATTACTCATAACCAACGATCGAGGGGTTGAAAGGTTAAGTTTTGTCTTACAACTTGTGTAACAATTGTTTATAGTTAATCCGACTTCAATTGGCTCGTCGGCAATTTTTTGTTGCATTGTCATCCCCTGTCCGAGAAGGGGGGTGTATTAGAATCGGGTCATAATATTAATTCTAACGAAGTAATTTATTAATTACTTCGTCTCTTAGGCTACATCTCCCACTATTATAAATTAATTGGAACTATTTTTTATGATGATTACACGTAGTATTTTTAAGCACATTCAAGATTTTGTAGATAGTATTTTTCTACATTTTTCTTAATTATTGAATATCGTAATTTAATAATAATATTTTGAGCTCTTTTTTCATTAACCCATTTTGGGTGCGCCCAATCTCATGCAATTGGGCTTCTGGATAGAAGAAGCTGTGGTTCACATTAATCAGAATAGACCTTTCATTAAACAGCATTAGAGCTGCTACTCAAGATTCTATCCCGAATCTCTCAGAGTAGTAGGCTCGTGCTTTATTCCTTTGTATTTTTGGTATACGGCAACGTGACACTAGGGGTGCATTCTTTTATAGAGGTAGTTCCGCGTCTCCGTTATTAAATAAATGTGTTGCTGTTTGTTTTTAGGCATTTAGAAACAAACAACAGTTAGAGAAAAAATAAATCTAGTTGTATAACTTTCCCGGCTGTTATGAGTTTTTATTCAAAAAAATAGCTTTTATACTATTAAGCAAAAGAAATAAGTTTTTAAAATGATATAAAATCTTTGCGGATATCTTCGTTTCCTTTCCGTCTTTTACACCAGCGACAGTGTAAAAGACAGAAAAAAACGAAGATAATCGCAAAGATTTTATATATTTTTTAAAAAATTAAATGTTGTCTGCAAAGATTTTAAATAATTAAAATGAATAAAGTTGTGTGTGACGCGATGTTTTATCAAATTTTTTTAAGTTAAAAAGTTTTATATTTTTATTACTATAAAAAAGCAAAAAGCTTAATTTTGAGGGTAGGGGTAGGTTTTAAGAAAAATTATAAATCTTAGTAACGAATAAAATTTTCATTAAGTTTTATTCCTTTTAAGATATGACACACGACCTCTCTGGACGTTTAACAATCAATATTTTTTAGCTTCAATGCCCCTCATATACAAGCCACAAGGTCAAATTTCAATTTTTTATGTTTATCTGAACCTGAGATATTAAGCAAAATGCGTGCCAACACACACACACATCTCCGCGGAATTTTTCTTATCTATTTATTTTACTTTTTGGATTCAGAAGATTTCCATATGTTGAGATTTGCAAAACACTCAACGGGTCAAATTTGATACAGTTTAATTTCTTGTTACAGCATTCGTGCCTATCAATAGTATCCGGATGGCGGTATCTATACAGTTGTTATCTATACGTAAAGGAATCCTGTGAAATTTGACACTTTGAGTTTTTTTCAAATCTCTACGTTTTGAGTCCACCTAAACCCAAAATTTTAAAAAAGCAAAAAATCCTGTGGATATGTATGTATGTGTGTGAGTGTGTGTGCATGTGTTGGAATCTATTTCACTTAATATTTCACGATTAGGTAGACACTGAAAAACGAAATATGGCATGGTAGCTTGTATATGAGGGGGCATTGATGTTATTCAATTTTGGTTAAAGGTCCAGGAAATGGAAAGATAAAGAAGAGTTGTGTATCTGAAGAAAAATAGGACTTAATAAAGATTTTATTTGTTACTAACAATAATACTCTATCATAAAACTTGTTTTTTCCCTAAAAATTAAGTTTTTCGCTAATTTATAGTAATAAAAATATAAAAAGGCATTAGAACAAAATATACCAAGAGACGGCGCCACACGCTTTATTAATTTTGCTTTATAACATAAAAGTTATTTTTTTTTAAAGTACTCATAACAGCCAGAAAAGTAACGCAACTTGTTGCCAGATTTTAAAACGTACGTTTTTGGAGATAAAAATTAATAGAAGGGACCCAAGTGTGAAATTTAACAATAAAATAGATTGTTTTGCCAAAAGAGCATTCAAAGTATCTACGAAAAAATTAAAATGATAGAAACCATTCTAAGAACATTGAAGAAGATACGTATGCTTCCACAACTTCATCTTTGCAATAGAAAGCTGCTGTTCCTGGTGTTTGGACATGGCGAAAAAATGAAGACGTTCCAGTGTCTTTTACGTCTTTTTTAAATATGTAAAAATCGTCATCCATATTTTAAAAGAAAGTACATTTAAACATTCATTCATACTTCTCTAATTTTACAAAAGTACCAGTCCGCAAGAGATTGGAATGAAAAAGTTACACAAATAGTCAATTGAAATAAATTTTCGAGTTTATTACATTTATTACAAAATGGATAATTGGGAAATGTAGTATTTTCTGTTGTCCATAAAATGAACTTAAGCTTAATTAAGAACGTTTGTGCAAAAAAATTATAAACTATGAACGTGTACAATTAGTAATTGTTTGTATATTTTACTGATTAATAGCGTTAATGATCAGTGATAAAATATAAATTATGAGCCTTTGTAATTAGTAGTTGTTTGTATTTCCATTTAATCAATACACTAAAAAATTAGTGAATAGAAAAAGAACCATTTTGTTATAAGATTTTGCTTAAAAAATTAGATGAAAAGACACTTTAAGAAGGTAAAGCTGCTTTAATGATAAGTTCCAATGACGTCATTGGCTCCATCTAAATAAATTATTTTTAAGCACGAAAGTTTATTGCTTTATTTCTATCCCTACACATTATATATACGAAGAATGAACATTCAGTAAACAATTAAAGTATCCAGATTCAGGTCTTTGATTATGTGATTTCTATTACATTAAAGAATTTTGCTAAAGAACTGCGCAATGAAGTTAAATTTTTAATATGTAGTAAGAAAAGTTCACAATTAATGACGTATATATTTTAATTAGGTTCATTATGCAAATAATTTTTAGCACATTATCAACTCAATTTAATAATTGTGTCAAACACTAGACGATTTGTTCAATACTAATTTGAAAATACATAATGATTAACCTTTAAATATGCTTCTGGTGTGTAATGTAGAATGGGCTGCAATTTCAAAAAAAAAAAAAAATATATAGACTTAAATTCTTACACTCTTTCTGCCTGTCCGGCTGTCCGACTGTTCTTCCTTAATCTTGAGAACAGTGTTACGTAGATGAAAGTCGGTACAAAATATGGATAGCTTAGGGATAGGAGGCTCGAGTTAACTGTACGAACTTTCAGTCTACACCAGAAGTCACATGAACTTAAAAAAAAGTTTTCCTGAATTCAGTTACATAGATGACTGGCAAGTCTCTGTTGTTTTCAGGAAAAGTATGATGTACAGAATGAAGAACATATATTCTAAATGGAACAAATTAAGAATATGATTAAAAATTACAGCTCGACAATGTCACAATAAATAAGTGTTTTAACATAAGTTTACATTTAATAAATCTTAGATTTTACCCATTTTACTTTATAGGTGCTTTTCTCCTTTCACTCTATACTTCTAGTGAGTTTTCCAGATTTACAATGGTGCAACATAATAATTTGTGATAAGACCTGACTTGGGAATGTGTCTAGGAACTACTGCCTGTTACAGATTCCTAAATTCGCTCACCTAGTTTTATTCCTGGGACCTGGAATCGAATGTAAATAAGAATTCACATCAATTCTGCTCTGTATAAACTTGCATTGACTTACTGCTTGATTGAGAAACTAGATATAAACAATTTTTCGCAAGAAATTAATAACAAAATTATAAAATTCACTTCTGGTAAAATAGTTTTCAAATGGTAAGAAAACAATTACTTTATTATTTGACTAACTTTTCAGTGTGAAAGGAATTTTTGTTTACAAAGAAATAAAATCATTATCAGTTTATTAATTTTGATAGTGGAGAAGCAGCTAGTTCTATTATTATCGGGTGAAGACCATGAAAAGTTCTACAGTCCTTGCCCTGAAAGACAACACTATAATCTCGAGTTCACACAAAGCAGATGTCAATTGATAAAAGTTGAGATAATCTATAACTGTTTGAAATATGATATGTTTATTTTTGTATTTCCAAATCAAATTACGAAAAAATAAATTTAAATAACTCACTTTTTCTCAATCCACATGCATTTTACATTTGTTGAAAGTAGAACATATGTAAAAATTTAAGATATAATCAGTTTTTCATCCGATAACAATTTAAGAAAAACTAATGGTGTCTCTGAGACTCCACGTTTCTTTGTTAGAAAAGTCGATTTTCCTGTATTTTTGGAAAAAATCTGAAAAACTAGATACCTTCTTAACTTTTTAAGTCTCACATAATGAAATGCTTACAGTTTCCATTGTATGCCTACAATTTAACAGAAAAAACGTGCTGACCTCCCACAAACACAGGATGATTATTGTTGTGCTGTAAATGTAAACGAAGTGTAAGTATGTTATACTACGAAGCATCACGTGTAAATAGTACGATTCATCAAACTATCAACATACAAAGAATGAATCTTTACAAAAATACTGTTTCTTATATTTACAATTTCTTAATGTCTGGATTTATTTCAATTCGTTTTAAATGGCCAATGGATTTCTTTTTACAACAAAACTTTTATGCTATGACATTATTACTGCAAACATACGTAAAAAATTAATACTCTGAATTTTGTAACAAATAAATTTTCTATATATTACATCTCATGATAATTCACTTATCCTGATACATGTTTTTATTTAGCAATATTATTAAGATTTTTTAAAGTTATAAAGCTTTACATATTCAACATCATAGCAATAATTGTCGAATTTTTGGTAGTCCATGTATTCAATATATCACAAAAAAACATAATTGTGGAAATCAGATGTAAAAAACTAGCTGTTAAATGTTAAACAGAACATTCTTCCAAGTATAATAAAACAATAACGTTTATATTTGACCCAGTTTTAATGAATAATAGAGCTCTTGTTTAGTCATAAAAAAATTAGCAGTTTATTCACATTTACTGGATGAGTGGGTCAAGTCTGGTTAGTCACTGCATAACAGCAATTAACTATCTCAACCCTGACCCTATTTCTTGTAAACTTCAAACAAAGAAATGTGAATTGGTGTAAATCGAGATAATTTTTACGGTATTAAAATTTGATATAGTAATTTTTTCGTTTCCAGATCAAATTACATAAAAATCAAAGTTAAAATGCATTTTCTGCTTTGTTAGATAGTAGAAAAGATGCATAAAATAATAGTTTATAATTCGATACAAATAATTTCACATTTTAGCAAAACAATGTGGCTCTCTGAGACACCACGTGACTCGTAGTGTCCCTTTAATCCACGTAACTAAAGAAAATTTTAAAAATATTTATTCTTGAACAAATGAAAAAAATTGATGTCATCACGCAACTACTAATGAACTCGGTTATTATTTTAATTGCAAATGACATGCAACATATATCTAATTAAGAACATTAATTGAAAGTACTCATAAATCTTCACTTGTTAATGAGCTGTAACATGTAATTACTTCATTTGTTTTTTTCATTTTACGTCGTTTTTATTTCTGCTTCGCTTCATCAAAGAAGTTACCAGATTTCAGGTCGGTGAACAATTTCTATATATTTAATTTTAAAAATTAAAATAATTTGTAAGTATAAAATTATTTCTTATAATTGTTTACATTGAATTGTATAACAAACCAGCAATTATTTATTGTAAAACCGTCACCTTCAAACAATTTTTTTAGTTTAATTTGATTGGTTGTTGATTTCTCAAACCAGCTAACGCCAATAACAAATGAATCGACTTTTGATAACGTGATTAAAAATTCTCAGTTTACGTAAAAATTTATGCTTATGCAGCAAAATTTCCTACACACGACGATCATGGAGTTGCTTTTTGTGATGAAAAAATTTAAAAATCAGATAGATTCTAGGCCAGAAATGTGACAATAAAAAATATCTTTTCTTCAAACATTCACTCAGAAGTGAATGGATTAACCATTCAGTAACGCATTTCTCGAAAACATTTTAAACTATTCGATTAAGCATTTTTCATATTCTGGACAACACCGACACATTGACATTGTCACAAAAATTTCGTTAAATGACTGAAACTGAAATAGTGCATGGATAGTTTATCATTGCTCAGCCATAAAGCATTGCACATAATCTTCGGTTTAAACGAAACTTTCATAAATTCCGAATTTCTTCTCCTAACCGATTCGAGATAAGTATTATTGGTTAATGTTACCTATGGTTCCAAGATGGCGGCTCGTCTCCGATCTCAGTAATCAGAAGACAGGGAACAGTGGGGATGCACGTTCTAACCTAACCTAACCTATTCTAATAATTTTGTTGGTAATAATTATGGTAATTTATTACAATAGGTTAGGTTAGGTTAGGTTAGAACGTGCATCCTCACTGTTCCCTGTCTTCTGATTGCTGGGATCGGAGGCGAGCCACCATCTTGGAACCATAGGTAACGTTAACCGTATTATCTACTGTATAATTTTTAATTGTTATATTGTGTTTATAATCTTATATATAAAATTGTCGTGTCACAATTTTTGTTACCGTACTCCTCCGAAACGGCTTTACCGATTCCTACCAAATTTTACATGCATATTCAGTAGGTCTGAGAATCGGCTACTATTTATTTTTCATACCCCTACACCATTTCCCCCCTTACAAAAATATATTTATATATGAATTAAGGCTTTTATGTCCAACAGATGGCGCTAACTTCCGACGACCTAAGTTTGCTTTTCTGTGAGAATGGACTGAAGCAGATTATTTTCTATCTCTATCTATATAAATAAAATATAACGTTCGTTTGTTCCTACCGATTCCTTTGAGATTTTGACACAATCGTTGCATTCGAATACGCAAGTGTTTTTATATAATATACATGTCGAAATTCCCCCCAGTGGGGGGAGATGGACGGGATTAAGGCTTACCGTGAAGAACTCGGCTTCTATTATACTATTTTACGTGCGGTTTTTTGCGTTTTTAATTGCGTTTTAATAGGTTACGTCAACAGAATATACACTAAAAAGGGATTTTTCGATATTCTCCAGCGGGAAAAGTGACGGGATTAAGGCTTACTGTGAAGAACTCGGCTTTTATTATACTATATTAGATGCGTTTTTGATTGCGTTTTAATAGAGTACGTCAAGAGAATGTACACTAAGAAGGTATTTTATGAAATTCCCCCCACGGGGGAAGTGTTATACATTTATAATAGATACATTTTGAGCCACAACAACGCGTGGCCGGGTCAGCTAGCATATAACTGTAACAAATTATTATTATACATTTTAAAAATAATACTGTAAAAATTTTCACGTACTGCATAGGAGGTCTCGAATAACTTAAATGAATTTCAGTGTAGCGTGTTCTAAGATTGTAACAAATTGATTTTCTTAATGACAACCCACATGTACCGTATATTTCTGCGTATAAGACGACCCCCGACTTTTGAGATGATTTTCCAGGGTTAAAAACTCGTATTATACGCCGGAATATACGGTATGTTGTCATAAAAAAGTATTAATGTTGACTTTTAACAAAGCGAAAATTTTTTAAATTATATTTTACAACTTTAATTATATTTTACTTAAATTGTTTGATGAAAATTCTAAGTGTTATTGTTCACTTTTTCAGAAACAAATCGTAAGGTTAAATATAAACTTGTTTTTTTTATAGCTTCATAAATTTTTACATTACATAACGTTAAAATCTAAAATTAAATCACGTGTTCACTATCTATCAATGCAACGTAATTTTTAGGAGATAATTTTTTGTACGCAATATGGCAATATAAAGTTTTAAGTATATTGCCATCGACGGCCGGATGAATGGACAAGTGTAGCCAAGTTGGCATTCTACCACTATGGGGGACCCGGAGTCCCCATACGGATTCGACCCCATGGTTCAAACTGTGGTTGAAATTTATTGAAAGTTCAATATTTCCACACCAACCACTAATTCATAAGTTGTATCTACCAACATGCAAATTAATTTGCATTATTTCGAATATTACCCAACCTGAGCATTTCTAATAAATTTATTAATTATCTCTACTTTTCATTGAAAAGCATTATTAATTTTTGAATTTAAATTGTAGATAATGCCCATCGAACTTTACATGAGAAATTTACCTCAGTAATAAGAGCAGAGGAGACATCCTGCACTCACCTTACTAACAGATATGTACTGTACAATACATATACACAAAATGTAACTATACTGGGATTTATTGAAACGTGAACAACGAATAAATCATGCTTTGATTATTGTTTCTTCAAATGTAAAAACCAGTTAATTTTCTAATCACAATTCTGTATTCAAAATTATTCTCAGAGCAGAATTCACTATTGAAATAGGTCGTGATAATAATTTACATACTGGATAAAGCTAAATAACAAGGAACTAGGTGTTTAAAACAACCTTTTGCTTTTAACCATCTGGCACACCCATTAACAGATCAATTTGTAAAATCAATAAATGGGGGCGCTGCTTGCTGCAAAGAGTGGTGGTGAACTTTTTTGTGAGCTTACTTGGAATTTTAAAATTATGGAAAATATCGAATTTTAGATAATGGTGTTTGAGTTGCTGTTAATAATAAGTGGTATTGAATTAAATCCTGGTCCGGTTGATCGTACTCCGCCGCATTCACAGATCCAATCACCGATATCTACCGTGAAGCGACGTCGTTCTCCGAGCGAACCTTCCTTGAAGTCGGCGAAACTGGAGGATTTTTTCTCTTCAAAATCAGATTCAAGTAAGTCCATTCCTAGGGAGATTATTTCATATTTGGACGACCGGTTTGAAAAGCTTTTTTCGACTCTAAATGAAGTTGTTACGAGGATTGACTGGTTGGTTAATTTGCATAATGAACAATACCAACGATTAACTCAGAAGGAGGTTAAATTAGAAGAAATTTTCAAAATTAAAGATGATATGCAGCGAAAAAACAGTTTGATTTTGCATTCTATAGACAAGGTGTCGAATGAAATGAGAAAGAAAAATATTTTGATAAAAGGTTTAACAGACGACAATTCCGATTTGAATAGGAAAGTGCGAAACCTGTTTTATAAACTGATAGGTGAATCAAGGTCAATTTCAGCAGTTAAGATAGTGAAATTTGACCGATCAGATACTGTATTGGTGGAATTGCAATCATTTACAAACAAGAAATTAATTTTCGGTAACGTTAGAAAGATAAAGGCACATGATGCATTGAAGAATATAGAAATATTTGATGATTTATGTTGGCGTTCAAGACTGAGACGGAAGAAGCTTCTGCCTTTTCTACACGATTATAAGCTGCAAGGCAGGAGAGTTCGACTGTTGGCTGATGTTTTGCAGGTTGGCGATGAGAGATATACTTACGACCTAGATAAAGGAGAATTATTGAGACTTGATTTTTTAGTGGAAAATCGATTGGCAAATTCTCAAATTCTTCATTCTCCGATCCGAGCAAGTGTACAGTTGGATTGAAAGTTTCAACGTGGAATTCTCAGGGTACCCTCCTGACTAATCTAAGTAATAGTGGTTTTGTTAAACATATTTCTGAAACTGATATTTTGGGATTAACCGAGACTTGGTCTACAGCCCCACTGTGTTCGAGATTTAAAAGCCTTAACTGTAGATTAAAAGTTTTTGAGGTAATGGCTACTAAAAGTTTAGGAAGAGGTAGACCTTCCGGCGGGTTGCTTCTAGGTATAAATGAAGATTTGGGGGAAGTAAATTTGCTGCTGTCATGGCAACATATAATGGTTGTTAGAGTGAAATTTAACCGGAAGAAAAATAAAGGGCTACGAGAAGTGATGGTTATATTGGTATATCTTCATATTCCTATCTTTGAAACTTTAATTGCAAAATTGGAAGATTTGATTTCTGATTATACTCCAGATTATGATCTTCCGCTGATGGGTGATTTTAATGCACGAATTGGCTTAAGTATGGACACTGTTTATCATGGGGATGCGATTTCAAACATCCGACTATCAAATGATAAAATTTGTAATAAAAGAGGAAACTTACTTATTGAACTAGTGAAAACTTATAATTTATACATAATAAATGGTCGATATCCTTCTGAATCACCAGCGGACTTTACTTACATTTCCAAACTGGGTGCTTCAGTAATTGATTTAGTGATCCTGAGCGAGAGTCTGGTAGAGAAATTGAATAAATTTTTTATCTCTGAAGATTATATGTCTGACCATCATTTGGTCATTTCTGAAATCTTGATAGACACTGACGAGGATGGAAAATCTAACTTGATTAACAAGAAAAAAGGATTAATCTGGGAACAAGACAAAGCCAGTTTATATTCTGAAACAGTTTCGGCCAGATATGTAGGTATTGTCTTAGGTGGTGAAATAGAGGATAGCTATTCTGCTATTCTGAATTTGATCAAGTCATCAGCTGAACAATGTAGAATGATAACATACCTGGGAATGACAAAATTACCGTCTTCAGTTTGGTTTGACAGAGACTGTAGAACAGCGAAGAAAATGAAGAACAAGACGCTGAGGAGGTTTCGAATGTCCCGTAGTAATGAAGATCTAATAAAATACTGTGATTCTAGAGCAATCTTTCGTTCTTTATGTAAGACTAAAAAGAAGAACTTTTGGTCAAATATTAGTAGACAATTGCAGTCTGCGCGATCTTCTGTACAGTTTTGGTCTATTGTTAATAGATTTAACAGGAGAAAGAAATCCGATAATCAAATTCCTCTTCACGACTGGGAACGTTTTTTAGAATATAACTTTTGCCACCCAAGTTCTGATTCAATTCTTGATTTTGACCATGATAATTTCTCTCCTATTTTAGATGATCCAATTTCACTCTCTGAGTTAAAAATTTCAATTCGTAAACTAAAAAGAAAATCAGCCCCTGGTATGGATGGTATAAAAAATGAATTTATTATGCACCTACCTGATGAAATATGTTTAGAATTACTTAAACTTTTTAACAAGATTAAGGAAACATCAAAATTTCCCGAGCATTGGAAAAATGTGTTGTTGCAGATGATTTACAAGAAAGAGAAGACAAACTAAATCCTCAAAACTATCGTCCAATAGCGTTGTTAAATACCTTTAGAAAGTTGTTTACCGGAATTTTGGCAGATCGGTTGAATCAATGGATAATAGAATTTAATGTTATTTCCCAGTTTCAAGGAGCATTCGTTAGAGGAAGAGGGACTATGTACAACGTCTTTATACTTAATGGTTTAATACAGTATGTTTTGTCAAGAAAAAGACGTAAAATCTATTCGATATTTGTGGATTTGAAAAAGGCTTTCGATAGAATCAATTTAAATGTTTTATGGAAAAAGTTACATTTGTTAGGAGTTTCAACTCCGTTCATTAAGCTACTAAAAAATTTATTTTGTAACACAAGATATCATGTGAGAGGCAATCTGGCAAATACTAAAGGTGTCATTTCCGGTAGTGGGTTGCCTCAGGGGGAACCTTTAAGCCCCCTGTTGTTTATATTATTTATTAACGATTTACCACAACTGTTTTCTACCTTTGAAACTTCGGAATTTGCTCTTGGGGAATCTGTTGATCTGCATTGCTTAATGTACGCTGATGATGTAGTTCTGCTAGCAGATTCAAAAACGGGTTTGCAACGAAAACTTTCTCTGCTAGTTAATTATGCTAAAAGAAATGATCTTACAGTTAACTTACAAAAAACGAAGGGAATGGTTTTTCGCAACGGAGGCAGACTACTTAAATCTGATAAGATATTTGTGAATAATACTGAAATTAGTTTTGTGCCATATTTTAAGTATCTAGGAATACATTTTTCTTCGTCAGGTGCGTATAATCATCATTTCGATTTAATAGCCAAAGACATACAGAATAAGACAGGCTATATGCTTACTCTACAAAAACGAATGAAGCTAAGTTCTATAAATAGTATCTTTAAACTTTTTGACGCCTTTATTGGTTCTAAGATGACTTATTTATTCCCGGTCTGGGGACTGGAGTTTCTGTCTAAACTAGAAAAAGTACAGATGAAATATTTTAAGAGACTTTTTAAAATAGAGCGTTCAGCTTCAAGCTCTGCAGTTCGTCTTGAATTGGGAAGACCTCCATTGGAATTGAAATTTGTCAAGACTATTCTTCTGTTTTGGTCAAAAGTTATGGAGTTACCCTCATATGACTTGCGCCAAATTACTTATAATGTTTTGCTAACAACAGTCAAACCTGATAAGAAAAGTTGGCCTGCTTCAGTTAAGAATATTTTTGATAGCTTGGGCTACTCCTTTTTGTTTTCAACACGATCAGCTTCATTGTTGAGAACTCACTTAAATGATATAATTCAAACTAAGTCAGACCAACTGTGGAATCAGGATATATCGTCTACTTCAGCTAAACGAGTTAACTTGTTCGAAATGCGCCAGGGTTGGTGTACAAAAAACTACTTAAACTGTGAAACTAATTTTTCCACGAAAAGCCTTATTATGCAACTTAGACTTAATAGATTTCGGATTATGTTAAAGGGTTATCGGATAAATATATCAGAGAGAAGTCTTGTAGTTATTGCGGTAGTAAAGAGGAAGAGAACCTTTTAATACATTTGTTTGGATCTTGTCAAGTGATATATCAACTAAAGTATTTTGTACTAGGAGAAGATTTCAAGTATAATCATTTGAAAAGTGACGACATGTCAAAATTTACTTTATTTAAGATTTTCTCCTTCCTCTCTAAATCTTTACAATTTTTGTGATAATTTACTTTTTTATGTATATTTAATAACATTATGTAACTAATTTATTCCTCCATTGTAAGAATTAATTTAAATCAATAAATCAATCAATCAATAAATAAACGTAGTGAGATAGTATATATATATTTCTATTTTTGGGTGTCTTCAGAAGGAATTAATCAAATTTTCATAAAAACCTATGGTAAATCGATAATCGGTTAAGGAACAATTCGGATAGCGAACAAAGTCTTGAAACGGATTATGTTCGTTAAACGATCACCCACTGTACTTTGATCGATAATGAATACATAATTAAATTTTACATTTAAATGTTAGAAATTTAATTAACATTAAATATAGAAATGGCTGCTTATTTAACCCAATTATTTGTTGTTTAAAAAACAGAACAATAGCTTTTTTATTTTCGTAAATGTTTTGAAATAAAATTTAATTAAAATTGTAAACTATAATTTGAATATTTTTCGATTAATTAATAGAAAACATTAACGTTCTCTCTGTAACAAGTATGTCGGCAAGTGACGAAGAAAATCAATTTGTTAGAATGTTACAACACACTACTCTGAAATTTATTTTAATTATTCGAAGTCTTCCGTTCCGCATGTGAGTATTTTTCCAGTATTATACATAAAATTTAAAATAATAACTTCTAATACTTACAAGTTTTCACATATGTGTGTGTGTATATATATAAAAAGACATAACTATTACACAAGATATATTGCGAATAATTCGATACATTCAGAAAAAATTCCAGTTAAAATTTCGAGTAATGAAGGTTACAAGAAATTGTTTGCACTTGTTCATCACTGATCCATAATATACCGCTCATCCGTTATCTCGGTTGGTCTTATTATATAGAATTTTTTTTTCAATGTAAACGTTCTGTTTTTTAGTTAGTTAGAAATACTACCGGGAAATGATTGACAAATAGTGCTTCCGTTCACTATTAAGTGAATTTTTAAAAAAGTAATTTTCTAGTGTATTTAAATTTATTATTTTGTATTTGATAAGAATACAATTTGTTGTATCACTGTTTTTTACTATTTATTTCTGCTGTGTATGAACATGTAGTAAATGAAATGATTTATTGTGTCAAGCGAATTTTACTTTTATTAATAGAATTTTTTCTATTGCAACCGACTAAATGTACAGTTACTTTCTTTTAAAGGGGTAACTGTAAACAACATTAACTTGTAGAACAATATCTTACAGGTTACATTATACTATACTATTTCCTTTCTAATCTGTCCATTTTCTTCACAGAAAGGTGCAAGATTTGTTAAAATCTTTTACTCCTCTCTGATAGAAAATGCGTCAGTTGTTGCTATGAGAATCAATTAGATTAGATTGACAGAATAAAGCAATGCAACACATATGCAATCTGCTTATGGGTGGTTCCTGCAAAAAGAAATTTCTGTGGGAATTTGATGCCAGTGGATACATTACACACGGGAAAAATACGCGGAAATCTCTACGAGACTATTCTGCGAGTCATGCCAAAATCTGAAATTAATGTTTATTGGTTTTATAAATTGATATATTAATGGGTGTGCCAGATGGATAAAAGCAATAGGTTGTTCTAAACATTTACTTCCTAATCTTGTTATTTAGCTTTTTCCACCGTGTGAATTATTATCAAGGCCTATTTCAATAGTGAATTCTGCTCTAAGAATAAATTAGAAGGAAGAATTGTAAATAGAAAACGAACATTTGTAGGAACAATAATGAAAGCGTGATTTATTCGTTGTTCACGTTTCAATAAATCCCAGTGTAGTTATATTTTGTGTATGTGTACAGTACATATCTGTAAGCGGAGTGCAGGATGTCTCCTCTGCTTTTATTACTGAGATAAATTTCTTGTAAAGTTTGTTGGGCATTTTCTACGATTTAGATTAAAAAAGTAATAATGCTTTTCAATGAATAAGAAAAAGAATTAATAAATTTATTAAAAATGGATCAGGTTGACAAATATTCTAAGTAATGTATATTAATTTGCATGTTGGTAGATACAACTTATGAATTACTGGTTGTGTGCAAATATTAAACTTTCAATAAATTTTAACCACAATTTGAATTACGGGGTCGAATCCGTACGGGGATTCCGGGTCCTCCAGAGCGATAGGGTGCCAACTTGGCCGCTCGTCCATCCATCCGGCCGTCGATGGCGATACACTTGAAACTTTATATAGCCATGTTGAGTACAAAAAATCATCTTCAAAAAATTACGCTACATTGATAAATAATGAACACGTGATTTAATTTTAGATTTTAATATTATTTAATGTTAAACATTTATGAAGCTATAAAGAAAGAAATAAGTGTATATTTATCCTTACAATTTGTTTTTGAAAAAGTAAACAATCACATCTAGAATTTTCATCAAACAATTTAAGTAATATATAACTAAAGTTGTAAAATATAATTTAAAAAACTTTTGATATTTTAAAAGTCAACATTAATATTTTTTTATGACAACACATATATGGGTTGTCATTAAGAAAATCAATTTATTACAATCTTAGAACACGCTACACTGAAATTCATTTAAGTTATTCGAGACCTCCTATGCAGTACGTGAAAATTTTTACTGTATTAGATTTAAAATTTATAATAATAAATTGTTATAGTTATATATATATATAGTTATAGTTATACAACTATAACAAATTATTATTATAAACACAGCATAACAATTAAAAAATTTTACAGTAGATAATACTTATCTCGAATCGGTTAGGAGAAAAAAATTCGATGTTTATGGAAGTTTCGTTGAAAATCAAGATTATGTGCAATGGTTTATGGCTGATCAATGATAAACTATTCATACACTATTTTAGTTTCACTTGTTAAATGAAATTTTTGTGACAATGTCAATGTCTCGCTGTTGTCCAGAATCTGAAAAATGCTTAATCGGATAGTTTACAATGTTCTCTTGAAATGCTTTTCTGAATGGTTGGTCTATTTATTCCTGGGTGAATTTTTTAAAAAATGGATATTTTTATTATCATATTTCTGGCCAAGACTCTATCTGGTTTTTAAATTTTTTTGTTTATATAAAGAAACTTTATGATCGTTATGTGTACAATATTTTGCTGCATAAACTTAAATTTTTACATAAACTGAAAATTTTTAATCACGTTGTCAAAAGTCGATTAATTTGTTATAGGCGTTAGGTGGTTTGAGAAATCCATAACTACTCAAATAAGATTAAAAGAATTGTTTGAAAGAAACGTTAACTGCGGAAAAGAAATATTTTTACGATTATTCTTTCGAATGTAACACCGAGATATTTTATTATTTACAATTGTTTTTTGAATGTTATTCTCAGAGCGAAATTGACGATTGAAAAAGGCTATCATAATAACCTACAGGTTGGAAAAGGCTAAAGAGACAAATTAAAGACTAAATGTCGAAAACCTCTTATTACTGCTAACCATCTCGCATATCCGCAAATGGATTAATTGGTTAAACCGATGAGCATTTTTTAAGAATCATGACCTGATCCGCAAAGTGGTTTCTTGGCGGTTTCAGGGTTTATTACAGTAATATGCTAAAGTCAGGTTTTGTCAGAAACTCCTCTTTGTGTTCCTCCCTCCTTGGCAGAACCCGTGCATTTCTCATTGCCTTTTTCTATCAATTTAATCTAATTCAAACTCTGATGGCATAACTTACGACTTTTTCAGTTCATAACTTTAAACATAGTTTGCTGCTTATTTTGAGAATTTTCAGAAATATCAATGTCCGAAAAGTGTGTTGATTTAAACGGTGACATTTCTGGTTTATACAAAGAATTTAAGCTCAAACGTACTATTTGGTGATTTCTCTAAAACTTTTTCAATGTACTACACCGTCTTGACAACCAGCTCTTGCTTATCCGCCTTCGGAATTATGCGACATTTTCATTCGCGTGTAATTTCCTGTGCTCTTCTTCGGCGGTTATTATGTCATACATGTCATTTCATGTTTATTCGATAGTTATATTTATGTATAGAAAATTGGTTGTCAGCACACGATAGTATTTGCTTGCCTACCTGTGTAATGAATCAGACCCGAAAAACAAAAAATAGAGTAATTATTGACATTAAATAAACTTTAACACTATACACTTACAAAAATTCTACATATCTGTGAACTGTAAAACAAATGGCCGGAATAGCAAGAGTCTAGAATAGCATAATAAAAATTTTAAAATAATATATTTGGCAAACTTTTAGAAATGAAACGATTTTTCGAATATTTCAAAATGTTGTCATGGTGAAAATCGATTTATAAAACTAACGTTTCTTTTTACACGATGTTGCCAATCATTTCATCTATTGCGTGTTTATGAACAGCAGAAATAAATTAGAAACAACAGTTATCCAATAGTAAATTTGGTTCTGAGAATAACTTAAAATAAATGTTTATAACAAAGTAACGGGTTTTCACATTCGAAAAACGTATCATGAAAGCATGATTTAGCCGGTGTTCACTTTTCACGTAAATCGCAGTACAATTACGTTTTGTAAACTTAAATAACTTTAAAGTAGACGAATTTATTATAAACTACGAAATTCCTTATTTTTAATTACGTAATTTGAACCAAAAATTAAAAAACAAAAAATGTGCAGATCAGATTCTTAACAACTCTGCCGTGAGATTTTTGAAGTATTCCACCACTGCGAATACATAAGCGACGTCCGACAAGTAGTTCAATCAGTTCTACCTACCTAAGGCGCCTTCGGAAATTGTAACCGGTGTTACCGGTAACTGCTGATAGTTACCAACATGTTTATAAATGGTTCCTAAGTAACCAACTGCGTTTAAAAATCACTGTTATAATGTCACCGGTTGTTCTGCGGTACTTACTTGTGTAAGCGTGTGTTTCGCAAATTTTTAAATTTTTAAAAGTGGACCGTGACGAAAGAAACGTCGAGAATCACTAATGTAGACAGCCATTTGTTTTTAAACAATATTCTAAAATTTAAGTAATTTATCAAGTTGCGGATATTCTTATAATTTTTTTTCTATAGTAAAGATTCGATTATTTATAAAAGCTAAAACTTAAAAAGAATAACATACACAAACACACTGCATACATTTATCTGAAATATGTACGTACTTTTCCGTACTTTTAGTCGTTTGCTTAGTAGGTATTAAATAGACATTTCTTTTCATATATGTGGTGGATTCCGCCAAAACAAAAATAATGGCGTCCGAGTGGAATATGAAGTTCTCGACATATTTAAAATGGATCAAGTAGGGATTGAAATGTGATTGTTGGTTTGGCCGCTTTTTTCTATTATTATATCAATAAAATTTTTTATACACATGCAAATTGATTCTTAATAATGCTAATTATAAAAAAGAGTTTAACATTCATTAAATAAAACAATGCAAATATTACATTTTATCTATGTAAAGATTGTTTTCTGAGGTAAATTTATTTCTATACACCAGATGGCGATATACTTAAAACTTCACACTGCCATCTGGCGCGCGGAAAATAATATCACGAAAATTACGCTGATTGATCGATAATAAATACGTAATCAAATTTTACATTTTAATGTTAGAAATAAATGAAACTTCAAAGAAACAAACGGCTGCTTATAAAACCGTTAAATTTGTTTTTGAAACAAATAATACAGCATTTTGAATTTTCATAAAATGAAATACAATTAGAATTGTAAAATATAATTCGAAACATTTTCGATTAGTTAAAAGTGAATATCAATCAATGTTTTTTCCATGAAAAGAAGTACGTGAGTTTCCATAGAGAAATCAATTTGTTACATTCTTAGAACACACTACACTGAAATACATTTCGGTCATTCGTGGTGTCCTATGCAGCATGTGAGTATTTTATAGTATTATATTTAAAATTTAAAACAAGACTTTATAATAGATATATATATGAACACAACATAACTGTTATGAAAGTTGTACAATAGACATTAGTTAACTCGGCCAGTGAGAGAAAAATCGATTTATGAAGGATTCGGTAAAAATCCATATTTTGCGTAATGGTTGGCTTCTTAACATTATTGATACGATATTTCGTTGATCTTAATAAATTGTTATAAATATATATATAACTATTATATAAATACAATATAACTATTAAAAATTATACAATAGATAATAGTTATTTCGAATCGGTCAGGGGAAGAAATTCAGATTTCGATTTATGGAGGTTTTCGTTGAAACCGAAGATTCAGTGCAACTGTACAAAATTTATTGCTGATCAGTAATAAACTATTCATACAAAATTTCAGTTACACTTATTAAATGAAATTTCGATACAATGTCAATGTCTCAGTGTTATTCAGAATGTCGAAAATGCTCAATCCAATAGTTTAAAAAGTTTTCGAGAAATGCGTTTCTGAATGGTTGATCTATTCATTTTTTAGTGAATTTTTTATAAAAATATACATTTTTAATGTGTTCTTCCTCGCCTAAAATCCATCTGTTTTATAATTTTTTTTTTTCACGAAAAGACGCTCTACAATCTTTGTTTATAAAATTTTGTTGCATAAGCTTCAATTTTTGCATAAACTGAGACTTTTTAATAACGTTTTTCAAAGTTTAATCATTTGTTATAGGCGTCAGCTCGTTTGAAAACTCAACAACCAAATGAAACAAAAAAGGTTGTTGGAAAAAATTACGTTAGATCGGAAGTTACAGCGTTTAGTCAGACACGCTGTGTGAAAGCCATTAGCCCATTTTCGCCGCCACGTGATATGGTGATTATTCTTGTGATACCTGGTTCCAGTGCTTTATACGAAGTTTTCGGTTAGTGTATTCGTCAGAATAAAGTTAATTATTTTATATAAATTTAGGTTCTTTAAGGTTTATGATACTATTGTACCAAATCCTTTGGGGGGAAACAGTTTCGAAAGTTTGAGTTAGGTTGTTTACTGTGTCTTAATCCATATGTTCGCCAGTTTCTCCAGTTCGAATCGATCAGTTTTCACTTGACGTAAACTTAATACTAGAGTGAAAATCCTTATTAATCCGTCACGATCTTTACGATGGATCGTCTCGAGTTGGGTTCTGTGACTCGAGAATGTCCGTAAGATGGTTCGAGAAAAGCTACACCTCCACACTCAACAAGTAAATATATACAGTTTATTTACACAACAAATATTTACAAGGTGTACAATGTTCAACAACATTACATACGCTACGTAACAAAGGTGTGGTATCGCACGTCGGCTCGTCTATTGGGGACTGTTAGTTTCCGGGGAACTCAAGTCGCTTTTCGGAGATGGCTCAACCGCGTGGCCGTCCGTCTCTGCACTAACCTTTTTCCGGAGGACTTTCCAAGAGGAGAACGCTCTCTCTATACACCTCAAAGGCTTACCTAGTGTCAGAGACCACCACGTATCCGGTCTCTCGCCCTTTCTCCTCGTTTCTCCGCCACCCTTCCAATTTAAGGGATCCTGCTGCGACCACCTGCGACCAATCAGTCTCTTCTTTTTTTCGAGAGCTTCCAAAGACGTCTGCCCTATTTCCCGCCGACGTAGCTTACATTTGCGTCCGTCCCTTGTTTACATTTTTTTTCCCAAGCCGGCCGACACGTAGCACACACATTGACCTCTAAACGGAAACGCTGTTCCTTTGATCTTTCCGGCCGTTTATGGCCCCAACGCCAGGTGGGTCCAATTATCTCTGTCGCGTGGCTTTTCGACTTAGGACGCTAAATGCGACCTTTACAACTAGTGTATACAGACTGTTCCAGTGTAGATACATATACAACATTATATAGATATTCATCAACCCTGCACCTGATAATCTAGAATTTTCGGATAATCCGATATCCTCCAAAAAGTTGTCAATAATCCGGAATTATTTTACTATTTTTTTGCATGCTATAATTTTTTCCATGTGGTGGTTAGTAGAATATATCATTTGTTCACAATACACTATACGTCTACAAAATTTTATATGCAAAATAATTTCCGTTATCGTTGATTTTATGCAGTATCTGTTTCATTATCTTTTTATAGTTATTTAAAATTATTTTTAATAACTTACCCTTACACTGCATCATTTTCGGACTGATTATAGTGTATACTCTGGTGTGCTCTAGTACTAAATTCTACAAAAATGTCTGAATCATTCAGATTGTATAACACATATTTCTGGAAAATACAAAAGCGTGAGTTAATGTAACAAACCAGTCCTGAAAATTGGTCGGAAAGTGTTTCCTCGGTAGACATTCTATTATGAACCGCCTGTTACTTAGTAACACGAGAAAAAGACTAAACTAATAGATTAGAGTTTTAAAAGACTCTAATCTGTTAGTTTTGTGCAACAGGTGAGAAAGTATTATTGTGGTCTCGAATATGATGGACAAATTAACTTCTAACGTATGTGATACATATACACGATGCAATATCCATATTTATTAATTTTTTATATCTGATCATTCTGTAAACATTTTTGTAAATTATTTTTTCGTTTAAGTCACATAATCACACCATAAAAATATTGCCATTCACTAATATTTATTTCATATCTTTAAATTATTAAACTATTGTTTATTATGTTAATTTATTTTCATATAGAAGAATATTTGACATGATACTTCGATTGGAGCTAAGTTTTGTACTGATTACTTATAACCCTTATTTTCCACGTTATGATTTTCTTGTTCGTAAGTATTTTTCTGCATTTTTCTTACTATATAAAATTAAATATTCTTTTCATTGAAAATGATAACTTACAGAATATAAATCTGACTTTATGTGTGAATTACTGCGATGTGTCTTTATTTTTTATATTGGAAATTATTTGTGTTTTTTGGACATGTTATTTTATTATAATAAAAATTCGTATAAATAACTCTTTTTATTCAGAGTAAATATTACATTATTCTAAACATGAGACTTAATGATGATGTGGTACAATTATACAATGTGCTAGGTAATATTGCATGTGATAGACAATGTACTAGTTAACATGATTAATCTGAAATATGTTTTGCTTGATTCTTTATAATTTATCTGGATGAAATAATACTTCAGAATATGTGCAATAAAAATTCTAATAGGATAAATGCATACTGCAATAAGTCACAATAATTACATATTTCGAAAATAAGTAAAAAAAAAAAAAAAAAAAAAAAATATATATAATATATATATTATATTTAAATATTGTAAACGTAACTAGTTGGTTTGTGTTATAATTTTATTAATAATTCTGAATTTTTCTAAAGTCAAATTTGTTTTTGTGCGGTTTTTTTCTGTGCGATTTTTATTTGTGCGATTTTTTTTATTTATGCAATTTGTTTTGTGAAATTTTTTGTGCTTTATATGAATATTTCAATTAAACTTGAATTTATGACTATTCACAAAAATATAAAATTTTCGAGTCTTTCTACTTCCTGTTTTACTCCACCACAGAAGTAACAGTGTATTGGCTTGAATAAACTTCAGTAGAACAAATGGTAAGTTATAAAAAAATTTCACACAGTTAAAATTGATCGAAACGCCGATCTTTTATTTGAGGATTCGGCGTCCTTTAAAACTAAAACAATGATTACAACTTTTAATTACAACTACCTTGCTCTTTAGCACAATATATTACTGGTTCAGGCCTTCTGGTGGCGGTTTTGGGTAATCCTAAAGGGTAATCCTTTTTTATAACTTACCATTTGTTCTACTGAAGTTTATTCAAGCCAATACACTGTTACTTCTGTGGTGGATTAAAACAGGAAGTAGAAAGACTCGAAAATTTTATATTTTTGTAAATAGTCATAAATTCAAGTTTAATTAAAGATGTCCTGGGGTGTTCATGTTATCATGTGTGCTTGTATGAATATTTCAATTAAATTGGAACATAATTGACTTTTGTAAAACTTTTAAAAACTCTATTGGATGTTTTATAGGACATCAGCAAATTTTTTCATTTTCTATTTAGTAAAATTTTCTTCTCATACGTTTTTTTTCGGTCTCCTCTTATTTTAATAGCATATAAATCATAAATATTATGGTAGAAACATACAATACACCTTATCGCTGAGAACAAACAATTTATTACCTAAAACTAACGTTTTCGGCTCAATTTATGGGCCATCTTCAGGTTACAGCTGTTCGATTCCGATACAAAATCGAACACATTCAAAATTAAACCAAAATAGAACATACGTTTAAATTAAACCAATAGAACAAGCATAGTACAAAATAATAAATAACAAAAATTAAAATAACACGAAAAATGTAAATGAAATTAAAATACAAATAAAATACTGTGACTGGCCGTCAATCTTAAGGAACCATTCGTTTTGCATTAACCCAGAAGCCTACTGAGTGACGGCAGACTCATTATCACGTGTGTTACGTCTTACTATGTATTTCCAGGATGACGGTAACACCGTCGCATCCTTATAATTTAAACATCTGCCAGCCAAACTCGCTCTGTAGATTTCACATTTCTCAGTTATGGACGACAGCGTTGGCGAGTGTACTTTTACAAGAATTTTGGCATTTTCCCATTCTACCACTGAACCATCTGCTTGCGCCATTTTGGATAACGCTGTTGTGCACCTGTTTTTTGTGACATCGTACCGATGCTCCTTTATCCTCACTCCAAGGTTTCCATTAGTGACACCTACGTAGTCCCTATCAATTCCCAACTGGTCATTTTTGTAGGGAATTGCATATACTCCCGCCTGTTCTTTAACACCAATTCTTTCTTTGTCATTTCTAATCAACCTATACACTGTGGGGGCCCTTTTGCATATTAAACTGGCGTTTTTGTGCCTCGCTATTTGCTTCATAATCGGGAAGAGACATTTATTATATGTAAACTTTGTGAAGTTACCCGCAGACTCCGGTTTCTTCTTAGAACTGCTCCTAGGCTTTATGTACGCCGCTATTAAACGTTCGATAGTTCTTGTTCCAAACCCTAACTCCTTTGCTATCTCTTTGATTCTACCCAGCTCATTCATCGTGTCCATTATATTTGAGCAATATAAAAACGCTCTTCTGATTAGGGCCCTAAACGCGGATAATTTATAAACCGTTGGGTCATTGGAACTCGCCGGAATATACATCGGATCATGTGTGGGCTTGATGTACACCTTCGTGCATAAAGCTCCATTCTTAAATTCAATGCCAACGTCCAAGAAGTGTAGCTCTTTGTTACTAACTTGCTCAAGGTTAAGTTTGAAGCCATGTTGGTTAGAGTTCACTTGGTCTAGGAATCGCTGTATCATAGTGTCATTCTTCCAAATAATTAGAACATCGTCTATATATCTTTTGTACAAAAGATATATAGACGATGTTCTAATTATTTGGAAGAATGACACTATGATACAGCGATTCCTAGACCAAGTGAACTCTAACCAACATGGCTTCAAACTTAACCTTGAGCAAGTTAGTAACAAAGAGCTACACTTCTTGGACGTTGGCATTGAATTTAAGAATGGAGCTTTATGCACGAAGGTGTACATCAAGCCCACACATGATCCGATGTATATTCCGGCGAGTTCCAATGACCCAACGGTTTATAAATTATCCGCGTTTAGGGCCCTAATCAGAAGAGCGTTTTTATATTGCTCAAATATAATGGACACGATGAATGAGCTGGGTAGAATCAAAGAGATAGCAAAGGAGTTAGGGTTTGGAACAAGAACTATCGAACGTTTAATAGCGGCGTACATAAAGCCTAGGAGCAGTTCTAAGAAGAAACCGGAGTCTGCGGGTAACTTCACAAAGTTTACATATAATAAATGTCTCTTCCCGATTATGAAGCAAATAGCGAGGCACAAAAACGCCAGTTTAATATGCAAAAGGGCCCCCACAGTGTATAGGTTGATTAGAAATGACAAAGAAAGAATTGGTGTTAAAGAACAGGCGGGAGTATATGCAATTCCCTACAAAAATGACCAGTTGGGAATTGATAGGGACTACGTAGGTGTCACTAATGGAAACCTTGGAGTGAGGATAAAGGAGCATCGGTACGATGTCACAAAAAACAGGTGCACAACAGCGTTATCCAAAATGGCGCAAGCAGATGGTTCAGTGGTAGAATGGGAAAATGCCAAAATTCTTGTAAAAGTACACTCGCCAACGCTGTCGTCCATAACTGAGAAATGTGAAATCTACAGAGCGAGTTTGGCTGGCAGATGTTTAAATTATAAGGATGCGACGGTGTTACCGTCATCCTGGAAATACATAGTAAGACGTAACACACGTGATAATGAGTCTGCCGTCACTCAGTAGGCTTCTGGGTTAATGCAAAACGAATGGTTCCTTAAGATTGACGGCCAGTCACAGTATTTTATTTGTATTTTAATTTCATTTACATTTTTCGTGTTATTTTAATTTTTGTTATTTATTATTTTGTACTATGCTTGTTCTATTGGTTTAATTTAAACGTATGTTCTATTTTGGTTTAATTTTGAATGTGTTCGATTTTGTATCGGAATCGAACAGCTGTAACCTGAAGATGGCCCATAAATTGGGCCGAAAACGTTAGTTTTAGGTAATAAATTGTTTGTTCTCAGCGATAAGGTGTATTGTATGTTTCTACTGTATTCATTAAGAAGCTGAGTCTGAGCAGAAGATAAATATTATGTTATATTTGAACAGATGAGGTAAGTTAGCTCCCCTCTAGCTTTAGACTGCGTGTGTGAAATTTCACGCCTTGTTAAATGAAATAACACTTTTTGCAGCTATATTTATCACATAAATTAATTTTTTAACGATTATTTTTAACTTTCTAATGTTAGATTCGTTATTAAGTGAACATAATTAATGAATATAAAAAATAAAATTCTTAGAGGATATTTTCCCATTAGGAATCGCAGAAAAAAGCTCAAGGAGTTAAAAAAGCAATTCCTAGTTATTTTCTACGTGAGCCTTTTTTATGCGGTCCCTATTCATCGCATTATAAAATACTTTTTTTTAATTGTCTTGCGAAAACTATCTTTTATAGCCTCTTGTGAAGTTTCGTGCGATTTTTTTATGCGTTTTCTTTTATGCGGTCCCTTTCCACCGCACAAAAACAGGTTTGAGTGTATAATCACTTCATTTAATATTAATAAAATCTTATTAAAGTGAACTGTAATTTAATATTCGAGAATAATTTATTTTATATTATTTATTTTACTTCTGCTAATGTAAGATTATTTAAAAAGTTATATGTTTTGTTAAGGTATTGCTGTTCAGTAGGAATTTTAAAATAACTGATAATTCAAAGAAATTATAATTAATTTAATATTTGTTAAAAGTAAAAATTATTCTTTGTTCAAAAAACGAATAAAAACTATATTGATTTAATTTGACTTCGAAAGCTGTACACGCTAGATAGACTAACTAATAATGAAACAAATCTCCTAAGCTTTCATTATTACCATCTTTTTTATTCCTGTTATTGTTTTTAATTGATATACTTTAGATGCATTTCGCTTAACTTGGCGAGCCTCTTTAGTGGATACATCAAACTATTGTTCACTGCGCTTCTTTTATGTCAAGTAAATTTCTCCCAGCATGCATCGACATTCATCCTGGTATTTAAATTTATAACATTTGCATGCGCGATCATGCAAAAATGCTCGATGATTCGTCTTTCGATGCAATTTTCTCTAATTTTTTTCAATTTTTACAATATTGTTTTTCCTCCAAAAAACGATATCTTTTCGCTTGAAGATCTCAGTGCGATTTTGATTGTTTCGATAAAATTTTTCCTAAGAGGAAAATACAACGGTTTTGAATAAACTTTGTCTATCTGATTTTTTTTATTGTCCATAACAAATATAACTGTTTTTTGCGAAGACACAATGCAGTGACAGTAGATTTATAACACTGGGCAAATTTTCATTCTTTATTCGGTTCAGCCAACCGAATAAAGGATGAAAATTTGCCCAGTGTTATAAATCTACTGTCACTGCATTGTGTCTTCGCAAGAAAGAAAAATAAATATTTTTATAAAGGAAAAACAAACAAGATTTTATTTATATACATATTGTAAATATTTTGATTAAAATAATTTTACAAATAAGTAAAATTTGTATAAATTTCAGAATCTACTGCAAGCAAATTTATTCAGCAAGAATACATTTTCCACATGGTAGAAGAAGAATACGTTTCCCTACCTGAAGTGACTTTCTTCTATAATTCTGAAGATCGGCGTTTTGCATTTACTGAAACGATTAAAAAGTTTACTTCCATAAAAGTAGAAAAAAGTTATGTTAAAATTGTAAGTTATTTTTATCATTTATTTATATAAACAAATTACACATTTTACCCTTTTAACATTTATTCCATAATTATTAATAGTTTACAGTTCATAACATTTTCTGACTTATAAATACTTTCAAAATAGCGTTGTTAATTTATTACATTTTTAATTCGCCGATCTGCTGCCAGTGACAAAGCCACCGATCTTTACTTTCTGGCTAGTCAGGTAGATATTTCATTGTTTTTATCACGATAACACACCCAAAGGAAGACAGTTTTTCATCAAAATTCCTTTCTGGAAGCATCCTTCCTGGCAGATCGCTTAAATCTCGAGCTGTCATATCTCATCAAAGTAAAGAAATTTATTGTTTTATTTCAATGTAGTAATGAAAACTCAAATTGCTCTAGTATTGTCTATAATTTGATATAAAATTAGGAATATAACACAGTAATAAAAAATCAAGAAGTTGATGCTTACAAACACTTTTTGTTGTAGCTCGTCCACATTCGGTTTTGTGTTTCTCAGAACAATTTTCTTATGCTGTACATTTATCGGATTGTAGAATTTATTGGATATATTCAATGCAACACATGGGCAATTTGCGAAAAAGGAAAAGTTTGCTTGGAGGACTTTACACAAGAAACTGATTTTTTAATACGTAAGAGTTTTTTTAAATAATTGCGAAAATGCCACAAACCAATCTATTGACAAGGGATAAACAATTTTCAGGTACCTTTTATAATGGTTTTATCTACTCGCCCTCAGTAAGCTTTTTCTACTTTTTTTATACGTTTAGTCTCTCGTATACTATTGTTCACTTGTATCGTCATTGACAACCGTCTTAAATCTTTTCAAAAGTTTCGTAACTAAAAGTTTAATGTACAGTAATTTTGCAATATGCTGAACCTTTGCATAATTAATACTTATTTATTCCAACAGTATGTATTGTCTGGTATGACATTTTTTACGATTATTGAAAGATAGAAACATAGCAATTTACCTGATATCGACTATTTGATCTACTATATTACCTAACTTCCAACTAGCCGCGATTAATTTCTTGATTTGCCAACTATATGAGTCTTAAAGTGATTGTAATTTCATTTTCAGATTTCGAATCTAATTACCTTGTTTATATTCTCATGTTTCTATTATTATTTGCAAATTTAAATGTATTTCTGTGTCCGCACAAAAACGTGTGATCTAAAAACATTCTTCCTTTTTTAAATTAGGCGTTTCAGATGATTTTTTAGTTATAGTTTATTTTAGATTAAGACATTTTAATGAATTTATTTTCAAATTTTTACAGTATAGAAAAACAGATTATCTTCTAGCAAATGTCAAGCTCCTGTTCTTCAAAAGTTTAATATTGCATACATTAATTAACAAAGATGCTTATACTCTGAATAATTACAGCGAATATATTCCAGTTCTTTATGATCTCGGCATTTTTCCAGTTTCTTTTCTTGTGTTTCATGCATGTATCATATGCCATTTGAAAAACTGTTTTATTGTTTTAGCCTCATTCCATTGATGATACGTTATTTGTATATACGTTACCGTTAAAGTATTAAATGCCGTTATTTTGCAGAATACCTGCGTGGTTTAGGTAAAATATGGAATAAATTAAAAATTACATAATTTAAATATTTATTCGATGAAATAGCTAAATATTTTATAAATTAACTAATCAGTGTTAATTAGAATATGAAATAGAATAATAAAATAAATGCATGATTAACTTGTCAAATCATTATATTTAACATAATAAATAAAAACTGTAAAATTATAGTAATTTCTATGTATTAGAACAAACGGTGCGAGAGTGGCATTTGGAATCGCAAAGAATATTATTTGTTAGACAAGCACGCCCTTTGTTATCACACTGATTTTTACATCAGACATTTACCCCATGTTGTAGATTAATTCCTTTGCATCCCGTTTGTCAATATATTTTATTGCTTTTTTGACTCTGTCTCTGCCTTAGTTTCCCATGTACAATTTTAAGTTTTGACATAGTTATTTTTAATTTTTCTATAAGCTTATTGGAAAATTTGCTACAATTATCAGAACAGAGGTTACAAGGTGCATCGAGCGGCAGAAATATATGTGTTTCAAGTAAGTGTGTCTCGATTTCTTCGGCTTTCTTTGAATTAAAATTCATATGTGAAAATACCATTAGCGTTTCAACAACACCTTTCTCCACCATGTTTTTCTTATCTTGGACATACTTGCAAATATTAAAAAACGTCTTGATATTTTTGATTATTATGAAATATATATTTGTGTCAATCTCAGTGCATAGATATACACTGGGTATCTTGTACATGACTCTTTATTCAGGAATATCTTGTGAGCCGATCGCATTCCAGACGTAAGCCCCTCTTCTGTCGGCTGCATTGTAAAAAATGAGCATGAATTTTTGATATCACAAAATGTTTTATATTATGGTATGTTAAAACATATCTTGATATTTTTTGCAGTAATATTTTCGTAACGAGATTCAGTTCTTTCATCATCTGATCACTGACATCATGTACAATAGAAATATGTATTAAGTATAGAATATTAAACAGATCATTATTTGGTTAATAATGATCTGTTTGACATTCTATACATAAATTCGTACAATAAAATATTACCTGTGCTCCTCTCCCTTTCAGTGCATCTATTTATATCTCTATTTCTTTAACGTCAAGAACATCATGATGTTGAAGTAACCAGTAATCTCTAAATTTTGACATGTCAGACATTTTTTCTGTTTTCACTTCTCATATAAATTGTAATAACTTTGCATGAGTTATCAAGGTACTATTGTATTTTAAATTACGCTCACATAGAAGAAATTCGAACCATTTTTTTTTCATTTCACAAAAAAGTTTTAAAAAAAACATTTTTTAAAAAATCTAATTTTTATTTTTATTTCTTCTTTGAAACCGTGTTTTGTTGATTGTTGGACTATGAACCCAAAGTTGAGTTTTAATTAAACACTTGGCTTTATTTCCATCTTTATTTAGTTAATCAACTAAATAAAGATGGAAATAAAGCAGAGTGTTTAATTAAAACTCAACTTTGGGTTCATAGTCCAACAATCTAATTACAAACTCATGCAATTGTCTGAACACTGAGCAAAATTTAGTCTTGATTATTAATTTAGATAAGAAATGATAATTAACGCCTAGTTCTAGTACCTAGTTATTCACTATTTAATTATTCATAATAACGGATTTATAACTAATTTGTTTATGGCGATTATTTGGTTGAACTGATAACTTGAATTCATTACAACAACATTGGTTTGAATGGCTACAACTTGTTATCTTCATCACTTATATACCTCCTTTACCTTTTTAAACAAAAATAAATTTTATTCCATACTTCAACAAAGCAATTATCATTATTCTATGTAATACCACATTATCATATATTAGAACATCATACACTCTATCGGGCCTGAGTAAGTATTTTATGAAATAACTAGATTTTCTCTTAAATAACAAATAATAGACTTTAACGGTAACATATATACAAATTCACTATGTTTAAATTTTCCTTATTTAAAGTACACTGTAACATTAACTATTAATCAAATTGACAGCCAAATTCCTGTACGAATCATTCAACAAATGCGGAAAAACATTGCAAAAGAAAAATTTAATTAAAAAACTTTCATAAGGAGACACTTTCAATGTATTGTTTTGAAATAGCGCAAATTCGGAATACTTAAACGATAGTATTATGTTGAACTTGCGAATTATCACTGGAGATTAATTGCAGTCAGATGTAAACCTCCAGACAATCATCATGAAATTTTAGACTATAGCAAGATGTCACACGTTGACGATATTTTCTTAATCAGTAAGCACTCGTCCAAAAAGCATGCCTACTTGGAAAACAATACATGAGATTTCGTAGTGTTTGCAAAATTACCCGATTATGTAGACTTATGTAAAGAGCCGTCTAGCGGAAAAATTAAACTTTTTTTTTCATTGCAAAATTATTTCCGCATTCTATGCTTAGTCTTTATATAAGTTACAGGTATAATGTAATTTGAACAGAGATATTTTAAGTATTGACACTTTTGTCAATGTAAAATTATTTGATTTCCTGGGCATCAAAATACAGTCGTTTTATGGTCATCATTAGTTTAGACAAACCCACATTAAAGGCAAGTAGATTCTTGAAATCGATCGAAACACCATTTCCTAAAAATTTCTTAAAATATTTTAATCCCTCAGATTTAATTATGGATTTTTCACATTGGTAGGTCATTTCTTTAATGAAAAATTTTAAACTCGCTTTTGTCAACGACATTAAGTATAATATTATTAATCTCACTTATTGTTATTATTATTGTAATTATATATTATTAACCCTCGGAGTGCTTGGTAAAGAAATTTCTGCTGAGCGCCTGGTGGGGTCCCACAGACCCCAAAATATAACACTACATTATATGGCTTGTAAAGATAATTTCAATGTTATGTTAATATATATATACAATAGGTTTATTAAGACATATTTAGAATAAAACAATCATTGATTTACGTGAAATATTTATTCACACGACTACATAATAAAAAACATTAACTTTTTTGTTGTAATAAAAATATTAACTTTGTTTCTCTAGAAATCATGATGTAATCTCATTATAATTTAAGTATTTTGGATTCATTTTAATGGCGCTTAATATAATTATCTGTTAAAGCATAACAATTAAGCTTCTTCAGTTAAAATTTGAAATTGAGAATTCAGGCATTTTTCCCATAGAAATTTCACATGTCCCATGCAAATAAATCTGGATCATTTTCTACAGACGCTCAGTAGCTGCTTAAACGTTCATCTACTGACAACGTAAACGTGTTATAAATCAAGCAAACACAAAAAAAACGAATTTTACCCAAAAAATATTACTTACACTTTTGCAACGCAGAGCGCCTGGTGGGGTCTGTGAGACCTGGCACTAATTCGACCACGTCTTGTTCGCAGAATATCGCGCGATGAACTAAAAATTATGTGGGGATCGCGAGCGCATAAAGAAAACTGAAGCTACTAATAACCTCCAGTCGCTAACGCAAATATTAAAATAGTTATAAATTTTTGAAAATGAGTTGGGCCTCAGACCCCACCAGGCACCTCGAGGGTTAACCTAATTATTTATTTATTTCTTTAAATTGTTATTACTATAAAATGTTTCAGTGCAAAGATTATGATATGACTTCTTGTAATATGTACTATTGGACAAAAATAATTGAAACGAAATCGTTAATACCAGAAAGAATAACGGCTTATGTAGTCGACGTAAGTATAAATAAACCTAACGTATAATCGTTTTTATATTTTACAATTTAACATGATGTAAAATTGTGTACAAATATTTTTGTAGCATTTCAAATACAATATGAATTTGTATGTATGTTTATACTTTACTGTAATTCAGTTTGAAAAAATCTTTCTCTTAATGTACACGATATTATAAATAATATTACACTCATCCTCGATTTGCTTGCTTAAAACATTAATACCTATTACCCACTTTTTTATGCTATATTCTGTTTTTATATGTATATCTTACCGACCAGACCCGATTCAGGCGAAAATAGTGTCTTACGCGAATCAGAATATACTGGCTTCGTTTAGGACAATCTAGTTTGACCTAAAGTATTTAGGCCGCACTAGATTTTCCTAGGCTAAACTGATTTATGTATTACAAATAGGTGCCAGTGTAAAAAATGATTTTGTGTAATTCGAAACGCCACCACAGTACACCCTGTGGTTAAAGTGTATTTAAATAACCTCAAAAGAGTGCTTCGGTTAAGTTTGTTTGGTTAGGTTAACTGCATTTTTAGAAGACGTTCCCTTATTTTTTTTGTTCAAGAACTACTGTAAATCAATAACTAGTGATATTAAACACTGGGCGCCCTGCCGGCAGCTCCCTTTCGGGAAAAACCGTCAGGAGCACAAACAGTCCAAAGCGCCGCCATTGGGATTTATTATGTACACTTTAACCTACAATGTAAAAATAAAGAAAGGATTAAATATTTTATATTTTAAACTAAGAAACACAAACAAGTTCGTTTTTTATTTTAGTTTGAGTTAAAAAATTATTTTTATTATTTTGTTAAAATTTTTTAAAAAAATTTTAAATGTTTTAATATTTTAATCTTTGAAAATATAAAAATATACAAACTGATAAGTACTGATTAGCGTATTTTTATTTTATAGTTTTGTACAAGTGTTGTGTCACTTCTAATCAATACCGTTTTTTATAATTAGGTAAACTATGTTTCAATAAATATTGTTGTTCATCTAATTGATTGCCTTCTAATTTTATTTTAATCATTAATATACTTGAATAATAATTATAAATCAGCTTGGCCTAGGACAAAGTAGTTTGGCCTAAAGTATTTAGGCCAAACTAGATTTTTCTAAGCTGATCTAGTATATACTGACACGCTTAAGATCAACTAGTTTGGCCTGAAGTATAGTTTGGCCGGTAACATATATATATATATATATTATTAACTGACCTGACAATGTGAGATCGGCTGGGGGGCCAAGAAGGCGATCTAGAATGACCACATACCCGGCAACACGTCGGTGAGACCCGATGTCGTTGTCTGTTGAATGGCTCTACGATGAATTGTCGACGGAATTTCATGATCTAGCTGACTTCAAGATGAAGACACCAGTTTGGATAGAGTTAAATGCGTTCTAACCCGAAAATTGTAACCAAAGGTTAAATGGGAGGGTCTAAAATTATCGAGTTAGAAGGTCGCGAACAAGTCGATAAGGGGTGTACTATAGATTATATGTTTGAACTCAGGGGACCGAGACGAGTTCAACGATACCCTACTTTTGGACCGGAGACGAAAAATAAAAAAGTTATCATACCTTTTTCGGCGATCGCGCGATGATAGGGAGTCGCGTCGCTCTCCGCTAAGTCGGCCTCGCTATCGCGATCGGGAGTCCCGTCGCTTGCCGTTAAAATTGCCATTAGTAGACGTTTCTCCCCTTTTTTTACTTCGTTCAAGAACTACCGTGAATCGATCACTAGTTTAGCACATGGCGGCGTGTGGTGGCGCCCATACGAGAGGTCAGTCAGGCCGCCATATTCGCTGCCATAACTGAAATGGCGATCGCGCGATGATCGGAAGTCGCGTCGCTCTCTCCGCTCTCGTATCGCGTGTTTAACCCTCCGGGAGATGACCGTAGTCCGACGTCATGGTTTGCAGACTTTACCGCAAGATGGCAGTACTAGCAACTATGGTGCCGTCTTCATGAGAGCATTAAAAAAGTATGGTAAGTGAAAAAGTATGATAACTTTTTTATTTTTCGTCACCGGTCCAAAAATAGGGTACCGTTGAACTCGTCTCGGTCCCCTGAGTTTCAATATATAATCAAAGTTCTGAAATTCCATAGGGAGTAATCTATAGTACACCCTCGATAAGTGTCGAATGTTTGATACAGGTAGTCAGGTTAACGAATAAAACTATAAGTTAAAAGTAAACGTCTAAATCTAAGATTACGCAGACATACTAAAGATACATTAACAGAAATATTGAATGTACATCTAAGGCGACACGACAAAATATCTATGAGCTATGTTTTCGTTCTATCCGCTATACGTTCTTAAGAGAGAGTTTACAAAAATACTTTAGAGGGACATAAGGTTCTCTGTCTTGTGGAGGTTGAACCGTGATACAGAATTTTTCTGATTGTACGGAAAAGTCCGCTTTAAACTGCTCCGGATATGATGGAAAGGAAGTATTCTCTTTCGTTGGTGGAGTCCGTCCTGTGATTGCCGTTCTGGGGATAGCTTGGGAAAAAGAGTTAGGTGATCGACTGTTTGGCGATATATCTGCAGGTGTGCGGTCCAAGGTGTACAGCATATAATGACGTAAAACTCTCATTACATGGCGCTGTTATGTTAATATTTGATTGGAAACTTGTACGCTTCCTTCTATTCATAGATCGAATATCGACTTTCTGTCTCTTTGACACTGGGTTGTTTATCATTTAGTATTCGGAGGTTATATTTCTCAGCCAGTTGTTGATTGTACAGGTTATATTCAATCTGTTTCCTGTGCGATGTTTTCTTTACGATCGCAACAGAGAAATAGACAAGATTTTTCAAATTTTTACGCAAAATGACCCTCGATTCTCAAAACAACTATAAATTTTTAGTATTCCTTAGTGGTATTTCCGTCAATTTTTGTTTCTGAAGTAGGAAGTTAATGTAAATATATTAATTTGTACAGTATCTATTTATTCTGTTTAATTTCTCTCTTATTCTTTAAATTGTGCGCATTACAGGAACGTTTTTTTCTATGGCTGTTATTCATTCGGCCGGCAAGAAGTTGACAGCAGCCAAACAGTAAGCGACGTGGTTCAGAAAAGTCAGGAGAAGTCACTCATAAAATATTCTTGCGTTTGTTGCTTGAATTCGATCCCGGATCTCTCGGAGTACGATGCATTATTAACTTCGGCTGTTTGGTCTTGATATTTTTTGGTCGTTGATTTTCTAGTGTACAGCATAAGAGTTAAATCAAATGATGCGAATGAATTTTACAGCTTCTGATGAGTTTAGCATTTCTCCAAAAATGATACATTTATTCTAATTTATAATAAAGAATAAATAACTTAAATTTATAACTAATGTTTTGAAACACCCTGTTACCGAACAGACAAATTTTACTGCATCAAATAGCATAAGTCTGTAGATTGCTATACATTTGTCAAGTTAGAAACTATAAAAAATGTTGACCACATAGCTCCAGTATGATATTATAATCATATGGAATAACGAGCTTCTACATGCGAGTAGAAAGGAATCACGAGTTAACTTCAGATTGGCGTCAATTATTAGAAAAGTGCTCGAATAATAAGACGTCGTAAAAACTGTGAAGTCTTTCTACTAAAAACTGACCGAGTGAGTGTATTCAATGCACAAAGCATAATAATAGAAAGATTACTCCTAAAGACTCATTTTGCAAGTTTTCCAGAAATTTTTAGTCATGGGCTAAAGCCAAATTGGTGCAGGCAAAATTACTTGTTTGGAAAATTTTGCATCTTGTCTGCACCATCTACAGGCAAGTCATCTTAAAACAGTTAAACTATATTCTGCAGCACAGAGATATTTGCTTTTGAAGAAAGAAAAAAAGAAAAGTTATCAAAGCAAACATTAATTAGCTCTCTGAACAATTAAGTGTTGTTCGCTGATGATATCGCTCGTTTGTTCACTCGGATGCTCTGGCATTGCTTCAATTAAGAAAATAGCAAGCATAAGGCAAAAATGCGTGTAATTGTAATACAATAAATATAAATTATTAACGGTGTTTTCATGGTGCAGTAAGAGAGATGAGAAAATTATATTTTTTAACAATGATGAACACTGGTAAATTTTAAGAAAGGAACGGCATTTTTATCAGCATAAATATCTTCTCATCACAAAATTTGGTTTATCAGTAACACGTTGCTTATTGTCGTATATCAATTAAAATATGTTAGACTCAGAGCAATTAAAATTATATAAATAACACATTTGCTCAAGTTGAATTGTTGGTATTTGTACTGACAGATCAAGACTTGTATGCACAAAATTAAAAAATTCTAATTGTTTGCCTTTCATATACAGATCATTTTTCATATTGTACGTACAATCTGAATAATAACCTTTACCTTTACCTTATATACAGTTTTTTTGTTGGAACAGTAACTCTGAATTTTATACTACTGTTTTTACTTTTTTTCATTTACTTCCCGAAACTATCTTTTATTATCTCGGCAGATCGCTTGTTGCTCTGCAGTAAAAACTTCAACAAATGAATATTTTTGTTTTTTTTGTCGGTTAATCAAATGCAAAACACAAAGATCATACACCCATTTACTTCTACACATTAATAATTACTGGCGTGATTTAATGTTATTCGGTGATTGCATCTGATAAACTCCTGTAAGCTAATTTTTGTTTTAAATCTTGTATATTAATTAAAACTTATTAAGATCTTATTTATTTATTTTATATATAATAAGTACAGGTGGGCCTCCTACAACGCGTTTTCGCTCCAACTCGGTTGGAAAAATGCGGAAATTTTCTTACAACGCGATCATTTACAACGCGGTTTAGAAAATGCGTGGCGGCTGCCCCTAGTTTTTAGTAGGATAATGCTCTAAATGCTTCCTGGAAAGCTTTATTACCGGAAACGGTCAGTCAGGAAAATGTTGTTGAGCCAATTCAGCGTGAATATAATAACAAAGTAAGCCTTGCACACGCAATAGGAGGCGTTGGATTCACTGAAATAACTGTTGATGATATTCTAGAATTAGTTACGGAAAATGAAATAAACGAAGCAGATTTGATGACAGTTATATCCGAAACATTACCGATTGTACATAATTCTGAAGATATTTTCGATGAAGAAACCAAAAACTTCACTCTGAAAGGTATAGAAAAATGTTTGGACATGGCAAAACAGATGGACTCTTACTTCTTAGAAAACGATCCTCTGCCGGAGAGAGCGGAAATGTTTAAAAGAAATCTTCAAAATTGCTTGCCTGTCTAACAAGAAATTTATAAATGTTTTGCAAAGCCAGAGCAAACAATCTCTAATGACAGATTTTTTAAAACCTTAACCTACCGGCAGTGGAACTTGTCAATGAAACAAGCCCAGATCTTGAAATAAGGCCAGTCAAACGTTTTCGAACAACTATAATAAGTGACGATGCAGGAATAAATTTGTGAGCATAACACTATGTTTCTTTTTGATTTTGACTTGAAATAGTAATCATTTTAGTTTTTATATGATGTTGAATTTTATTTAAGTTTTTTATAAAATGTTTTTATGTACATAAATTTTTTAAAAATGATGGAAATGTTACGCCATAAAAGGTAGTTATTCTATTTTTAGAACCGAATCCCAGGTCTTGTATTAAGTTGGTGTCTCCTATAACGCGTTTTTACACAACGCAGTATTTTCAAGGAACGTATCTACCGCGTTGTAGGAGGCCTACCTGTTTATACAAAACAATTGTGATATAATAGCCTAATTAATTCATACGGGAATCATGTTACTCACTGTGTAAGAAGAACTTTTGTTGTCTTTTGGTTTGTCAGAAATGCATTTCAGGCTGTGTTCCTCATCAGTCTGGCAAAGAATGTAGACATGAAATGCAATCAACGGACAATAATACAGTATCATTAGATGAATTCATATATAACCAATGCAATAAAATGATTAAAAATATAAACGTTAGGATAATCATTTCAATTCTGAGAAAATAGAAACGATTATGGAAACTAGTAAAAATATTATACATTTGAACTTTCACACAAACAGCATGGTCTGTACAAATGTTGTCATTTCATCAGAAAATAAAATTCTATTTTTACTTTCTTGGCTATATTATATATAACAGAAAAGATACGACCGTTTCTCGAAAAATGACCTGTCAAGAGTTTTAAGGTCTATTTACACACAACAGTGACATGCCGGCACACACAGTGCAGTGAATTTTTGCCTGTGGAAAATTGTTGACCGACTTTCAAACCACCATGTCCAGACTCGTCCGCCACAGTGCTGTGCACTAGCAGAGGCGTGATCGTACCATGAAAGTACATTTGACAGGAACGCTAGGTTCACTGACGGAAAATTTTGTTTTTCAATGGGTGACGAACATTTAATTAAAATGATGCATCAACGCCATTTTAATTATCTTGTTCAAAGTACATGGACATTGCGTACAAAATGAATATTTCTCTGTTTTGTTTAATAAAATATAGAATGCATGTTGGGACATTCGAAAATACTCAAAACATATAGATTCGTCATCTCAATTTTTTATAAAGAGTACGAAACCCCGTAGTGTTGATATTTTTTGTCCATGCTTGTTGTACCCACTTGCGGCACTTACTTTTGTGTATTTCTTTTTCTTCTTCATCCAAACATATAGCAATCATAGCCAATTCATCCTCAGAACTCGATTATATATGTTGTTACCGAGAATCTTATGAAATTTTTGGGTAAAGTTTTCAAATCTGCATTTTGACTTCTTTCTACTGACATAAAATATTTGTGGATTTAAAAAGATATGTTTTTTTTTTTTATTTGAGTATGATTTAATCTGATAACACAAATAAATAAACGAATGAAATATTAACTTTCTGTAAAGTATGTAAAGTAACACAGTTTGATATTTTGTGTGTTTGAATTTAAGAGAAACAGCTGTTGTTTGTTTAAAAGTCAGATAAATATATATATTATAATAGCTGCTTTAAAATTAAGAGTTCTTGTTTCATGAATGTTTGACAAAACACAGTTAGTAGCAGATGGCACATTTTCAGACAATAACAAAAATAATTAAACAATTTATTAATACACATAATGAAAAATTAATATTATGAACGCAAAGCAATCTCACACATACAACATAACGTTGCGTCTTCTGTTGACAGTTTAGTTCCAAGAAATTTTAAATATTCGAGTAGCTTTTTATCGAAAAAATTTCCAATTCAGCCAGTGATAATCCGATTTAGAATAATTTTTTACTCATGTAATTCATCCAAAGCGTTTTTTGTTATTTGTGTTCACAGAAAAATATTTCCTAAAACGAAGAGAAAAAACTAATAAACATTAAAAGTGAAATTTAAACTATGATCTTACAAACAATAATATTAAAAATTAAATAACAATAATAACTTGTTTTCTAGGCAATTGAAAAAGAGAAGAAGAAGACATTTATTGGGAGATATATAGACCTATTAACACATGGTCTTCATTCTAAGTATGTTTTCTTTCATACAGTATACGTAAATATTATTACATGTGTTACATACAATCTGTTTTTTTCCTTTCAGGTTGGAATTCTCATATAACACGCAGGTGATAAATCTATATCCAGCAGTTATACTTTCCGAATATGTATTTCAATAATTTAATTTTATTTTCTAGGCAGAAATCGCTATTTGTAATTATAATTTCAGAGAAAGTTACGTGTCTTATTCTCCTTCGATAAGGCATATTTCAACTACATTTGCAATTCGTGCTGCAAGACCTATAGATAAAGCCTATATCTTGTCAAGACCTTTCGACATAATGGTAATGTTTTAAAAATTATTATTTTTTCTACTTATTAAAGAACATATATTTTACTATACGCGTCGAAATTTACACGAAGAAAGAAATATTTAATATTTGATAACGTATAAGATTCACTGATTGGTAGTATAAATCAATGGAGCACTTTAGCCATGTGCCAAGGAAAATTTGCATCCAGGGAAAATATTTATAGTTTATTTATTATATAAATATGAAAATCTTTTTTATCAACCTGATAGATATTAGAAAAAAGTAGATAAACTACGCGGCCAGAATGTGGGTGAAACACAAACTCGGATCCAACTACAAGAGTTCAGCAGTGTTATTTATATGGCCACTGCTGGGCTATTACAAAACCACGTGAAATATGTCGAAATCAAATGTATTTTTAATGTAATGTGTAATAAAAAATCAAAAATTTCAATTTTTTAACCAGAGTAATGATGCCGACGATTTACGTTTTTATAATTTTAAAACTTTTTAAAATAATATACACTAGGACCTCTCAACAACAGTCTTTCAAAGGAACATAGACATTTTGTATAAAGTGGTCTTTGTTTGGAGGTTATTTTATCAACAGGAGAACACTGCTGAACAAACAGCTGCAATTCACAGATCATCGTTATTGCAGGTTTCACTGTATTATAAAAACATGAATATTTAATAAATCTATATATATAATCGAGACGAGTTGATAATAATAATAATAATCAGTGCAGAGCCCAAACAGTCAGGAGTTAAAACTTCAAATTTGGTACACAGTTAGGGTACGTCACGAGGACGTACTCTAAGAAGGGGTTTTTCGAAATTCCTCACCACGGGGAAGAGGGACAGGATTATGTCTTAACACTTCCATCAACAATGGAAGTGTTAAATAACAATAGAAGTGTGAAGTAACAATGGAAGTGTGAAGTAACAATAGAAGTGTGAACAACGCAAGTGTTACGTAACAATGGAAAACAAGAGAAATGTCGTGCAAGATTTACCGGAGCTGGAGAAGAAAAAAGAAAGAAAGAGAGTAATATGGTAGAACATATTCAATTTTCAAATTTTAACACGATAGTTCGGTTTTTTTCGACTTTTCTTCTTTATAACATTCGACGAAAATCTAACGATATAATCAGAACACGTCGTGAAAATCGAACAACATTAGAACATTCGATTTTGAAATTCGATTTTTCTTTAGAAATATTTAGTTTATTGATAAAATTACTCTTTTTCTTTTGTGACTATAACGTAATAATCTTAATCTTCGCTATCGTTATTTTTGTCCGAGCAACGCCGGGCCTACTTGCTAGTACAAAATAATTATGAAAATTTATATTTTAGGTTTGGATTTGTATTCCTTTATCTTTCTCTATAATTTTGATAACTTCGTATAGAATAATGAAGAAAGAGAATGAGTATAGAAACAAGGAGATGCCAAAATTTTCCATCTTATTTTGGATTATATTGAGAAACTTTCTTCGACAAGGTTAGTATTATTACATTGTTAACGACTTCAATTTTCATAAAACGAATATATTACGAAAATGTGTATGAGCAATGAATTGTTATCTCATGATTTTTAATAATTGGAGAATATAATTAGTGTTATACGTATGTTTACATCTATTCGTTTATAAGTGTTTTGTCTATTTATAAGTTTTTCTTCACTTTCGTAATATTTAAGAAATTTACAAAGTCGTTTGCTTGTATTTACGATCGAAAAGATTGTTTAATAAATTTCACAATTTTAGAGTTCTTTTGCGCAATTCCTACGACCGCTAACATATACAGTTACAAAAATTGTGTGCTTATTTAGTAAAAAATCGGTAATTTCCTAAACTGAAACGTATTTATTCTTTTCGTAAGTACGTAATTATAATTTCCGTTTATTATTATTATTTTTTCTAGACACAACAATTAATCGTTATATTCTCATGACTTTTCGTATCTTGATTGGCTGTTGGATCCTGATTGCATTTGTCTTGACATCAGCATACGTCGGCACTTTGCCATCGTTCATGGTTAATCCTGGAACCGAAACCATTCCTAAGACATTTCAGGAATTGGCTCAATCGGTGAATGAAGGACGATACAATATCACTCTTTTCGTGTGGAGTCACGAACATTATTTCTTTCGGCGACTTTATGATCGCGTACGTATCATTTTATTAAAAATAATTGTAGTTATAGATTCAAAATACAAAACTATTCAAAAGAATTGTTTAATGTAATATTGAGTGTGATTTTAGTATTAAAATTTGCGAGAAATATAAAAATGATTGTATAATTACATAAATTACATAACTATCAATTGTGAATATTGCAGAGCTGAATACATGACAACTGAGGTAATAAGTGAACTTTTGAAATGTTCGTTTTTTTCCAGAATTGTTATTCACGTTATTATAACAATGTATAAAAACAATGAGATTTACCATACTATTCTGCTGGTAAAGAATTTTCATTTCTTGCTATAAATATAAATAATGTAGTCGACATAATCACAATAATCTTTTTAGCACATGCCATTATAATTTACGAAATCGAATGCCAATTAATAATTTATGAGAAATTCAGATTAGCATTGAAAAGATTTAGGTGATTAAATGAAGAAAAATTAATCGTGAGTGTAAATCATACTTAACGTGTATTATTAATAAAACAAGTAACTCAGATGTTTCCGCATAATGTCATTAGACCTCGTAGATAAAAGACCAGTCACATATAAAATTATATCCCTTAATTAAACTTAAAACACATTGTCGTTAATTTTTGTATTTATTAGCGTTAGTATTATTGTATTTTTGTATTTATTAGCGGTGTTGATTTAGCTTGAGTATTTACGATGGTATCCATCGTAAATACTCAAGCTAAATCAACACCTACAAAAACATTGTTGCTTTGAATGCCTTATACAATTACCTCACAAATGAAATGATTATAATAAAGTCAAAACAATTATAAATAAATATGTTCATACATAAATTCTATAGCATTATATATTTTTAACTGTAAGTTAGATCTTCTATAAAAATATAAAACTTGCGTGTGTATATTAATTTATATGAACTTCATTTATTTATATTTTGTAGATGAAAGACTATGAAGAAATTGTTGATAATAGTGTCATCAGAATCTTTACTGAAAATTATGAAACTCAATATGATTTCGATGGTTATGAGCTGTTCAGAGAACCAATTGAAAAAGTACTTGATGGAACTCACGCCGTGCTAGCATCAAGACAGGAAATTGAATTGAGCATGAACAAATGGCAAAAAAAAGTAATCTTCATCTCAGAAGACATACTTCTTACGAAATTCCTCTTTATACAAATCAACTTAGACAAAGTGAATTATGCTGAAGAAATCTCTAAAACGTAGGTTTAAAGAATGTGTTTCTACCACTTACAATTTTCCACTGGATAATGCCACCGAACATTAGTAGTTTCGGTTTTTCTGCGGAAAAACTCGACTAGCGATCAACGTCAGACGACACGCCATTTCAGTGAATTTAAACTAATTAGTATAATTCTATAATAATGTTAGCGCGTAAGTTTATTGTATCTGGTAATATGTAGAATTAATTTTATTTTACTTCACAAAATGACAGAACAAGTTCTCCGTTGCGGTAGTTGTTTATGGAGTGCAATAACTGAAGATAATCATAAATTTAACAATTACTATAGCGAACATCGTGGTATTACAAAACAAAAATGTGCAGCTTCTACAACACTTTAGAATGGCGATGACACATTTAACAAATGAGGAAGAAACTGGAAGTAACTTGCAACAAGTACGCAATTAATACCTGATATTCATTAATTAATATAAAAGTTGTATTTTTAATTCGTTTATATATTATGAAATATTTATATCAATAATTCAAATGTATTGTATTCTACCTGGTTTTTGCCAGGGATTGATACCATAACGATTCACGTATGCGAAACTCCGCAAATATTCAAGTCTCATATATAATGGCGTACATAAAACTGTTATAATATATATATATATATATATAAAGTTATAAAATATTTAATTTATAGTTTATTTTAAAAATAAAATTTACTTTCTAAGTTTTTGCTTGCAAAAGTTTCATTTACCGTCTAACTATGATTTACGCTACAATGTCATATTTAAAAATAATTATCGGTATTTTATATTATATGTACATGATAAATAAAAAACACAATTTCTCATCTCTTCGTTAACATCATAACGTATTTTTCGATCAGTAAAAACTAAAAAGAAGTTTTCACTTTGAGAGTAAAATAAATTTATACCATGTTATACAAATATAATCATGAGATTATAATACGGCAATGAAACCATAAAAATTCATAAATTATATTTGAGTTTCTCCTTTATTATGGGCTATTGTTTAGGTGCCAAACACAATAAAAATTGCGAATTTCATGTAGGCATTCCAATGATTAGATATAAAGAAACGTTAAACGACTGGTGTTCAGTAGTTTTATTCACTCAATCGCTGAATATTACTATCACTTTGTATAACGAGAAATGCTGCAAGATATGTAGTATCGATTTTTATAAATTTCACATAAAATTTATTTAATTTATAAAAAATAAATAGTTTTTGACGTAATTTCTTTATGGCAAATAATGTAAGAGCTACTATTTAAGTGTTAACTTAAGTAATGTACTCTCTATATACAGAAGTCTAATACTGAAGAGTTATAATTTTTATGTATATTTAACAGGGTAAATCGTATTCAAGAAAGTGGATTATCTGAAAAAATTGACAGTGACATGGTTGATGAAAAAAGAAGAAACGACTTCTTCGATGACAAGACAATCGATACGATAATAATGATAACCTCTGAAAATGGATGATATTAAGGGTCTACTCTATTTATTACTTACAGGATATTTAATCGCTTCTGTAGTATTTATTACAGAAATTCTTGTTAACAAGATAAAAAGGATTAGAAGCAGAAAACGCAGAGTGAGGCCATTCAATATTGTTAATTAATTTATAATCATATTTGTAAATTGACGTAATAATGCTGTATTCGTTATACTAGTTACTTTTTCTTATTACGTTTCTTCATTATATTCTATTTTTTTTTCAGAAACAATACTTATAAAATGTGATAAAACAAGGTTTCATCGATTGACAGTTAAGTTTTTGATTTGTTCTTTCTTACTTCTTCCTTTCGGAGACACAATGTAGTGACATGGATTTAAAAAACACTGGGTGAAATTTTCATCCTTTTATTCAGTTGGAACGCTTTTTTTACATTACGCGTTTCGGGCAGATGCCCCTCTTCAGCCAAACAGTAAAAACATTTTTTACATAAGAAATGGCTATAGACAAATATTTAAAATAAATACCGCGATTGCATAAATAGCTAGTTTTTTGGAGGTCATTACCTTCTAAATCCTGGTGGTAAGAGCTTGTATACCATCAAAAGTTGGACCGTACGTCATTCGGAAGCATAGACAAAGTGCGAATAGTCCAGGGGCACGGATCTTCATAAAATTCCATAAAAAGTTTTGGTATCAATCTGTGGAAACATGTCTAGTTATTCTCCAAGGATCGTATTTATAAAATCATACCTGAGATTTGTTTACCTGCATGTTATCTAGGTATTCCCTTGCATAGTGTCTAGAGTTGTGTTCATATGCCGCTCTCATACTTCTCCACTTCAACGGCGTAGTACGATCTGTTTCCAATTTGCATACGTTTTGGTTAAGTGCCGGTAGGGTGGATATTCCTTTTAAAGGGGTTTTTTTCCTTTCCAATAAAATTATTCTGGGGCTTAGCGGCGTTTTTTAGAATTTATTAGTACACAGCATGTGGCCATTACTATTTTTTCCCGCTTTTGGTTTTTTTAATATTTGTCACTATGCAAATGACGTAACTTCAAGTCTTAGAACAGTTTTCTATATTTTATAATATTTTTTATAATAATTTAATTTAATTTTCATTGATTTTTACGCTTAGATTAGTGTTTATACAGGTCTTATTTTTGTTTTTATTTTTAATAATTTCTACGCTTTCTTTGAATTTTTTGTTGTATGTCTTCTTTTCTCTATGTAAAACACTTATTTTGTTATCATCAATTTTAGAATTATTAAACACAGTGGTCATGAAATACTGAGTTTAGTCTGTTGTACTTTAAATCGTACTTTTTGATTTGTTTTCATGTAAATTAACGGTGGAAAGCTAAAAATTTGGAGCTGAATGCTAAATGTTAAACTGCAAATAAAATCTGTAGAACTATATATAAATATACTTAAAAACGTTGTTTCATAGAGAACGTTTAAACACGCTTATAATTAACTTAGGTTATAAAACTGTTGTAATGCACGTGTTCGGGATTTTTTTTTCGAATGTTAACGGTACAGAGATTTGAATTAATTTTTCTTGACTTAACAAATAACCACGTTGTATTGAAATTACTAGTATAGTTTAAATAGCATATCGAAGCTTTCCAGAGTATGGTTTCTTCAATTCTCATTCGCAATTCTAGCATGTGACAAGAGAGAAGTAGCATAAAATATCTATCGTTTATATAATCACATCAGAGTAAATCAGGAATTTGGATTATCAAACTATTTTTGTTTTAGTGCTTACATTTAAATAGCTGAAGACAAATATCAAATGAAAATTGAGTTACTCGTTATTTCGGTTGACATGGTGCACCGAAAACAATGCTATACACAAAAAGGAAATTTTAATAAACGGAAACAGAATGGATACGAGTAGCTTTTTCATAAAAACGATAATGCATAATACATCACATTAAAATATAGTGTAAGCCGGATAAGCGAGTGTGTATTAATTTTAAAAAGTTATCACTCATTCCTGCAAATTATATGCTACAATAAAGAAGAAAATAATGAATAGTTCAAAATATACTACAAAAATATTAATTTATAACATGATATGCAATAGCTTTTTTGTTGCACTTCTTGACGCGAGTAAGTTGATTGCAAAGTAAGAAATGTCATCCTGTATTTTATGGTCATCAGATTGATTCTAACGCCAATGTGAACGTAAAATAATTTTAAATCTTACACAGTAGTTTTTATAGTAATTTATATTGCATTACGTCAAAACTATTATTTAACAGATATTACAATAATTATTGAAAAATTTATATAAGCACAAATATCAATTAATAAATGTATTAAGCTTGTGTATTTACAAGTGTTGTAACTCGAAACAACTGTATGTTTCATTTCTTACATATTAATGTGCATTGAATATTTGATATACTATAAAATAACTATTTGAAAACATAGTCAAATTTTTGAATAATGGCCATTAATGGAAACGTAGAACATTGCCGACTAGAGGCTAAGAAGTTCCGTTCCTGAACACTAGAAGTTCGGTCGCGGTTTTAAGTCTTGCCAGGCCGGTTGGCCACGTGGAGTTTTCCGGGTTTTCTCCACGTCCGTAACGCCTGAATAGGGGCCAGTTGTTTCAGAAGTCATCCCGGAAGGCATTATTCTCCAATTATAAACAAATATACATCATTACTAACTACGTCACTTGGCAAATGCACATCACAACTTATTACGGCGCACTATAGTCTAGTAGTTTTTGTCTAACATAAAAAACAAGAGAAGACGTATGTCATGGCTAATTTTCGGACTTAATGCCTTATTTAAAACTTAATTGTATGCGTTAATTTTAAGAAAAAATTTTAATGGACTCTGATTGTAAATGGCAATTATTTGGAAGTTCAATTGTATATGCGTCTAATATCAATATTAAAAATAAATATCTAAAATTTATCATATGTACTTCAGACATTAAGCTAATAAAGTGATTATATTACCGTTACGGTTCTGAAGTTTTAATACTCTCGACTAAACAATAAAATATCCAGCAGCGAGTTTTATAACATTTTTGTTATCATTATTACTGAGTGTGTAGTGTTATCTTTTATGATATTTTATAAAAAAACTTTTTATAGTTTTAATTATTATAACATGACATCAAACTCAACTCTGAGAATAATGATTAGATTTATGAAAATCTGTGAATGCTAATAATGCGAAAGCATCGTCTAAAATCTGACTATACTAGAGATTTACTCAACAATTATTTTCCTTTTTTCACTGTATGGAATTTTAACCATTAAAATTTAATAGTATTAATTCTCCGTAAAACCAAACTTTTTAGCCTAATTTTAAATATATTCGACAAAAAGAACACGGATTAATAAGCTTCCAAAAGGATGTTCCAAACACACAAATACTAATATCCCTATAAATTCAAACCTCAAATTTGTTTTTATTTTTTTTGCATTTATCGACGTTTTATGTCTAAGACAAAAAACTTGTCGGTGGAATATTGCCGAATTGCCATACTTTTCCTGAATTATACAAGCAGAAAAGTTTGATTAATTAAAGTTCTCCGTGAGTACAGATTTGCACTGAAGCTTAGCAGAACGAAAGATTGCTTAATCCCAACGATAGTCCATCTAGAATTAAGGACAAAGTGTTGACAATCACACAAATATATAAATTACATGTCATATATTTTTCTGTATTTTAGAATTTTTTAGGTAGTTATAAGGAAGTCCAATAATTTTTAATGATATTTGGAGATAGAATTTAAGTAAAGTGATGGTCTGGACACAGTTGGAGTTTGCATTTTGAAGTTCATTATTCACCCCGAAAAAAAAAGTACTTTAACAAATTCTTCCTATTTTATAAATTTAAATGACGGCCTGATACTAGACACGCGTTTGTGATTTAATCAACTAATAGAAACGTACTACTCATAGCAATAAAAATGTCTAGCAGAGTGTTTTGTAACTTTTTTACTGTTATTTTAATTTAAAAATAACATTTGTATTGTTAATAATAATTAATAAATTTGTTTGGCGCTATTTGTTATGGGATTTTGCTTTAAAAATTTTAATGCTATTAATTATTATAACATGGCAAATATTTAATTTTGAAAGTAAAAAATGAGTTTAAAAAAACCGTCAATACGAATAACAAGTGAAATCGTCATTAAGTCTGAGCTTATGCGAGTTATCATAGGTCACCATTCTCAATTTATCCCCTGGACCTTTAACAGTCAAACTTTCGTAGCATCAATGCCTTTTGCAAACAGTTAACTGCAAAATTTTGTTCTTTATTGGTTTTTATCTTATCCTGAGATATTAAAGTGTTGTGTGTACTTGCATTCTTCAGAATACGTAGATATACGGAAAGTAGTCTTTCATGCAAACAAAATGATATTCTGTATTAAAAATATGTGAAGATGTCAAAAATTTGTTTTTTGAATTATTCAATTTTTAGTTGAATATCGTTTTTAGATGTTATGAGGTAGCCATTATCATTCAAAACATACTTCAATTTATGCGATATATTCTGTATGTTTGTCAAGCCACATTTATAGCCGATGTAGCTTTTCAAATTTTTCAGAAATCAGTTAGGTTGTTTCTTCCTTAATAAACTGTATAATTCGTAATTTACACAAAGATTAATTAAGTTTTATATCTTTATAAAAAATACAGATTAATTACAATAAAGTTATTTTTGCTTAGAGTTAACTGGAGCTCATTCAATAGTTCGAAGTGAATTTAGACTTCAGACATTCTAGAACACGAGAGAGACATTTACTTAATAAATAGTTGAAAATTGCATAGCTACCACCGAAATGAAGACTGCAAATTTGACTTAATTCTACTTAAATATTAATTCTAATTAAAATTTAGTGCGAATAAGATTTTACGATGCGTAGCCCACGTCGTCTTTGTTGCCGCCATATCGAAGTTACGCCTTTTTTTTAGATAAATTCCAGTGGCGTGCCGTCATTGGAAGTGGTGGAAGCGCCGCTTCTCTTGTACTGTATATAAAATATATTTTTATATGTAATATAATTACATTTATTTTCTTACTTTCATTATTAATGAATGTTATTTTTATAAACTCTATATTATATTATAACTATGTCTTTTAATAGATATCTTCTGATTCAATTATAATTCAATTAATTTAAAAAAAAACAATAAATTTTAACTAAGATTTTGTGTTATCGAATAATAATGTTGGATATTGCAGTAGAAATAAAACGTATACATATAAAAATTTGTTATATTTGTCTTTAAAAATGTGTTAAAAGAATTGTAAAAAATAAATTTAATATTCTTCTGGAACAAAAAGAAAGTTTAATAAAAGCCATAGGAATTATTAATAATGATAATAAAAATTATAAATAATAATGTCATTTTATATATAATATTTCGTAAATATTTTAAAAAATACATGGTTAAATTTGGTGGTAAAAAAGATTTAATAATTTTATATTTGAATTATAAAAATCCACGATTGTGTGCAATGGTTTATTACTGATAAATTAAAAACTATCCATACAGTATTTCAGTTGCACATATTGAATGAAATTTTGTAACAATGTCAATGTCTCAACGTTGTCCAGAATCTCTAAAATTAAATTTACGATCGTTAAATTTATAAAATTTTTGCTGTATAAACTTAAAATTTTACATAAACTGAGACTTTTTAATCGCGTTATCCAAAGTTTATTCATTTGTTATAGGCGTCAGCTGGTTTGAGGAATACACAACCAATAAATTTAAACTAAAAGTATTGTTTGAAAGATATTAGGTTAAATTAGAAGTCATAGTTTCTACGTAGACACGCTGTGTGGAAGCCATTAGCCCATTTTCACTGCCACGTCATATGATGTTTATTTTTGTGATACTTGGTTCCAGAGATTTATACATAGTTTTTGATTAGTTTGTTCGATAGAATAAAGTTATTTCTTTTATAAAAATTAAGATTTTATAGGGTTTATAAAAATACTGTACCAAATCGAATTGGCGCGAAACAGCTTCAAAAGTTTGAGTTAGCTTTTTCGAATGTGGCTTATTACTTATGTTTACCACTTATTCCGGTTAGAATTAATCATTTTCCACTTTATATACACGTAAAACCAGTGTACAGTTTAATCCAGTGTAAATACATATTGAACATCATATAGAGATTCATTAATCCGGCACCTAATAATTTAGAATTCTCGCATAATCTGGCATTGTTTGAAAATTTGTCAATAATCCAGAATTGTTTTAGTATTTTACTGCATGCTATTATTCTTCGCATCTGTTGTTTAGTAGATTACATCATTCGTACACAATACACGATATATGTCTACAGAATATTAATTCAAAAAGCTTGACTTTGAGAGTGTGGACAAGTTTCATAAATAATTATTGATGCTAGTAACAATCTAATATGTCATTAATCTAACTCTACGTAACGTAATATATTTTATATATCGTCAACCTGTCAATTTTTAATTATCAAAATCTTGAAAAGCTTCAAAAACGATGAATAAAACTAACTAAAGTCGCGCCAAGTCTGTGAAACCTATTATTAGTTAGTTTAGACATATTATTACCTATTATTAGGTTAGACCTATTATTACCTAGTTTTCTGTTATATTTGGAGGTAATACGTCTTTTACACAGTTTCTAATAATTGCTGTAGAAATTTAGCCAGATGAGCTAGTTGTAACAGATACGTTTGGGGCATTGAACAGCGATGTTTTAACTCTATGTCCAAAGGTTCCACGAGCCTCTTGTATGCAAATAAATACACTATCTACAACTTGTCCGTTGGCATTAATTAAATATTGAACAGTAGAAATTCGTAACTTTATTACTTGAAAAATGTGCAAATCCAATAGTATTTTTTTTTCTTATATAAAAGTGTTCTTAGTGAAATCATTTCGTATGAAAAAACCACACTGATCCGTATTGAATATGAAGTTACGCATATAAGATGCAATAAATTTTTTACTGTTGTATGAAATTGCGCAGCTTTCACTAAAATATTCTTTTCGTTCACTATTTCTGTTTCATTTATAAGTTTCGTAATCTTTCGAGATACTAATCCAGTGGTTTTTAACCTTTTCTGGGATGCGGAACACTTTTGTGAGCAGTTTTCTTTAGCGGAACACTTACTTAAGTTAATATGAAATACATAAGCTATCAGTTATTTTATTAGAATTGAGCAGTTATAATTTAAAATCTCTACTCATATTATTAACCCCAATTTTGAAACAGAAAAAATATATACCTAAATAACTTTAATGGGTAACTTGTGCCTGATGTTTTTTACATATTTCATTCAGTTTTTATCATTGCCTTTATCTTATTCGAAACAGTAGTACACTCCATAAGTACGAGTCGTACATATATATTTAAGTTTATGAAAATTTTATGATTTTAATTTTTTGATATTTGGCAGCTCGAATACGATTGTGCATTTTCCGATTTGCGACTAAATCTGCGGAACACTTGGGAGATGCTTACGAAACACCAGTGTTTCGCGGAACACCGGTTGGGAACCACTGTACTAATCTATATTCCTTTTTAAATTTTGCAACCCAAGAATCACTAGCTGTAAACTTAATTAAACTATTTAGTTGAAAAAATTTTTGTAATGTCCATAGTTTTAATTGATTTCCTTTAACTATTTTATAGCTGCCTCGAACTTCGTCAAACATGTGTTTAGTATGTTCATTAATGCTTTTCAACGTTTCAATTCTATGCTTTCGAGATTTAAATTGTTTTTCCCATTCAGAATAATCACTAAAACGTATTAATTTTATAGTTCCTTTTCGCTGTAATGTGTGTAATTTCCATTTTGGGTGTTTCTTATGCAAGTTAAGAATTTCTACTTTTCGTTTTGTTGATATTATACTTTTATCGGATTTTCCATCTTCATCTGAATATTCTGATTCACTGTCAGTGTCTGCATTACCAATTTCTCTTTCTTGAAGCAAACGTATTATTTTATTTTCTGAAATAGGCCTATCTATAATCAAACTATTTTTTTCCATCTGAGAAAACTCTTCCTCATCTCTACTTGCATAACTACTTAAGATATCGCTACCTGTTTATCAACGTCTGAAATATCAAGTTTAGAAACCTTTTCGGGTATACTATAGATTACTCCCTATAGAATTTCGTGTGTTTTGGTATATACCTGAACTCAGGGGACCGATACGAGTTCAACGATACTCTACTTTTGGACCGGAGACGAAAAATAAAAAATTTATCATACTTTTTTCAGGCGATCACGCGATGATAGGGAGTCGCGTTGCTTTCCGCTAAGTCGGCCTCGCTATCGCGATCGGGAGTCCTGTCGCATGCCGTTAAAATTGCCTTTAGTAGACGTTTTTTTCCTTTTTTTACTTGTTCAAGAACTACCGTGAATCGATCACTAGTTTAGCACATGGCGGCGTGTGGTGGCGCCCATACGAGAGGTCAGTCAGCCCGCCATGTTTGCTGCCATAACTAACATTAACCGAAATGTCGATCGCGCGATTATCGGAAGTCGCGTCGCTTTCTCCGCTCTCGTATCGCGTGTTTAACGCTCCGAGAGATGACCGTAGTCCGACATCACGGTTTGCAGACTTTACCGCAAGATGGCAATACTAGCAACTACGGTGTCGTCTGCATGGGAGCATTAAAAAAGTATGGTAACATAAAAAGTGTGATAACTTTTTTATTTTTCGTCTCCGGTCTAAAAATAGAGTACCGTTGAACTCGTCTCGGTCTCCTGAGTTCAAATATATAATCAAAGTCCTGAAATTCCATAGGGAGTAATCTATAGTACACTCAACTTTTCTGTAGGCCAAACATTATCACATAAACCTTTAAGTTCTGCTATAAAGTTTCGAATATTTACATTTAATTCTCCCATTTTCGAAAATTATAGAATTTATTTTTAAATGTAATAGCGCTGTCTTCCTCCTTGACCGTTTTACTACTAAAAATTTTCATATTTGTGTTAATAGTACGATATTTGATGGCTATTAATCCTGATTAACACTTTTAGTAAACATTACAAATTTAAGAGATTATATACTTTTAACGTAATTAAACTAAATTTTATTAATTCTCTTTTTATTTCCGAATATTCCAAATTTATTTTAAATGTAATAGCGCGGTCTTCCTCTGCAACCCTCCCTCTTCTAGAAAATTGCATATTTGTGTCAAACTACTATAAAATAGTACGACATTTGAGTGCTAATAACTCTGCCCTCTGATGAACACTTTTTGTGAATGCTACAAATTTGTCATAGAGTTTGTATACTTTTAATGCAATTATTAACTTAATTTTATTAAAATTTATTAGAAGACACTTTGATAGTTCCCTTTAGATTAGAAGACTTTTTCCTTCCTAGTTGTAAAACTGTCAGTGATGAACATGGGAAAAGATTTCTCCAGGATATTTTTGTATTGTAACAAAGATATCAGGGCCATTGGAATGAAGCAATGCTGGTGAATTACTTCTGGTCTGCATGTAAAAATGCACTCAGTGGTGATACTCGAAATAGTTAACAAAGGGTTCGCTAGCGGTAAATTTTTCCCTGACAATCACTGACAAACGAAGTGAAAGTTTTGGCTAGAAATAAATACAATACCTTTTCTTGCGATATATCTAATAATCAGTGGCGTATTTGGAAGGTAAGCGGCCCTGGGCGAAGACCAAGTGACAATAGTATATTAGTGAGGGCTGTCGACCTTGTTTTTTAGGCAGTGAAATTTTTCACCCCGAATGCCACTACTCATAGTAGACAGATGTCATCATCTCTCGTAATACAATATCTTTTCTATTTCGCTGTCCATAGTCCGACACGTGTTCCACAGCCATATTATCTCGCGCGAGATTGTGGGATCTCTCTTATGACTGCATCTAGTTTAAAGAACTCTCTTGAATCGATCGCGATTAAACCTCGTTTCGGTCGAAATTGAAACGGTCGTGAGAGAATGCACCAAGACATAGTCTCCGATTTTGCTCACAATCTAGATTGAAATTCTCGGTGCGAACGGGTGTAAGGCTCTAGTTTAATAGTATTACCGAGTATATTACGTAAATTTTAATATATTTAAAAAACAACGAAACCACTGAGAAATGTTCCGTGAATTTAACAAGGTCCGGAAAACTGAAAATTTTAACAACGCGTTCGGCCGAACTTGTGCGAACCCACTGAACATCACTACTGAATGCATCGGAACTCACTTACAAGAGGCAAGCCAAAAGATAACGATTGCATGAAGTCACCATATGATTCTCTTTACACCTGCCAGGTATTTTTCTATCAATTTAGAACTCTTAGAATGTTACTGTAATTTAAAAAAAATTCAAAAGCACTTTCAATGTTGTTAGCATTTGTAATTAAACTGTATCGGTGTCTCTTATGCTTTTAAAATCACTTATTGTATACCATAGAAACAAGAACTAATAAAAATGTTTTTTAGTCATATTCAATTTTCTTACACCAAAATTAGTAAGATTTCACTCACTGAAATAAAGGAAACAGTCAAAAACTTTTTTTGTTGTACAGTGTATTTGACGCCAATCTGAAAACTCGTGATTTTTTTCCACTTCTGTGTAAAAGCTCGTTATTCCAAATAATCATAATATCATGCAGTAGTAAGGTGCTAAACACTTTTTATAGTTATCAACTTGCCAAATGTATAGAAATTTAATGCAGTAAAATTAAGGTGTTTGGTTTCGGTATGTTGCAAATTGAGATTGCAATTGCTGGATCCCTCATCTAGCAATCCAGCTGGACCCAGTGCATTCTTCGGCGTGCTAAATCCAGCACCAGGTGCAAATCCGCAAATACTCAATTAACTTTCTAAATAATGGCACATAAGTCTATATTGTCAGCGTTGCCACTTTGCTACTTTCGCTATTGCTTGGTAGCGACTGTGACGTTGCTGTTCAGCGCAGCACGGGCAACACCCCCTCTCTACATTGCATTGCCCGGCCTTTTTCCTCTGATGATAATTGCCAGTTGAATTTTCGCTTTCTGTAAATAAAGTGTCTTCGCGCTGAATAAAATAAGTAACTCCGGAAATGTAGGTTTTGCAAAATGCAAGTAAACCGCTGTCATGGCGGATAGTATGGTAAGACTGGGAAGGGTAGCTCTTTCAGCAAGAGCCGCATGTAACTCAAAAACAGCCGCATGAGGCTCTTGGAGCCGCATTTGCCCATGCCTGATATATGCAGTTCATTAAGAAGTAGGTTGAAAGACAACAACATCGATACCATTTGTTTCTTGAGATCCTACTTCCAGAAAAGTAAAAAAAATACAGAAATGATTGATTTAATTTTATTAAATTCTTTAAAATACTTTTTCAAGACAAGACTAATATTTTATATTACTTCTACTCTAATTCTATTAAGTAAGAGTTTTTAACTTTTATTCTATAGTGGTTAGTGAGCTAGGCTAGACAATTTTATTGTGAAAATTAGTAAGAAACTGAGACTACCTAGTTAGTTAAATAGTTAATTAAATTAATGAGTATCAGTATTTTAGATATACAGTAGAGAGTTCTTAATCCGAACCCCGGTTATCCGATACGCCGGTTATTTGAACGCTTTTCAGTCGGACTGTGTCGTGCTGAATCAAACGTTCTTGATACTAGATTTACTTCTAAAGTATAATTTTTATGTCTTAATATTTTTTAATATATTTATTTTGTTTGTACAAAATAAATCAATAATTTTTTACTTTAATATAGCCTCGATTATTATTATAAAATGTTCGTTAGGCTTATAATCGACGAAAATTCAACACGAAGCGACACTTAATAAAGAAAAATTTGAACATCGGGCAGGTTAATATATTTTCTCGTACACAATCGGTTATCCGAACAAATCACTTAGTCCAACAACCCCAGTCTCTAATTGTAATTATAATTAACGACTTATCTACTGATATAATGATATGAATGTATGTGATTCATGATTGTGATAATAATAACTAACTACTAGACTACTACTAATTACTTACTCACTACTTTACTAACACTAATAATTAAATCACTTATAAATAACTACAGACTGATATGAAGAGCTTATATAAGAAAACTGGTAAAGCTAGGAAGACACACGCGTAAAATCTAGCATAAAACAGAAAACGTAAAAATTTTTCTGAAATATTTGCTGAAACAGAACTGAAAATAGAGTAGTGCATGTCTGTACTTTTTACGCCGTAAAATTTTTACGAAAAAATTCTTCCAATAAAGAGAATTTTTTTCTGTGATGTTCACGTAGTTAGACACGTCAAGTGGACACGTGTTTTTTATTCTAACAATGGCGGCAATGACGGTTAACCCTACAATTGTGACGGTGTCGAAAAAACGAAAAATAAATGAAATAGAAAAGTTTATTTAATCCGTTTGACCGCATCAGTGTCATGTATAAAAACACTGTATTTAAACGTTTTATGGATGGCTATAGGTGCAAAATTTCAAATAACTGGTAGGTCTAGTAGAATGGATATATAGGCCTATTATTTAGATCACACGTTCTTAATTTGAATTCAGAATATAAGAGTATTAATTTAAATTTTCTATATTATAGCAGAGAAAGCGGGAAAAAAATGGAAGGTATAAAGGGATAGATAGCCTATATGAGAGAAAAAAATTAATAAAATTAGCATTGTTTTTGGCAGTGGTGTTTCCTATTCGGCCAAAATTTTTACGTATGTGTGTTCTAGCATAAAACCATAAAACAGAAACTAAACTGTAAGCTGATTTCTGATTCAGTTTTCTGCCACACAATTTTACGCATGTGTGTTCCTAGCCTAAGACTGATAGCCTCTTAGCTACTGATTGGGCGGGATAGCCGAGCGGTCAAGGTTAGCAGCCTACCGCCCTGGGAGACCCGGGATGGAATCCAAACGGGTCGAGAAATCTCCAGAAATTTTTCGTGGGGTAGTCCATCCGGATATGTCGGTCCCCGTCCCTCACCACCCGGCTGCCCCATTGTGGGCCTGGCCGAACCCATAATGGGCTTGCTATAAGAGGCCCTCTTAGTGCCCACTGGGCAAAAAGAGTTACAAAAAAAAAAGCTACTGATTATTCATCCTTACATTATTATAATCAATCATCATTATATATTATAAGTGTAAGTGTACAATGTGCGTGCGGCTAATGCTCGAAAACGAGTCACAATACGATCAAGAACCCTTTATATGGTGTGGTAGCCCTCTATTTTTCTTTCATGGAGAAGGTTCCCGTTTTTATACGAAGTGCGTGCTGTTGAAGATATAAGGGCTAGAAGCTTCGCTCTCTACAAATTTCTAGAACAGTCAACATAACAGTATGCCAAAAACGGGCATTACATACGCCCCTATCACGTGTTACATTTCAAACATTTAAATTAACAATATAAATTATTATTATTGTGGGAACGCCGGGGGCAAGACAAAGTCGTGACCTCTTTTTAGCAGCGCACAGGTCAGCAAAACCCACCCCACTGTCAAGGATGGCTAAATTTATCGTAATATCCTGTCTTATCGAGATCGGTAATTTAATTGTCAGGTCGAGTGGAGGAAGTGTGGGGTCGTCGATAAGAAAAACGGCAATATCCGTAGTAGCAGGACAACACAGATAAGATTTATTAGAACAGAGAATCGATTACATCGAAGCGATGCATTCCGTCCCTAATCGCGGGAGAGAAAAAGCTTACAATTGTTAGGGGATTCATACCTCTCGGTTATTGCTTATGATCGAGAATGTTCTTTGGCTCAGGCTGAAGGTTCTTCGGCGTCTTTCCTGGCGGTGGGCGGCAGGATCGGCTTGTAGGCGGAGACTCCGGCGTCTGGAATGGCCTTCGTACAGGACTCGGGTCAGCGGGTCGTTCCCCTTCTTCCGACCTCTTTCTTAGATCTCTTCCCCCTTTATATACCCCTGGTCCCATCCGTAACGATCACCAATCGCGATGGAGGGTGGTGACTTGAGTTCCATGACTCAGGTGGGATCCGGAGAAGGAGGGAAGCAGTTTTGACAGCAGAAGACTGTAAGCTGATTTCTGATTCAGTTTTCTGCCACGCAATTTTACGCATGGATATATATATATATATAGAAGAATTGTTTACTAGAATTCGATCAACCTTTTTCTACGCTCCGCATGCGATTATAGTGTTATCGATAATTTCAATAGTGAATTTTAAAGTTTAAGGAGAGGACGATCGACTCGTGGCGGGCGAAATTAATCGAGGGATGCGGTTACGTCTAAACATAACCCATGGTGGGTCTTCCACCGGGCCGCGACTTTGAAGGGCATATGGGGGCATGATTTCTTGGTCCCCGGTTGTTTTCGCTTCAACCATTTCGCTTTCTAGCTCGGATTCCTCCAACTTGCTTTTGCTTTCTGGTTCCGACAGTTCTTTCGGTAGTGGAGGGAGTACAGAGGCCAGAATAGTTTCATCCCAAGGGTCGGGTAGTTCGCTAGGTGGGGTTGTGGCCGTTAATGTGTCTTCTTGTGATACCTCAGATTGATCGACAGTCATGTCAGCGTCATTCCGCTGTATTTTCGGTCGCTTAATTTTCCTATGGGCCGTACTTCTTCGTCGTTTCTATTTCCGATTTGTTATAGCGTCCCTGGTGAAAGGCGCTCGGAGCGTTCGTACTTGCCCTGGTTCGGGAGGACTTTTTTCCTGACTCTTGGATCCCTTTATCTTCCGTTTTACGGGTTTGGAAGGTGAACAAAAGTGAACGACCGTTCTATCCGGTAGAATCACCTGGCTATTATGGAAATCGAGATTCAATCGCACAATTTCGAGAATGTCTCGCCCTATGATGCCGTCACAAGGAGAGGTGATCTCTGCTCGAACGATTCTGCAAAACTGAGGGAACTTATGTCCCCTTAATTTAAAGATGGGAACTGCCGTGCCTATGGTCAGGACAGAATTTCCCTGTGAATCTGCTATCTTCCTTTTGATACCAAATTTAACGGGTGCTTTACCCTTCAAGTTGTTTGCTAGATTAGTTGATATAAGCGTGCCTTCAGCTCCGAAATCAACTAGCATCTTCACAGGAATATTATTAATATAAACTAAAATGATAGGTTTAGGTCTGGAAGAGGTTCTCGTTAATCCGATCCTGCCTTTCCATTTCGTGTCGCTCTCCTCTCCTGTCGAATCGGTATACGGGGGAGAAAAAGTTCTGCAGGAATCAGCATATCGTCGGTTCCGCTCAACTATAGGATTTCTTTTAGGTCTAATTCCAGGTCGTTGACCTTTGACACGTCGCACTTGGCCTCTCCAGTGATCTCGATCCTCTGCTGGAGACTGGGATTTGAATCAAACTCTATTTCTATCATTTTCTACGTCGTTATTGTTATTATATCGGTTCCGGTGTTGATTTTGGTCGCTCGGTCGGTCGGGTCTGCGGTTGGGATTGACATAGGTGAGATTCGCAAAACTTTCTCGATCGTCTTGTCTCCCGTATGGGGTTCTATAATTGCGTGGAGTTATACCTCGAGTGAGCTTGTCCACTCTACCTTTAAGTTTTTCCAGCGTCTTTGTTAATTGCGTTAAATCGTCTAACGGGAAATGATCGATTGATCGCAAGTTAATTGTTCGCAGGTTCCCGCGTGAACGCGCGGTGAGTTCTTCAATCGTTTCTTCATTAATTGTGGCGTCTAAGGCCTCATCGAAGGTTTCTAAGGCATGACTCATTACGCTTTGTTGTATCCTTGGTGTAATACCGTTTAAAAATTGGACCTGTAGGCGTTCGTCCAATTCCTTTCTCTGTACTCGCTGGATGATAGCGGTTTCCGCCGCATCCGCACCGGGTTCCTTCGTGATTTCTATCTCTCTTTCGCTAGCGCTTGTAACCGGGCGGCATATGCTTGAACATCTTCCTTCCTTCGTTGCACGCAAGAATAAAATCTATTTAATCGAAAAGTGAGAGGCACTCGATCAAAGCGCTGGAGCATAAGTCACTTGAATTCGTCAAAATCGTCGACTTCCTTGATTCGCCGATCCTTTCGTACGAATTCCCGGGCTATCCCCGCTAATTTTAACTTCGCTACTGCCAGCGTCTGCGCTTTCGACCACGCGGCAACCTTCATAATATCGGCCAAAGAATCGAAAAAGTCCGTTACACAAGAACCTTGCGGTTCTCGTGTGAATACGGGCAGTGATGGAATAATCCCGACTAGACCGCCTAACGTAAGGGGGTTCGGTCCTGGATTCGCTGGATTAGCAGGCCCTGCCGCGGGTTGAGGATTGGGTTCCATAATTGGTACTTATAAGAAAGGCCCTAACTCGACTTTCAACCTTGTTGTACGGATATGGCCTTTTTGTTTTCCTTACCGATAGTTCGAAAAAGTCGAACCCCACTCCTGTAAAACCAATTTGTGGGAACGCCGGGGGGAGAGACGAAGTCGTGACCCCTTTTTAGCGGCGCCCAGGTCGTCAAGACCCACCCCACTGTCAAGGATGGCTAAATTTATCGTAATATCCCGTTTTATCGGGATCGGATAATTGATTGTAAGGTCAAGTGGAGGAAGTGTGGGGTCGTCGATAAGAAAAACGGCAATATCCGTAGTAGCAGGACAACACAGATAAGATTTATTAGAACAGAGAATCGATTACATCGAAGTGACGCATTCCGTCCCTAATCGCAGAAGGGAGAGAGCTCACAATTGTTAGGGAATTCATACTTCTCGGTTATCGCTAGTAGTAATCAAATGACACATACGAATCACAAAAATTGTCAAGTAAATAATTTTACAAATAATTTATTAATACTTATCTTATGATTGGTGGAATTTTGATATAAATTAAATTTTAAGATATGGTAGAATTTATTTTAATGCTAGGATCGGTCATGGAAGCATACGGTTTTATTATTACCTACGACAGTAACAGAAATTACTCTGTTTCTCCTCGTTTGTACAAGTCACTTGATAGCTGCATTGCTGCAGTAAATAATTTTTCTTTCAATATTCCTGATAATTTTCCTATTGTTTTGCGTTATTTTAAAGTTAACGGAGAAATATGGAAAGGTAATGGAAAATTTGGTTTTGTAATTGTTGGTGATGACGGAAGAATTAACGAAGTTAGTAACAACTTATATCATTTGTTCGAGGAATGTTCGGATGTTATGAGGGAAGTTTATGTTGAAAAGAATAAAAAGAATATATTAATATTTAGAGAGATAAATTGTGGATCGAAACATTATAAATTTACTAAAGTTCATAAAATCGATTGATATGTATTTTAAACATCCAAGTAACTGCATAATTGCTGGACCGTGACAATGCGGAAAGACTACATTAGTAAGAAAAATTATTCGTTGTAAAATTTATGATAAACCATTTAAGAAAATTTTATGGTGTTATTCTGTATATTTGCCGTTTTTTCGAGATGAAAAAGAAACTACATTTATGTATGGCCTACCTGAATCTGTACAAGGATGGGATTTGGTAATAATTGATGATTTGATGCACGAACTTGGTTCAAAAACTGCGTTTCTGTTTACAACAGAGTCGCACCATTATAATGTAAGCGTGATCTTGATAATGCAAAATTTGTTTCCAAAAAATAGAATTATGAGAGATATAACATTAAATACGCATTATTTGATTTTATTTAAAAATAATCGGGACGAAAGTCAAGTAAGTTGTTTGGGCAGACAAGCTTTTGCAGGAAAATGAAATTTTTTTATGGATGCATATAAAAAAGCAACAGAGAAGGATTTTGGTTATTTGTTATTGGATTTTCATCCCAAAACGGACAAGAAACTTTTGGTGCGGGATTCATGTTTTCCAGATGAACAAGGTATTGTTTGGATATATTTACCGATAAAATGAAAAACGTAAAGAAAAATTATCATATGCTAGCATTTTTAGCCAAAACTACTCGTTCTAAACGAAAAGCGATATTGAAAGAGGCTACTCCTGATCAAGTTAAAGTTTTGTGCGAATTATGTGATAATTTGCGGAGGGGAAATATACCCGCTAATGTTCATAAATTACGAAAATATAAAAAAATAATCAGGAAATTAAGTAAAAAACAAGTCCCTTTAAATACCAAGAAAAAAATTTTGGTTAATCAATCTGGTGGATTCCTTTCTCTTCTATTGGCACCGCTTTTGTCTATGGCAGGAGGATTAATTGGTAAAGTAATAGGAAAAAGAATTTAATGGCAAAGCAAATGGCACTGGTTCCTCCCGAATTGTTGGCTGCGTATAAAATTAAACCTGAAATAAGAATTGGAAATAATATCGAAGAATTACTCGAGAGTACTGATTTATCTGACGATAGTAAAGTCAAATTACTAAGTCAGTTGATTTCGAGATATCAGAGAACCGTCCATGCCCCGAAAGAGCCAGTCAGAGTATCTGTTGTGTTCGATGAAAATCAAGAACAGCCCGATGAAAAACCCTCTGCTGATGATAATGGTGAGGATGCATTTATTAAACAAATAACTATATCTGTACCACACCTATATCAAAAATATATTCCCCACTTAATTGACAAATTGAAACAAAATCATTACGGATAGAATACAAAGGGTGAATTAACAGTTAGTGGCAGCCCCGTTGTGGGCAGTAATATGGTGGATTTAATTTCGCACTTAATGAGAAATCGAAAAACGCCGTTATCTCCAGTGGGCTTTAACGTTTTTTGGGAAGCTGTAAGAAAAATAAATGTTCCCAGAGAATGGATAGGAAATAAAGGTTTGGCAACTCTACCCGAAATCGGCGAAAAACCAAGATATCAACCGACACCAGTCGAAAGTCCCGAAGAAATTTTTTCTACAATTTCTCCAAGAGTATTTTACCAGTGGAAAAAGTCATCGAAAAAGAGGAAGAAGAGTCCCGAATGGAGAAACTATTGAAATCAATATACTATAACCCGAAATCTTCGGCATCGTTCGGAGGAGTGAGTTAACTAGTTAAAGCTTCTAATTTATCGAGATCTACTGTCAGAAAATGGTTATCTTCTCAACCTGTTTATTCTCTACATAAACCTGTAAGAGTTAAATATTCTCAAAGAAAAACTAAAGCTTTTCACCCTAATGATTTATGGCATGCTGATTTAATTGTGTTAAAGCAATTTTCCCGATATAATAAGGGCATAAAATATTTATTAACAGTAATTGATGTATTTAGTAAATATTGTTACGTTGTGCCAATAAAAAATAAAAAACCTAAATCTGTTTCGGAGGCATTTCAGATTATTTTTAAACGAAATATTCCAAAAAACGTACAAACTGATAAAGGAACCGAATTTTATAATAGATTAGTAAAAAATTTGTTTGAAAAATATAAAATTAATCACTATTCAACTCATTCAGATACTAAAGCCTCTGTGGTTGAGAGATTGAATAAAACTTTACGAAATAAAATATATAGATTATTTACTTATCATAATTCTTATCAATATATTGATAAATTAAACGATATTGTAAAAGGATATAATAATAGTTTTCATAGAAGTATCGGGATGGCGCTCCATCCAAAGTTGGTCCATTGCATTACGGTACAATTTTTGGCAGGCTATATGGTATAAAAATGAAAAGTGAATTTAAATTTAATATTGGTGATTTAGTTCGAATTTCGAAAATACGTAAAACATTTAGTCGCGGATATCTGCCTGGATGGACAAAGGAAATATTTGTTATTCACGATCGATTTCTATCGCATTCTTTGACTTACATATTAAAAGATACACATAACAAGATTTTAGAAGGAAGGTTCTATACCGAAGAATTACAAAAGGTAACAAAATGATGCAATCAGACTTTTTCGTAACGTTAATAAGTAATGCAAGTATGGACTTGTTTCCTGAGAATACACAGTCTCGTTTTATGGTGAAAATGAGTTCTCTTATTAATTTACATGGAAATTGGGGTGTTGGACTTACAGAAGTTATTATTCCAAGAAATTGGTTTAATATATCTTATCACAATAACGATTACGTTGTTACATTTGAAGAAATTGTAAAAGAAAAAGATGAGCTACTGCCAGATAAATCGTATATGATTCCATTAAGTGCCACTACAGATGATAAAGGGAAATTGATTAATATAATAAATGAAAATATAATTAAAATAACAGGTTCTAAATTAGCTGAATTTATTTTTGACGAAAATAATCAAACTGTAAATATAAATGTAAAAGATGCGCATGAGTTGCATGTTACTGTAGATCATTCATCAAAATTACTTTATATGCTAAATTTACCCAACAAAGATATTGTATTAAGGGGTAGTTGAATTTATAATTTTCGATTATCAACACAGGATTACTCTGGACAATTTTTTACTTTTGTGGAAAAAAATAGAAAAAAACAAGTAATTAAGAAAACTTATAGAGATGAAAAAATATTTATTCCTATAGGGTTATATTCGTCTCCTGAAAAATTTCTGGGAATTTTTAAACATGTAAAATTAGCATTACTACCAAATAATAAGGTTATTTTAAAAGTCCCATTGAATATTTCTGTAAAATTTGGAAATGAATTAAAAGATTTTCTTGGGTTCACAACTGTAAAATTTCCACCCAGTGAATATATAAGTCGCTATCCTATTGAAATGTCTGCAGGAATTTCGGAAATTTTTATTTATTCGAATATTATTGCTTCTCATCATGTCGGAGATATAACTGCACCATTATTAAGAGTTATACCAGTTATGACTGAGAAAGAAGAACAGATAAATAGAGTTTACCCGACATCTTTGTATTTTCCGTTAAAGAAAAATTATATTGATATTATAGAAATCAAACTGAGATCTGTGGGTGGAAAAGAAATTGATTTTTCTGGAGGAAAAACAATATTAATTTTATCTTTTAAACAGTTATAAATATAACCTAGTTTTATTTGCTTGCATTAGTTTGTCTTTGAGAGCGGCAAAATGAAGCTCGATCCAAAAGTTTGTATAAATTATTACTGCAATCAAGCAGGAGGTACCGTATTGACTCCCGATTTAATATTCAAGCACCGTTTGAAAATGGGAGGAAGAGGTTATTTTTCAGGGCCCCAAATACAGCGTGGTTATGGATTTATTTCGTCAATCTATACCCATCCTTAGGAAAGTTGGAAAATATCTTGGACGAAAAGTATTAAATCTTGCCACGGGTGTTGGATCAGACGTAATTGAGGGAAAATCATTTAAAGAGTCAACAAAAGCGCATTTAAAAGATATCAGCAGCGAAATCAAAGATGATATAGTTAAAAAAGTACAAGGTGGATCGGGTATAAAAAGAAAACGATTGAGAAGATTAGTTCAGTCACAGAATAAAAGACAGAAAGTACGAGATATATTTACCGAATAAGAAAATGGACCCCCATTCGTGCTCCTGCACTAAAAGTGAGTTGGATTTATTTAGTACCGTTTCGACTCAACTCGCTATTGACAGTACATCAGAAGTTATAGTTCACCCAATTGCGACAATTTCTGACAGTCGTGCACCTATTGAATTTTATGTATCTGGTTCCGGTGAAAATTATATGACTTACATTCAATTTATCTGCATGTTCAAGTAAAAATTGCCAAAAAGAATGGAACAGATGTGGGAGCTGATGAAAAAGTTGCACCTGTTAATTATTTTTTAAATAGTTTGTTTTCACAATGTACTGTTTTTCTAAACGACAAGCAAATTATTTCAAATGTTAATTACCCATATGGGCGATTTTAGATGCCCTATTATTTTATTCAAAGGATGCTCAAAAAACATTTTTAACAAGTGCATTATTTTATAAAGATACTGCGCAATATATGGATTCGATAGAAGAAAATAATGAAAGATTGACTAAAAGATTTAATGTTGCTAAACAAAGTAAACTAATAGATTTAGTAGGATGATTACATATTGATTTGTCGCATCAACCTAAATTGTTAATTAATAATGTAGATTTAAGAATTAAATTGGATAGATCTAAGGATAATTTTGCTTTAATGGCATCTAATGATAACTATAAAATTATTATTAAAAATGCATCTTTAAAAATTAACAAAGTAGATGTTAGTTCATCTGTTCAAATAGGCATAGAAAAAGCATTGCAAACGGGTGTCATAAAAATGCCATTTCGAAGAGCAGATATAAAAGTTTTTACTTTAAGTAGCGGAATACAGTCTACTAATATCTCAAATGCAGTAATTGGGCAATTACCTTATAGAATGACTATCGGTTTAGTTTCTAATACCGCATTTAATGGAAATGTAAAATATAATTCCTTTTAATTTTAAAAATTACAATTTAAATTATATATGTCTATTAAAATACAACCAAATGATCCCATCAAAACCGTACACGCCTGATTATACAAATAGCATATACGCAAGAAATTTTATATTATTATTTGAAGATATAGAATGTATTAATCACGAAAAATTTACAAATATATCCT